>NW_026526980.1:1381250-2071875 GCF_024362965.1 Panthera pardus | reverse complement strand
CTTGAATTGGGTTTTCACACCAGGATAAAGGTCAGGATGAGGAGGAAAAACTGGGATCAGTTAGGAAGAATGGGGAGAATCTGTAGGATTAGGTTCTAATGACACAGAGCCATGAGTGGAAATCTCTCTCTAAATGCTTTCACGGCCTGGGTCATATTAGGATGATTCACTTAAGTAGGTGGAAAACCCATTATGCAAAAGTGCATCTTAAAAAACAGATAACCTCAAGTAGGAATTATTTTCATTACAGAGGAATTCAGCAGGGTTCCTTTAAAAACCATCTCCCCTACTGCATTTAAGGGTGTTATTTACAGATGATTAGCTATTTGGCTAGGCAGAGGGGCAATTTAAGTCTAAAACATGCAAGGCCAGTTAAAGATCCATGGGGGGAGAAACACCACAAACTCAGGAATAATCATGGAAATCAGTGAACACACAGGATCCAATTTACCAAACTGTAATTTATACACACCTTTCTTCAAGAGTACAATTCTTAGATAGCCATGAGAAATATATGCATTTTCAGGTTAAAAAGCAGGTGTCTCCTATAAGACTTCTGAGAAGTAAGGGACCTTCAGCTTTTGGGAAGAAGGCTGGATGGATTCTTAGACAAAAAGAGGCCACACCATTCGGACCCCAAAGACAAGAGATGTGGCTCTCGGCCATGTGTATGTCAGAGCCAGAGAGGATATGAACTTCATGTGGCCATGTGCATGCCCCTGGTGTGTGTGTGTGTGTGTGTGTGTGTGTGTGTGTGTATGACATAGATAGAGAGACAGAGGGCAAGCAAAAATGGCCCTTTACATGCTAGCAGGATTTTGTTTATAGAACATAGGGTGTGAATTTGCTCTAGAGCCTTCACCTTAATCTGGAAGAGAAAATCCAGATGTTATACAGAAGCCAGACAACTTGCACACAGTCGAGTCCTCAAAGGTGTTGCTCACTTGGACAACTAAAGCAGAGGACCTGAGCAATGTGTCTCAGGGAGGAATGGATTATCTTGGCATTCAGGACTGTGGCCTCAAGATGGAAATAATCTACAGTCCCTCTGGTGACCCACGTGGGGAAGCAGAAGGCTCATGTAGTTGTCTGTCCTTACAAAACACTAACCGAGCTTGTCTGTCTGGGTACTGTTGCTTAAGGGATAGGCAAGTAAAGATTCTTATTGTAAGAAATTAGTTTTTGCTTTGTTATGGGGTAGGAGGAGCAGCTATTTATTAGTGGTTGTTTCCTTAGCACTACTCTGTACAAGGACATTTCTTTAATATTTCTGAAAAATTCCTAACCAACCTAAGTGCCCAACCCTGAAGGGGGGGCAGATTAAAATATAATATCATGAAATGATAGAATATTATGAGGCCATTAACATATTTTCAGAAAGTGCACATGACATGATAATAAATGAAAATAATAGGATGAAATTGTGTAGGTACTATGATTGATTATGCAATTTAAAAGTGAAGGGTATTGGACACACATTATATAGTTTCTATCATTATTATAAATTTTTACTTCTAAAGTCAGGAAAAAAAATGTATAAACCGTGAAGTGATATTACCATTTTGTATTTTCAATAATTAAACGGACCCTTTATATCTGAGATCAACACACCTTTTCTGTAAAGTGCTAGAAAGACAATATGTCAGGCTTCATGGACCATCTCTGTCTCTGTCACACGTTGTCTTATGCTTTTGTTTTGTTTCTATAATCCGTTGAAAAATCTAAGACTCATTCATAGTTCACAAGCTTTACAAAAACAGGCTGTGGGCTGTGGGTTGGATTTGGCCCCTAGGCTGCAGTTTGCCGACCCCTGCTTCAGATGACATTGTTTCCTCTGTATAATTCCCCCACTTTAAATATGAAGAATTTGTGACATCTTTCCATGTTTGACATTTATGACACACAATTTCCCTAAAGCTGCCTTAGAAGAACTACCAATTCAAACCAGCCAACTTGGAATTCATTTGTTTTGTTCACTTCTGAACAGGGAACTGAAACGGAAATGTGTATTTCATATGATCACTGAAAGCCATGCTTTCCAATATGGTAGCCATTAGCCCCATGTGGCTAATTAGACTAACATTAATTAAAATTTAATTAAATAAAAAATTCAATGCCTGTGTTCCACGAGTCCACGTACTGGACAGTGCAGATAAGGAACATTTCATCTTAGTTCTATAGGACAACGATGTTACAGAAAACAAAACAAACCAACACTCTGGAATCCAACCATGGTAAGTTTTGAATCACCAACGTTCCTTCTGAAAATAATGTTTATAGAGGAGGTGGGGGATAGGGACAATGGAATGATGATGATATTTAGGGTCAAAGGGAGTCATAAAAGCAGTCAAGCGCTGAATAATTTCCCAGGCTCCAAAAACCGATCTACCACATTGTGTCTGTGTGATCCTGGGTTATCACTCCGTCGTGGTGCCCTCCACTCCTCCACTGTAAAACAAACGTTATAATACCTACCTGGTGCAGACTTCAAGGATGAAACGAGGTTCACATGTGAAAATGTGTACTAGTGTCCTAATTCTATGACATAACATGCACACACATTTACACCGCCCAAAGGGGGCAACTTCCATACATTTAGAAATAACCACTTCTTGCCAGTATGTTTAGATTCTTGTATCTCAGGGACACAGAAAGATACCCTGAATTTAATGAGTGCCCACACTGCTATTGAAGATACGAGGCTGGTTGGGAGGAACACAGGCTTCCCCTACAACCTGGTGCCTTCAGAAACTCTCAGGTTTGTCACAGGCATGTTTCTGGCTCCGGGTGACTGCTTCTAACCTGTGCCCCACAGCAAAGAGTTCGGTTTTTGTGAGCCTTCGGGAATTGAGATGCTTGGGAGGACTCCTCCCTGTCTCATCTTCACATGATCATCGTGTGCCTCTTGCCTCTGCTTTCCACCATCCCTCTTCTCTAACTGGCTTCTAGCAGCCCACCTTCCCCTGTCCCCACACTCACTTTTGAGCACTGATCCCAAAGAGGACCTGTTTGGCAGTTAAGGGGATTTCATCACCCATGAAATACATGAGAAAGTCTCAGCTGTGGCCAGGGGTCTTTTTGAGGAGAAGCAAACCAGCTCGGGTAACCATGATGGAATCCATGAGAACTGTAATTCTTCAACCTGTTCTAGGAACTGGGGTGGGGGTGGGGCATTCTCCACCCTGGAGCATCCATCCCAGGCAGAGAAATCCTTGGTTCTTCCACACCAACATTGTGACCTACCTTCCATATTTACTTTTGGGCCTTCTCCCCACTTGATGCCCACATTCATATCTATTAAAGTAGCTTTTATTGCTATTTCCCCCACCCAGTTACATGGGGGAGAACCACATTCTTCTCTCTCCTCCCCCTGCTCAATAGAATCACACAGCAAAGGGCAGAACAGCCTTGCAAACAAGTCGCTGTTTTCCAGTGAGAAAATGGTGCTGGGGAGTGACATCCAAGCACCTGTTGCTAGGGGAGGGTGTCGCTTGGATGGCCTGCATATTTTACATACATCCATTATTTTCATGTTAATTTGCAAAGCTGGGATAGAAGGCAGGCAGTGAGCTTTAGACCCCCCCTCCCCCCACCATCATGCGCCTTCCCCCCCAAATGAATGCCCCATGTCCCATCCATTGGACCTGATCCTGACAGGTCTTAACAAAGGATGACTGGGGCATCCGGGAAGTGAGCATTCAGATGTAATGAGTGACGGAATTAGATGCTAAGGCGACAGGGAACACAGAGACATGCTTATGGGAACCAACTTCACCTTGTGGAGAGCCAAAGGGAGCGTGGAGCAGAGAGGGAGGGGAGGGGAACTTACATGGCAGGGAGGGTGATTGGACTCAGATTTATGTCACAAAACAGGAAGAGAGCCACAACAGTGGGCTTACTTGCGGAAGTATATACAAGTGAACTGGGGGCACTGTACATGGAAGATCCCTCCTGGTTTGCCTGGCACAACAGCACCGTACCTATGAGAGAGAGACAGATGGCATCTGGTTGGGGAACAGGCACACTGCACCTGAGAGTTCACGGCAACGCAAACAAGAAAGGCAGAGACACGAACACATAGCCACATCCCCGTGCCCATCGTGGGAACACCCACGGGAGCCCCATCTCAGCCGAAGGGACTCGGAAGCCCACCCTCCCCAGCCCTCCAAGAAAACGTCACTCCTTGTCATCAGGGCTTTGCGTAGCGGGGTCTGGCAAGCCCCAGGACCCGCCTTCAGATCAGTGATGGTGGCAGTGTGGCATACTTCAGAGGGAGCCTAAGAATTATCAGAGGGAAGTAGATGATAAGCCTGGCTCAGACACCACTTAGCTGTGTGATCTTGGTAAGTCACTGTACCTCTCCGTGCCTTGGGATTCCCATCTGGAAAATGGGGTGAATATACCTACCTCCAGAAAGGGTCGTGAATCGTATGGCTAGAGATGCGCCCAACACAGGGGTTGCCACCTAATCATCACTTAGCAAAGGGTCAGCACGTGCAGGGCTTTGTTTGGAGAAAACTTTTCCTCCCCCACACTTTACACCTTCTGAATTCGTTCTTCAGGGGAAGAACAGAAGTACAGCAGGGAGGCAATGAATGCAACTTTCACCTTCCAAGTGACCCATCTGGGGGCCCACGCTGGGCTTGAGGTGAGACAGTCTTTGGCTTCTGCGGTTTCCCACTTGTTCCCAAAAGCTCTCAGGCTTCCAGTGGGAGAGCTGTCTCACCAAGCCTGCAATTCAGAGCTGACTGTCCTCTGCCTGATTTAAAGCAAAGGGCACCGGGCTTCTCCTGGCACAATGGAATTTTACAGCGGGGAAGCACGGTGGAATCTGGAGATATCTCCTCAATCTATGATGTGTTTTGAACATCCACCCACTCTGAGGATGAGCAGGGTCAGGAATCCTCAGGGTATCAAATCCGTTCTCCTGCTGCTGCAAAGCTCACATTCAGAGACTTTGAAAAGGATGAGAGACACGTCTGAGGAACTGTCAGCCCATTACTGACGACGGAAATGGGCTCCTGTGTTTTCTGTTCACTTGCCTGGCTGGGCAAGGGCAGTGCCTCCATTTGGTTTTGGATCCGCTACCTATCGCCACAGCCGGAAGGCTTCCCCCATGAGAAGAAGCCTGCCTTACTGTGAGCTCACCTACATATGCTTGGAGACTTGCCCCCCCTTGCTCACGAAGGGGTTCTAGAATCCTAAAGTATCTTTCCCAAGGCCAAAGGAAGTGTAGTTAAAACTTGCAGCGTGAGTGGGGGTTTGCCAAGCAGAGAGGGATTGCCATGTGAACCATTAAGAGGCCGCCATCTTTCGTGAAGTGAAAAACGAAACACAGGTCCATGACCTCCGCTCCACCATCCTTCAGGTATGGAGCCAGGATGCATGGATCCCATGAGGAGGGCTGAGAAGGCTTCTGCAGATGCCACTTCTACCCTCTGTTCCCTGTGTTTCCCTGGGTTTTGTACATGATTTCCAGGTAAAGCAAAGCTCTATTACAATCCCTCCCTCCTTCACTGGCTCAGCCACATCCATCCATTCTTTGACAAGGAGAAGCAGCCCATGGACCATCTGAAGAAATGTCCCCTGATCCTTCTGACGCTTACCCTGGTATCCTACACTTACAGCCGGAGAAGAGCCCCCCACAAAAGTCTGGGTATGAGTGAATGACCTCTTGGCAGTGAATGTATTCAGAGTCTGGTTGGGCCTGAGTCATGATCAGACTTTGCTGAAGTGATGGTTCTTTCTAGTTTATTAGAAAAAAGAAAAAAACTTAACCAACATATAAGCGGGGACTTCATTCACATGGTCTGATTTCTCCTCAGCAAGTCCTTCTGGTTTGGGCAAGAAACTGGCATAGTATGGCAATTAACAGCAGACAAACTGAACACCAGATCTTTGGGGCATGGGGTCCAAAATCAACCAACAGGATGGGCTACCCACCCGGAGGACATGCCCTGACCCCCGCTCTTCTTTATCAATGAGTACCGAGTCTGACTTTGCAGACGCATCCATCTCTGTGTTCTTGCTCATTGCTAGAACCTTAGATACACCGTAACATCTCTATAGGATACACCGATGGCTGCCACATCAGCACCTTCTAGGGGGGGACCCGTGAGAAATTCCATGGGTCTCTCCTATCCACTTCTGGTTAAAAACCACTTTTCAAAATGAGATCTGAAGTTTCTTGGCGGGCTGTGGTTTCAAAAGAAACATAGCACAGTTGTAGCAAAAATATATCCAGAAGGACATTGCGGTATTGTGCAGTCAAAACCTTAGGGTCAATTTTCAACACTCTCAATGCAATTTACAGAATCCCATTGGGACACAACACAGATTCCCTCTAGAAAGCTAAATCCTGGCAGGGCATAATGAAGCTTTCCTAATGCTCTTATGCTGTAGATTCTGAGAAACTGGATTGAAATAACTTCTTTGGACGTCCTCTTGGTAGCGAAAAAAAAAACACCAATTCTTTATGCAATAATTCTGACCTTTGTAAAACAAAACCTATACTGTCACAGGACTTGGTTTTTATTTTACCTAAAAAACATCCTCTAATTTGCAAAGTATTTATTGTATGTTCTCTTAGTACTCTGTGACCTTTTCTTGAGAGAATGCTTTGAATTAAACAAAAACAAAGAGGCAGAGAAGAACATTGTAACCTCCATGCATTTTGGGGGGTGGGGGTGGGTCATGTGCGTTCGTTTCAAAAAGTAAGTCAAATAGATAATAAGGTACAATGTGGCAGCATGAAGCGTGTTTACAAGGTCATTCAAGGCACCTTGTGATACAGCTTTCTAATGAACCTCTTGCACTGCATTTTCCATCCATGCCCCATCCCCCCAACATAGACCTTTTACCTCCATTTAAGCATGAACTGTCGGCCACCATGGTGACATCCTATACTTGTCAGACTTCTGTGCCTTTGCTTATAAAGCAATTTTACTCTAATATCCAGGCTTTTGTGGGAGGAGAGGAAGGAGGGCTTTCCTCCTTAGAATTTAAAGATGGCAACTGTGTTCAATTTCTACCACTGGACATCATTCCCTACCTAGGACAGACCGTTCATCAATTTCCACAGTATCCTTTCCTATTCTGGAATCCTCAGAATCCTTCTTAACACAGCTTCTAGGCAGTTGCTACCATTTAATCAGCTGGTGGACGGATGAAACATCCATGCCATTCCTGCTCCGTCTGTTAGGTTCAACCGTATGAAACTGACCTCTTTATGTCATCTAGGGAGGAATTCTGGGAATTTCACGTTTAATTTTATGTAGACCTCACCCCAATTCCAAGTGTGTCACTTAAAATCTCCTCTCCTTTTCCTTGTCCCCAGGAGTTAGTGGGTCATTCCCCATTCTATACTCCCATCACACTTAGAAAAATCTCCCTAGTCAGTCCTTTATCACGCTTGTGCTGAAACTTTTCATTTACATATTGGTCTTAGTCACAGCGAGCCTCCCCTGGGTCGGAGCCAAACCATTCTCAACTATTCCCAGCCCGTAGCAAAATACCTGACCTTCAGAAGGATTGATGAGTATGATTAAAATTATTATATTTGTAAAGACACTTCTAGATTCTTTGCTAAAAATAGTGCTTTGTCCAACCAATCTTTCCCGAGGGAGCCTGCTTTTGCCCCTTGTTTATAGCTGGGGATGTGCATGCCTAAAGTCCACAAGGAGTGAGTTATAAACCTATCTATCTACGGGATTCACTTGTTTCCTCCTCTTCTCTGGTTCTTTTAAGGTTGACTCACATTAATATGAAATCTAAGCAGCCTCGTTCTGTGCCTGGCAGGAACTGGCTCCACACGGCAGACCGACACTTTGGAATAATCAGAGCCTTTGACTGTCATACTCAGTGATGCCACCATCATCAGCATCCAAGATTTCAGCATATCTACAGGGCCACTCCGGCAGGATTCGGAACCCTCCAGCTGACAGACAGTGAGCCAAGGTCTATGTCTCAGGTAGGAAACCCAGCCCTTTCTTCTTACCTGAAGACTCCCACAGCTGTGGGGATCATTCTTGGCCCCTCGAGGGACATGGAGAAGTCTCAGAGGGGTAATTCCTATCACAGACAGGGAAGAGGAAGCATCTAAACTTTCTACTCTGCTGCCAACTCTTAGGTGAGGAAATTGGAGTCAAACCAGCTGGAACAAAGGTGCATTTTCACACCTCTGCCTTTACAGAGGCTGCTTCTTCTCCCCCTTATGGACTCTGCTCTGGCTTCGCCTCCTAGAAACCAGATCTACGTGCCTCTACTTGCCAAGTTCAGTTTCCTTCCTCTGCTTTTCTAGATTGTTGTACTGATCTATCTAATGAGTGTCTGACCATGGATGCTACCAACTCCAAGAGGCCATGAGTCATGTCTCAGTCGTCTTTCATCCCCATGGATCCTGGGACCTAGGCTTAGAGGCGGGCGGTGGGGAGCGGGGGAACCTGATGAGAGAAACTACAGACTTTCAGACAGGCAGCCATGTGGCACTCCTAAGAAGTACAATTAGAATGGATGAGGGCAAGGTAGAAAAGAGAGGCTGTTTTGAAAGTCTGCCCTTCCATTTTAGCACCAAATAGGCAGAGTTCCAAGTAGCCCAGTGTGAATGACTAGGCCCTTCCTGTATTTTCTGAATTCCACAAAAAAAAAAAAAAAAAAAGAAAGAAAGAAAGAAGGAAAAAATCATGTTAGAGAAACTGCTTGTCAAAGAACATGTCAACCTCAACTGCTTAGCAACTTGGAGTGGCTCACTTCTCTAGCTTCGAGGTGCAGATGAGCTAGAATGTTTGGAGAGCTGCTCCTATCTCTACCGAAATAAAAACAAAGAAACAAAAAATTAAAGACACAAAGATAACAACAACACTTCATTAATCTTCCAAGAGCCAATGGGGATTGGGGAAGACCTACTGTGGAAGGTTCTGAGGGTCTCACATGCTGTCTGAACCTCCACAAGCATCTCTGTGCTAATCCTGAGTCACTTGAAAACGGAGCCCTTTGCTAGGATCCTGCTTTCCAATGTCACTTAGCCTAGTGACTCTGGAAAGAGGGCTAAGAGGAAAGCCCCGCTGGCAAATGGTGAATGAACACAGGAGACCAGTATAGAGCTTCTCTGTCTCTAGTGCTCAGCTAAGGAAAGGTGGCTTGCAAGGACGGTCATTAATTTGGTGGGGACGTATTGACATCTACCACTTGTCGGACACTGTGTGGGTTCTGGGGCCACACCTACTAAGCCTCATGCATCCTTCAAAAGAACGACACACTGTCTCTTTTCGTACTCATAGGTTCAGGAACAAATACATATACAAGAAAGTGAACAAAGGAATGAGTCTGAATTGACCCCCAAAACCTTAGACACCATGGTTATTTACTTTGCTTCGCTGAGATCAATAAAGTTTAAAAGTAATTTTGGCATAATTTTTATTAAGCGTGACCATTTTGACTGGCAAACTGGTTATTCCATATTTTTGTTATATACTGCAGTCATAACTAAAAATGTATTACTATAGTTATAGTAATTACAGCTAAAAACAATACTTTCATTTTCTACACAAAAAAGGAAGCCTTTATTCAATATTTGCCAAAAAAATTTTTACACTGCATTTATTCCTCCCTAATAACTGGTGTCAGGTACTATTATTCCCTCTTTAGAGACGGGAAAAATGGCACAGAACAAGGATGTCGTTTATGAAAAGACTTATCATCAGTCAGAGGCGAATTCCAGGTAAGAAACAAGCTATCTAGACTTCTAGAACATTACTCATTTTATCAGTGACTCCTTACTTCCATTGTCACAGAAGGAGTTTTTAGGCATTGTTTTAAATTAGAATACAAATAGGAGGGACGCCTGGGTGGCTGGGTTGGTTAAGAGGCTGACTCTTGATTTTAGCTCAGGTCATGATCTCATGGTTCGTGAGGTTGAGCCCCGAGCTTCAGCATGGAGTCTGCTTGGGATTCATTCTCTCGCTCTTTCTCTCTCTCTCTCTCTGCCCCTCCCCCACTCTCCACCCCACCCCCCCTGCCCCTCAAAATAAATAAGTAAACTTAAAATATATAAACAGGAAAACATTGGTCCTAATTGGAAAAACTACCTCTGAGCGGGTGACAAAGAGATAGTTCACTGAAAGAGGAACCTGCAAAGGTCCTTTTCATAGGAGGGGTACTTTAAGAAGGTGTCATGCCCTGCCCTCAGTCCCCGCTGGTTCTTATAATCACCTGCATCATCAAAACCACCTAGGGGATTTTTTAAACACAGAAAACCAGGTCCTACTTCCAGGGTTGCATTTTCAACAGTGTCGCCTGTTGTCAGGGGACCACCCTTGGAGAAACAATGGAGAGCCAGTCCCCCAAACCTCAGCACTGTGAGTGCTTGCCTTCCTAAAACGGGAGGTTTTCCAAGCCTGGGAGACTTTAGGAATCCCCTGGGAAGAATGATAAGTCGTGTGCCTTCAAAGGCACCACTCCCAGAGAACGCCACTGGGCTGGTCAGAAATCTGCACTCCTGATCAGCAACCCAGGGGATTCTCCTGCTCCGTGGATGCACTTTGAGTAATCCGGGCCTAAGGGCATCTTCCACAGGTGTAGGAATAAAAAGTAAAAATGGCTGAATATATCTGGTCTGAGAACTTGTATGGGCAAAGAGATAGAGCCTATTTATTTTTTATCTTCGCTTTTTGTATGCTGACAACTTTCGTCTCTGCTTTTTTGGCATTTCGACCAAAGAGTAACAACACCCAGTCCTAACTAATCTGTCAAACTCTTTGCAGGTGGGCTGCAAAGAGGTATGCAAAGAAGGTATGCAAAGTCACCAACAGCATAATCCTAGGGAGGCCACACTTGATTTCCCAACCAGATGAAGACATTCTCATTTCTGCCCTACTTTTATGGACTGAAGCGTGTTCCCTCCAAATTCATACAGTTTAGTCCTAACCCCCAGGACCTCAGGACGTGACTGTATTTGGACATAGGCTCTTTAAAGAGGTAATTAGATTAAAATTAAGGTAGACCCTAATTCCGTGTCACTGATGTCCTTATAAGAAGAGTACATTAGGACACAGACCATGTGAGGATTCGGGGAGATGACGGCCATCGACCAGTCAAGGAGAGAGGCCTCAGAAGAAACCAACTCTGCCCACCCGTTGATCTTGAACCTCTTGCCTCTAGAACTGTGAGAAAATAAATTTATGTTGTTCAAGCCACCCAGTCAGTGGTGCCTTGGCATGACAACCCCAACACACTAATACACCTGCCTGCCTCATGGGAGCTCTGCCCTGAGGATCAGTGAGGCTCTGTACTACGTGAGGGCCATTCAAGCACCAAACTTAGATGCTAGATATAGAGGTCTGGGAGGGAGCCATGTGGTCTCAGTCCATGGAGGTTATTGCCTCCAATCAACACATTTATCCAAAGTCCCCCTGAGCTATAGATACCTTTCCCCCCACCTCAGATATGCATTAAAAAAATTGTTTTTAATGCTTATTTATTTTTGAGAGACAGAGAGAGACAGAGTACAAGCAGGCAAGGGGCAGAGAGAGAGGGAGACAATGAATCTGAAGCAGGCTCCAGGCTCTGAGCTGTCAGCACAGAGCCCGATGAGGGGCCAGAACTCATGAACCTCGACATCTTGACCTGAGCTGAAGTTGGACACTTAACAGACTGAGCTGCTCAGGTGCCCCTTTAGTTATGCATTTTTCAACATAGACCAGCATTCAGCTAATCCATGTAAGAGTATTTTCACAGCTAATACTTAATGCTTTTATACATGCCTGAAAGATGAGCCTCTCTGAAGGGTTATGGCCCAACTTTAAATACTGAGGTATTTGCATTTAGGCACAGATGTTGCAGAAAATCTGTCTGTATATTTCAGTCTTATAAAGTGAATCATGTTTTAATTGAACCAGGGGACTTCCATAGTTAAAGGAGCCCTGAAGTGAATCTGTATACAGTATAAATAATCTCTCACTCCAATTTATTATACAAGTTTGGATTTTCATAATAATTAAAAAGAAATACATGATCTCTTCCTTTTTTTTTTTCTTTTCACTTTTCTTTTTGACATAATTTCAGACTGTACCAAAAAAACAAAAACAAAAACAAAAAACGTTCCAGGAATACTACGAAGATCTCTGTACAACTTCCTCCCTGATTATCTGTGACTAAAAAACTGCAATGACTTACTTGAACGGCTCTTATTTTTCTGCCACCAAAATTCTGGCTAAGAGTGGTTTTTACAGAAAATATTCCATTGACGCAATATGATAATAAACACATCAGTGGTAGCGATTCCAAAAGTTACTTATCAAATACCCGATAAGTACTAAGCAAACCCACTTGATGCTTAATTTGGATTATTATCCCCTACTATGAATCCTGTAAGACAGGTACTATCATTACATCTATTTAATAGATGAGGATACTGAGACATAGAGAGTTTTGCCCAAGGTCACACAGATAGAAATCTTACAGTGCTGAATGCAAGTCAAACCAACCAGATTCCTGGACCCATGGATTTAAGGCTCATCTTCTAAATCAGGTGGAGGCAAACTAGAGCCTTTTGGCCAAATCCAGCCTAGCACTGTTTTTGGATGGACTGTGATCTAAGAATGTTTTTTTACATTTTTATATGGTTGAAAAGCAATCCATAGTATAGGACAATATTTGGTGACAAAGTGAAAAATCACATAAAATTCAAATTTCAGTATCTATCAAGAAAGTGTTCTTGGAATACAGCCACACTTGTTCCTTTACATATTACTTATGACTGTTTTTATCCTACAAGACAGAGCTGAGCAGTTACAGCAGACACCTTATTGCCCACAAAGGCTAAAATATTCACTCTCCAGACCTTTACAGGAAAGGTTTGCTGACCCCTGTTCTAATGTCCCCTTTCTGTTTGGAAGACACCAAAGGGACTGCATTAGTCCCTCCCTGGCAAGCTGTCACTGACTATTTCAGAGAATATCATTCGATCAGTACTTTCTAAAATTTAACTTTATTTCATTTTTGTTAAAAACAATCAACCCCCCAAATTTAAAGACATATTCTTTGAATGCTCGCCAAAATTTTCTTTCTGATTCATTGCTGTTCACGACAATAAAACAACAAGAAAAAAATTGTCCTGTGAGATATTTGTGGAAGGCCAGCAAGGTAACCATAATGAAAACAATGGAAACACTTTTCTCTCCTAAGGTATTTGGCCTTCAGGGTTATGGCCCTTAGTATTTAGGTCAGGGCAACCTTAGATAGAGCCTTGCTTCTAACATTCTAAGGGGTGCTGAATCACCTGGGGACGATTTTACAATGCATATTCTCATCTGCAGTGGGTCATGAGAATCTGCATTTCTAATCTGCTCCCAGGGGATGCCCTAGGCTGCTAACAATAGTAAAATGCTTAAGCGAAGTCAAGTACAGCTAATATTAATGATGCCACTGAGTTTCAGGTATTGAACCAGGTATGCCGTGCACACACTATGATTTGTTTTTTCTTTTTCTTATCAAACCCACACGGAAGGTAAGGCCCAGAGAGAGAAAAATAGGAGACCAAACAAATCTGAGTCAGCTTGGTGCGAATCCGGAGCTCAGACTCACTAACGAAGCTACATCTGCTTATTAATGGTGATCCTAGGTCTTTAGGTGTTGAAACATCCTCTCCAACAGTGGGGTGATAAATCTACCCCATTTGCACTAAAGCCACATCAAACAGTTCCACAGTTGCCTTCTGGCTGGAAACACCTGACTCTTCCAGGCTAAAAATGTTTGCTAGAACCTCATGATCACATTTAAGAATCTGTGATAGGGTTTTAAATCCAACCAAGGAAGCCTCTGGGCAGGATGTATCTTCTATAGATAAGAAAATCCCACTTGCAAGATCTCAGTAAGACAGGGAGGAATGTAAGGAAGTAAGAGGGCGGAGAAATGGTGAACTCTCAAGGTCTCACAGTGCAGCTGAAAAAGCATGAGCTTTGAGAGTTTTAACGCTTAGTTTTGTGTTCTGGCCTCACTAAGTGTAAGTTTCTTTGATCTTCTGCAAGTCCTTTAACATCCCAGACTTGGTTTTCACATCTGTAAAATAGGGACAAAAAAACCCTACTTCACTGAGAATTGAAAGGATCAGATCTGCTACACGGAAGGATTTGACAAATTGTAGATAGTAAGTGGCCCCAGTAATAAGAATTATTACTGAATAATATATATAAAGAACATACAGTATTATTATATTACTATGACTTTGAATCCCCAAATACAGCACTTTGGGACTACTTTTGTCCCACTGTTCCTTGAAGAATGGGGAAGCACGTTGACGGCTGCTGAACTGTGGGGTGTGGCCTCAGAATGCTACACATAACAATGAATGGAGAGCATTTTAAGGTTGGGAATTAATTGCCAACACTTACACTGGGGAAATTTCATGTCACAAGACAGGTGTCTGGCTTCTCTTGAGGAATCAGGAGATGGGGCTGCATGGGTGTGGGCCCCAAATCGCCTTGTGGCGGGGCCTCAAAGGGGGATGGGGAGAGGACACTCCTCCCTGGAACTGAGATGTGACCCCCTTCAACTACATTCATCTTGCATCTCGTAAAGACATTTTAGCTTTTAATCTATTATGAAGGAAACAAATGAGAAATTGCACTTCAGCTAAAATGTGTGGAGTTTACAAGTCTCTACAAATCACCCAGACTGCCTTTCTCTCTCTCTCCCTCTCTCTTTCTCTCTTCCTCTCTCCCTGTTTCTTTCTCTCTTCTTCCTAGGGATAAGAACCTCTGAGATGCTGCAGAAGCCCCAAACCCCCCTAGATGGCTTTCCCTTGGGACCCCTCTTGTATTTCACTTGCTAGTACAGAGCTGTATTTTAGGGGGAACTGGAAGTATTTGTGGAATGGGGGTAGAGATTCATCCAGAGTGTCCTTCCCATCCCAGTTTAGGTTTAAACTCCTGACCCCACTCTTTTGGTAAGAGCAGAAAATGTACTTCCACTTTGAATCTCCCAAAGAAAAATCAGATACATTTGTTTAAACAAGCTTCCCACACCGCAAACACACACACGCACACCCGTGGGCTGAAAGCAAATAGAATATTTCAGCTGGTGAAAACGGTTTTCAAAAATGACAAAATTAATTCAGAAGGTCTTTACAATATCATATGTCTATCAAACAAACACTAGAAACACACAAATAGACTCATCTTTTTTTTCCCCCAGAGGAAATATCAGTGATATTGGGGTGTTCCTGTTTTTAAAACGACACTGGGTTTAATATAATGGTAAGCGTACATCGATTAACCTCTGCGTTGGGTTTAAATGTAAAACCCATTAACTAACTTAATCTCCTCCAAAAAATAAAAAAATAAATAAAAAAAAAACAGCCTTTGGCATTATTCTCTGAATAATCCTTGTTCAGTCTCCGTAATGGTATACTGTTTAATGAAAAACTCATTAGATTGTAGCATACGGCATAATTAATTCTGCCTGATTCTTTTCGTGTAAACAGCTAATACAGATGCTGGGTTCCATCTTCCATTGGCTTTATTAATTTTTCATGAACCAATATTTCGACTGTAATGGGTTGTAACAGGTCCACAGAAGTTCTAGAAATGCATTAACTGTCACCCACGTAGTTAATTTAAGTAGGATTTTGCTATTTGTGTTGTTGGTTCTTCAACACTACGTTTTTAAAAGACGGCTTCATTTGATACTTAGAGAATGATTATCTACATATAATTAACATACAGGGTATTAAACAATATTTGGCCTATTCGTCTTTATTTATATACAACTTAATTGGTCGGAGCGAATAACACTGAACTATAAATTTTGACAAGAACGCGAAAAGTGGGAAGCACTAAAACTACGTGATTTATAATCGAATGGCGACACAAGTTAAAACAGTAAAAAAAGAAAAATGAAATCGTATCATTTTTAAAGTCTGCAGATTTGCTTTTCTAGGAAGAGATCGGGACAAAGCCAGAAAACAAGTTTTATAATAGCCTCGGTGTCAGGCATTGGCTTAGTGATCCTGGGGTCTGTCTGGAGCCTGATCTCTACAACGGCTGAGAAGTTGCTGATTCGGTTTAACCTCTTTCAGCCTTTTAGGGCTTGGTTCACAGATTTGTAAGAGTCCTCATGATAAGACTATTATTTGTTTCAAGTGCAGATAGGAGTGCTAACTCATCGCTCGGTGGTCTTGTTCGTTTTATTCTATGTTTTAATTATCAGAGTTTTCAATGGTTGCCTGTCACTCAAACGACAGATTCCAGAATCCACATTCCTTTTATATAGTATTGTCAGGGCTTTTGCAACTTTCCTCTAGAAGGTACCCTCCGATCTCAACAGATCAGTACTTCTCAGCTTTGGGGGGGAACCTGATTTTGCCACAGAAATCTCTATATCCAGTGCAGATCAAGCACCTGTATTTTTTTTTTTTTTAATTTTAATACTTCTCAGTGGATTCTGCAGATAAAGGTTGAGAAACCCTTCTGGGTTCTACCAAACTCCTTCTAACTCACCCACCACAAAGATCTTTCTTCATTTTCCTCCCAGGAGAACTCTTCCTTATCCTTCAAAACCCAATTAATACCCCCTCTCTAGCTCCTAATGCAGAGAGGGTTGTTCTTTTTTTAGCGTTCTGGTGGGCAGGCATCATCATTTATTATACATTAAGTTTATCTTTCTGCCGCTCTCAATGCTCTAAGGAACTTCAGAGGGATGAGGGGCTCCCCCAGTGCTTACCACACTACCTGGCATTTCACAGGCCTTCGGCACTGCGAGTCTGCCCGCCCACACAGCTGCACATATTCACTGACTGGCCCTTTATTGAAGACATTTGCAGACTCCTGCTCTAAGTGAAAAGCCACACATTTTTTTTCTCTCTTTCATAACTAAATCCAGCTTGATCTTTTCTCCTAGAACCAACACACGCAGTGGTAAGTCTCATCTTATACCATCCTTCCCCCTGACTACATTCATGACCTTATATATATATGAGCTCTGTATTCTGAGTTCGCAACCAGCTTCTCCTTCTTCTCCCCCACCGGCCTCTCTCTCCTCCTTCTCCTTTTTCCTCCTCCCCCACCCCTCCTCTTTCTTCTCCTTCTCCTTCTCTACCTCCTCGACCCCACCCCTCCCCCTCTTCCTTCTGTTGTGTAGGAAAGGGGTAACTCCACAGGTCTGGGCTGCTTAAACCCTGCACATTCCCCCCAGGATGCTTGTCTTCAGGACTGGCCCTTGGACACCTCCTGGTAGATGAGTTGTAAACCCTTGGAATATTCTGCCTGACAAAACTGTTTTTGGGTGCCTGAGGCCTTGGGCCACACAGTACCAGTTTGATAAGATAGTTTCTGGTAGCAATGTGATTTATGGTGAATACTTCCTTTTGCTCTTTGGGCTATGGTTTGAGTAGTTGAGGTCAGTCATACGGGGGCTCCACATCTATGGGGCTGCCTCCCAGGAAGCGGACTGACATCCAGCTGATGGCACTTTGTGTTTGTCATCAGGCACCACTGCAGGGAAAGTTAGGCGTACTTCCACTGGAAGGGTGCACCCAGAGGCTTCTGCCTGGTTTCTTCTGGATTCTAACTCATTTGCTCTTTTCCTTTGCTGACTTCTTAAAAAAAAAAATTAATGTTTATTCATTTTTGAGAGTGAGAGAGAGAGCGAACATGAGAAGGGAAGGGGCAGAGAGAGAGGGAGACAGAGAATCTGAAGCAGGCTCCAGGCTCTGAGCTGTCAGCACAGAGCCCAATGTGGGGCTCAAATCCTTGAATTGTGAGATCATGACCTGAGCTGAAGTCGGATGCTTAACCGACTGAGCCATCCAGGTGCCACTTCCTTTGCTGACTTTTAATCTGTATCCTTTTGTAATAAATCAGAACTGTGACTAAAAGAGCCTTGCTGAGTCCCTAAGAGCACATCTAAGCAAACACAGAGCCTGAGGATGGTCTCATGGACCCCTGACACAGTTCTGCAGCATACAATCAAGCTATATGCTTTTTCCATTCTGCAGTCAAAAATCACAAAGTAACGCCCAGAAGAGGAAACATTTGAACGAAGGTCCCTTTTCGATTGCCACTGATGACTACAGATGCTTATCCATCTTTAGCAGGAGCTACTGGTAGGGCTTGAGAAAGATATTTGGTGCATATGTGACATTTTTACTAATCTGCTTCTGTCAGGACAGCAGTTCCCGACCCCAGCAATATCAGCATTTTACACCAGATCATTCTTTGTGGTGGGGGCTGTCTTGTGCATGGTGGGATGTTATGCGGCATCCTTGGCCTCCACCCCCTAGATGCCAGTAGCCAACACCCTATGCCCTCCCCCCCTCAATATGTGACAATGAAAAAATGTCTCCTGGAATTTCCCAGTTCCTCTGGGGGGGGGGGGGAGATGGCAAAATTATTGCCAGTTAAGAATCATTAATCCAAGATACTGGATTAACTAAAGCATATGTGGGAGGTAATGTGTAATAAAATGGGATGGGCTTTGGAATCACTGAGATTTGGCTTTGGACTGAGCTCTTTAAGTTTTGAAGTCAACAGCCTTGTACAACGTAACATTACTAGATATCTAATTTATCTGTAGAATGAAGGAAATGACACTTGTCCTCCAAAGTTGTAATCTCTGTAAACATATGTGGAGATCCCAACGTGGAGTCTGGCGTGCAGCAAATAATATTACATGCACAGATACTTGTATTCATTTTCAGTATGTTCTATGACCTCCAGGATAGAAGACACGGCAGGCATATCCCAGTCTAGTCCTACTGAGTAAGCTGAACAAGGTAATGGAAAGTGTGGGCTCTGAGGTCAGAAAAAAAGACCTTTATATAAGAAACCTATTTTTTTTACATACTAGTTCTGTGACATAAGGAATGAGATAAACTCTTCAGTAAGCCCTGGTTTCAAAATTTCCATACTGAAGAGAATGCTATAACATTTTTATGAGGATTCAAGGAGAGGCAAGGTGTTTTGCACGGTGCCTGGCTCGGGTCAGTGCCCAGAGTGGCTTATTTATTGTTGCTGATGTTTTGGGTTGCTCCCTTTGAAATCGATACAGAGCCAGAAAGGCAAACCTCGTCTTCCTCCCATGGTGCCGACTCAGGGCTTCTCCTTTAAGAGTCCTGTCACTTCCTGCTTGGGGGAGGCCTCCTTGGTAGACTTTCCGTGCAACAGAATGAGAACTAATTTTATCAAGGAAGTGTAGTTCTGAGCACATAATCCAGTTCTGATCCTATTTGAAGATCAAAATTCCCCAAAGATTCCATCCAAGCTGAGCTGCATTCCTTCCGTGGGGCAGGGAAGGAAGGACACCGGTAAAAACTATGGCCAAATGTGGGCAAGGATAGAGTGCAATCTGATAAGACAGATGGGGAAAGGGGAAGAGAGAAGGCAAGTGAATTGCAACCAAAAGGGGAGGCGGAGGTAAACAGATGTACGAGATAAAGTCTTTGAAGTGGAACATTTCTAGGCTGAAAATCCTTTGCTTGGGGACTTCAATCTGGACTCTTCTGTTTCAGTTCACTGAAGTGCACTGCATTTGAATCTGGCAGATGTGTGAATTATACAAAACACTGCAGAGCCAAAGGTCACTGTTCATGAGGCACCATTGCTCTGAGTCTGGTCGAGGCTGGTCCTTTGGGTGGATGTGGGCATCGTTAGAGCCACTGGGGATGCCCGAATGTTAGCTGCTTTCAGGGGTTCCGAGTGGTAGCAGACACCTTTCAGACCCACATCACGTTCTTTCAGGATGCTAAGGTAGTCACCCCAAACACATATGCTGTACCCGGGATTTGGGCACATCATTCCAAGCCCAACCCAAGTCTGGGATGGTGGCCAATAAAAGGAAAGCAGCCTGTGTCAGGAACCCCAGTTATCACAGGTTCTGACAGTCTTACTTTTTTTCAGATGCTATTGTACCCAAACTGCAGGAGGGGAATTGGAAAGAAGTCCATCCAAAAGTGCGGCTAAAGGTCATTCTCTCTATGACCCCTTATGGGGGGAGCCACCAGGGGGGAGACCTACATCTACCTTCTTTTGACTCAATTCTTATATGTGAATCATGGTTCACAGTGGCCAAAAGCCCATAGAAAACCAATACCTTTGTACGGGTAATCCAAGGTCAAATACAGCTGCCCTTTCGAGATAAGCAATCACAGAGTGCTACATCCAACCTCTTCATTTTTAAACTTCATATTGAGATCCCAATCCACTTTCCCATCATCTAGCCTGATATCAAGGCATGTGGTCTGTGGGCAGGTTTTTACCGATGTGGACACAATCTAGGGAATTTCGGTGATCACACTAATCTCCTATATTTTGATTTTACTTTACAGTCTATAAAATTCTTTTCCACTCATTATCTTATCTGATCCTCCCTATCACCCCAGGATAACCCAGTTTCAAGACCTGACCACCTTTAAAATGTGACTTTGCAGCCAAGCCTGCTTCTTTTAGTACTTCCCCCCCAGTCTTGAAACCAGAAACGTTTATTTTTAGGAGGAATGTCCAATTAAGGATTGCTTCCTACCCCCCCTTGCAAAAAAACCCCAAACTGCTAATAATAATGGTATTCCAAGAAGAGAGTTCACCACCATCTTCAAGGTTTCTAAGTTGATTCACCCTGCATCTCTCTACTTTGTTATCATTGGGACCTAACCTGCATCTCAGGTTTGCATTGCATTGGTAGGTCTTTTCCTTTCCCTATTGACTCGTGGAGTAATTTAACTCAATTCCAATTTTCCTTTGCAGGCGGGGTGTACAAACTCACATCCACGGAAGTGAGTTATGTGTGTTCAAGTGGTGCATCTTATGAATCTTGTTAAGCTTTGCCGCCTTATAGCCCCACTGATGGAATATTTAATCACAGAAATGAGTTGGCAGATATGATATACGGTGTGAGTGAGCTTCTCTGCCGTCTTACCGGCAATTGAGAAACGGACGAATTTGCCATTTGTCAGTACTGTGTCGACAACTGTGTATAACCTTCTGTTATTTATTTTTACTTTGTTTTACTTATGTATGAAGATTAAAGGTGTGTGCTTTCAATCAACAGTTTCATTGGCCAGATATCATGATTCTCCGTAAAAGGCACCACTGTTTTTTTTTTTTTAATCTTTTTGTTAGATAGTAATGGAACGGCTCACAATGAAGGGGGAACCCCTTTTGATGCCTCCTCATTGAGATGATTAGAAACACTATTTCTAATTATATTAAGTAACTTGAAGCATGCTACTGGGAATGCATAATTTGCAGGTAGTATACTTTGATTTAATGCCTTCAATTTTTTTATAAGTCTAAAATGGAATGGTCTTAGATGCTGGCTAAAGTCTTTGAGATCTACCTGGACATTTTTTTTTAATTGACTTATCAATGATTTATCTTGAGAATAAGCCCCAAGGATCCCAAGGATGATTAGATGTAAGCAAATAATCAATGCCTTGCAGCTTTGTAGGAAAACATCCACTTGTCTTTGGAGGAGATTCATAGGATATGCCTATTTATGCATACCTGCTTCTGAAGACTAGTTTTGGATTGAGCATTCTTCCAGGTAGGACTTGGTAAGAGTTCAGAAAAACACCCGAAATGAAAGGCCTTCCACAACGTCTTTCTAAATGCTTCCCCTGCTATGTGTGTGTGAGGGAGAGTGTGCGTCATAATTTATCAAAGCAAATTAATACTGTTCAGCTGGTAATTAAAGATCCTCATTAAGAGGTGCTTCTGCCCTCTCCACCCCAACCCTGCGTTAGCAATAAAAATGCACTCAGGGCGTCAAGAGGTTATATACGAAAATCAATAACCTGCCATTTTATAATTAAAGAGAAAATAAATGTTAGGGAAAAGTCCACTAAATTAGGAAAATTACCTTTAGGAGAGATTGAAAATATTGATTTTAATTTACAAAATATGTGAACTTTTCATGCCCCGTTCTGAGAGACAATTGGAGGCTGGGTTGTTAATTCTGCATAAGCTTCAGAAAATCGATAATTATACTATGGGAATATCATGATATTTGTCATTAACACAAACTCTTATATAGAAAAGTGCCTAATAAGCCTGGCTTTCTATCTCAGGCAGATACAGGGTTGGCTTGCTAAATATCCACAGCGAATCAATGACAAGGTCTTCATTTCGGCTTTGAGGCACGCTGGAAATTGCAAGAGAAATCCAGGCTGTGTTTATAGTTGGGGGAATTCACAAAGCCCCCTAAATCCTTAGCCATGGATATTCAAGTGGATGACGTTAGTAAGTATACCTGCATAGGGAAATGAATACACGCCACATCCGTATTTGCATCTATGCATTAAGGTGCCCGTAACTTTTGACGTAAGCTAGCTAGATTCTCAGCGTTTATGGGTCTTCAAATATTTCAAAGGACTTGTTCTGAGTGTTGGATTTGCAGCAACATTTCCCCACATTTCTGAATATCATGAACTCTGTTGACCTCCATATACAGATAATATAGGCAGAAGGAGAAAGTTCCTGATTATTAAGGATACCCCGGGTAGTAGCAACACTAACATATGCATATACAGATTTCTCAAGTGACACTTATTCATGCCCCCCCCTTTTTTAGATTTAAGTTTATTGGAGCATCTCGTAGAAATAATTATTTGGGTGCGTGGACTCCTTAAAACTGCCCCCGACAGAACCAGTTAACTCATCTGAATGTGGAGGATATGGTGGCCGTGGCTGTTGGAATAACCCAACATTATTATTTCACTCCTCTTCTTTAACTGGGACTGGTTGGGACATAGAGCTGTAGTTGCCTGATCTACCACCACAGGCCACACTCAAGAAGAAGTATGACTTCTAGTATTCACACAAAAAAATAAAGAAGCCATATTAACCCGGTTGTAAAGAACCCAGGCTCTTGGTTTTACAGTCTAGCTAGCTTCTTACCCACTTGAAATCTTAGCCCTTTAGTGCTAAGGTAGTCTATGTACTTTATTTTTTTTTAAGTTTATTTATTTATTTTTAGAGAGAGAGAGAAAGGGAGAGAACAAGCGGGAGAGGTGCGGAGAGAGAGAGGGAGAGACACAATCCGAAGCAGGCTTTGCACCACCAGCAGAGATCCGGATGTGGGGCTCGAACTCACAAACTGTGAGATCATGACCTGAGCTGAGATCAAGAGTCAGACACTTAACTAACCACGCCACCCAGGTGCCCTCGTACTCTATGTACTTTAGTTTTCTCACTTGGAAAACCACCGTGAGGATTTAAATACATTAATTAAGGTAAAGTGCTTGGAACAGTGCCTGACCACAGATAATATTCAAGTAAATTTTAATCTTTATTGTAACTTGTTCGTAGCCACTACTCCCATGATGTAACTTCTGCAGCTGGGCTCAGGGCTGATCTGAATGGCTGTTCTAACCTTCTAAAAGTCAGGCAGGTTAATTTATTCTTGTATATACAAGTCAGTGTGAATGGATTCTTCTGTCTTAACGTCCTCTTCAATACCCACAGATATGCAGTGAGGTTTGAAATCCCTTCTAAAGGAGAGGTTTGGTGTTATTTTGGTTGCTTAGGTCAGATGACCAGAAACTACACTGCATGGGACCAGAAACATGGACTTCCTCTCCCTATCCCAAGTCACACATTCATACCCTATCTCATCAGATGACTTCTTGCTTCTTGTTCTGGACTCATTATTCTAGGGAGAATAATGCCCTTATGGCAGAGAGGGGAACGTTCATTTATTTGCTTTCATTTGCCCAATGTTTATGTATTGCTTGCTATGCACCAAACACTCTTCACATATTAACCCGTTTAATTCTAATAAACACCTGTGAGTTTGCTACTATTATCATCTTCCGCTTAACAGATGAAGACACTGAGGCACAGAGAGGTTAAGTAACTTGCCTAGAGTCACACAGCTGGCCAGGATTCGAACCTGGGCTGAGTACAGTGTTTACATTCCCCACTTTGCTAAATGTCCTCTCAGTGGATGAGTTCCACCATACAACCATGGAAAGACTTACAGCTAAGTTTTTGCTCCCCCAATAAGAGTCAGCACAGCTACTTTACAGGCATAGAGCTGCTGGACTTCACCCAGGCTTGTGGTAGAAACCACATGTGAGGAACAAACATTGCCTGTCCCAAACCCAGAACTCACCTATCATCTTGGGTCTTCCCAGATTTACCATTTTTTTCTTTGTCAAGTTGATTACTCTGCTGGATAGCTATCCGAATATCCCATATTCCCCTGTCATGCACTAGGGTTGATTCAGGATCAGGAAAATGACAGAAGGCATCCCGGAAGAAACCAAGCAAGGGGTAGGACTTACTTACCATCAAGAGGTCACTAAGTGAGTGGATCTAGACCAACAGGTCATTTATTTCTCCTTATTAAAGAGCAAGGGCCCCATCAAAGAAAGGGTTCTTTTCCATACCCGCGTGGAAACTACTAAAATTCTAAGGTGTTAAACGCAACCTTGTTTTTTATTTATTTTATTATTTTTTTAAATGTTTTTATTTATTTTTGAGACAGAGACAGAGCATGAGCAGCGGAGGAGAAGAGAGAGAGGGAGACACAGAATCTGAAGCAGGCTGCAGGCTCTGAGCTGCCAGCACAGAGTCCGACGCGGGGCTCAAACTCACAGGGTGAGATCATGACCTGAGCCAAAGTTGGATGCTCAACTGACTGAGCCACCCAGGCACCCCAAATGCAACCTTGTTAATGGACAACACGATAACAGGCAGAAGTAACAGGCCAAGCAGAACCAGTCTCAGCCACTGCTTCTTCTGGGTCATTCTCTCTCAAAATGTGATGACCAAGTTTTCTACACGGATTTCCCCATCAACCGCTAGCTGGAGGGTAGCAGGGAAGGGCCAAGGGGAGAGACTTCCCTCAGAAGGGCAGGGCAGAGAGGAATATGGAATTGCTAAGGAAATGTGATGCATGGAGAAAGAAAGACCACTTCGTTTTTTTCTCGTTTTCTAAATAATCCTTCTCTTGGCAATTTCAACTCACTGCCACATTATTGGAATAAGTGAGCCAACTCAGCTTCGCTAGGAAAAAAAAAATGCGACCCCACATGGAAACATATGACGAAAAACACATGGAGGGATACTAAATAAAAGTGGGCAAGAACAGCTCCACATTCGTTCAACATACCCTTGAACAAAGCCTCGATGCTTTTTTGAGGCAAAATTAATGGAAAACATCATAAGGAGCAGGGGCTCCACTGACAGTGTAACGCATATACGTGATGCCCCTTCATTTTTTAAAGGGTTTTAAACACTTTTGGTTTTGCTTTAGGAAAAAAAAAACCAACAGTCCCTCAGAACTTCTGAGGAGAGGGATTTTACTTGGTTCAGATTATTTCATGAAACCTATTCTCTAGTAGCAGGCAAAACACATCGAGAACAGACGAAGAAGTCATGCACAGAGGAAATTTTTACCTGCATAGAATTCGGGGCTGTAGACCGCACCCACAACTGGATTCAATTTCCAGCCTTAAAACAAATACACAAAAACATGATTATCACATTTGATTCAACAACTCATATCACTACAAGCGAAACACAAATCAAATGGGGTGGTGTATATATATTTTTTTAATTTTATATTCAGAGGGTATATAGTCTGGGGATGCATAAAAATGATTTGTAACCTATACCTGGGAAGGCAGATTTATGCCTTTCTTTGATTGGCTGCCAATACAAGTTAATAGTATGGAAACTATTGACCAGCTACAGGTGAACTTTTTGAAAATGATGTGGTGATTAATTTTCTCCCATGCTAATATTCTGTAGAACCACTGTAATAATTGCAAATTTTTTGTCTTCTTTCATGGATCACTGCTAGGTAATCCGTCATATGCCCCTTTGCATTTAGTCCCTCCAAATTTGAAAGCTCACATAAACAGAATTCTTTGCGGATACATATTCTGATAATTGTCATTCCTAATTATGACCCAGAGAATTCCGAAGTGCTTTTTACATCCCAAAGAAAATGACATTTATCCACTAGAGATTAAGTGTGGAATACATTTCAGCACATTCAGGAACCATAAAAATTCTTAATCAATGCATGATATCTAAGGTAACTTTCAAACAACCTGTGTATAAGAGGAACAGAATCCTGTAATTTTCCCAGTGTTCTGGATGGAGCATTTTCTGTCAAATGAATCCTGGCCCCTTAGGAACTTTTACTCAAGAAAAGAACATACAAGAATATTTGCAAATTGAGAAGCTGTGCACATTACACACCCATTGGGCATCATTTAGGGAACAACCTCCAAAGAATGGCCACATTTTAGGGTTTGGTAATCATTTCCTGCTCCTGCTGCTAAGTCTTTATGAAAACATCCATTAAATAGAATTCCTGAAAGATAAAGAAGGTCAGGTGTGCTGCCTTTTATGGAAAACTTTGTGTCCTTGGGCTGAGGGTAAAACACCCGGGGTCTTTTAACAAATGCTCCTGAGAAAAGGCAATGGTGAAAGGTGGGATGTGAGAGAAGGTATTTCTGACATGGAAAGCTCTTCCCAGATGAAGGGGTAGGACATCCTATCATCTGACCTAAGTGATGCACCTGTAAGACCAGCCAAGAGGTAGCCACAAACTACTCATCCTTTAAGGAACACCCAGGTTCAATATCTCAAGAGACAGGCCCCTGGATGGACCAAAGAACTTTCTACAACTTTCCAAGAATTTTCTGTTTCTAAGAGCTTTCATCCAACTTGAATAAGCTGGCAACTTTACAGCCCCCAGGATGGTCTTAAGATAGGATTTTTCAAAGTGCTATGCTTGCATACCTGGGAGGCTTATTAATGGAAATGTCTGGCCCCATTTTCACCAGAAAGACACATAAAATTCTGAGATGTGTTGCCCCAACGGTTTCTGAAACTTCACACTGACCCCTTCCTCTCTTACATTAACCACATCTTGTCATATAGGAATTTCTATAGTGATATAAAAATAAAAATTATCTGGCACATTTCAGAAAATGTGTTTTATGAATGTGGAAAATGACTTCAGTTTGACCAACTAAAATTCCACTACTTCCTAAAACAAAATACCCAATTTCTGGGGACATGGGAACTAATGTCTACATTTCTAGACCTTGGAATCAAGCCCCAAATAGAGAAAACTGGTTGAAATTAAAGTTTCAGGATTATATTGACATATTTAATGGTCTCCTTCCCTAGTCCTTCACAGAAGTCTAGATTTGTGAAAGAAGTACATAAGGACCCATACTAAATGAATAATTAAGTTATGAATTTATTACTCTTTTTCTTCGTCCCTTTGCTCCCCATCTTACACCCTGCTCATGTCCCTACCTTTTCCAGATAGTGGAGACAGGGTCTTTTTGTTACTAGTGAAGTAAGATTTTGTTTCTTGTATATGTCCTTATGAGGTCCCTTAAATACTCCCTTTTGCACACATGCCTGTGACACACCATTCACTGAATGTTGACTCACTGATTAATTTTGATGGAACTCTCCAAGACTCTAAGTTATGCCAATGGCCTTTCATTTTCTCACAGAAACAGATTCCTCAGAGGTATCTAAGACTATCTTAAATCACGTTTCTCTCATCTGCCTTTATTTTCCTCATTTCCTTGAAACCTTCTATGTATCTATCTACCTACCTACTTACCTACCTGTCTATATATCCACTGATCGATCCATCCATCCATCATCATTTTTTATCTTTCTTCTCTCTCATGTATCTATCTATCTATCTATCTATCTATCTATCTATCTATGTATCTACATACCGACCTACCTATCTGTACATCCATTGATCTACCTATCTATCCATTCATCTATCCATCTATTATCATTTATCCCTATCCTCCTTCTCTCTCATCTGTTTCTATCTATCTATCTATCTATCTATCTATCTATCTATCAATCTATCCATCATTGATCAGCTCTTGACAAAGTTTACCTGATCTTATTTAGGCCTCCACTGTCCTCCCAAAGCAGGCTACTTAATGCCACTATCTATCTATTTACCAACTACCTACCAGTTTACCAAGTCTATTCATGGAAAAATTTCATTTAATATATAAAGGCATTCTGCCTCATCAGGAGACACATGCCATCTCCTGTCTGCAAGTATTTATTGAGGGAGGTAAATGATAGGGTCCCCTTCACAAGAAAGCAGCTTGGAATCTGTGAGCCGCAAAATGAAGTGTCATGGGAGCACTAGTGCAGGTTTTGTCCTGCTCCCTGTCACTGGCCCTTCTTCCTAAACAACGTGGCTCTGCTTCCACTGTAGGGAAAACAAAGGCCTTTTTGATCCACACCACAGGCATGATAACCCGACTTCTCACCTCCCTACACCCTTGCGGCCTGCTCCTCATCAAGTCTCCCCACGTCAGCAAATGACACTTCCATCTGCTTGGTTCCTCAAAACAAAACTCTTGAAAAATAACTTCTTGATTCTCCTCTTACTCTCATTTCCCACCTACAATCCACCAGAAGATCCTATTGGTTAGACTTTGAAAAGATGTTTCCATGTACTTAACGTCCATTCCTCTCCACTGCCACCACCTCATAGCACGGCTCCCTTCTCTCCAAACCAAAGGGACACTGCGCTTTTAAATCTTTATAAAACCACCCAAGATCATTCTATATCAATGTAGATCATTCTAGATTATATCTACTGCTCCCTGTGCTTGGAGAACTCTCCACAACTCCTGATAAAGTTGACCTGATGTTATGTGGGTCTCTAGTGTCTTCCCGGGGCAGACTACTCAAGGCCACCTCCTCCCCCTTCAGCTATATACCGATTCAATTTCCAGTTTTGTTTTCTGCACCCATTACCTGGGTTCATCTTTAATTTTCTTTCTTTGCTTGTTCTCAGTTGTTTTTATAACCATTCTCTTTCATTAAAATTAATGGTAAATGAACAGGACTGCTGTCCAGTGTGAATGCCCAGCACCTAAAATTGCGTTTTGCAAATGGTTGGTGTTCCATAAATATTTACTTAAGTTTTGCTCTAAAGGAACAGAAGGAATAGAGAGCTTTTTCTAATAGACTCATTCCCTTTTGGCTAGGATTCTATCTCCTTCTAACCTCCAATGACCTGCTTCCTGATGTACATCTAATAAAGAAGGACCCTGTTAGGGGTGACTGTCTTCAAGGCAGAGGAAATAAGAATATAGACCTTGAGAATCACCCTTGCTCAGACTTACAAAGCTCATGCCGGCTTATGTAAATGTATGCAAATTGCATGCAAATAGCCTCCTAGTCCCTGTGCCTCCTTCCAGTACCTGGAAGAGACCCTTGGGATAACCCTGCTGGAGACTGGAGCCTGCACTGTCAGGAAGATGGACAAAATGATCCTGGTTTTAAGTTCTCAGGCAGTCTGTACATCCTCAGGCCTTGCAAATTTAGAGATTTTGATCAAGGACATTAAACTGAACAATGAGGCTTATAACAAAAGAGAACAGCTGACAAAGCCCACTGCTCCCAGCCTCGCAGGACCCCCCACGCAAGAAGGCGATGGAGCAGAGACCAGACACAGGAGCTGTGTATACAGACCCCTCTGTGGCTGGGCCTCAAGGGGCTGCATCCAAATCAGCTAGCCCCCTCCTCAAATTTAGCTTCTCAAAGGTCATCTGCCAGCCAGCTGTAGAAAAACACTGTTAACTATGGCTGCATTAGGTGTTAAAAGGCAAGTCTGAATGCGCAAAAAAAAAAAAAAATCTGCATGTGTCTTCTTTAGGGCTTTGTGGGGCTGGATATCGAAGAAACATATTCAAGAAAGCACCCTTAAATACACCACTGGGGTTTCCAGAACTGTTCCAATGCTTTCTAAAGATATCAACTGAGGATGCCAGGGACTTGGTAGTTGAAAGGGTGCATGAGGTGATACCCAAAATGAACAGTTACTTGCACATTGTGTTTGGTTCACCCGCTGTGGTGGTGGTGTGTTTTTTTTTTCAACATATATCCATTGCCAACGTTTAGATTTCACTAAGATACAGAATTTCTGGTTTTCTTGAAAGTTTAGTAGAAATAACCATTTTTTTTGATTCAGAATCCCACACGGACAAATTTGCTAGAAGTGACCAGGGACACTCCACGTGGCCCCCAGTTAGCCACAAACATACCTGCTCCCTATTATATGCCTGGCTTTGAGGCCAAATATTAACAATCTTTTATTGTTATCCTGTCCTGTTTTTTTCTTCTAGTAGAAAACTATCTTGCTTTGCCCAGTATGAAAATGAAAGTGCAAAAAAGAATGTGAGTCTTTCAGACCTTCCCTGCTCGTCTATTTTACCTGCTAGCCTCTGATGGCATCTGAATATTTGATCCTTAAATTAGTATGTCTATCAGGAAATTCAGCTTACTATCTACAGAAAAAAAAAGATGACTACTTATTATTGAGATTATTGTGTAATTAAATTTTTAGGGCATTTTGTACCCCTGGGACTGTGTCGAGTACTTATCTCCGTAATAAGCACAAATACCCTAGAAAGTAGGTCCCATTATAACTCAGTTCCTACTTGAGAACACTGGTGTGTGCAGAGTTTAAATGACTCGCCTGCAGTTCAGTAGCCAGTCAAAGGCAGAGCTGATACAAAGTCTACTTCTCTCTCTATAGTCTTGGATTTTTTGGTCCAATTTCATCCTCCCTAAGCTATCTGAGGAAAAAAAAAAAAAAAAAGAGCCACATCCAACACCCAGGCTTGTCCAACATCCAGAGAATCCCTGAGAATGTGGTTCTCAACTTGTTTTGCATTGCAACCATTTGGTCTGCAGTGAACACAGTGGACCCCAGCTCCTGTGTGAGGGCTGCTGTCCTTAGGGGGAGTCGACAATACAGAAGCAGCCCTGTTCCCTCTTTGAGAAGCTCTTGGATAGTGTTTGCAGATCCCTGTATGTCATCCTACAGTCTTCTCCTACATCTCAGTGCAAATGTCCTAGGAAATGGAAGGAATACCATGATGATGGGATTGTTATCTGTGTAGCAGAGCCTCGTAGCCAGGCACCTACTTGCATTTAGGGTCTGCTGTGACTCACACTGGAAACTTTGCAGCTGCCTAAGCTCTTGTTGGACACATAACTGAAGGAATGCATGAATGTGATGGTAGCATCGACAGTGATACTTCACCATGTAAAGATGACCTCACAATGTGGTGATCCTAGGAAGGTATATTCGCCAAAGTGGAAGTTGGTGGTTTGTGACGATAAATCAGACGGCTAATATATGAATCTCGCTGGTCACTTATTTTTCTCATTTCAGCATGACTTCGTGGGTCCTGACTTATCTTCTCTTCCCTGCCTCTAGCTCTACTGGGGTATAAGTGACAAGTAAAAGTTGTAAATATTTAAGGTGTACGACTTGTTGATTTGATATTACATATACGTTGTAAAATATGCACACAATCAAGCTAATTTACATATTCATCATTTCTCTCTTTTTCTTTCTTCTTTCTTTCTTTCTTTCTTTCTTTCTTTCTTTCTTTCTTTCTTTCTTTTCCTTCCTTCTTTCCTCCCTTCCTCCCTTCCTCCCTTCCTTCCTTTTTTGTGGTGATAATATTCCCTCTTAACATAGTCACTCTTGCTGAGGATCTGAGAGGGCCCCATATCTTTTCGGTTAAATCATGTTGCAATTTATGGGGCAGTTTATCTGTAGTGATGATACTAATGACTTGTGGACTGGACAGGCTTTGAGAACTGCTTTTCTTTGAATACCAAAAGTCACCATGGTGTCCTCTACAGAAACCAGCTGCTTTATGTAATTAGGGTTTGTATTTGTTTCTTAAGTAAATTCTGCTTGTCATGGTCCATCCACCCCTTGCATCCTGCACTCAGCCCATGTGATGGGACAAGCCTCCAAATGACCCCTTTCAGAAACATGTATGAGAAAACCCACATGACTTACTGCTGGAAGCTAAGAATGCATGGCTACCTGGAATGGGATGTGGGATGTTTATGCCAACATCTGGCAGGGATTTGGGGCTGAACACTTAACAATCTTTTTGTTACTGTGGTGAGTTACCATTTGTGGGCAGTTCTGTAAATGATGGAGGGAAAGCAATGTAACAAGATTTTGTTCATAATAAAAGAGAAAGACTTCACTAACGACTTCATCTCTTCTTTAAAATAGGGATAAGTATGTCCTCTTTAGAGGATTTCACGTGGGCCCAGTGCATTTAAAATGCTTAACAGAATGTCATACAGTCAGTGTTCCAAAGATGTTGGCTATTAATGACTGAGGGTTTTTTTTTTCTTTAAACGTTTATTTATTATTGAAAGACAGAGAGAGACAGAGCATGAGCATGGGAGGGGCAGAGAGAGGGGAAGACACAGAATCCGAAGCGGGCTCCAGGCCCTGAGCTGTCAGCACAGAGCCCAACGCGGGGCTCAAACTCACGAACCACGAGTTCATGACCTGAGCCAAAATCGGACGTTTAACCGACTGAGCCACCCAGGTGTCCCTTAATGACTGAGTTTTGAATTGTGTCCCCACATTCCACGGGGCCAGTTTTCAACCCCCAGGTGGGACACAGATCAGTAATTCTTTAAAATAAATATGCATCCATATGGCTTACAGAATAACATTTGGCTTCCCTTGCTTCATTTTCTCACGTGAACAGTACACCTGACCACCTCTGCACATGCGTGACAGTGGTCGTCTAAGCACGTGTGCATGCACACACACATACGCACACAGTTGCTACTTCATAATTTAAGGAAATGGCCAATAGTCGGGTCAATGTCATCTCATATTAACTCTGGCAAGTTGCAGAGTTTTTTCTTTTTACCCAAGTAAAAAGGCTTCATGACATACAAATCAGAAGTTTGCTTCATTTCAGCACTGGGCATTCAGAGTCTGTTGTGGAAATTTTCTATTCCCTTTCAGGCCATGTCTCGGATGTTGTTGCAGCTAGAAACCGGGTCAGCAGAATAGATAAATCCTCTGGTCTTTCAAGTTAGAACCCTGTTAAACTGACAGTGTTTCTCTGTGTAATGGGCCCCCTTTAAAAATAGGAATGGACTGACTTAGCCAAATTGGTAGCCATTGGCACAAGACAAAGAAAACCAAAACCAAAACTAACAAATGCTAATACTACCGTTTTTAACAACAGAAACAAAAAAATGGGGCGCCTGGGTGGCTCAGTCGGTTAAGTGTCTGACTTCAGCTCAGGTCATGATCTCGCAGTTTATTAGTTCAAGCCCCGTGTCAGGCTTTGTGCTGACAGCTCATAGCCTAGAGCCTGCTTTAGATTCTGTCTCATTCTCTCTCTCCTCTTCCCACTTGTGCTCTGTCTCTCTCTGTCTCTCAAAATTAAATAAATGTAAAAAAATTTTTTTTAAATAATTAAATGTCAATCAGTATGGAAGGTAAGACTAAACCCATATATCCATTTCATGGAATCTTATGTAACCACTAAAAAGAATGGGTTTGGTCTGTGTATTAACATCAAACGAACTCCATATTGATTTATAAAAGCCAATTAAAAATGATGTGCACACCATGACATAATTTATATGAAAAGCACATACACAATACTGTGAATACTATAAATACATATACATGCATAAAAAAGCAAAGTTAAAGTACACACAATAATCTAATGGTGGTGTTCTCCGAGGGGGAACTAGAATACCAAGCTGGTAGTGGCATTATTCAAAATATATTTACCTTTTCCTTTAATGTTTCTTTCTCATTTTTTCTTTTTTTTTTTTAAAAATGAGTCTGCATTTCCATGTTGCACATGTAATTAAGAAGTTAAAAATGGAAAATATCATTCCTTTATCACAGTAATAAAACTATATTATTTTTTAAAAACCTACAAAACAAAGGAAAAATATCTTCCAGTCTTATAATTCAACTCAACCGTGAGCATTTTGACGTAATGCCTTCCATAGTGTAGTTGAAATCATGCTATACCTTTTCATTAAGAAAAAATTTCATTCATCAGGAAGCCCTGTATCTTCCTTATCTTGCTCATTTTAGTGGGTATAATGTTCCACTGAGTGGTTATAATTAAACCTACTGTATTACATTCATACCTAGCTTTTTGGCACAATTAAGCATGTGATTAGCATACCGGCAGCTTCCCCTGCCCCCCATATATATCTTAAGAGAGATGTATTCTGAGAAGGATTACAGAATCAAAATGGTGGAACTTTTCAATTCTTGTACAGATGCGAGATCTTATTATGAGGAATTCTGAGACAGCTTCTTGGTTAGTGCGAGTAGAGATACGTTGTCCTGAAGGGGTCTGCAGTATACAGCAACATCTATATCTGTCCCCAAACAGCACTGGGCAACCCAGAGAAACAGAAAAACCGCACTCATGCTATGGAGCTCAGCAGGAAGCACCCTCCAAGCCATTTAAAATCCTAATATCTCCAGAGCAGACTCAATGCCAGAACCAAATTCTGCTGTCCCTCTTCCAGAAATGACTAAGGATCAACAAGGAGGTTGGGGGGGGGGGGGCGGGGGAGGAAACAAACCAAACCTCCATTCTCCCTCAACTTACTATAATAACAGCAAATTAAGTGACCCAGGTAACCCTGAATAATTACTGTATCTCACCCCAAATGGGAGTTATTCTAGAGGGACTGGAGGAAGGGCATGTACGCTCTACCCGAAAACGAAACTTGCCTCTGCCCTGAAATGATCTTGTTTAAAGAATGATTATTGAAGTCTCACTGACAGACGGTGTCACAATAGCTTCACGGGGACTACGTGGCGATCGGACAACTCTGTCCCTGCCTCAGTGCTCACCCGGATATGTGTTGTCCCTGAAAAGTATCTGATCAATGCAGGTGGTTCACTGTAGCAGGTCAGCAGTTAGGGCACGGGAGCCACTGTGAGGCTACTGTGGCTTGTTGAAACATATCCCCCGGTTACATCATTGAATAGATTCAGAGGTAGAGATGATTGCTTGTTGAAGGCCAATCTCTACTTACCATTTGTATAAGGGTTGACAGTCTTTTTATTTGTCATTACACGTGCTGTGGCATTATTTACCTACGTACATAGAAAACTCAAATGAGCACAAATGCTAGGACTGGCCCACAGTTCAATTAGTTGCATGCATTATGACTGTGATTACTTATTTAAAAAAAAAAAACTAAAATGCATTTTAATTTATAAAAGGCAGTAGATGCATAACAAAATCATACATTTTTATAATTACATTTACTTCATAACCATTTTAACTTACAAATCATTTCAATAAAGCAATGTCATATCATTTAAAAGTTTAATAAGGAGACAGTAAAAGCAAATTAAAAGGAACTGCATAATTGAAGATTGAAAAGCATGCATGTACTCCATGGTAACACAGAAACAATAAATATTTTTAAACACAAAATAAAATTCATATGAAGGAACATGCAGTGGAGTAGAAGGGGGAAGAGACAAGGTACAAGGGAACATAAATGTCAAAAAACAAAAAACAAAAAAAAAAAAAGAAAAGAAAAAAAGGGACAAACAAGATTTAGCCGTGTGCAACACTTTAGGAAGGAAGAACCATCGGGGAAGCAACATCTAGCATTCAACACTAGGAACAAGAGCCTTTGACATAGCAAGAATTAACAAGATCATTCAAGCTTGAAAGTCACAGCTAACAAAAGGATAAAAGAGGGTGCATCGTTTAACACAATATGGAGTTAACAATCTGAGTAAGATGTGCACTGTCATATCCCAATCCAATCAGTGCCTCCCAGGCTCGCTTAGAACGTACACTCAATTACAGGCGTACCGGTACCCAAAAAAATAGAGCATCAAGAAAACTTAATACGACAAGTCAAAAAAATCCACGTGGTATATATATGTATATAGATAATCAGCACTAAATACGTCAAGCGGCAGATGGACTTCACCACTTACCATTCACCACCATCGCCAGCATGGGTTTGTATACAGTTACCATGGTTACTGAGAGTTTGGTGAGGGGCCTAAGCGTTATCGTCGAGGGGGGGGAAAATGAAAGGCAAAATATGCAACATCTTACTCCAAAGACTAAAGCATTTTTAACTGGTTTTTTTTTTTTTTTAAGTTTTAACAAATATAACCCTGTGGCCAGGTTGAGGGAGATCCAGTGGTAGAAAGAGTAGATTCTGAGTATCGAAATTTTAGCATTTTTTAATATTTATTCTTTTTTTTTTTTTTCAGTGAAAAGGGGCCAGATATTGAACAGGAAATCCTGTTGGTTAATCACTCTATTATCAAAATGATACAAAGATTCCAACTGGCTTGTTAAAAAAAAAAAAAAAAAATGAAAGGCTCAGTGACAAAGACCTCTCATTTAAAAAAAAACAAAAGAAAACAAAAAACAATTGTACATTCAAATGCTACTGCTTTCACCATTTGGCTCAATTTGGACACCACTGTGGATCCCTCGTCAACCCTGCAGTGGAAAGAGAAAAGAAAAGAAAAAAAAAAAAAGGAAAAAAAGAAAAAAAAAAAAGAAACTGCTCTGTATTTTGTCTGGTTTTGCACTCTGTCTCCCCTGGCTGGGAATCTATTGCACCCATTAATGATAAAACACAGAAAATTAAAAAAAAAAAAAAGTTCCGATTAACCTTTCCTTTGTCTCCCTTATTGCCATTCACCTTTTCATCAGTAATAAGAATGACAGGATAAAGTAAAATTTAAAAAAAAAAAAGTAAGGCCAGTTTTCCTTTTTATATATAAATATATATATATATATAAACAGTGAGAAGGGAACAGGGTCACATACAACACACGGTGATGCATCTGGCACGACGAATGAGCGCGAAGCAGACATTTATGAAAAAGATGAAAAGGAAAATATTTTGGACATGCACCTCGATTTTACGGCCCTCTACCACGGTGCCGTGTAATTTCTCCCTCGCCCTGTCCGCATCGGCACTATTTTCGAAAGTTACGAAACCAAATCCCTGCATGCAGGAGGGAAAAGGGAAAACAACATGCAGATTATTATTCCAGTCAACGACCACTGCGGAACGTTCTCTCGCTTTAAGTTCTATTGCTTGTCCTGGCTTCAGTTCTGTAACATGCAAATTAGAGAAATTATAAGGATACGAAGGTGTGCAATAAGTAAGCGACACATGTGAACGAGATTTTTTTTTCTGTCACCCGTGATCTGTAACCCCCTGAAGAATTCAAAGAAGGATACCAAAGATACCTCTCTACATGACACTACAGAAGAAAATAACTCTAACAGAAAGGAAATGAGATCCAAATCAATTTACAGTGTCTTCACAGAGAAGAAAATGAAATAACGGGGGGGGGGGGGGGGGGGAAGGAAAAAAGGAACCGCTTTCTGGACATGCAAATTAAGAATAAAATAAAATAAAACGTGTGCACGAAATTCAACAATGAATGCCAAAATCTTCTAACATTGCCTACAGAGTCATGCCGTGTGGTTTTAAGAACATCTCTCGTTCATGCAGTTTTAGGGTTATTCAAATTTGTCAAGTTTACAGCCTTTACTTCTCAAAAATAAAAATTAGAAGCCTAAAAAAAAGGAAAGACCTTTTTTTATAATAAATCTCAAACTCTGATCTAATAAACAAAATAATCACATGAAATGAATTGAAATAAATATCAATGGATTAATAACAATGCAAACAGTTCAAGTAACTTTTTTTGTATGAATTACCCCCACCCCGCCTCAAAAACATTTGTCCTTCTGTATCTGTTAACTTTCCAGGCTACTTCATTAACCGAAAAGGGAAATGTGTATACATATACTGTAACGTTCTAACACATTATCTTGATATTCATTTCTCAAATCAACAGGTAGAAAATAAAGAAGCTTTTGTTCATAGAATGTTATTCACGGTAACACTCTGGACACTTCCTCTCTTACTGATAGGTAACAAATTAGACTAGACCCTTTACTTCGCCACTGGCATACTTTGTTTTAATATTTCAGCCTCGAAAAACAACCCCACTAAACGTCACATTGTCAAAAGCCACCTTTTTTTCTTCACTGACACTGTTCCTAAGAAGAGTACAGAAAATATGACACATTATTTTTAAAACCCCTAAAAATATTTGTACATCTTGTTCAGAAATATACACCAACCTTTTGAAACCATTCCAATGTAAATTTGCCCAACTTGCTCTGGTTCTCACAGTGTAAACTGGGTGAGACAATGCAGTGTGTTGGGATTCCTATTTGGAACTGCGTAAACGTCAGTAAAGGGACAGCTGGTTTTAAGCTTAACTGGGGCAGTTTGATGTCCAGTCTCATTAATGAAATAGACAGTAATTATAAATAATAAGTGATCCTTAAGCAGCTGGTGCTAACGCCCAACCCCTCACTAGGTTGCTAAAGTGACTGCCAAACCTCAGGGTGTTAAGAGAGGTGTTGCCCCATGGTCTGCCTGAGTGAGAACTTTCCAACATCAATATGGGCTCATGGGTAGAAGATACCAGGTGTGGATGGACTCAAGCTAAATTAAGTGATTATGTGACAGAACTCAATGGAAAAAAATAGAAGCAGCTTTACTTTGGAGGACTAGACTGAAGAATCTTTCATAATATTTCCCACAGTGAGGATCTGTGAGTAGGACAAGTCTGGATTATTTGATCAATATGAGACTTTATGCTCCATAACAGAAGGGCCTGCTTGGTCTCATACCCACATTAGGTGGTATGCCCACATTAGGTATCCAAATATACTGGCAAACTGATTAGTTTTGAAATGATAACCCTTCAATGGACTAAAGACACAATTTGGGGGGTTTGCTCTATTAATGGCTCTGACTCTTGGCCAGTGGGTCCCAAACTTGGTTGCACAATGAAAGAAACTGGGGAATACAGTGTATTAAGTAGATTCCTGACAGGGCTCAGAGCTACCTGATCAGAACTCCAGAGTGGAGCCCAGAAATCTGTTTGTTGAAAAAGCTACTGTGTGGTCCAGCAACTCCATTTCCATGGCCTCTGCTATCACCAGGCACCATCCAAACACAGTTTCGGTTCACTGTATGAGGTGGAATACTACGTGGCCTACTTCCAGGGAGCAGCCGATGGAGAGGCGTGACTTTTGGAGGTGGATATCTATCTGACTTGGTTATTCGGATCCGAAGTGCAGGGGTACAGCCATTATCTTATGGCAACGTCCACTTCCTCCCCTCAAAACCTAACCACCTAGCATGCACAGAACGTCATACATCTAACAGATAAGGGCAGCGAGGACACTGGCTATAGCAGGGGCAATTCTCTCCCTAGCAAGCAAAGAAAATGCACAGTCCAAGTCTTATCAATGGAGGGTTCTGTGGCCTCATTGCTATCCGCGGGTACCAGTCATTAGCATCAGAGCGCCCGGGGAAACGGAACATTCGACCCACCTGCCAAACGTCATCCCAAAGAATCACGTCATCGTGATTCTTGTCTGGCTCCAAGGCAGACGATACTGGCTTAAAATCAGCACTACGTGCATCAGGGACACACGAAGGTGGAGATAGAAATAGGTTTAGAATCCCATGGAAAGTTCGTAAACTACCAAGCAAGTGGCTCCCTACCTTCCTAAGTTCTCCCTTTGTCTTAAAATAAGATACTAAATATATGGAGTCTTATTCTTACTCTCACTTTCTGCTAAACGTCTCTCTCTCTCTCTCTGTCTTTTTCTTTAACTTGAGGTCCTCAATACCTCTTTCCTGCTGTTGAGATGACTAGTTAAGATTCTACAAAGTCAGGTTCAGAAGTGCTTATTCCAGAGACAGTCCCCAAATACCAAAGGGACTGTCCTACCTTTTCCATTGGACACTCACACCTCCCCACAGGCAAGAAGTGATATGGCCTCCCTGGGCCAGAAGATTGCCAGAATTCTCATCTGGGGGGAGATGCCAGTGACTTGGCAGTTTTTAGGTACCCTCTCGGCCAAGTGCAGGTGCTGGGTAAGTCCAAGACCAGTGGTGAGGTTACTTCTTTTCACCTACATCAGGGTCAGGTTTTTATCTCAAGGAAGCCGCAATGTGGAGTTCTTAAAAACATTCTGGATATTTTTATCTCAGACTTAAAGAGGGGAAATGGAAGAAGCACGTTCTGGACTTGGCCTGAGAGCATGGGAAGGGGGTGCAGATCTCAAGCGCATGGGGCCCACAGAGCGGAGGGACATGGTCTTTGCTGCAGGAGAGGCACTGGTTCCAGGGCCACCTCAGGAGAGGGCTGGAGCGGAGAGAAGGCACAAAGCTGACTAAAAGACCTGGTAACCTGTGCACGATAACGGGGCTCCCAAGATGGGCTGCAAGGCCAGTGTGACTTGCTTATTTTAAAGCCTTTGGTGAATCTGGGGCACCTGGGCATGCCAGTCGGTTAAGCATCTGACTCTTGATTTCCACTCAGGTCACGATATCACAGTTCTTGAGTTCGAGCCCCACATCAGGCTCTGTGCTGACGTCACGGGGTCTGCTTGGGATTCTGTTTCCCTCTCTTTCTAATCCCTCCCCTGCTTGCTCTCTCTCTCTCTCTCAAAAAAAAAAATAAACAGACATAAAAAAAAGTCTTTTGTGACTCGTGAATTCTGACCTTCCCATATCTCAATTATTTTTCCATTTTGGTTTTGAGGTATATGGGTAGGTGATACCTTCTTTTTGTCGTCGTCGTTGTTGTTGTTTGGGGGATACCTTCCTTTTTGTATCAATGCAAAAATAACATTTTGTATGTTAAATCAAGGCTCTGAAGCACCCAGGACTGAAGAGTGTGCTATTGTTTTCATCTTACGTGAAAACCCAATTCCTCTAGTTGCTGGTGCAAAGACCTGTCTAGAAGAGGGGGCTGCTGATACCACTCTAAAGATTCATTTTTCTGGGGGACTAAGAGTTTCACAGCTCACTTCTTCCCACTCACCTTTGCACACAGAGCTCCTTCTCCCAGGAAGACCACCTGACCTACCTCCTTCCCTTCCCTGGGAAACTCCTACTCATGAGAAAGTTCACTCGCAGCTTAAATGTCCCTTCTTCCCAGAAGCCTTACCACCCCTCACAACACAGGTCTGCCTGCTTGGCTTCTCAGTAGCCTCTTACGTGCCATACAGCACAGCCTGCAATATTGCATTTGGGTGCCCTCCCTGCCCCCCCCACCCCCGCCAACTACTCAGGAAAATCTATGAGGACAGGAAGCACTTCTGTTTCCCTTACCATGAATTCACCTGTCTTCTTGTACCTGGAAGGGAACCAGTCCTCACAGGTAGCTACGGAATCAAAGATCAGACCGTATACTTCCTACATGTATTACGCGCTAGGGGCGCCTGGGGGACTGAGTCCGTTAAGCATCCAACTCTTGGTTCTGGCTCAGGTCCTGATCTCACAGCTCATGGGTTCGAGTCCCACGTCAAGCTCCATGCCGACAGTGCACAGCCTGCTTAGGATTCTCTCTCTCCTCCTCTCTCTTCCCCTCCCCTGCCCTCTCTCTCTCTCAAAATAAATAAATAAACATTAAAAAAAAGGAAGTAGCTCTATCTGGCTGTATCCCCCAAACACAATACTTTAGAGGTAAACAAAATGTTTTTAAATCTTGTAAAGGAAAAAAAAATTTAAGATCTCTGACCCCTAAATGCTATCATACTCTTATTTTCAAAGTCTGGCACGTCTTTTTAAAATGTGGTTTCCCCGTATACTTGCTACCTGTGTATACATTTATGCTCTACATTCTCAGGATAACATAGGCACTGTCTGTGTTTGTATAAGGTATATGAACATGCACACCCCCCACCCCCAAATATCCCCAACATACAGCCGTACTCACTGGGCACTGCAGGACCTGCCTCGGGGACCGTCTCCAAAGAGAATGGCCAGAAGGTGAGCTCCTAGCTCTTAAGGGCCACCCACTTCCCCTGGCTGCTTCTCCTGCACCAAATGATGAAAATGAGGTCCTCACAATGGTTCAGGTTCCTCAACTATTTAAATGGCAATGTTCCTTTAAATAGGGCCCTTTCCTGTAAAGGATGATGCCAAGGATGAAAAATGTCCTCGTGTGAGCTGCTGTCCCTATTTAGCAGGTGCCCCAAAGGACTGTCTGGATGACACTCCAGTCAGCACCTGCAAGACGGGTTGTTTCCGAGGAAGCATACCCAGCCAGAGAGGCTATTTTTGATGTCTCCTAATCAAAAGGAAAAAGCAGGTTCACAAAGTCAGTCTCTGGATGCAGCAAACTTAACTGGTCTTCATTGCTAAAGCCCCAGAGACAGGCTAATCACGGCAATGACGGGGGAAGTATTAAAAATAGTACCTCCACTGTACTTTCAAAATAGCAAACGATATTCTTCTAATGTCCCAAAACAGCTCTCGAAAGGAATTAAATAGCTTTTTCCAACGGGCAAACGTTACAAAACAAAATATAAATTAAATATAAATTTTAAAAAAGGCAGTCTTTAAAAGCAGTGGCATTACAGACTCAGGATTAGAAGGAAGTTGGCCAACATTCTGGGTCATCTTCTAGGATTTTGCCAGGAACTGAGTGAAAGGGATTAGGCTGTGTACATTTTTTGCTTTTCTTTTTCTTTTTAAAATTTTTTTTTAACATTTACTCATTTTTGAGAGACAGAGTGTGAGTGGGGGGCAGAGAGAGAAGGAGACACAGAATCGGAAGCAGGCTCCAGGCTCTGAGCTGTCAGCACAGAGCCTGATGCGGGGCTCGAATTCCCAGACTGGAGATCATAATCTGAGCCGAAGTCGGACGTCTAACCGACAGAGCCACCCAGGTGCCCCTTTTCTTTCCTTTTTTTAAAGATTTTATTTTTGAGTAATCTCTACACCCAATGTGGGACTCAAACTCACAACCCTGAGATCAACAGTCACTGGCTCGATGGACTGAGCCAGCCGGGTGCCCCTGGGCACATTTTTTCTTAAATTCTTGTTTAATGTTTATTAATTTTTGAGAGACAGAACAGAATGTGAGCAGGCAGAGAGGCAAAGAGAGAGGCAGACAGAATCCGAAGCAGGTTCCGGGCTCTGAGCTGTCAGCATGGAGCATGATACGGGGCTCAAACCCACTGACCGCAAGATCACGACCTGGGCTGAAGTCAGACACTCAACTGACTGAGCCACTCAGGCGCCCCGAGGGCACATTTTTTCTTAATGCACTTTGCATTGCAGGTATAGAAACAGCCCCCGTAATAATTTTCATACAAGAAGCAGAAAGTTAACTCACGTTTCTCCCAGACTAGAGGTCCTACCACTGATATAAGAATGACAAAAAAAAAAAAAAAAAAAAAAATCCCAAATTATGGAGGAAGAAGGTCCCTGAACAAGCAGAACCAGAGAGTATAATGAATTGATTCTTTTTTTTTTTTTTTTTCCTCATCTGGCATATTGCAACATCATTTTGGCTATGGAGAGGAGAACACTGGATTTTCTTCCCTCACGGCAATCTGCAGCATCCCATTCAGGAGGGTAAGTGTGCAGACTGCCCAGGGAATAATATATTCAAATGCTTGCTTCATGGAAGGAGGTATGCTATGCCCAAGAGAGTTTGCACTGTCCCCCTTGGAAAAAAACAGTTCTTCTCTTAACCCTCCTGGATACTGACTTGTCCCAAGTTGCCTGTATAAGGAAAGTTATAGGGCATACAGTATCTCTGTATCTGGCAAGCAATTTGTCCCAATATCTAGTTTCACAGTCTGAAGATGTAAGAAGGGAGCTTAGAATTCTGGACAGCTTGGGGACTGGCACCAGGGATTTAGAACTTTAACAACAGGCCTGGAAGGTCTCGTAAAACACAGATTGCTGGGCTCCAATTTTGAGTATCTGATTAGGGCTGGGTTGGACCCTGAGAATTTGCATTTCTAAGTAAGTTCCTAAGTCCTGCTGCTCCTGTGGGGATTGAATTTTGATGACCACTGAATGATACAGGGGATACATTGAAAGACATGGGCCTTTCCCCCCCAACCTAATGTATTTCCATGTTGAAGGGGCCTTTCCATATAACCCTCGACTTTTACTAACACTCTTACCTCTAGGAAAATCTACTTTAAAATTGGTCTCCTATAGGGGAAAAAATTCAAAGCAATGGCAAATTGCAAAATGTGGAGTGGTGAATATATTAAGGAAAACAATTACATTCAAAAGGTTGGTGTATGTGAAATTTTCTCCCCTACAACCCAGGAAAATAACTGCACTTTATTAATACAGAATAATCACATATTTACCTGCGCATGAGACTATCAACTCACTTTTTAATATAAAGAACATAATTATCACTGAAAAACAAAAATGTAGCAACAACATTATTTTTTAAGCATGGGTAATTTTCCTCTGGAAACTTGATATATATATAAATATATATATAAATAGATAAATAGATAAATAGATAGGTATAAAACAGCAATTTTAAATTACCCCCCCCTTATACATTTACACTAAACCCAATGTATTTCCCACCATTTTGGAAACTGGAGGAGGTCTCTAAAGGAATTCCCACTAAAGTGTATTTTCACAATGTGCTAATTAAAACAGTGCAGTTGTTTTCCATTATGCATAGCAAACGTTTAAAAATAAGCTAAACAGTCCTGAAGTAAATTAAATTGCTTACCTTTGAGCCTCGCTCATTAAAAATAATTTCAACATCTAAGATTTTACCAAATTGCTGCAAAGAAATAGAAATGTTTTATAAGCAAGAGAAATGGAATAAATCATATTATGCACATTGGTAATTGTACCCCAAGTCAGAGGTTTTTTTTTTTCCTCTTTTATTATCAAGGATAGGCATTTTAAGTTGTTTTATCCTTAGAGAAGTGCTTGAACCAAGAGACAGTGGAACCACACACAGATTTCCATCTTGCTGGATACCCCACCATGTGCGAGGGTGTAGCACTGGCCTGGGGCAAAATGTATAGTCAAGTGGTTAGTTCCATTTTCCTTTTTTTATGTGTCTGCAATAACTTTCCCAGGCACTGAGCAGCGAAGATGAAAACTGGTTGGTGTGTAAACTGATCCTCCTGTGCTACTCTACTCCACTAGCTACTGGGAGAAACCTCCTGGAAGAGGTGTGGTTTTCATAATAAAATGTCCAGGTAGAATCTGATGATGAGGATTACGGCCCTTGGCCCCAGCATAAGCTAGAGGAACAGTGAGGCCATGGAAGAGAAGTCAAGTCCAAAGAGATAAAAGCAAGATCCTCCAGGAGGATATCCATCATAATCAAGACACCAGCGTAGCTGTGATTAGCCCTCGGGCTGAAATGTACTTCTCTCAAAATGATTCCCCACTTTGTTAAACAAACAAATAGATTTTAGACAATTAGCACGAATAGACTCTATAAGGGGTGAAAGCAACTTGACATATTTAGGTCGGAAACATGGTTTCGGATTACAAATAGGGCAGCCAAATAACTCACGGATGCGTAGTTAAATTTAAATTTCAAATTTTTCAGGATAATTACAATCCCTGCAATATTTAAGACATACCTATACTTAATAAAATATGTTATCTACAATTCAAATTCAACTATTGTTATCTTATGTTTGTCTTTATTTGCTAAATCTCATAGTCCTAGGGAGACGTGCACGTCAAACAATTTGTGATTCATACTTTTAAAAAAAGGGAACATGGACTTGGAATCAGAAGCATCTGATAGTCCAAAATCTTTTCCCCTTGACATTGGAGTCTCTTCCTTTTTCTTAGCTTGCATGAAGTACAGTGGGTATTTATTTATTTAACTTTTTTGAGTGTGCAGGTGGGAGGGGGTTGTTGTGAAAGTATGCGGCATGGCCCAGGAAAAGTATGATGGGAAATTTACCCTGATGCAGAATTAGGGCGAGTGCTCCTTTTAGTGATTAAAAAAATAAATGGAACCACACGAAGTAATATGTCCATCTTTTTTTCTTTTATTTTGAGCTTTTGTATTAGTCCATTTGCTTTTGCAGCCTGGATTTTTACTGCGTCCTTTGTTGCCCTAAGAGATTCTGCATTCTGTCTTTTTCCCCAGGGTAGAAAGCATTAAGCAGCCTCCATGTTGCAGAGGACAGAGTGGCTGGGAGAGAAAGAAAAAGAACCAAAGATAAGAAGACAGAGAAGAGAAGACAGCTCCCCTGGCCACTATACACAGGATACCAGGGGGCCCTGAGAATAAGTGTGAAGAGGGTGCAACTAAGATTTGAGAACAAAATTATTTGAAACATACAGAGGCTATCCTCTGGAACATACAAATAAATCTACCTCCCCTGGAAAGGCAGAAAAAAAAAAACTATGCACACTCCAGTTGAAGAGAAAGAGCTCAAAACCTTGAAACAAAAGTAGTTTGATGAGAAAAAAGGAATCCAAAGCTATGTCATGGAAATGTGCCCATCCCCCAGGATACAGAGGCGGTCAGGGGACTGCCCGTTGAATTCGTCTTGTAGAGCGGACATGTTTCTCTTCCTCCGGGAGAAGTAGAAGGCTAGGAAGAAACAAAGAAGCAGTTGGGCTGGGAGAGGACAGGGGAGGACTACAGTGCCAGCAGGAGAGATGGAAATACCAAGAAACTCATAGGTAACTCACCCTGCAATTGATGGGCACTCTAATTTCCTTTTGGTCAAGAGAATGTTCTTCTATGGAGCATTTTCTGTGCCCTAGATTTGGGCAGAGAAAGTTGTTAAAAATAGAAGAAGAAAACTTTCAGGTTTGGGAAATGCAGGATTTGCCGTTGAAAGGGGAGCTGAGTTTCATAGTAAAAACTCCTCCCGTTTGTGAACTCCTCAGAAGCAGTGATTTTGATATAACCTCCTCAGAATATTCAGTCCACACAGATGCTATCATATTTATTTCAGGCCTAAGAGCATGAAAGCACACATATTTATGAGCAGGGAAGCTTGAAAAGGATTCCTTCCAAAACCATGAAGCAAATGTCATCTACGGAACATTCTCTAAGCAGTCAACATGAAAACACTCCCTTTAAAAGAAGATCTGGTTGAAACAGAACCAACCAATCAAGAAGTAATCCTAGCATGTGTCATTCCCTAAATGAAACAATGACACCATATGCCCTGAAATGGTCTCAAATGTTTGCCTCTTTGGCAGTTGCTACTGGGTGGGTGATTCTCAGAGCCAGCGAAGCAAGCGAAGCAAACGGGCAAGAAGAATACTGGTGTAAGCCCCATTTCGAAGACAGTTGCATACTGTATTTATAGTATCAACAGTTTAATTGGGAAGTTTGGTACTAATGATGTAAACACAGCTGGCACACGTTCAGTTTAAACAGACACGGCTCGCTCGCAGACATTAACTCGCATTTGTCTGCTCAACACCCATGGTTCGCCGCGTTCCACGACAACTCCAAATCCACGCAAGGGGTCTCAATAGCTGTATCAAGAACAAAATCCAGAAGCTTACAGGCATGCACTGGAGCAGGTACGTACCAGGCATTTTCAGATAGTCTCAGATCAAATAATACTTCCCTGAAAAACTGTGAACGATGTTCAACGGTTACAGCATAAAACATGAAAGTAAAGGTTAGTTCAAAGAGTGTACATGGAGGCTAAGAAAAGGCACCGTCTCAGTTTTCTTTGGGTTGGCTTCATGTCTGGAATGCAGAAGTTAGGAGGCACCAGGCCAGGTCCAAAAAAAATAAAAAAATAAAAAAATAAAGGCTTCATTGCTTCTAACAGCACGGTGCATGGAACTTTGCCAGTAACACTAAAGGGGCAGGCATCTCTGTTTTATTACAAAGAAGTGATCATGAAAGCTTCTTTTGCATGTTCTGAAAGTCATGTGGTCTGTTTCTGGGTGACAATTATGAGTGATTTCACTAGATCATGCATCATGCCTAGAGGGTTTGTATTTTGATAACAGAAGCAAGGCTGTGCTATAAACAAGGGTATTGTGCACATTTGAATCCTATACTCCATGAGTAGTTATTTCTGAAAACAGTCCTGTGATACAATGTGTCCTGTCAGTGGTCTGGGTATATCATAACCACCTCTCTCACTCACCTAGGTACATGTACACTTCTAAAGGTAAGGTAAAGAATCATTCTGCTCAAGAGCAAGCCATTACAATCAATTTGGAGGAAATTCACACATTTCTTTCATGGGATCATCAAGATTTCAAACATAAAGAAAAGGCACTCTCACGAGTGCTTCCTGAAATAAGGACAGAGCTCAAGACTGAAGTAGCCAGGCCAGAAGCAATATTTCTTACAGTGAAACACCCAGAACCAATGCCCCTGATCTGTTCCTTTCGGCCCCAACTGGTGTTTTAAAAAGACTCTGGCTCCACTGTGGCCATAACTTCTTGACCAAAGACTGTTCTATGAAAGGAAGAAAAGAAAGGAAAGGAAAGGAAAGGAAAGGAAAGGAAAGGAAAGGAAAGGAAAGGAAAAGTAAAGAAAAGAAAAAAGAAAAGCAAGCAAGCAAGCAAGCAAGAAAGAAAGAAAGAAAGAAAGAAAGAAAGAAAGAAAGAAAGAAAGGTTTTAGGCAGTTTGAGAAGAGAACTTCCTCTTTTGTCTTGTTTTGGTTTCAGTTTCAAATCCCCATGGCCGCATTTAACCAAAGAGACAAAGGAGAAAAGCCCAAAAATCTTGGAGAGGGTTTTTCTCTGCAATCACCCCCATTCTAGCTCCTGTTAAAGTGAAGGGACAAAGGGAGAATAGAGCAATAAAAGGCAAAAAGAGATCTCAGGTCCAGCTGACTTGGAAAAGACCTGAGGGGAATCAAAATGTGGTATCTTACAGTAACTATGGCCGCAAAGAAACCACACTTAATTCTCTCAAGTGGAATGTGGGGAGCCAATCAGAATGTGTACAGATGCCTTTCAGTGTGACTCAAGCCACCAAGCTTGTTGTATAACCAGAATGGGCTTGCCACCACCAATGCTTGGCTGGGAACAACAGATTTTTAGCTTTGAAGTTCCATTCTTCAGAACAGAGGTTGTAAACCAAAGAGGCCTCAGCATTATTACAAAGAATCCAGGAATCCGTATGTGCCTGAACATTTTTATAGCTGAAACTCCTAAAAAAAAAAAAAAAATCTTGCGTACTTTTCAAATGAGCACAGATGCTGTTTGTGATGAGCAAAATTAATTTCAATATTACTGAAGGCATGCTGCATTTTCTTAATTGATACTAAGCGTATCTATCATCTTGTCAAGTCCACGACGTCTTGTCAGTTGCTTAAAATGTTTCATTTTTACAAACACTGGCTCTGAAACCAGTAGATTGTGATCCTAGTTTGACAACCGGTAGTGTGTTCGGTCTTTGGCAGGACTCAGCCCTGCACCGCTGGCCCTGGCCCCGTGAAGACACAGAGGCTCAGATATCCGTGCAAGCAGGATGCCTTCTTCGGGAGTTCCAGCTGTGGATTTTTCCAATACGTCTCTGACTTGGCTGTGTGGTGACTTTTAAGATAACAGAGAAGACCAGGGAGGGAAGTGCACCCGCAGGGGGGCCGCTGTAGTGAGTGACACTCTGAAAGACCACCAGGATGGTCATTAAGAGGGCCAGATTCAAAGCCAACATCCCACTGACACCTGACGAGGGAAGATGGACCACAGAGCAAGACTTTCTAACCTGACGTGGCAAAAGGAATCTAATTCCTCTGGCTGCCATCATTCAAACCTGGTCTCACTGCTTTACACACACTTAACCTCCACTTTCACTTTGAATGCTCTGCACTTTTCAAAGTCATCTTTGACCTGAGAGTGCCCGAGGGTATCTCTACTCGGCAAGAGTTAGAGGGCTCAACTCAAGGTTATTACCAAACGAGGAAGATAAAAGTGCAGAAGCTGACCTTTTCCTCTGAAATGTCAGGAATCAAGTCTGGGTATCTGAATATGAGGACGCTTGCTCTGTCTTTGTGTCAGATGCATACTTGATAAACATCACGCATGTTAAAGAAATAAAAGGTGCAAGCAAGCTAACCCCACAGTCGCAGAGTGATGAGCCAGCGCTCCCCTTTACATGAGGGGGGGAGGTGAGGTCTACTCTGCCCGGGGTTAGGCATTAAAGTTTGGCTTCTTCTTATTCCTTCTGTAACATTTGCATCCATCCACGGACTCTTAGAAGAAGAAACTCCAAGCAGCCAACCTTTCCTCTAAGTCAAATGCTAAGGGTGTGGTTCTGTTCATGGAATCCACAGATACCTCCCATCAATACTGGGATGGATGTCATGAACAAACAGGCTGAGTACGTTTGCAAAAACAATAACAACAACAACGACAACACAACAACGACAACAACAAACGAAGGATATCTAAGCCCTGTCAGAATTTTATCCTTTGGTGGAACTGAGCCCAAAGACACGGCTAACTCATTCCTTCTCAAGGTGAACACTGCACCATTTCGTCCAGGAAAAGAATCAGAGTCATGGCGTCCTACAAGGAAGCAACCCTATCATTTATTTTCTCTAGGTTGGTCGTGGCTTCTGCCCTCCTCTGCATTTCCATCATGGTGCCTTGGAAAGGCACCTCTGTGGGGGTAACGTCGCAGTAAAAACCTATGAATCCTCACCACCAACTCCAGGAGAATGTATATGGCGGGATGCAAGTCAGATTTAGATGTCTTTAGCTTTTTTTTTTTTTTTTTTGGTTTTGCTTTTTAATGAAGTTTTAGGCAGAACTAATTATTCTCTAAAGCTGCATCTGAAATCCAAATGCACAGTGCCTGGGAAAGAGTGAGGTATATGCAGGAAAATGTCGTGATAACTTGCCAACTACAATAGAAGAACCAAAAAGACACAAAATGTTTATTTCAGCCGTGATGTAGGGTCCCGGGCCACTTGATTTGGGACCATCAGTGAGATTCTTTCAATGCTATTTTATCTGGGAGCTCATTTTCCTTCTGACTTTCCCGTTCCTAATTAGAAGAGCAGCATTTGGCCAAGTGGGAACACGGTGAACACATACAAAATGGATACTGAAATCGTGAAGAGATTCTGGCCAAAATACAGCTACAGACTAGGATCCAAAATGCCTTTCTTTTCCCCTATGTCCACATCTCACCTTCAGAACTTACATGAAGAGAGGGCTCTGGGGACCCCAGAGCAGGCACTGCAGAGGAGAAACGCACTACTTACGCCAAACATTTGTCGGAGGTCCGGATCTCGGAACCGGAAGGGGATGTTGGAGACATGCAGCCGTTTGGGCTGGGACTTGTTTTCTGAGTTTTCAGAAGGTTGTGTCTGGGGCTGGCCATCCGTCGGTGCTGCGTCATCTGTCTGCTAAAAGGACAAGAGTAAAGAGGCTCTGAGTGGACCTACGTGCTGTTTCCAAACTGCTTTTGCTTCCCCTAAATGGTCGGAAAATGCTGGAACAGAGGAACAAGGACAAGGAAAGAAGTGCTGGGTCATTCATTCATTCAACATTTCTGAATACCCCCTGAGAGCATAACGTGGATCTGGGATTCAGTAGCAAGAAAAGCGGACAAAACTCCCTGCCCTCGTGGAGCGCAATTCTTATGGTGGGGGTGGGGGGCAGGAAAGGCAATGAGCTCATTAACAACGAAATATGCAGCTGGTAGAAAGAGAGCGCCAGGAAGAAAAATAAAGCAAGGGGATGGTTGGTGTGGAGGTATTGGGGGAGTTTTAATAATTAGGCAGAGAAAACCTCATCACTGAAGCTAGGAGAGGGTGTATCCCTTAATCAAAGGTGTCCAAAATCTTAAAACATCGCCTACCTAATTGTTGAGAGTGTGAAGATAAAATATTAGCAAATGTAATAAAACATTTGAAAAGGTTGTTTGGTGCTCTGCAGTCTAAGTAAGCATCTGATTGACTTAATTTATTATTAAGGCTTGAACTTCTCGTTTTTTGATTGTGCAGTTCTATCATGTCCGTTACAGCTGACCCCGTGTGGCTAGTTAAATCTGAATGAATTAAGATTAAATAAAATGTAAAATGCAGCTTTTCCTTGACACTAGCCACATTTCAAGTACTCGATAGCCACCTGGGGCTAGTGGTTTCCATGTCAGACGGTGCAGGTTTAAAGCATCTCCAGCACAGCAAGACATTCTGTGGACCATGTTGGTGTAGATAAGGTTACATTATTAGCATAACTCGTTACTCTGCTTCCCGTTCTTGCCAAAATGAGTCTGGACAACATGGTATTACATCGGCACCTGGATATGGGCAGGAACCAGGAGAAAAGTCATGGTAACATTTGGTATCCTGATAGTCATGACGGGTACGGGTCCTCTTGGTTCTAGAGATGCTTCTAGAAACTTTCTCTGCAATTAGCATCTCTTGCCTCTGGGTGGCAGTGGATGCCATTCACATCAGTCAGTTGCTTCTCCAAAACCATGATGGAAAACCTATGTGGAAGCCCATCAAATTGATGAGCAAGGAACCAGCCTCACCTACTTATAAACAGTTTAGAAGCATATTAACTGGGACGAAACTATCAATGCAAGCAGCCAGGTGTAAAATAATAAAGATACAGAGAAGGAAACAATTTCACAACGAGAAATATGTATTTTTATATATTAAAAAATATGTATGTTTATTTTATATACATAAGTGTTTTATATATGCCATATATACATTTTGATATATATTTATCAAAACATACATAATATATATTAAAAATATATATAATATATATAATATTATATAATATAATATATATTATATATGAATATATATAATATATGAATGCAGCCATATATATATTATATATATTATATACATTATATATATTATATTATATATTATATATATTATATACATTATATTATATAATATAATAGATATTATATATATATATCAAAATAACATGGGCATAATTTGTGACTGCCTCGTCAGTACGTGTGTTTATTGGCAGACTTCATTTCCATTCTCCTTACTGATACATCCTGAATGGCATTCTGATGCTGTTAAAAAAACTTTTATTACTATATTTTTAGCGGGGAGAGGGGCAGAAGGGGAGGAAGAGAGAATCCCAAGCAGGCTCCACTCCCAAAGTGGAGCCCAACTCAGGGCTGATGCCATGACTGTGAGATCGTGACCTGAGCCGAAATCAAGAGTCGCATGCTTAATCCACTGAGCCGCCTGGGCGCCCCCTGAATTGCATTCTGAAAGCAAGACCTTCCCAGGGGCTGGCAGAAGACTGTTCCAAGCTGGTTTGGTATCTAAGGCCCCCCTGGATGACCTTCTTCAACCTTGAAGTGCTATGTCATGTCAACAACAACAATGCACTTGGCCATTCTGTCTATGCTGTTGGAGTGAATAGGCAGGAGGACGGTGATAGTCCTCTAACCTGGAAAACGAGTAATAATAATAATGCACACCTTCTAAGGCTCTGCAGGGACTGACTGCAATCACATATGCCAACTTGGCAGAGTTTTTGTCACATGGCATACCGTCAGTAAATGGAAAGCAATGAATATTTTAGAGTTATGGTGATTTTTTTTTTAAATGTCAAAACGAGGAGTGAAAAACCCTCTCTCAGGTAAAGGAAAGGTTCTCATGGCTCCTTATACATATTTTTACTGAGCAACTACTAGACACTGGATATATAAGTCAGGCCTCCAAACACATTCAGTTTCCAGTTCAGAGGAAGAGAAAGAGGGTAGAAAAAGACAGTTGCAAGGCTGGGATCACAGGGAATCATAGAGGGCTGCGTAAACGTAAATCAGGGACACGCTGCAGGGCTGGATGCCTTAAGAGGCTTGCCAGTTCTGGGCGGTTATGTTTTGAGTGGGAGGTGTCTAACAGAACAGATGAAGGGGGCGGATGCTGTACCCGCAGTGTGCAAAGCACATGCAAAGACGCAAAGGTGAAATCATGTTCTGGATTCAGGGGGCTTCCACGTGTGATCACTGGTCACTGCAGGTCATGTGAAGGAAGGACGGAACGGTACACTGTGGGGGTAGTGGCGGTTGGGTTACAAATGGCCCTATGCATAGAGCAAGAGTATATATTTCATCATAAAAACTGTGACGAGCCACCTATGATCATCGCGGGGCATGATGTGATCAGCACAGGACGCCAGAGCTGAGCTATGGCCGACAAAAGATACATGCAGGTTGAATGGCTGGCTGAATCACTGACTGAACAGCGGAAGGGATTACAAGTGTATCAATAAAGTAACGAGTGAAGGAGCAAACAGTCTGCTTGGCACCTTCAAGTGAGTCAAAACGCAGTCTTATAACAGCAAGGCCCAAACAGAGCAGGAATGTTTTCTCTGCTGGTAATAGGAGGTTTGGTTACACGACAAAGCCAGCGACATGTCCTTGAACCACATGGTTGGGGTCTTAGTACTCTAACCTAAGAAGCTCTGTCAGCACAAGCAGCTGCTGAGACCCTGAACCTGCAGCTCTAGCTTCTTTCCTCTGGAAAGAAGTTGCTGTTCAAATGCAAATTAAAACAAATTCCTTCTCATCCCAAGAAAGAAACTTAGATTTGGATTTGTACAGAACGGCTGGATGTTTCAGCTTAATAAACCTAATTAGGAATTACAGAGATTATGATTAAACATATTAAATGATTAATAGCATTATGCCGCTCATGTGAAAATTAAAATTAATCATCTTTAGTCAAACAGGACTTTGGAGAAATCTTTGCGTTGTTCCCTTTGATAAAAAACATACAACGCTCAATTAATCATTTTGTAGTGTGGGCATGTATACAAATGCTCATCAATTGTTATGTCGGGATACCTGTGTATTAAAGGTAATTTTTAAAGATAACATGTAAAATGGAAAATAAACCAACAGTGTTTCAGAGATCGTGGGTGGATGGAGAGGAGAGGGAAGAGGATGACGTCAGGATCCAGAGGCCGAGAAAGAAAAACAGATCTGTGAGCTCAAGCACGCCTGCTTACACGTTGGGACGTAACACAAGTGGACCAAATGAGACCGGGGCTGTGCAAAATAGCTACTCCGGAGCCCGGGGCACGGTGGGGGTGAGGCCTTGGAGAGTGGTCCTCACCGACTCTCATGATGAGTAGGTCAGGATGAGGGCCTTCCCCTTCCTTTCTCCTGGGAACTTTCAGGGAAAACATACTCAGGACAAGCCTGAGTTTGAGGTCGTTGTAGTCTCCTAAGAAATTACCACAAATGTGGTGGCTGAAAGCAACAGCAACAACCCTCAAGGTTGTAGGGGCCAGACATCTACAGTGAGGGTGCTCTCAGGACCACACTCCCTCGGGAGGCTCTGTGGGAAGGCCCATCTCTACCTCTTCCAGCTTCTGGTGGCCTCTTGGCTTGGAGTTGCCTTTCCCCAGTCTGTCTCTGTGTTCATACGGCCTTCTTCCTCTGTGTGTCTGAGACTCACATCTCTGTCTGCCTTTTTGTTCTTTATAAGGACATTAGGCACTGGGTTTAAGGCTCACCCTAGATCTTGGCTTGGGATCCTTAACTTAATTACATCTGCAAGGACCCTTTGTCCAAATAAGGCCACGTTCATGGGTTCACAAGGGTCAGGACAAGGACATATCTTTTGAAGGCCACACTCAACCCACTACAACCCTTTATTAAACAAGAAAACAAACTGGAAGCACATGTAGGATGGGTAGCTGTAGTCAAGGAGGAGATTCATTTGCTACCACTTAAGGTGGCCTGAGGTTCTCCAAAGGGTTGGCCCCACACTAGGTCCATAAGAATAGAGAATGTCTCTGCCTGAGCTGTCCCAGGTTCCCATCTGTCGCCCTGGGAACTTTAATGAGTTCCCGAAATAGAGGAGACTGCAATCTTCCCTTTGCCAGCCTGGGCGCCCTGGCCACCATTCCATCCCTAGCCCTGGAGGTACTGACGCCCTTCAGCAGGACTGAGACGCGCTCCACCAGCCTCCCGAGAGGCAGCCGATACTCCAAAAGCAAGGACAGGCCTGCCAGTTCCCTGAGCCTAGAGCTGTACCTCACACAGATGGCTAAAGCGGTCACGGCATCCCTGAGAAGGTCGGTGAAGCTTACAGCGAACGCCCAGAGTGAAACTTCTACCGACAAAAATAAAATAACGTAGAAATTCTAAGAAGGTTGCGCAGGGAACTGCACATCTAGAACGTGTATTCCCCAAAGTCAGGGGCTCCCTGCTAGGGAGCTACATCCCCCGAGGCTGGTGCCTGGCAAGGCTTCCTTGGAATTAATTGCTCGAAGAAGAACTCTTGATTTATCCCTGATTTTTTTTCCTAAGTACCATTTTGGCTCTAAGTGGGACGCAGCTGAACTGGAAAGATACCTCATAACCATGTTTCAGAGATCAGAAGATAGAACATAAAGATCAAGCAAATTACTGCTGATCTGCTCGCTCAGAGATGAGAGGAATTTGAGAAAACAAAGGATGTTCGAGGCAGAAGGAGAACGGCCAGGGCACTTGCCCTCTCTGAACCCTCTAGCCCAGGCCCTCATTCTGGGCTGTGGTATTCAGTATGGCCTGGCCCTGACCCCCTTGCTTCTTTTTTAAAAAAAAAATTTTTTTAATGTTTATTTATTTTTGAGACAGAGAGAGACAGAGCATGAACGGGGGAGGGGCAGAGAGAGAGGGAGACACAGAATTGGAAGCAGGCTCCAGGCTCCAAGCCATCAGCCCAGAGCCTGACGCGGGGCTTGAACTCACGGACCGCGAGATCGTGACCTGAGCCGAAGTCGGACGCTTAACCGACTGAGCCACCCAGGTGCCCCGACCCCCTTGCTTCTTGAGGCTCCCCAGTCCTTGCTCACTGGCCACCTTGTTCCTCCTTCCACCCACTCGGCAAGCTCCCTCCTCAGGCTTCACACCGGTTATTCCTCTGCCTGGAGAACTCTCTCCCCAGATGCCTATGTGGCCGGCTTGCCCCTCTTGCCCATCGGCTGTCTGCCCAGACATGACCCGTCTGAGAAATCTTCACCTGCCCGTTACCAAAGTACGTATCACTTCTTCCTTTTAGGTTATGTGCTTCTGTTATTTTCTGCTGTGCCTGTCTTCTCCACCAGAACGCAAAGTCCACGAGAACAGAGACTGGGGAGTTTCCATTCACTGTTCTGCCCTACACCTAGAGCAGTCTCTCTACCAGAAATGTTGATGTGGGGGCTGCTTAGCTCTTTGACCTGGGGCTGTCCTGTGCACCATAAGATGTTCGTTCAGCAGCATCCCTGGCCTCCATCCTCTAGATGACAGTGGGACAGCCGGAACTATCTTCAGGGGTTCAGGTGCTCCCTGTGGGGGGCGGAACTGTACCGACTGAAACCGCTGATCTGGAGCACATGGAAAGTTCTCAGCAAGGGGCTGTGGCGTCAATGAACAGGTCTGGCTTTGGTATCAGCGAGCGGCACAAATGCTAACTTCACGTCTCTCACTCTTAGTTGCGGATGCATAAAATCATAAATGCACATCTGTCCTGGGCCCTTCAGACTGGGATAATGTAATCCAAGTCTTGCAAACAGTTAAGTCCCATGAACAAACAGGGAATGCGTATCATTACTATTATTAACAGCGTTAAAACCATCGGGGTTTGTTCTTTCCTCGGGCGTGTGGATACGGACGACCCTGAGATGCAGAGGCCCCATCACGCAGGGGAGGCTGCAGGACCCCACACGAGTGGAAAGTCCATTAACCCTAAGAGGTGTGTTTCCAGGCAGCAGTTGGCAGAGGTTCGAAAATAAGCTCATTAGTATGGCAAAATCCAGCTTCTAGTCTGGCCCAGTTCGAGAGCCCTATTAGGAGTCAGGATGTGTGCCGCAGAATTTTTCCTAATAAACAAACTCCCCAGATATCGGCGCAGGTTATAAATGTTAAGAAAACACCACCAGCACTTTAATCTCCCGAAGATCACTTAGTGCTTCCGCAAAGACCTTAATAAAGAACCGCGGGGCTCCCTCTGCTATAATCGTTCCTAATTCAATGAATAGCTCTGAGCAACCCAAGGCTAATCCTGGTGAAATTGGATTTTGATATCGACCAATCCGGGGATGACTGTTGGAGAGAATCCGCATAGTTTTTGTATGTGCCTTTCAGATTCTGGCCCCGCCCCGCGGGCTCAGCTCTGAGCCCATGAGGCACTGCTGAGCTCACCTGTGTGCTATCTCCAGGGGGTGACCAGGTACCTAGTGGTAACGCAGGCCGAGGACATTTGTAGCTGGGCATCCCCGAGCTAAACTCCAGTTCTGTCACATAGGAGCCGAGCTCCTTAAACCCTTCTGAGCCTGTCTCCTCAGATTCAAGTAAGGATAAAAGGTTCCATCACCAAGGTGTCTGTGGTCTCAGGTTGCTGGAGGCAACATAGGTGACCATCACAAGGGCGGATGAGTAAGATGTGGTGAAGCTGTCAGCAGAAATCAGAACTCGGAGAGAAATCAGAGACTTTGAAGCACAGTGCTGAGTGCCTGTAGTAGGGGCGTTAACCCTAATAAAACAAGAACTGTACCGAATTATATTTTGCCACCCCAAAATACGCCTCTTTGGCACAAGGGTTATTTCGGGACAATTATTTTTGAGAAACAGCAGACACAGGAGAAGCTCCAAAAACAGTAGAAAATACCCTTTTGTAAGAGACATTCACATTTATAAGGAAATTCTCCATTTACAGGGGTGTCTTCCTCTCAGGAGGCACCAGGAAGAGAAAGTAAATCTCTAGAAACTCTCTTCAAAGGATGAGTCAAGGACCTAAATCTGCATAACCACCTCACCCTTATTTACCGTGCTTTTCCTAATAACCTCCCCATCGCTGGCTCCCCTGGCCTCCCAACATCTTTTGTCTTCAGCTGGAGATGATGTTTAAGCTGGTGGCTTGGGCCATGCCAGGGAGTTACTTGGTTTTCTTGGGTAGGTACCCTGTCTACAGAAGGTAGACATGTTATTAAATTCCTGTTTGTCTCTTTTATCACAGGGTGTTTCAGCCAAGAACCTAGAAGAATACAAAGAAAATTATTTTCTTCCCCCGCACGATGGAAATTAAAAACTCATGCACTCATCACGTAAGACTAGATACGGTTCAGGGACAGTGATCACACACTTTAGAGCAGCCATTCAACAAAATAAAATAGGAGTCACATACAAAATCTTAAAGTTTCTAGAAGCCACGTGTCTAAACAGTAAAAAGAAATATGTGGAATTAACTTTAAGGATGTATTTATCTTAATCCAATTTACCAAAGCTATTATTTCAGCGTGTAATTAATGTAAATGATATTTTACATTCTTGTTTTTCTGAGTCTCTGAGATGTTCAAATAATTTGTACTACAGCTCATCATCTCAATATGGACACTGCATTTTCGTTAGAAATACCTCATCTATATTTAGACTTTGAAAAATTGGCAGTTGAATAGCCAAGATTTTCAAAACACACCTAAAAGGCTTTTAATAATGGAATCAAGTGTCAGTGTCTAAATTTTCATTACAGTTGAGTCTAATTAAAAATTCAGTTCCTCAGTCATACCAGCCATGGCTCAACAGATACCTCCAGCTGGCAGAATAATGCCCCCTTCGAAATATTAATATCCTAATCCCTGAATACAGAGTTCACAGACTTCCTGAAGGGTGCACAGATATCCACGGATCCCTGGATAAGGACCAGTGCTGTGCGAGGGCATTCCACTCTCCCCTGAGTTGAGGCATCTGATGCTGAATACTACCAATGCCTGATTGCTTATGAGCCTAGTGTGGAATCAGCTAATGGGTCGGGTAATGGGACGGGTACTAAATATAAAACTGTGCTGAGGTCCTACTGTGACCCTGGTATCTTGCTAGGCATTTTTCATACCTTATCCCACTGATTACCGTAACTGTTTAAAAAACTGAAGCTCAGAGAGGTTAAGTTACCTGTCCAAAATTACACAGCTAGGAGATGGCAGAGCCAAGATGGAACCTAAGATATCTAACTCCATTTGCTGGACTCCATATTCCAGACCCCAATGGCTTGTCAAGGCCAAGGGGAAGGTGTTATGGAAAGTCTAAAGATAGCCCAGCCCTAGAGGGCAACTGCTAAGCACTTGCATAGAGGAGTGAATATTCGCTGGAGGTCTAACTGCCTGAGCTCTCTGTCTGGGCTGGAACCAGAGTGATGAGCTCTGCGAACAGGGCTCTATCTCAACCAGTTGGCCAAAATCAAACCAAACCAGGCGGCTTCAGATGCCTCCTCCGAGCCCCTAGAGTCCTGTGCTCCCCTCTGGTGAGCTCTCATCAACCATGTATGTTTCTTATTATCAGATTACTTACCTGTCTGTGCTACTAGAACATGAACATCCCAAAGACAAACACTACACTGAATCATTTTTGAAGCCCTTTACTGTGCCAGCAAATATTTATTGTGTCATTCCAGAACACCTCTTGGGGCCCAGCTTCTTTTGTCTCCATGAGCATCCCCAATTCTGCCATGAGGGTGTCAAAACCCAGCACCCAAGCCAGGATGCTAATGAGCACAACTTTCCCCCCCGTACAGCCTAATGAATATCCAGCATATCCCCTATCCTGCGGGCTTCCTCCCCTCCATGCCCAAAGTGCTTTACAGTGATAAATAAAAAGTGTCCTTTTGAATAGCCAGCTGCTTTTTCCTCCTCCACCAATCAAGTTATTTCTCAGAGAGAAAAGCTTGTGAGTGTCTTCGAGGCATTATTTGATTAAGTTGACAATATTATGTGAGCGATGGTTGAGTACCCACTGCGATGTACTTTGGACCAAATTGATTTGTGTAACGAACACTTGCTCTGTCTCTTCTTACAGCCTGAATAGTGGTCTTGATTTAGCCAGTAATGCTGGGCACCAAGCGAATTTACAGGGTCCACAGTCCCTCTCTCTCAATCTGGAGAGAAGAGCAAAAGAAAGGCTGGAGTGGCATAATTCAATACATTGTACTATAAGCTCAGAAAATGGTATCACAGAGCTCTGCAATATACCTATTTGATTTGATTTGTAAACCTGATAAAAAAGCAATCGAGAAAAGTTCAGGGGGAAAATATATATGTTCTAAGCAAAAAATGTAACGATATTGAATGTGTACAAAGAACCAAAGTCCTGGGGAGGGGGAGAAAATCATGCATACTAAATCAACTTCATACCCTGCGTTAGACAATATTGCACATTCTCCATTTAAAACGAAGCAAGATTGTGCGAAGTTATTTTCCATTAAAAATAATAATAATGGTAAGCCCAGGGAATGTGAATTAAAACCCACGTCTCGGGTTTTCTCACAATCCTACTTCAAAACGGGGCTCGTGCAGATTCACTCAGCTTCCTGATTTTTCATTTTAGCTCTGTAGGCAAACAAATAAGTTAATCACACAGCTTTGGATGTAGTTAATGCCTCCTTCCTAGCTCGGCAGGGCGGATTCCACAGCCAGGTGACACAGATTTAAGAAACTCATCACATTTCCCTCAACCCGAATAAATTCAATGCTTTGCTAGAATGATGAAATTCTTCAGAAGGCAGAAGCCCTGCGGGACACAGAAGGGCTGACTCCAAATTCTCTTGCTCTTTTTTTTTTTACCCTTTGAAAGTATAGGATGAGCATTCAAGGGGCCAAGGGTTTAACACCTCAGTAAAGGCGATGGGCTGCATAGGTGTCTGTATAAGTACACTCGAGCTGCTGTAACAAAACCCCACGGACCAGGTGGCTTCAACCACAGTCATTTACTTCTCCCGGTTCTGGAGGTTGGGAAGTCCAAGATCAAGGCGTCAGCATATTTGGCTGCTGGTGAGGTCTCTCTTTCTGGCTTATAACCTCCCTAAGTCCTCTTCTGGTGGAGGGAGAATGCTGTCTCTCTCTTCTTCTTCCTATAAGGACAGATTCCCACAGGAGGACCCTGCCCTCATGACTTCATCTAACCCTAATTACTTCCCAAAGTCCACACCTCCAAATACCATCACGTGGGGGCTTAAGGCTTCAGCATAAAGGGGAGGGGACGCAATTCAGTCTACAGTAGTGTCATTAAAGCAGAGCCTGTGAATACCTGGGAGTGTGACATGTTTTGTCCTGGGGAGAGAAAGGAATTTCAATGGGCTTGAAACCAGCTGTTTTCTCATCCAGTCATTCAAAATAGATTTATTGAGCACCTACCACATACATATATACATGTATGTATATATGTGTGTATGTATATGTGTACGTTTGGGAGCTGGTGTCTACTTCTCAGTGGACAGGAGTCATAAGACTCCAGAAAGAGCTCTTTCTTTCCTTCTCCATGTTCAAAGTTTCAGTTTTTAGTTCCAGAAACAAGGAATTGAAAATAACTACCACTATTAATAACAATAACAATAAACATTTGTAGACTCTGGAATGAGTGATCTGGGTTTGAATTCTAGCTTTACCACTTCCTAGCTGTGTGACTTTGAACAAGCTCCTTAACCTCTCTGGGCCTTGTTTCCTTGATCTAGAAAATAGAAATATTATTAGCATTGCTCCAGGTGAGTCAATATATCTAAGTGCCCTTCCTGGCCCTTAAGTGTGATGATGATTAACATCTAGAATAGTGCTTGACATCTGATAGCCATTTAATAAACACTGGTCACATGATTAGCACTCTGCTAAGCTCTTAGCATACATTGTATTTCATTGCATCACCTGATGACTCAGAAAAGAAGATTCTATCATTTGTCCCCATTTTATGACAAAGGAATGGCTGTTCAGAGGGGCTAAGAACTGCTTCAAGATGCTCAGTCAGTACATGGCAGGCGGTGTGGGAGAATGGTTGAGAGCCCAGGCACCACACTTCCCGAGTCAAATCCCTTAATGACATCTAAAGACGATGCAACAGCTTTCTGGCCATGTGGTTATTAAAAACTCAGACCAGGGGCACCTGGGGAGCTCAGTCCGTTAAGCGTCTGACTCTTGATTTCAGCTCAGGTCGTGATCTCACAGTTCATGAAATTAAGCCCTGCATTGGGCTCCGCACTGACAGTGTGAACCTGCTCGGGATTCTCTCTCTCTCCCTCTCTCTCTGCCCCTCCCCTGCTCATGCTTTCTCCCTCTCTCTCAAAATAAATGAATACACTTAAAAAATACCTCAGGCCAATCCATTTTAAAGCTTCCAAAGTCAGTAGGATTCAAATTCTCTTCCTATTACTCCAGACCCGTGTCCTCATAGGCTGTGTCATGATGGACCTGCCTCAGGCAGGGGACATTTCCTGCTTCTTTGCCCCTACTATCCAGCACTTGGCTCTGTCTGCTAGGGGGAGCTGCCTCTGGGATCTTCTTCCTCATTCTCCTTAGGTCTTTCTCTTTTGGAGTTGGGGTTTGGGGGAAGAGACTGAGGGGGCAGAGGGCACCCACCCAATTAAACAAGATGCTTCTTGGTGGTCAGAAGCAAGTGCCTGTCTCTGCTCTCTCTCTCATTCTGCTGGAGCTCATGGGCCACTGGGGGCTTCTGTGGGTGTGGGGGAGCCTGAGGTGTAGGTATGCTTGGGTTGCTTGGGGGTGGTGAATTGCCAATCCTTCGTCCTCTATTGCTGCAAAAGGTAATGTATCGTCAAGGTCGGCCTGCAAGCTGCCCACTCTCCTTTCAGATGGGGGTCCCTCTGTCAGCACTGGTTTTCTGAGCATCCTGAAAACTCCTTCTCTGTCCTCTGACCTCTAGGCTCTCCCAAGAGCCAGGGCAGATGGCAGGTGTCCTAACACATTCTCCATGACAGTTCTCTCCCATCCTGCTGTTTGGGACTATGCCAGTGAGCCTCCACGGTAATAAATCCCCAGATAAGAAGCAGGCACAAGTCTCTATGTTAATGACATCACTGCACCCAACTAATGTAAGGAACACGTCAAGTTCTCCCAAGAACTCCGCACTGCCTTCTGCTTTGATGGCATCATCAGGACGAGGCTCCTATTTCTCCGGCTCGGTGAGCATCCACCTGAAGGAGCTGGCGAACTCCCCTTCGTGCTGGCAGCCCGCTCTCCCTCCCCAGGAGTGACTCTCTTGAAGCTCTACCCTCACCCCAGCCATAGCCTCCTGGTTTTCGCAAACCCATCCCACTCAGAACTCAAGGCCAATTTAAATATCGATTTAAAAAGGAAAAATGTTGATATCTTACACTGAATCCTGAAATCCACCCAGCTCAAAGACGTCCCCCCCAACGTATTATGCAAGATTTAATTTAACCAAATGGCAAATCTATACATTATGCAAATTTTCCAGACCTAAGAAAATTGCTGAACGGTTGCAGAAACTCGGTGATGAATTTAAGATGGAACTGATCTCAGCTAAAATCCCAGGATTTTCCTTACTAATTACTTCTTTCTTTGTATAAATGCTTTGAACAAAGAGACAAGCACTGTGAGGGGTTTGCTCTGGGTGTACTGGGGTTTCTCCAGTATACCCAGAGACAGGTATACATATCATTCTTTGGAATATTGATATGTCGATTCTCCTACATTTGACAGTCAAAGAATCCTGTCACATAAAGTACACAATTTCTGAAAACTGACATGATTCAGATTACTTCTGAGTTCCAGATTCTATTCATCAGTGGGCTAATTTTTCCTGCACTGGTGGGTGGGGAGGAGTGTAAATATATTCTAAGAGATGGAAATACTAAGAAATATACTCTGAAAATAGAAATGACTTCAACTCCTCTCCAGTTTGCTCTTTACCTAGACAGCACATTTTTTTTCTTAAAAATGCCATATGGAAAATAGTGTGACTTTGTGGGCCATACTGTCTCTGTTGCATGGGAAAACAGCCACAGGCGGTATCTAAACAAATGAACGTGTCATGTTCCAATAAAATTTTATTTACCAAAAAAAAAAAAAAAAAGGCAGTGGGCCATAGTTCGGCATGATGGATGCTGGTCACTACTCTGGTCTACACTGTTTGATGGTCAGTACTGTGGTCTACACCGTTCTATTTGGCTGGGATTTAAAGAGCTCCCGCCTGTATAAAGGACATTTGTTAGAAGTGAGGCGTAAAGCATGAAGAAGACATACCCAGAGCCTGTGGGATCTCCTGGTATGGCAGGGGACAAAAATAAGGCATGACACAATTGAAACACAATGGGTGAGTTCTCTTACTGAAGGGCCTTCGGAAACATAATTCAACAAGAGGGGAATATGGAAAACTTCTTGGACAGTCTTATTCATCTTGGCAATTGTGTATTAGCGGGGCTCACAGGTCTAAAAGTCCAACTCTTAAAATGAAGAAAGAGAAATATCTAACCAGTCCTGGGCTCTTTCTCATCTGTGTCATTCAAGGCTCCAATAAGGAGAGGTAAGACTTGAAGTGGTAAGATATGTATGATAGCCATGACGATGGGTGACATCCTGTCAGAGTGTCCCTTTCTTCACCTGTGGGAGAGGAACAACAATGCAGCTCCCTTTCGGATCCCAGAGAAACAGAGGGGATTCTGCCCCAGAAAGTGCTTTGGCCACTTCAAAGTGCTGTGTATCTGGAGTCCATCATTTCCATTTTTCTTGGTTATGCTACTTAAAAAGCAAGGTTTGCTCACACGGCAGGTGACAGTATCTGATGTCTGATGACATCAGTCTGGCAACCAGAAAGACTCTTAGTGGAGGCCCTACACTTCAGCAGATGTGGATTCAAGGACAACTCCCACCGATTTCTCACTATGTCCTATTTCTTGGAGGAGATTTACTGCACCCAAAGAAATGAAGGCCCTGGTTTTGGTGGTCTTGCAGGTACCCATCAGGTCTCAAAGCCAAGACTCCGAGATTCAGGAGGGTGGGTTGAGCGAGGGGCCCTACCTTGGTAAGGGGTTCTTGGTCACCTTAGCAAGACGCAGGTTTTGTGGTCTGAAAGGCAAACAGGCTTGGGTCCAGGTGGAGGTGCAGAGAGCTCTGTGGATGCTACCTCAGTCTATCTCCAGGTACACCCTTCAGGTCACCTTTAAGTCACCTGGGGAAGCTTGCTGCAAATGCAGACTTCCGGTCCCCACTCCCAAAGTAACCACGTGTAACTGTAGACCCAAGATGAATCGTTTTAATAATCCTCAGGGGTGGCCCTGATGTGCTCTAACACCCTCATGGCCACCCCTTTTTACCCTGGGTAAGCAACAGTACGAGTTTACATGTCTGCAATGAGGAGAAACCAAATGTGGTTGATCTTGGACATGTGACTCTACCCCTTGACACCTCACCTCCCCTGGCTTTAAAACGGGGATTTGTGAAATCATTCATTCAAAGGCTATTGATTGACTACCTTCAATGTGACTGGAAAAGAACCAAGGGACAGGGGGAGGATTAAAACCCTAAGGCGGCCAAAGTGCTTACCAATGGCTTAAGGCATTTCCTGAGCACTCAGTAAACATTAGTCATGGAAATTCTTTAACTTCCCTCCATGCCCACCTTCCAAAAGCAGAATCACTGTTTAGAGGGCAAATTGCAAGCCTTGGGTTGGCTCTCTCTTGTGTATCAGGGTTTGTACATAGCTCCTGGAGTGCTCCTGATTTGCGGGGCATGCCTTTCTCTCTGATTAAAACTTCTGTCTAGAAAAGAGACTTTTCTGGTTTTAAGGTGGATGGGGTGGGGGTGGGGTAAAGGGAGGTCATGTTTCAGATGAGTTTCTCTTCTAAAAGTCAAGCAAGACTTCCTTCTGGGACCTCAGATGTGCCTAGCTTTTTCTAGGAAGTTATATATATGGAGAGAGAGAGAGAGATGTATAATGTACACATCATAATACAATCACAAAGTTGAATTCCAAGGCAGATGGAACATTCTGATGGGGAGGCTCACTGCTGACTGATTATTTGATGCTTTCGATCTTTTATATTGAATTTGAGATTACAAGCCTCCTTTTCCATTCAGCCCTGCCCTGCAGCTTTTCCTGACATTTTGTTATCTTTGCGTGAGCCTTTCAGGAAGGGCCTCTGAACCGTCCTCCTGTGCTGGCTGCCAGGGAAATAGGATTACTGCCTTATTCTTCAACATGGAGCAACCATGCTTCATTGAAGGTAAAATAAAATAAAACTTTGGAATATTTTTATTCAATTTTTCAAGAAACCTTTCAAGATGAGTAACAGTGGAGTTCATTTAGCATAGCTGCCCATGAGCATTTGCCTGGAATATGAATCCCATCTACATTTTTTAGATGCTTATCATATTATATGTTACTTTCATACACTTACTTCAAATGTGCTCTAAGAAAAGGCTACAGGCCCTGGCTCAGTAATTTGAGTGTGCACCAGGATCATGCGGGGAGCTCTTTAGAAATGCAGATTCTAGGGGTGCCTGGGTGGCTCAGTCTGGTTAAGCCTGTGACTTCAGCTCAGGTCATGCTCTCAGGGTTCGCGGGTTCAAGCCCTGTGTCAGGGCTCTGTGCTGACAGCTCAGCTCGGAGCCTGCTTCGGATTCTGTGTCTCGCTCTCTGTCTGCCCCTCTGCTGCTTGTTCTTTGTCTCTCAAAAATAAACATTAAAAAAAAAAAATAAGAAATGCAGATGCCAGGGTTCTAGCCTTTTCAGCGCCCTCTTCATCAGCTTGGAGTAGAGACAGGGAGGTGTCTGGGATGTTTACTTCTCAGGTATTTTTTGAGCCTATTGTTAAATATGACCCTTAATAAAAATTAAATAACATAAACTCACAATTAAATAAAATACGTAATAAATACTCAAAGCGCATTGCTTCCTAATTCTTTTAGTACATTTTACTATTTTCTATATGGTTTTTCTGGCTTTTGTACCTGAATGGCCGAGATACCATAAAACAGTGTTCTCCTGTATGTCTTTTGCCAACTCTGTGTTCAGTGACGAGGCACTGGTAGCTCGAACAGGACCAGGGTGGGAGTATTTACACCATGGAAATCGGCAAATGCTTCACCTCAGGCTCCTGAACACCTCCTGTCCTACCTCCTCAACCCCAAGCAGGTTGTTAAACACCTACCAGCATATCACTGGCTAGAGCCAGCAATATTCACCTGTAACAAGCCCATACCAGGCTATTTGAATAAAAGTAGGGTCTGGGCCACAGTTTAAGAAAATGCTGACAAAGCTTGAGAAAAGCCATCTCCCCACAAGTGATGTTGTCTTCTGGTCATTTTGCCAGTGGCTCTAAAACTCTTCTTGGCAAGAAGGTAGGGCCAGGTGTGGACAAAGGGCTAGATTATAAACTAAAGGATACCTAGGTTCCAGACCTGGTCTCAGGACTTCTGTGTGATACTGGGAAAATTAGTTAACCTCCCTGAAACCTCAGTTCCCACATCTGTAAAATGAGTTTTCAACCCTCGCTTTGCAGGTTCATGGTAAACAAGAGTGAAGTATAATATTATTAGAATGTAGCCTTGAGCCTGACTCCTAGTAATTGTTTAGTAAATAACATGTGTTTGATGACGACCATGGTGGTGATGGTGATGGTGGTGATGATGATGATGATGATTTTTAGGTGTTGGTAACAGAGACATTTGAGAGAAATCCCTTGAACTCATGGAAGTAGTTGATGGGTATTATGCTAACTTAGTAATCTGAAGCTAAGAAGGTTCTAGGAAGAAAAAACCAAATAAAAACCTTGATATCCATTTCAACTTCTTCATCTAAACAACTATATGCAAACAGTAACAGAAAATGCAGACACATAAAATATATTGACGGCACAGACTACTTCACGTTCATCCAATCACTTGTCCTCATGACACTTCTATGAAGTTGGTGCTGCAAATATGCCATTTTACAGATGAGGAAAATAAAGCTCAAGAGGAGGCCCATAGAGCTAGTACATATGAGAAGAGGTCCCAGAGCTAAGGCCTGGAGTTTGTAAACCAGTGTCCTTTCCTTCTTAGGAATGAAACTTTGTATCCACAAGAGATTGTTGAAGTTGAAAGCAAAATCAGGCTCATGAAGGAGAAATTGAAGGTCAAAGTTCCATATTAGATTACTTACGAAAAGCTCACAATATTCCAGAGTTATCTGTGACCTTTGAGGGAAATAATATGTTCCATATATTTATCCTGGGTGATATTACACCTGAGAAAGAAGGCTGAATTATACGAACAACTGACTCCATGAGTTAGGCTATTTCTGATCTTTAAGTACCATGGTTTTAATGAAAGGAGGGAAACTGACATTTTGACAGACAGGATAGGGTCAGAGAAACAGGACCAGAAGCAGCATCGAGAGACAGGTTTGAATCCTGGCTCTGATATCTGGATGAAGAGCTTCGTGACCCTGGGAAAAACCTGAGCTTCATAAACAGTAGCAATAATACTTAACTTGTAGGATGTCATGAAAATTCTATCGAAGTACATATTTAAGTGCTTAGCATAGTGCCCTAGTAAGCAAAACAATAAGCAAGTGTTACATTTTTTCTTTTAGTTCAGAATTTCATAGCTAGGTTCAACAAATATTCACTAAGTGTAAGGGCTAGGTACAATTCTTGATGCTAGAAACGGATAATGGAGAAAATAGACAAAAATTCCTCCTCAAGGAGCTTATCTTCCAGTGGGGGAGAAAGTGATAAGCAATACTACAGTAAATAGAACATGGCAGAGTATGTTGAAATGTAAGCACTATGAGACAAAGCATTGAATATGAGGACTGGGGTGCTAGGGAGGGTTTGAAATTTTTAGTCAATGGTTTTGGAGAAGGTGACATTTGAGTCAAAATTTGACAAAGACTGTTGAGCCATGAGGACAGGTCAGGCAAGAATAGTCCAGACACAGGGACAGACTGTGCAAAGGTCCTGAGGTAGAAACATGAGGAAGAGTGAGTCCAGTGCAGAGTGATCATAGGGAAGCAGATAGGAGATGATGTCAGATGTATAACGAAGCGTCATGTAATAAGGCCTTCCAGCCTACTGCAGGAACTTTGGCTTTAAAAAAATAGCTTTATAACTTTTGAAATATATTTAGATTTACAGAGATGTTGCAAAGATACCAATCCAGCTCATCCAGCTTTCTCTAAAGTTAACATCCTACCTAACCCTGTGTATTCATCCAAACTAAGGAGTTAACATTCACGTATTATTAACTACAGAGTTTATTCAAATTTTCCCAGTTTTTTCCACTAATGTCCTTTTTCTGTTGCAGAATCCAATCTTGGATATCAAGTTGCATTTATGGGAGGATTTTGGCTTCTACTCTGAGAGAAATGGGTGAGCCACCAGAGGGCTTTTAACAAAGGAGGGAGATAAAATGACTTACATTTTAGTAGGATTTCTGGGTGTTTTCTTTCTCTACTTAAATCTGAGTTGAGAAGAAGAGGACGGGAAGATTACTTGAATTGTAATTTAATGGGCTCTCACTTAAACCCCCCTTACGCCACCCCTGAGAATAGCAAATGTCCTTTATCAGAGTTTTACCAAAAGAAATGGCCAAAAACAATTATCAGGCATTTTATAAATACAAAATGCTATGTTAGTGCTAAATAATAAGCATAATATTCATTTCCTTAGTGTTCCACTTGATTTTTATTGCTGGAAATGCTAATTGTCCCAACATCTTGGATTTATGTTACTCCTTTCTCCCTAATAGCCAAGTATTTTCCACTTGTATTTTCTTAATTGTCTGAACTAATAAGCTTGCCTGGTTAGAACACGGTGATAATGTGGCCAAAATTACCAGTTTGATGTCAGGCCTCTGGCTTTGCATAAGAAAATGAAACAAAATAAAAGCACTCTGCAACCATAAAAATTGTCCCAAATCGGGGCTCGTTAAGGTGTATGTTAGGTGCTTGGCTTAAAAAGGGTGGGGCCTAAAGGTGCCTGAATCCCTGGTCCGAATTCACTGACATGCAAAATCAGCTGCTTACCTCCAGAGCTGGTATGCTGTGAGCGCCCTTCTATTTCTGATGAGACACAGACAGGCTAAACGTGTTCCTCGGGCTACCTGTTCCAATAGCTCATAATTCAGAAGCTGAGCTCAAGAACTTGAATTTCTTAGTTCAGATTTTTTCTGTATCCCTGCTGTGCAACCATGAGTGTATTAGCTAACCTCTCTGTGCTCAGGCTGCTAATCAGTGAAATTGACTTTTACAGAAGAGTACGTAAGACCCAGGCTTGCTGCGAGGGGGGAAAATCATGCACAGAAAGCATTTAGTACAGTGCCTGGAAGATAAGTGTTGGTGGTTAGATGTTCCTGGTATGCTGATGCTGTGTGGTCACTTTGCTGGTGGCTTTGCTTCTCTAGCCTTATCCTACAAGATATCATGTTGAATTGAAACTATCTGTCACTTTGCCCATCACTAAACTGTGACCTCTGAAAGGATAGGGTCTGGGTCTTTTATTCTTTGTCCCCAGTGCCTGGTGCAGAGCCTGGCATACACTGATGACTTCTGAGCAGAAGCGGACTCTTCCAGAAGAGCCCCCAGGTGGACGGTCTGGACTGCCACTGAGTATGGAGGTCACCATCTATGAGAAACCTTGTCTCTTCTTGTCCTCTAGAACCAGCCTCCTTGCCCAGGGGTCCACCAAAGCTGGGTTGTGGTTGTCCAAACATGTGGACGGAGGAAGCTCCCTCCATTCTGCGGTAAGAATGTCCTTGCAGCTGGGGCTTAGGACACAGCTGCATCCAGGCAGACTCCCAACAGCACCTTCCTAAATGAGCTATGCATCCTAACCCCGAGGTCCTGGCCACTTGGAGATCTTCGCTGGATTAGTGACTCCTGCCACCCTTTTTTCTTCCTTCCCAGCAGGGTTCAGCATCGCCTGGGGGCCTGTAAATCTAACTTTCATATTTAGTTGTTATTCAAAAGCTGTTATTTACAAAATTGTCGACACTGGAAAATTCAGAAACAAAAAAGGAAGGAAGCAAGCAAGGAAGCAAGCAAGGATGGAAAGAGGGGAGGGTCTTGCTTGTACTGAAATATCTCATTTGCTTAGTGAGAGGACAGAGGGCATATGTCAGAGGATATTTGAGAGCGGTGAACAGGTCACATGAACACAAAAGAAAACAAAGAGATGGGGCCTTGGAAATGCTCGAGACATAAATCTTATGGGTCATGAACTATGGATTTCTCCTCTCTGCTTCTGCGGTGCATATTAAGAATCGAGTTGAGGTTTAGTTCAGATTTTGCCATAAAAAAGCATCGTTATCAATTAACAATGACCTGCTGGTTACTCAGGCCATTGGTCTTGCCAAGGCCATGCCCTGAATCCCAGCCCTGCACCTTCTCTGAAGACACCCTGGGGCTTCAGAAAATGCTTCTGAAAAATGTATTCTGAAATCTTCTACCTTTCAATGCTTAAATCCTACACCTGTAGATGTTAAAGAAATATTCTTGTTTTGGTTTTTGTTTTTAAATCTTCTCTAACTGTAAAAGAGTATCATGTTCTCACAGACAAGGGACTAAAGAATCATTCTTGGGAATAAGTAGTAAAATTCCACTATGGAAAAAAAAAAGGCACAGACTCAGAGTGGAGAAGATCTGAAAATAGAGCATAAGGATCAGGCCATAATAACACCATAAAGATATTTCTCTACTGTGCTGACATGGGAGTGAAAAGGGGAGGGAAGATTATATGGTTAATATACAGAAGTGGATGAAATCTCATCAAGGGATTGTAGGGAAGGGAGACACTTCTGCCCCGAACATCAGAGAGGGTGGAAGAATGGAATATGGAGGCACAGGGCCTTTGCACATGCTATTTCCTCCGCTGAAACATTCCCTCAAGGGGGATGAATGAATGGCTCTTCATCCTCATGTCTCAACAGAAACGGTTCTCCCTTACAAAGCCTTCCCTGACCACATTGTCTGAAGAGTAAGTTGGTAAGGAAACTCTCCAAAGCAACAATAATACACAAGCCTTGCCAACTTTGTGGTGCAAATACTCTCACCGTGGCTGATTTCAAGCTATAGACATGATGTCACAGAAAACACTGATGGGAAATCAATGCTCACAACTGGCTCTTGCCAGTGTCTTCAAACACCCCATTGACCTAGCTGAAATTACCCCATGTATGTAGTTACTTATCGACTGTCTCCCCCCATATGATGTAAGCTCAGCAGGTTGGAGGTCTTGCTGGTGTCAGTCGCCACTGTGTCCCCAGAATCTAGTATCTGGTACCCTAAATAGTCCTTATCTGGGTTCCCCATACTTGCCTCAGGACTTGGAAACCCTCTGCATGTAGTGGTCTGGGGCCACTATTGGGCTCATCTCATTTTTCTCCCTTCTCTTGGTGCTCCTTGCGGTCCAAAACCTAAATTCATTGCTCCTTATCTGTGGAGCACTTTTTTCAGTTGGTTGAGGTGGGAATTTAAGTCTAGCCCCTGTTACCCCACAAGGGTTAAGGGGGCGGAAATCCTGGAAGTATTTTTTGTGTGGATGAATGTGGATGTCTATGTCTGGGTGAAGGGGACAGTCACTGTGGTTACCGGGAATGTTCAAATGCAGAATGACATCTGAAAACTCACCATCTGTGCCCTCCAGTGAGTCCGGGGGCATTGTGCATGTTCTAGAAATTTCTAGGGCTTCCTACTTCTGTTAGGTCAGGATTAAAAATTGGAATCCTTTTTTGAGCACTGTTTGTTAATATGAAAAGCATCATTTAATTAGGACTAATATAAGATGCCCTGTAGAGTGATAATTTAATAATTCGGCCGTTTTATTTATACAGTGCCTCCAGGCTCCTCATTAAAAATGAAAGAGACATTCGATGGGACGACGTGGCTTTGCCGCTGCAAACATTCCAAGTGCTCTCAGATCATAAAGCCCACCCTCTGGGCATCATGAGAGCCATCTCCCTAGCCTGGGAGCAGATATTTGTGTCGCCAAATTAACCTTCATGGATGGGGGAGTCCCAGAAATCACTTGTTTACCCTGACACTTAAGGGTAGTCTCTAGAACAACCAAAAAGAAAGGAAAGAAGAAGGAAGGAAGGAAGAAAAAGAAAGAAAGAAAGAAAGAAAAGAAAGAGAAAAAAAGAAAGGAAGGAAGGAAGGAAAGAAGAGAAAGAAAGAAAGAAAGAAAGAAAGAAAGAAAGAAAGAAAGAAAGAAAGAAAGAGAAAGAAAACAAACACAAACTCTGGAGGGGTCCACCCAAGAAAGCATTACCCTGATTGCTTCAGAACTCTCATGGAGCTTCCTCTTGCTCTTGGAATTAAATCTGAACTCCTGGCTTGGCTAGCAAGGACCTGCCTTTACAATTTCATTTCTAGAACGTCTTACAGCCTCAGCTCTCTGCTTTCATTCTCCCAAAACCATCAGGGGCTTTCCCACCTCAAGGCCTTTGCATACGTGGGCTCCCCTCCCTGGCACCTCTTCCTTCCGCTGTTTGCCATAACTGGATCCTTCTCATCCTTAGTCATCAGCTTAAATATCACCTCCTCAGAGCATTCTCCCTGCCCACCCCACATGATGCAGCACGGCTCTTGTGTGTTTCTCTCGTGTCACCTGCAAAACTAGCAAGTACTTTGATGCGTTTGTTCAGCCTCCTGGAATGTAAGCTCTGTGATGGCAGCAGCTTCTTGGTCTCATTCGACATACTTCCAGAACCCATAAACGTGGGTTGTTGATGGTAAATACTTCATTAATCATTAACGCAGAATTAAGTGGGTTTCTAGTTAACAGTGTGGCCCAAAAGTGCCATCATGCCTGGATGGCCTCTCTGCTTTCTGCCAGTCTGCCGCCGGGCTGATGACTCACCATCGAGACGAACATGGTGGCGGCACATGCGGGAGCGACAAGTCCGCTCGCCTTGTGATGCATCAGACGTGGGAAACAGGGATGAGCGGAAGCAGCAACTATGGCTGGAGAGGAGTCCCTGGTGCCTTACCATGAGCTCCCACTGTGAGCACCCTGCTCACTGCCCCGGTGAACGTGTCTGCCGTGGCAATGCTCTACGCCATGAGACTGGGATAAGGCTTTGGAGGCTGTGGGCTGTGCTTCACTCACCTCTCTATTCCCAATGTTCAGCACCAGATTTAAAGGCTGTTTGAAAAAAACTAAGTGTGTGTGTGTGTGTGTGTGTGTGTGTGTGTGTGTGTGTGTAGGGGGGAAGAGATGGGTGGCTGGGAGGGGGAGAAGGTAGAGAACAATTTGGTTTGTTCCGGGATATTTTGCATGGTGAATAGTCCCGCTTATTTCTAACATGGTACAGAGTAAGTTCTCTTACACAATTCCAAACGAGTCAAGGCGCCACTCCTGAGTCAACGCTAAGACGGGCTTAGTCAAGTCTGTCCCTGACGCCTGGGATTTGGTCCGTCACTAAAGAAGCAAAACCAAACAGGCACGTGGCTGCTGATACCATCCATCCTGTTTTGTCTCCTCCCAGGACAGATTACTCTTCTGCCTTAAAATACACACAACCTTCCTGTTCATTAATCACTGTAACTGTTTCAACTTCTTACCAGCCAACCCAAGAACAATAGCAAACAACCATGAAACCTGTTTCCACCTGCATAAAAAACAGAACACGTGAGGTATCTGAATCGCAAACTTCAAAACACAAACTAAATAATTTAAAAGTCTAATTTCTAGAAGCACATGCTTCCTAATGGTACAGCTATTTTCATGCCTGCCTTGATTCTGATTCTAATGCTGCCAGCCATGTGGTAAGTTCACTGCTAATATATGAAAGGGATTATTTGCTTTATTTTTTCTGCAATAAATTATGTTGGTCTTTTAAGGATCTCTGGCTTGCGAAAGGGATGAAATACATAGATTCATGAATCCTTTTCTTTCCTTCTTTCCTCTCCTCCCCCACCTCCTTCCTCCTCTGTTTCTCAGTCTTGGCATATAATGGAAGGCAAGGTGTGCACTTAATAAATTATGTTTGCAGGAGCAGTGGGGCCACCTGACACAATTACGCACTTGTTGAGTTAGTGGCCACTTATAAACAGACTTTGTAAGCCATCCCACTTCATACTGAAAGGTGCTAATGCATCATAATGATCTAGCAGGTTGCCTGCTGAATTTTACAGCATTGCACACTACATTAACCTTTGGTTCCGCTGATATTTATGACCTTATAAGAAAGTATTTATCAAGCTGAAAGCCAATATGCAGTGCTCGTGTTTTAGCTAGTGCTGGGTAGAAACCGTTATCATTCCTTTCTTCAGGCATTTTAAATCACTCTGAGATAATGCTCGGCTCTGGCGAGAGTTCGGGAAACAGGGCACTCCCGTGCAGTCTTGTTGGGAGTTTAAATTGGTATAATCTTTCTGGAGGGTGATTTTTTAGTTTTATCTGACTATCAAAAGCCTTTAAAAATGTGCATTTTTACTCTTTGACCCAGCAGTTCTACTTCTGGGAATTTATTCTACAGAAACAATCGGGGAAGTGTGCAAAGATGTGGGCGAGAGGAAATTCATTACAGTGATATTTGCTGCAGTGAAAAATGGGAAACAACCTACGTGTGCAACGACAAGGGACTGGCTAAATCAACAACCTACGTATCCAACGACAAGGGACTGGCCACATACACTCAGTCCAATCCAAACAATGCCGGCCACAAAACACAAAGAAGCCACCAGAGGGGGGAAACGTCAGAATAAATTAAATGACTTGGAAAGATATAGATGATATTTTCCATTATAGATCAGGTCACAAAACAGGATGGCATATATCATCTTTGTATTTTTATTTATTTAAAAAAATTGGGGGTGCCTGGGTAGGTCAGTCAGTTACGTGTCCAACTTCGGCTCAGGTTGTGATCTCACTGTTCCTGAGTTCGAGCCCCACGTCGGGCTCTGTGCTGACAGCTCGGAGCCTGGAGCCTGCTTCCGATTCTGTGTCTCCCTCTCTCTCTGCCCCTCCCCCGCTCATGCTCTGTCTCTCTCTTTCAAAAATAAGCAATAAAAAAAAAGACATTAAAAAATTTTGTAAGACGCTGCAACAGTCCAAAGAGGATAAACAACCAGGTGGTCAATGCAGTGATGGTGGCAACTGTGGTGATGATTATTATTTGCTTTTTTGGGTTTTCTCTCTTTTCTGTAATGAATAGGACTTATTTGCATAGTTTAGGAAAGTCATAAGGGATAGAGTTTTGTTTGTCTCTCCATCGGCAGTGTGTAACACAGGGTCAGTAATGAATTTTTTTTTTTTTTAATGAGCTCAGAGTCATGGGATAATGGTAATAATTGCTTCTATTTTTATGACACTTCCTGATTTCTAAAGCATGCTCACATCTGATTTCTCCCGTGAGCCTCAAAACAGTTCTGTCGGGCAGTGCGGGGGACTCATATTTCTGATTCTTCTCCCAGAGGCAGAGACAGAGACTCAGGGGATGTGTATGCCTTGCTGATGGTCACAGAGCCTCAAAATGCAGAGGTGGGACCGTGTACCAAGTCTTCAAGCTCCTGAGCCCATGGTCTTTCCGCCCCACTGTGTGCCACCACCTGGAAACGAAGGCCAAGAAGAACAATACAGCAGCCACAGGTAAATCAAGTCGCTGTGAAGGTCATCTCTTCCATTTGGGCTACTTGGCTTAACTGTAAACGCACTGGGTCAGAGGCAGACAGAGAGTGGAGACAGAGTACCCCAGGCCCTGGGAAACAGAACAGACCTGTCCGGGGCCCATTAGCAGGGCTTGCAACTTCTGGAGGTTGCAGGCAGAGGAAGGGCTCGTGCTGGGGTTTTGATGTCTTCCGGAATTATCGACTAATGTGTGTCTGTTGGGCAGGGAGATGAGATCAAAGCCTCCTGCAGAGTGGGAAGGTGGAGGCCTGGCCTCGAGCCAGGGGGTCAGGGGGCCGCAAAACCCTGCCTCCGCTGCCCCCCCCCCCCAGCTGCCTGGACCCTGCCCTTCTCACTGGTGGGCTCCTTTCCTCAAAGGGAACTGCAGTTTCAAGAAAGGGGCGGGGGGCTCCCATCCTGTCAATGTTGGCAGAAACGGCCTTTCCTTTAACTGTGTTCCCTCCGTCCAGGTAACTACTCCAGTTCCCGTTGGCTCTCTGCAATTCAGAGGGGCCCTAAGAAAAATGTAATTCCTGCCTGGAATGATAATCAGAACAACCTTTATTTTTCATGCCTGCTCTTGCCCAAACACTGTTTGATGCAATCTCAAGATATTACCTTGCTTCAGCCTCACAACAGCCCATTTCACTCACTCATTCACTCATTCATTCATTCATTCATTCAGCACACTTTCCCTGAGCAGCTACTTTGAGCAAAGTTCTGGGGACACGGGGGTGATGAACTAAACACAGCATGGAGCTGCTTTGTGGCTGACAGGCCCACATAAGCAACCTAACAAAGAAAATGATCGCCAGTTGTGGTAAGTGCCATAAAGCAAACAAATTCAACAAATACCTTGGCTGTATTAGTTTTCTGGGGCTGCCGTGACCAATTACCACAAATTCAGTGCTTGAAACAATATAAATCTCTACTTTCACAGTTCTGGAGGCCAGACATCCACAATCAAGGTGTTGGCTGAGCCACGCTCCGTCCGAAGGTACTAGAGGACAGTCCGCCCTTGCCTCTTCCTGTCTGATGGCCCTGGGGTGCCCTGGCCTTCTCTGCATTGTACATGCATCACCCCAACCTCTGCCTCTGTGCTTGTTTGGTCTTCCTCTCTCTGTGTCTCACCTGGCCTTCCCCTAGAGCTGCCAGCCATTGGAGTTAGTGTGCACCCTAGCCCAGTATGACCCTCGTTTAACTTCCACAATTATATCTGCAAAAACTATTTCCAACAAGGTTGCCTTCGGAGGTCACAGGTGGACATGAATTTTTGGGGGGAGGGGCACTATGTAACCCAGGCCATCAAGTTGGGTCCATTTGACACAACAGACTACACGGCTACCAAGTGTGTGGACACATGTTGGTCTGCCCCCAGGCCTCGCTCCCCTTTGTCATTCTCCCCTACAGCAATCCTGATCAGGCGGCTTTCACCCCCGCCCAAGGACAGAGATGAGAAACACACAGCCCTTGTCTTAGGAGTCAGCTTGGGTTCAGCTCGGACTCTCCTGTTCTCGTTTTCCTCCTCCACAGAATGAAGAGTTTCTCTCCCGCTTCACAGAATCACCAAGAAGGCAGAAGGAAATAAAGAATGTGGGACACACAGATCCTGCGCGGCAACTATTAGGTACTCCGAAAATTACAGGTGTTGAGAAACCCTCCAGAGACGGTTCTCCATTTCGATGTGCATAAGGCTATACTCGACCGGCTGCGTTCCTGGGGGCACACAGACCATTCAACCCTCCCAGATTCACCTGTCTTCTCTGAAAAAGGGAAAGACAGCTCTATCAAGGGGTTCTGGGGGTCACGTGATAAAGGCACAGTGGCAGCGGATGGGTCCTTGGCAATGGCAGCTGCTGCCATCACTATTGTATCAGGAACAGGCCTATAAGATACATCATACTTTCCAGCAGATCCCAATGCCTCCCAGAGTTTGATACTCTGCAGTCTAAGTGAGCAGTGAGTGGGCCGCTGAACTGGTTTGCAAAGGCTTGCGTGAAGGTAAGTGTCTGGTCGGCTGTGTTAAGCCTCACCATGGGATGTGTTAACACCGGATTCCTGCTGGCCTCCCACCTGTGTCCCAAGGCACAAACCCAGTAGCTCAGGGGCTGTGCCTCTTTAACCTCACCCCTGGGTGACTGGAAGGCATAACTGGTACAGCACCCAGCAGAATGGATGTGGGAGGGCTCTCTGCTTGATCTGCCTATGCTCACCCCTTTTACTGAGTTAGGGCAACTGCCAACATCATCGTTCAGAACCTGGAACATTCACTGGGACTCCATGTAGAGTGAGCAAGTTCATTGAGCCTCAGATGTCACTGAGGATGTCACTTAGATTCGCTGCTGCCTTTATATATCTCTATCTATCTCTAGATTTAGATTTAGATCTAGATCATCTATTTTTTAAAGAAAAAAAATATGGAGTGAGCCCAGTCTCTGTCTCTCTCTCTCTACCTCTTCCTCCCCCTCCATGCCTTCCCTTTCTTCCTGTGTCTGTTTTTCTTTTGTTTTGTCCCCTTTACCCAGTTCTACCTTCTCTGTGCTTGAAATCATTGGGGATGTGACCTTCAGAGCTAGGCAATCCAGGGTGGGAGATGAGGGGAAAATCTAGGAAAGAATTATATGTTTGGCTTATGCCTTGGGGCAGACAAGTTACATTGTCCAAGTCTGTCACATGTCCCTGCATCAGAGGACATTTGTTGCCTGCCTAGACATTTTGAAAGGACTGTTTGGTCTCTCCTGTGGGCCGTCTTCCCAGCATACCTCTCTCCGGCCTGGGTCCTCACAGGGTAGAGGGGGTGACAGAGTAGATTCAGAATGTTCTGGGTTCCAGCCTTTCTTACGTTTCCAATCATCAAAATCCCATCTACCATGTCTAACAAGGAACTGATGCTCTAGGTGGCTGAGGGGCATCCTTGGGAGGGTCCCCAGTGCCCATACTCCTCTCCAGCTCAGGTCCCGAGAGAGGGAAGACCCTCCAACACTCGCCAGGCCCAGCTCTCTGACCTCAAGCAGCCAGCCACACTGTCCCTTAGGGATCACACATGGGTGTGGGTGGGAAATCAAACACTGTTCATCTGAGACACCTTTCCAAGCACCTACTCTAGGAATGACCTAGGAGATTTCTTAAGCTCCCCGAATCACTCCTGTTATTCCACTGAATCCTCATGGCCATTGACAAGACCATTTGCCGGACAGGGAAACTGAGGCTCAGAGAAAGCGTCGGGCTTGAGGCCCACGTGCTTAGTGAGAAGTACAGCCTGCATGCTCCCCACTCTGATGGGCCAGCCCTTTCGAACATTCGGGAGAATAAATCGCTAAAACTCTATGTCAGAAATGGATTAAAGGACAAACCCCAACCCTATGTTAAGACAGTAGTACCTGAGACAGGACAGTGGGACAGTGAGAGGGGGGATCCTGCCATCAGCAGGGCTCCTTCTGGAGCTACACTGGCATAAAGGGAAAGGTGCCACCGAGAATAGGCGGGCCTGTACCTTTAACTTGAATCTGCAGCCAACAAAAGGGTAAAGGCTCCCTTTTAGAACCGTCAGCGATAAACTCTCCTTTCTGAGGGAATTTACCTCGTGCAGTTTTGCTGAATCGTTTATTTTTGAACCTCAGTTAGAGTTCTTTGTACTTGTCCTTAAATATGGGTTTTGGATAATTAGGGTGAATTATCTTTCTGCTCAGGGTGTGCACAGCAGTCAGGGTGGAAAGGGGCTTCCGTGAACTGTTGGAGCCTTGGATTTCCAGGTGGGGGGCTTCTTCTAAGGGAAACACCCTGTGCTTCGGGCAAAGGTGGGATCTAAAGTATCTCTCATCTGAGCCTGTGAGAGACGCAGCCAGTCAACTCATGGAATTAACCAGAGTTTGCAAAAATGAAGGTCCCTCAGAGACACAGAAGAGGCTGTATAGAGGGGCTTCAGGGTAGGTAGTGTTTGGTAGGAGTCCAGCCTTGGCAACATGGGGCACCAGGGGCTCGGGGCAAGTTATAAGGCTTCCCTGAGCCTCAATTTTTTTAATCTGCAGAATGGAAATATTCTTGCCAGCCTAACACGGATGCTGGGAAGGCTATAGGAGGTCCCTTCTGTAAAGTATCTCACAGACGTTTCATTATTGATCTGCCTTATTATGCTTTCAAGAAGAGACAGGCGTAAGTACTCATGACTCTCCTTGTTTTCCGATCTCAAGGTCGAACCCAGGGCTGATGGCTTAGTGGGTGTCTCCACTGATTTCTCACCCTTCCTGGGCACAGACAATGTCTGACTCATCTCTGTTTCCCAGCAAGGAACTGGCACACAGTAGGTGTTGATAAATGTTTTCTGGACTAAATGTAATTGGGATCAATGCCCAAAAGGCAGATTCTCTCATTTCCATTGTTTAAAAATACCATGGATTTCCCCTTATGCATTATGTATCACAGAAATTAATTTATCCAGAACTGTTTTCCAATGTACAGTTTAGTTTCCAAACGATCTAGTCTGCGTCCAAGTGGAAATCTGCACTGGGAGGTCTGGCTAGTCTCTCACTGTCTCTGTTAATCCCAAACATCACTCTTGAAGTGGGTACAAAGGTAAGGGTCTGGGGGAAGTCATGTCAGAAGCCAGTATCTCTTGATTCTTACTTCCTTTGGCAAGGTCAGGGCAGATGGACCTCACAGAACCAGGTAGATCTTTCCTTACTTCCCTACCCCAAACCCAGTGATCTCTCCATTCTTCTAGCCCCTTAGAGAAGGTATCAGGAGAAGTTGTGGGTTCAGACATACCACATACTAGTGAGGTGACCTTGGGAAAGACATCAAGTCATGTCCACTCTCCAAACCTCAATTTCCTCATCTGTAAAGAGAGCATCATTACATCTATACTTGATGGCCATTCTGAGGGCTAAGTTGTAAAAGACTATAGCACTTTGAACTAGTAACAGAAGTTTACAAGTATGCACACTGGATATTACAAAGAGCTGTGGTAGTGGTGTCTGGGTGGCTCAGTTGGTTAAGCGTCTGACTTTGGTTCAGGTCACAATCTCACGGTTTGTGGGTGGGAGCCCTGCGTAGGACTCTGTGCTAAAGCTCACAGCCTGGAGCCTACTAAGGATTCTTTGTCTCCCTTTCTCTCTGCCCCTCCCCTGCTCATGTTCTGTCTCTCTCTCTCTAAAATAAATAAGCATTAAAAAAAAAAAGAGCTGTGGCAGATTCTTTGGTAATTTGATAGTTACTCCAACCCCATGAGTTGGTCAGGTCATAGATAATTATTGTGTCCTTTTGAAAGATGCAAAAACCAGGACTCAAAGTGATTCCTAATCATGGCCCCCATTGACCGAGTGCCAATTATATGCCAGGCATAGTCATAAAGCTTTGCCTGAAATAACCACTTGGTGTTCACAAAAGCCCTGTCAGTTAAGACAATTACAGTTTGAAAAACTGAGGCTCAAGGAGATTAAGCAACTTGCTTAACTTGTTAAGACGTGGTGGATGTAGGACTTGAATCAAGGTAGTATGACACCATATTGGTGATGTGAGCCCTGCACTGAGTGATTTGCGTAGGTGAATGCCCAAACTGGAATTAGAACAAAGGACATTTAGCCTAAACATTTTTTTCTCCCAATGGCACTATACAATGTGACTCAATTATAGAAAACTCCGTGTTTCAGACTAAACCTAAAACATTATTAATTAATTCCAGTCTGGCTGTCCAATTTTCAAAAGGGCACCTATTAAATGTGTCAGAAATTCAGATTCAACTACATTTTATTGCTTGTTTCCTACATGCCAAATGATTCCTTATAAATCAATCCATTTAAGAATCCCAGCTACCATGTGAGATAGGCATTAGTCTGTCCATTTTAAAGATAAACAGACGCTTATTTGTATCTAGGTGTCTCACAAGTACCCCCCCCCCACACACACACACACTTTGATCTCAACTCCTTCTACTCTTTGGAAAACAATCCTCATTTCCATCAAGATTCAGCTTTATAAGAGCTGCATTTATTGAGGCCCAAACTTGAAGTCATCCTGGATCCTATCCGTTTTCTTACATCCTACAGCCAACTCACTGCCCAGACCACACGAGTGCATGCCGTCCTGTCCTGTCCAGACCATTGCAGTAGCTCACTGACTACTCTCTGCCATTCCCCCAGTTACCCCACCCCATTACTGTGTTGCTCTAATCCATGTTCCACACTACAGTCAGGTCACCCCTAAAATCAAAACCTAATCATGCCATTCTCTTAAGATCTTCCAGTGGCCTCCCACTGTGCAAAGGATGAAAATGTGAACCCTCAATTTGGCTTACAAAGTCCCGTAATAATGTTTGCTGACCACTTCTTCATCTTCATTTGGGCCACCTTCTCCCTGCCCCTCAACCCAGCTACACTGACATTCCTTCATTTGAATATGCCAAGTTTCTGCCAAGGGTGTGGTGGTTACCAACCAGCTCCACAGATGACAAGACCACAAAAGCCCTGGTTTGTGTCATTGCCAATTTCCATGGTATAAATACTCTCACTATGGCCACATCAGCTACTAACATGGTATCCCTGTCATGTTGGGAAGAAGTGTGCACCCACGCATAACATCTGTACCTTTCCTTTATGGTATTTTCCACAAATGTGATTATTTAATTATGCAGGTGTTTTTTGTTTGTTCATATTCTATGTTTTGCACTGGGCTGTCACTTCCTGAAGGAGAACCCATGTCTGGCATTTATTCTTGTACCTCCACGGCCTGACTCTATGCCTCTCAAATAGCAGGAACCCAAGACATTTCCATGTATGAATAATGACACACAATTCTTGAGTATCTTCCTTATTCCAGGCACTGTGCTTGGCACAAAGAATAAAAAAGACAACTAAGGCACAGTGGCATCCTCTGAGACTTCATAGCTTTATGGCAAACATAAAGATTTAAGTTTTTATAAAATTGTTGGATGTCACTTAATAGATTAATGCATATTTCGATACACTGTATGAGTTCAATAAACATTATTTTTGGGTGTCAAAGGGGTAAAGTCTCAAGGCACGTGCAGGAGGTAAAGGGCACACCAACAGCAGCTTTGAGATGGTGTCATGAAAGTTTTTACAGATGAACAGAAGTTGGGAATAAGGGTGAAGATCTCACAGAACCTTCAGCAAAGGTGATTTGCAAATACTTCCAGAATTTAATTCCAGCACGGAAGGCATCCCTTCCATCTGGCTTAGCTCCCTTCTGAGGTCATTGAACCCGGGTCATTTGCAAACTATGCTGAGGTTCCAGAAATTGTGCACATTTCTGAGCTGTGATATACCATGAGGTGCCAGGGAACATGGCTCGCCAACATCCTCACCATGAATAAAGATGATGGGGACCAATTGCTTACATCTATGAAAACCTAACTGACTGTGAAGGTAGACCCCAGGCTCCCAAGCACAGAAAGGGCCTGTGAGCCCAGCAGCCCTGAGCTGGCCCAGGGAAATGATGGGAAATTCAATTTCAGAAGGGCTGTTTGCAAAGTAATCCAATACATTACGGTGTGTGCATTATTATTGTATTATATTGAGTAATATCACATTTAAAGAGATTTCATAGCATCATAGCCGTGCACAAGGGAATATAAAAGTGGTTAATAAAAGAGAGAAGTACAATTTCCCTTCAGTGTTAGTTATGCTCCTATTATATGCAGAATAATAATCAGAGGTCCACTTAGCTTGACTTGGGAAGTAACAGATCTGTAATTACCTCGTGTCTACAGTGTCATTATCAAGGGCTCAGCCCCAATGTCAGACCACTGTGCATCCTCAGAGAGCCTGTAGACCAAACTGCTGGTACAAAATCATAGGGCTTCCTGGAGCCACACGCTCGTCTCAGGGTAGGCTGAGATGCCTGGGCAACACAGGTGGGGCTCTGTGCTGGCCTTCAGCTGTGGGACAAAGCCTAGACCCTGTTCACCGGGATTTCCCTCTGCCTTGGTATTCTCCTACCCTAGGAGGCCTTGTTTTCAAAAGAAAACATGGGGTTCCCTACTCCCCAGTGTCTCCCCCTGCTGAGCTTGCAAAGGCTAGTGGGAAAAGATATTCTCTGCAGATTCGTTGAGAATAATGGAAGATTCTTCAATGACTATTTACCAAAAACTGACCTTCAGCGCCTCTAGTCAAGCCTTCAGAGGCCCTTCTTGGGATCACTTGTTCTCGCTACAGAAAAATTGACCCTGGGGCTTAGTACATTGTACTTGTTGGCTCCGGAGCTGGGCATCGGTTGTCTACTTCAGTCAAGGGTTGGTTCCACTGAAGGTGCCCACACGCTTTAAAGAGTGCCATGGTATATCAGAGCAGTGCCTTTGCATTAGCCAGGACTGAGTGTGAGTTCCAAGCCCATCACTTTCTGATGGTACGCCCTAAGGCTGTTTACATAACCTCTCTGGGACTCAGTTTTCCTTATTGACGAAATGGGGCTCAGCCTACCAGCCACTCGGTTGGTTTAGAATTAATAAACATAAAACCTGAATAACGTTGGCCGACACCATAAATATCTACTCTGTTAATAATAACAATTGTGACATTCATTCCGTGACCTCAGAAGAATATAACACTTAGTAATCCATCTTGGATTTAAATCAAAGAAAACAGTGATATAGGCTTTGATTCCCAAAGTTTCTTGAGAAAACAGGGGCTGTGTGTGTGTGTGTGTGTGTGTGTGTGTGTGTGAATACGGATGTATTAGGGGGTAGGAAGGGACGCTACATTTCTGATATAACTCTGGCATTCACTAAATTCTGGCAATTACACTGACATTTATTTTCTGGTCAGAGTTCCGCAGGGAAGGCCAGTATGATGAAGGAGAAAGAATAAAAGAAATGTAATTCACTGGTTAGGAGAGAAACTGGAAATATTTTATTAAAAAATAGTCCAGAAGACCCAGATGACGTAGCCAAACTCGAACGCGTACAAGGCTGGGTCAGCTTAGTAAAACACTGTAGGTGGCCACTATGGCAGACAGCCTTGAGGGACAGCCGCATCCTCAACACTAGCACACCACTGCTGTGTCCTCCCGGTAAACTTTTCCAGTTTTTAATCCAAGCCAGATTATACTGCGAAATCTCCCAATGAACATGTAGCCAGTTCATTCCATTTGTGAACCCAACAAAACAGGCCTGAGGTCTAAATAAAGCCAGTAGGCCAGCAATATGCAAACTTCGGCCTAGGTGAGGAATCAGCAAACCTTTTCTGTGGAGGGCCAAACAGAAAGCATTGTTTCAGCTCAGTGGGTTATACGTCTGTTGCAATCACTCGGCTCTGCAAAAGCAAAGCAGCATAGACAATACATGAATGAATCAGTGTGGCTGTGTTCCAATAAAACTTTATTGACAAAAACAGACAGTGGGCCGGTATGGACCCATTGATGATAGTTTGCCAAATTGTGTCCCGGCTTAACGCTGATACTAAAGGCCTGGAGTAAGGAGGAGAGAAGAGGGAAAATGGGGTGCTGGTGAGGGGCTCTGGGTCCCATGGATAGTTGGACCAGGAAGAGAGACAGCCAAGGCTCTGAAATCCAGGCAATGCTTCCAACTCCCCTTTTCAACCCCTGACCAGGTCCCCTCTAGTCTTTGTCAAGTACGTCAGTGGCTCAAAACAGGAGACGGCCCCCAAATCCAAGGACTAATGTCCTTGCTTCCCTTCCGCCTCCAAACCATCACTCCTAGAGTCAAGGAGACTCTTCTTTCCAAGCCTGCCCACCTTCGTGTTCTCTCTCCCTTTGGTGAAGCCACCAGATGGGTGTCACTCAGAGACAGTGCCTGGAACCTCCGGCAAGTCCTTGCATAATTGCTAACCCAGCCCCCACTTGCAAGACAAGATGGGTAGAGGGGAGGAGGGGACGGGACCCACCTCCTGTCATTCCTGTACCACGGTTACCACTGCCTTTCTTAGTAAAAAAAAAAAAAAAAAAAAAAATGGTAGTTAATTTCTTCCCCTAAAAAAAGGCCAGGAACAATCTCTTTAAATTACAGTGTTACAACGTGAAGCAGAGATGCATAAGTCAAATACAATTTGGGTTATAATTAGCGATTTCCTTGTAGCAAGTTTCTCTGGGAGATCCAGGCTTCCTTAGTCAGCTTGCCAAATGGGTTGAGGCCCTTTTCACTTGGCGGGCCACTGGATACCCTGGGGGTACAGGGGGTGTTTGGGGGAATGGGAGGAGGGGGTGAGGGGAGATTGTGTGCGTGTGTAAATTGAGGCAGTTTTGAGCTAAACGCAGAATTACGGGGACAAAGATTATTAACGCATTTGTCTGCTATAACATCATGATTAATAGCAGGGAATGCCATTTAGGTAAAATAAACTACTTCTGAAGGGGAAGTCACACGATGTGGGTTTAGGAATCTGCCAGACCTCTACTTGCATTTATACTCCTCCGTTTATCAGTTGTATGGCCTTGGGGCAAGTTACTTAACATCTGTGCTTCTGTTTCCTCATCTATAATTCTGGCACCGTCCCATCCATCCCTTGATGGGCTATGGAATGTGAAGAAAATGTGCTGCCTAGTGCTTGGCTGGTGGAGTGAATAACGGAGTGGATTCTGGAGTCCGATTGGCTGCCTCCAAATCCCTGCTCTGCCCTTTTTGGCTTTGTGATGTGACCTTGGGCAGTCTCCTTGATTCTTCTGTGTTCTGGTTTTCTCACTGAGGAGACAAGGGGTCACTTAGGGTACCCACCTCTTCTGGATGCTGTCAGATTCACTCAGGTCATGCACCTAAAGTTTTCTTTTCGTTTTTCTCTTTCTTTCTTTTTCCTTCTTTCTTTCTTTCCTCTTTCCTCCCTCCCTCCTTTCTTTCTTTTTCCTTTTCTTTTCTTTCTTTCTTTCTTTTCTTTTTCTTTCTTTCTTTCTTTCTTTCTTTCTTTCTTTCTTTCTTCCTTCTTTCCTTTCTTCCTCCCTCCTTTCTTTCTTTTCCTTCCTTCCTTCCTTCCTTCCTTCCTTCCTTCCTTCCTTCCGAAAGAGATAGAATCCAAGGTAGGCTCCATGCTCTGAGCTGTCAGCACAGAGCCCGATGCAGGGCTTGAACTCACAAACCGTGAGATCATGACCTCAGCCAAAGTTGGACACTTAACCTACTCAGCCACCCAGGTGCTCCATGCACCTGAAGGTTTTCGTATCACCGCACTGGGTATGTAGCATATGCTCACTAAATGCTAGTTACTGTCACCAAACATTACTAATACATGATAGTTGCCTCTTCTTTTTTTCAAAATTCTTTTCAGTCCAAGAAATTTCTAATTTGTTTTTCTCTATCTACCAATCATAATGCATAATTACATTTTCCACTTTTAAAAGACCAGGGTAGCCCAAACTTTCCAACTTGTGCTGTTTGTAACTAACTCTATCATTTTTTTAAAGGAAGAAAATTGACTTTTTGCCTCAAAACAAGTCCACAACCCTTAAGGCTTCAAATCACCTTGCTCCCAAAGGCCTGGTTGGTGTGGATTTATAAAGGCTACAAACCTTGGTCTCCTGAAAAACATACTTGTCCAGGTAGGACACTGACATCACATAAAAATCAGGTCCTTGAGCCCAGATACATTCTGTTCCTGATGTAAGAGGATGGGCTATTGTCTGGATTGTAGTGACCTTCTCTCCACAGTCCAGGAGGTGGAGAACCCTTAGCATCCGTGGGGGCTCCATTCTGGTGGACTCACCTACCAGGCTCACCTGCCTCACAAAGGTCCTTTGTTCTTCTAAGGAGGCAGGGAGCTTATGCAATCACTCAGACTAGCTGTACACGCAAGGTTATAATTGGACGATCTGACCGCCTCTGTCCTTTCCAGGGATGAAAAAGGCAGAAACCCAGACTCCTTAGAGTATTTTGACCCAGGAGTGATTCAGACTAGAGCTCGTTGGAATATATAATACTACTGAATGAGCACAGCCTCCTCAACCTAACCAACAGGATCAGCAGGAAAGAACTAGGTAAAATAAAGACTCTTTTTAGAAGTCTGGAAGCCTTAGTGAGAGTAAGGCCCTGAGGCCTCTGGCTAGGAAGTAAAGCAGGTTTTCAAAGAGAAATGAAGCTCCAGGTCATACATCCCAATCTGCTCCTAAAGTCACCGGGCTTTGTCCATTTCAATGCAGAGATAACCAGGAGATAGAAAGGAAAAGAAAAGAAAAGAAAAAAAAAAAAAAAAAAAGATGGTCACAGAAAGTATGATCCATAGGGAGGGGAGTGGTGCAGTGGAAATTTTCTTTGGGGATGTTCTTGCTGAGATATTCACTGTGTGACTCAGATAAGTCACTCTCCCTCTCTGAGCCTTGCTATCATTCACAAACGAAGTAGGTAGACAAGACGGTCATTTCAAGCTCTAATCTACTCTGACTCTGCATTTGTCAAGCAGGAGCACCCAAGCTGTCTTTTTTTTATGCACCTGTAATGAAGGATTAACGCTTCCAATTTTACCTCTTGTTTAAAAAAATAAATTAAGACCCCAAGACTAAGTCGGGGGTTACAAACTCACTATCTTCAGAGGCTGGGCAGATAAAAAATAAAGCAGGACTCAACAAGAGGCCACTTAAAAATCCAAATGGCTGCTTGCTCTTGAAAAATATCAACAGATACTGTAATGTTGGGTCAGCAATCCAATACGGCAATGATTAGATGGGCGTGTGGGGGCACACCTTTGGATGGCCCATGGGTCCTCTAGACTATCAGTGTCCCCACCAAGGGGTCACATAGCACCATGTCTATGGTTTTAAAATTCCCATGTTAATGAGGAAAATTAATGATTGCTTTTACCTATGTCTCCATCATAAACCGAGCTCTCTCAAACAAGTATGTCACTTGCGTGGACCTGAAAATATCTGAGTTTTGGCCCTTAACTTACGTGATCTCCGTCTATCTGTACAACGAGAAGACGGACCAGGTGGACTGTTCGGTTTCCTCCGGCTCTAACACTCCAAAGGGCTGTGGCCCAATCAACCAGGATCTCTCAGTTAACAGAGCATAGCCAACCACCTTCTCCAGCCAAGAATACAAATAGAACACAGAATTTACATGAACTCACTATAAACTTGTAGAATATATGGCCACCAATTAGAGCATGAGCTGTGGTTGGTGATGAGTGATTCACATACTGTGCACAAAACAGAGTAGTGCTGGCGATCTAAGTTCACTTAAAAACAAACAAACAGGGGCGCCTGGGTGGATCAGTCGGTTGATCATCTGCCTTCGGCTCAGGTCATGATCTTGCAGTTGGTGAGTTCGAGTCCCGTGTCGGGCTCTGTGCTGACAGCTCGGAGCCTGGAGCCTGGTTTGTATTCTGTGTCTCCCTCTCTCTCTGCCCCTCCCCCACTTGTGCTCTGTCCTTCAAAAATGAATAAACATTAAAAAATTTAAAACAAACAAACAAACAACAAAAAAGCACAAGCAAAAGCAACAAAACCACCTAATGGGGCTATGAGCCATGTGACAGCCATTAGGTCCTTCAACACCTAGACCAGCCATTTGTTCACGTCATGGACGGCTCACTTCATCTTCAGATTATCCAATCATTAGCCTAACCCTTTAGAATTACACAGTGTGCTAATACTTGCTCAAAGAATAACATCTTAATCAAGGAGGGAGACTGCTTAGTCATACTGAGAGGGTAAAACTTGACAATGAATCTAGGTGTGAATAAGCACAAAACACCAAAATGGAGACTAAGTCAAGGTGAAACATTTCAAATGGCTACAAGAGTAGCAACTCTAAAATGACAATGAGATCTCCCTAAGGAGACATTAACTCGGTCTCAGAATGTCTGATCTTCCCTTATTTAGCAAAAGCAACATGGCTTTGAGCCCTACAAACTAAACTTCAATTGTATCTTTCCCTAATAAATCTTAGCCTTGTTTGTACATGGCCTGGAGCTAATTAGGTCAATGACTAGCTTGTACCAATCAGTCGGACTCAGACCTGAGTGGTTGAAACCTACTTGTATAAAAATCATTCTATGTAAGAATTACCTTTATTTTCTTTTCTTCTAAAAAAAATTTTAATGTTTATTTATTTTTGAGAGACAGAGAGACAGAATGCAAGTGAGTTGGGGCAAAGAGAGAGGGAGGCACAGAATCTGAAGCAGGCTCCATGCTCCAAGCTGTGAGCATAGAGCCCGACGTGGGGGTCGAACTCACGAGCTGCGAGATCATGACCTGAGCCGAAGTCGGACGCTCAGCTGACTGAGCCACCCAGGCGCCCCTATTTTCTTTTCTTACAGTTTATTTTTATTTATTTTGAGAGTGAGATAGAGAGTAAATGGGAGAGGGGCAGAGAAAGACAGAGGAAGAGAGGGAGAGAGGGAGAGAGAAAATACCAAGCAGACTCCGTGCTGTAAGCACAGAGTCCGACATGGGGCTCGAACTCGCAAACTGTGAGATCATGACCTGCATCGAACTCAAGAGTCAGATGCTTAACCAACTGAGCCACCCAGGTGCCCCATGGGAATTACTTTGAAAACCAATGTGGGGATTTGGGCCTTAGTTTCACTCTTAATGCGCAAGAAGTTACACAACTGTTAGGATGAATTTATTCTCCCCCCAAAAAATGGTTTGAATGGAAAATTAAGCACAAAGGAGAACACTCTGATTTCCCATTATGAAAGATGGGACTTTCTCATAATTATAATGGTTTCTATGGTAGAGGGTTTGCTGTGTGCCCATCACTGCGAAACCCTTCCACGACCTCACTGCTGCTCTAAACCTCACATGATCAAAGGTGGCAGGTGAGGCTCAGAGTGGTTACATCACATGCCAATGGTCCCCAACAGTCGATTCTTTATCGCTTCTCTTGATTATACCTAATGGCATTTAACCAGGGCCATTTTCTTCGAGCTGTCATGAGAGTCGGGAGAACCTTCACCTCCACCGGATTCCAAGGTCATAGCCCTGTCCTACAACTGGACATTAGACACGTGGGTCTCGGATGATCTCAGCTATCCACCCCTCTCAGAGTTATCCTAAGATGGGCTTAATCATGCCATGTGGCTCCTCAGGACTGGGGACTTTGGTGAGCAGACTCTTTAGAACAGTAATATGGCCCTGGTATTGGGTAATAAAGGTCTTTAATTTGTCCTGTAAGCCATGGGCCATTCAGTTTAATGCTATCCCGGAGACAGAAGCATAATACTTGGCCTTGTGAGGGGACAAGAGAATGTTCCTGTGTCCTTAAAGTAAATGTGAACCTTAGGCAAAGAGAACCTGTGTGGACAAAACAGCTCAGCCACACTGTCATCTGAAAAGACAATTGTGAAGCCAACGAAATGTGTTATTGGAGTTTGCTCAAGGCACAGGTCTCAAATAAGAGCACCTGCTAAGCTTGTAATACGGTACGTGCTGGGGTCCGCTGGGGCCCTCCCCAGGGCCGGATGGGTGATTCCCAGGCAAAGCGTTCCTTTCTGCAGTACTGGGGATACCTTCTGGGCTCTGTGCCCTTCTGAGTTTTGGTCTTGAGTCTGACACACCTGGTGTAGAGCTTTCACTCCTACTTATTAGCTACAATGACCTTCAGGACGTTCCTTGCCTCAGCTCCTTACTATAACATGGGGATGAAAATGCCTCATACGTACTTAAAACTTTTTTTGGTAATAGAGGGTCAAGACAACTTGAGCTTATGTGTGAAAAGAGTTTGGAACATAGTCCGACACTCACTGGGCAAAACTATTATTTTTGAGATTGCTATTCCCCATCTCCTGTTTCGCTGTGGCTACCCACCCTATTTTTAGACAGACATCCCTCAATGATTTGGCCAAGTTTTAAACATGCACAGGTGAGGCCCAAGTTCTCGAGCAGGGAGAGGAACTCTCCGGTGTTCTACAAGGCGGCTCTGAGGGTTGGTGGGAAGGGAAGAGAAAGAAGTTTTGGAGAAGGGCAGAACCCCAGTGGAGGAAGGGAACAGTAGGGATAGTAAGAGCTGAGAGGCCAAGTGACCAGTCTGGGACCTTTCAGCTTCTGAATGGTGGAGCAGAAGGTCTAATCCCAACAAACCTGGAATGTAGGTTCTTCACTGACCTGCTACTTTAAATTGGAGAGCAGGGCTGAAGAAACTGGCCTGGCAGAGAATTCTGGATTATTCGCCCGGGCCTCAGGCACTGGTCACCTATGCTGCCAGCCGGGAGACCCTCAAGGGAATACCCTGGAGGTCTGAGGAAAGAGGCCAGGCTTTGACGTGACATAGAACTGGTGAGGCTCTCCACCCTGTCACTCACAACTCTCCCCAACTCACAACGTCTTTGCCTCTTTGCACCTGTTTCCCCAGTGTAAAATGTGAGTACTGATATCATTTAAAGGGGTTGGTGGGAGGGCAAAACAAGACGATGACTGTGCAGTGCCCAACATGGGCCGTGGACCACAGCAGCCTTCAGTCAATGACAGCACACCTCCCTCCCCTCTTCCCTGAAAGCAGACTACTCTCAGATTATCTTCTCTTGTTAGAGAGAGGGGGAAGCCATGGGCAAGCACACGCAGTCAGAATGGCCATGAGCCGGGAGCTGGATGGCACACTGTTGAACAAGGGTGTGGGTGGCACGCCTTCTCAGGTACTGCCTGTGGGGGCAGCTGAACCGCCTCCACATTTTAGATCCATGTGCCTTTTAACCACTCACACAGAGACACCCAGGGGTAGACAGCAATCTCTGTGCCCAGCTGCTCACTACAGCCTAACAGGGAATAACAACACTGCAACATAAACCCCAGAAATAGCCTCAGTCCCCCCAGTGAGACACCTCTGCATGTAAGATCGCAGGCGAATGTCTACAAGAATGAGCTGGATCCCAAAGCATGGCACAGAATGATCTTCCAGATGCACAGTGTGCCCAAGTGGGTGCTCAGTCGATTTCAGTTCTGTTCTTTGGGGAAGAGGAATTAGAGATGCCAAGATTTGATTCAGAGACAGAAAGATAGGAGAGAGACAGAGACAGAGAGGCAGAGAGGAGTAGACAAGCAGGCTGCTACAGACTAAATGTCTGTGTCCCCCCCAGATTTACATGTGGAAATCCAACCCCCACCCCGAGGTGATGACATTGGGAGATGTGGCATTTGGGAGATGATGAGGTCATAAGGTGGAGCCCTCATAAAGAAGCCTCAGAGAGCCCCTCGTCCCCTTTCACCACGTGAAGACACAGGGGGAAGTTCGTCCCCACCAGACGTGGCCACTGCCACCGTCATGATCACGGACTTGTCAGTCCCAGAACCAGGAAATAAATGTCTGCTGTTTATAAGCCACCCAGTTGGTAGTATTTCTGTTCTAGCAGCCCGAACGGACCAAGACACAGGCATATGCTTCCACTGGCACAAAACGTTTCTGGAAGGAAATACAAGGAATTGGTAACTGTTGTTTTTGGCAGGGAGACGAAGAACTAAGAAATTTTGGTTTTCATTGTACACCCTTTTCTAAAGTGTGGCTTTTTTAACCACAATCCTGAGATGCTTTCAAATAATAATAATAATAATAATAATAATAATAATATCAACAGCAGCAGCACCCAGTGAACAGAAAAGTACACTGAGTTTTGCCCGTTCCTCAGTTACACAACTGGCTTTAGAAGCAGAGCCAGTATTTAAAGGGATCAAAACAGGAAGTCATCACCAACTAATGTCTTCACTTTGTAAAGGTATTAAAGAAGTCTGGAGACCCAGTTGCTGCTTTAGTTGGAAGCAGCTGAGGGTCAAGGACTCAGCTTCTCAAGCAGCTCTTGTCCCTGTTAACAGAGCCCAGAGCTCGGGGATCTAGCTGTAGGACCCACATTGTTTCTCCCATCAGTTCCCAGAACTGGTGGGAGACTTTGAAACAGACTGCAGAGGTGTTAAAAATAGAAGTTAAGTTGCTACTGGAGATACATGGAGAATTCACTACTTGCAAATCTCTAATTATAATATGTCAAGAGTAAAATACCTTGTCAGGAGCAGTATCTAATATAATACAGTATTGGGTCTGTCAACACAGTGATCCATGATGTGTTTGGAGGCCTACATTAAATAGACATCCAGCAGAAAAATGTCCTGTGGGGACTCATCTCAGCCCTTGGGGAACAGAAAGGATGACCTGGTAAGTCTTTTCTGTCTACTTTCTTTGCTCAGCTCTGGGAAGCTTTGGGAGCTCTGGGTGCATCCTGCTTCCCTTTTACAGATTCTGCACTTTGTGTTAAATCATGTGCATATATTAGATGTTCTTGGAGCCTACCAGATGGATGGATGTTTTCTCGTACCCAAAACTACTCGGTTTCTCAACGAAATGATGTCCTCGACAGTGCCCTCAGACTGGCATTAAGCACCGTGCACAAAGGACAGTTAGGGTGATTCCAGACACAACTATGGAGAATAACTTAGGCATGCTAATACAGGGCTATGTATTCTAGGGTTGGGAGAACATGGGTCTGACCCACTTGGAGGGTAAATTATTTCCTTGAGTAATGCAGAACCTGCAGTGGAGAGAGGGGTACGCTTAGTCAATGTGTGAGGATACAGAGACATTTTGAGGCAAACTTGTCATAGACCATGTTCTACTTGGTCGGGTCATGAAAGACCAACGGAAAAGTAGGTCATGGGCAGCAGAAGCAACTTCCATACTGGCCAAGAGAGAAAAGCATATGCATGGAATCATTTGTAGTAGAAAACAAGACGGCCCCTTATATGTTCCTGCTCCTCCCCAATGCTGGGTAAGCCCCTTGCTTCACTTTATAATGGTTCCTCTTTGAAACTCCCTGCAACAGTATGTACCCCACCCCGCCCCCTGCCCGCCAACCCCAAACATGGCTGGAGAAAACCAAATGGCCGGGTAACTAACCCTCCACAAATTCACACTCTGTCAGCTCTGAGAGGAACTTGTTGCCCCTCAGATACTCTAGGAATCATCTGAGCCAAACTCCTGACATGTTTGCTCAATTTCAGGAATAAATCCATTGCTTCCCCAACTCCTCTGCTTCTCTCTGTCAGCTGATAGTGACTTCGTCACTGAGAACAAGAAGGCAACAGAGAAGGAGCTCCTCACAGGATCTCCTGACTTAAGATTTCTCCATGTGCTGGTACATTCACTCCTTCTTCTTGCTGTGGTCTGAATGTTCCTGCCTCTCCCTACTCACATGTTGGAATCCTAAAGCCCCAGTGATGGCGTTAGGAGCTGGGACTTTAGGGGGTGATTAGGTCATGAGGTGGCACCCTCATGAATGGGATTGGCGTTCTTAAAAAGGAGACCCAGAGAGCTGCCTTGCCTCTTTCACCATGTGAAGACACGGAGAAGGCACTGGCTATGAACCAGGAAGGGGCCCTCACTGGACCACACTGGCACCTTGATCTTGGACTTACAGCCTCCAGATTTGTAAGCAACACATTTCCGCTATTTATAAGACAGTCTGTGGGATTTGGTTACAGCAGCCCAAATGGACTAAGATGCATCTCTTCTGTCTCAAAACTGAAATGTTTCCAAATGTTCATAGATGCCTTATTTGTAGCGGCCCAAAGCTGAAAACAATCCAGGTACCCATCCACAAGTAAGTGGATTGATAAATTGTGGCACATCCACGCAATGGTTTGCGACTCAGCAATGAAAAGCAGTGAGCTACTGATACATGGGACAAGTCAGATGAATCTAAAAGCAAGGACGGTGAGCCCCGAGAGAAGCCAGGCAAAAAGAACCCATAACATTTGATTTTGTTGCTATAAAATTCTAGAAATTAACAACTAAGCTAGAGTGAAAGAAGCAGATCTGTGGGTTCCCCCGGGAATGAGGTAGAGGGCAAGGAGGAAAGATTGTAGAGGGGTATAAGAAAACTTTGGGGGTGATGGATATGTTGGTTACAACATCTGTACATACGTCAACACTCACCAAATTTCACACTGTAAATACAGAGAGGTTATTGTATGTCAGTTATATATTAATAAAGCTATACAAAAAGTATGTCTTCTTCTTTCCTAGACCACCTGCTCTATTTGTACACCCTTGGTCACCTCTCCTGAGTCATCATTCCCCAGCTCTTGTTCCCTGTCCCCACCACCTGGCCCCACAGGTGCCTTCTCTTTGGCATAAAATAGGATCCGAAATTGATTCTTGTACAAATTGCTTCCCTGAATTCTTATGCCCCTGAGTTGTTGTCTTTTCTTTCTCTTTACTCCAAGTGCTTACGACGGATAGTGCACTCTACCCCCAATCATTCCCATTTATTTCTCCACTCCCGGTCCCCTGGCATCTCTCCCCAACACTCTAGGGGCACTGCTTCTTCTCTGTCTCCAGTGATGGCAACTTCAGTAATGTCTTCTGAATTCGCACCTGCCAGGCTGCCCTGACAACACTCTTCTGGTTCAATTTCCACACTGGATACCCAGGGGATACCCCATTCATGTCTCCCTTGGCTCCGTGCCTTCCAAACCTCACCACTTATGAGTTTTTCAAGGATCTGCCTGCCCTTTTCTTCATTCCCTATACTTGGCAAATGTATCTACTCTGGCCTCTCCATACAAATGGCTCACCCTTGGCTCTGACCGGATTCTCTGTTTAATACCTCTAGTGAGAAGATCCAAAGCACCTTATCACTGACTCTGGTAGGCCCGTCTTTGGTCTCTATATTTGGCTATGGGGCTCCTCCGTGGCTCCATTCTCAGCTTCAGACACTGAACGAATACAACCCTGTGCAAACCAGGGAAAGAGAGTGATTCCCAAGGGTCTTTCTCTAGGAATGTGGTATGATGTCAGGAGCTGCAGGGACCATCTCAGAAAACTAGAGAATGTAGTTGAGCAGGAAGAAAAAGAGACTGAAATGGATCTTGTTGGAACCTAACACGTATGTGCCCCAAACCAAGCTGTGTCTAAAGTCAGCCCACCTCTAAGACTTTTTGTTGTAAAAGTCAATACATTCCCTGCTGATTTTCTGTTACTAGCAAACAGAAGATTATGAAATGTATATTCCTTCAACCATGATGTGGAGGGACATCCCCCCACGAGTGTCCCATCACAGAAATACACTAAAGCCTTAAACATCTATGTTCTACAGTTTGCCACATTACAATCATAATGGAACGGAGAGTGCGCCTGCTCACTGTTTCACAGTGCCGCAGTGCCTGGGCCACTATGGACACCCAACACCCTGTTTAACTTTGTGCTGATCTCTAAAGAGTTCTTTTTGTGAGAGAAGGACATTGAGCATCACAACATCCCAAATGGACTAAGATCTCTTTTTAGGTATGCATCATTAACCCTTCTAAAATTTCATTTTATAACTCTCTGGCTTAAACTCTTTTCAACGGTTCCCATTGCCCCTAATGTGGAAGTCTATCCACTGATCAAATCTACCAGGCCTGTGGGGTATGATCCCTGGTGACTGCCCCATTCCATCCTTTGCCACCGCACCCCCAAACCTTCTTCACCTGGCCTCTTTTTAATTCTTTGAATAAGCCAAGATCTTTTCAACCTTGGCATTACTGGCCTTGATATTCCTTCTGCCTGGAAAGTGTGTCTTCTCATCTTAACATCTTCTTAAAGACATCATCCTAGACTACTCATCTGCAGGCAGTATCCATAATCTTTATCCTCCATGGCACCTGTCGTTTTCTTAAGAGCAGGTATCACAGTTTGTGTTTATACAAGCTGTTTGAATGACACTGTCATGCAAAGTTATAAGAGGGAAAGGATCATTTCTGTTCCATTCAACCACATCGCTGGGATGAGTCCTGGCCACAGTAGATACTTAAAAATATTCATGAACGAATGACTCTTCCACAGCAGGTTAGTATACTTGGCGTGAATTGAGGCTTAATAGATAGTGTCTGATTGGGCATTATTATCCCTTTTTTAGCCCTAAGATAACCTTCTGAAGCCCTACCATCATTGACTGTCACAGAATAACCCAAAACAAATAAATGGCAACACCATCACTATAACCTGGTAGTCAACACAATGGTAACAAACACCTGCTAAACCAGCAAACCCATTAAATGAATGCATCCCTAAGTTTGAACAGCCAGCTATAGACAGGCAATAGCAGCACTAATCACAAAACCCCAAAGGTGGAAACAACCCAAATGCCCATCAGTGAATGGAGGTACAAACAAGAGTGGCATATCCATAAAATGGAATTATATTCAGTCACGGAAGGGAATAAAGCGCTGATACATGCTACAGTGTGGATGAACCCTGAAAACATTCTATTAAGTAAAAGAAGCCAGTCACAAAAGGTCATACGTAGTGTGATCCCATTTTTTATGAAATGCCTAGAATATGCAAATCCATACGGGCAGAAAGCACATTTGCAGGAATGTGGATTGTCTGCTTAATGGGTAGAGCGTTTCCTCCTGGGGAGATGAAAATGTTCTGGAACTAGATACAGTGATAGCTGCATTGAGGTGTGAGTTTCTCAACCCCACTGAATTATACACACAAAACTGGTCGAAGTGGTAAAATTCACCTCATAGACGTATTTTACCACAATTAAAAAAGGGGAGACACACAACACACAATGTTAGAGTGTATACTATTTTTAAAAATCTCCAAACCTAACCTCCAAACGTAAAACCGTCCTGCTTCAAACCAAGAAATCCCTTCACAAGTTCTGGCTTTTCAGAGCCCTGGGGGCAGGGGAAAGAGGCACAGTTGCCTTCCGTCTATAAAATGTTCTGGACTACAGGCCTGGTGTGCTTGTAAAGAATTCCTCAGAACCTCTCAAATGTACAGATACATCTTGTGGTATATGCGGGGTGATTTTAGGTCATGCACAAACGAACAAGTGTTTAATTTTAACAATTAGTTTTCTTTAGGCTTATCTTTGACTAGTAGCCAACAATGGTGGTTTTTAACTTCTGGTGGTGAAAAAATGCATCTTTTTTGTTTGTTGGCTTGCTTTTAATCCCTGGAATGCATTCACATGCAATGAAATGTACTCTCTTTGGTGCATAAAGTCACGTAAACAAACAGCCACCATCAAAATACAGAAAATTCCATGAGTCCAGAAAAATTCTCTGGCGCTTCCCTTTGCAGTCCAGGCCTCCCCCACCCTAGGGCTCCCAGAAAACACAAAAGAACACAGGTGAATCTCAAAGGCATGAAGAAGGCTAAGGAGGCTGAAGAAGACAGGGGCCGACATGGGCAGGAGCTGTGAACACGCATGAGGTCTCTTTCCGGTGGACAGAAATATTCCGAAATTAGACTGTGCCAAATGGTCGCACAACTCTGCAAATATACTAGGAATCGGTGATTTGTGCACCGGAAACTGGTCAATTTTATGGTATATAAATTATATCTCCATAAAGCTGTTTAAAAAATCACGCAGTGTATAATCCTACTGAGAGGACATGATTCCAGAAAAGGCAGAACAACAGGAACAGAAATTAGATGAGAGTTTCCCCTCACGAATAAAGTTAAGGAAAAATGCATTGATTTCAGTAAGCAACATGAGAGGAGGCCTGCAGACAGGTGAATTCTACGAGCCGCTGCGACAGGGGCGGGCTCAGGGGTTGCTCCGCTGCAGGAGCCTCCGTGGGGTGGGGTGCGCCCGGCCGCCACTGCCCCCTCCCCCCTTCCCGGGACCGGCGCCCACTTACTGTGGCAGTGCCGGACACGGTCTGCGCGCTCGTGTCCGCTGCGCTCTGCTCGGAGTGCGTCTGGGCGGGAGGATACAGGTTTAACGTGTGCTCCGGTACGGTGGTCTGGCCCGTGTACTCTGGTGCGGGGTGGGGATGAGGGGCCGTGTATTCCGCGGGGATGCCGTTCTGGGGGGGAGCAAACTGGGCCGAAGCGTAAGGCTGAGCCATGGTGTCCGGGGCAGCTGCTGCTTCCTGATTACCCTGGAAAATCAGAAAGGGGGAGACAAGGCGAAACACCGTGAGCGCGAACCAGGCAGAACCTCTCCCTGGGGCCCAAGGATGAGCGCTCCCCCGACACTTCGCAGGTGCCAGCACTGTGCCAAGAGCCTGAGATGGATGCATCCCACTTAATCTTCACCAGACTCTATAAGGAAATAGTACCTGTCATTTATATAGACCTAACCCCATTGCGCAGATGCAGAAATCAAGGCTCAGAAAGGTGCAGGGAAGTCACATTCCCCAAGCCATCCAGCCCCATAGCCAAGGAGTGGGAGGGTCTGTGCCCTGCTCGATTGGATTTTTCTGGCAGATCCTCCTTATTTCATCCCCATTTTGGAACATGTGAGCATGTAGTTGTCTCCAGTGACAGCAGAGACTTGATTTGATACTTAAAATGCCAAGAGAGAGATTAAATTGAACGTGTGTGTTCTTGAGAAGAGACACAATTCATCTAAGCGTTTGAATTTAATCAAAGTTTTATGTGACTTGGCTCACATAATGGGATGGAGGGGTCCTTTTAATGGTCACAGTGTGTGTGTGTGTGTGTGTGTGTGTGTGTGTGTGTGTGTGTGTGATGTTCCCAGTGCCAATATGAAGCAGCCAATGGAAAGTCAAGGCCTAATTTGGACAAAGACGGCACTCTGTGATACTGTGTTCACCATTTTAAGTATCTTTTCAAAATGCTGGACTTCACTCAGCCTCATTAGTCAATGCCTCCCCCAACCCCTTGCCTTTTTTTTTTTTTTTATAAGCACAGAGTATTATATAACAATTCACCCTTCCAATCTAGGCAAAACATGCAGCGTGATAATTACAGTCAAGTCAAAAGAATTAAAAAAAAAAACCTGAATTCAAATGCTTCCATTTCAGGAAATATCTCTCTCTCTCCACCCCACCCCTACCCTTAAAACTCTACTACCCTACACACACACACACACACACACACACACACACACACACACCATCAGAAACTGTAACCCAGGGGGCCAAATTTTTCATGGTCTCAAGAGATGGGATTGCACGGTCAGAGAGAGAGAGAGAGAAGCTTAGCAATTAAGCACACCAAAGAGCTGCCTCTTCCATTGTCTGTGGTCAATTAGATGTGACTTCAGCCCTCCTATAATGATACCAGGGCAAAAATGTCAGGATTGCTCACATCTCCTCAGTCCCCGCCACCAACATTTGAGAACCTCTTCAGCTAAAGCAACTTGAGTGCGGCAAAAACATTATGACATAGAAGGGGAGAAAAAAAAAAGTTTATTCTCGGAGCAGCGCACAGAGCTTGTGCATTTGTTTAGAGGGGACCTTAATTAGAATGTTAAAGATGACACTTTGAAGAGAACGAAGCTTAGGATAAGTTTAAACCATTTTACAAGTGAAAACATTCCCATCACGCCCTTTCCTCCCCCAGCTGAACGGCTCCAAATGCCTGGGCCACTGGAAGCAGAAATGCACAGCCATTGCTTGCTTTCTAGCATCTTTTCCTAGCGTCTGGGGCTGAATAGGGTCTGCCTGTGCTGTGGCTGGATCCCTGCCCATGGAGAGTTAACCCTGACCATCTTCAGGAAGCCACAGGGGACACTCAGGGTCCCTGCTGCTCAGTGTGCTTTTGTCTTCTCTTTAAGAACAGCACCTGGTTTTCTTTTAAGAGACACTTCCACTCTCAGCCCAGAGAGCACAGATGTGGCTGAGACCTGCCTCAGATTACCTCCAGACACAGGACGCCCGGGCTAATCAGAGGGCTATGAAAACAATTCAGTCCCCAGGTCGCCCCTTGAAACCGGACAGCCTAAAGCAGAAGCCACACCCAGCAGACAACGGAGCCCAGAAACTGAGAAACAAGTGAACTGAGTCCTGGCGACATCATATCAAGTCTGGGATCCAGCTCTACCTGTGGTTAGTAACACCACTGTTTGCTTTCCTTCCACGCATCAGTAAATGTCTCATTTCGTTTAAGATAGGTTTTTTTTCCATGTTACTTACAACCAAAAGAGTCTGGACTAAGAAGAATAAAAACATCCTCTCCTGTTTATAAGCCAACTTGCACCCTTCTATATTCTACAGGGCTGCTCAAGCAGCATATCCCTCTGTACACAGATTCCAGGCGATGCTGCTTCTCTCTGGCTGATCAGACCTTGAGAACCCTCCAAAGGGAAATTCATTGTGCCAGATTCTACTTCTGGCCAAAGGCCTGTTTCACTCCCCCCTACCTTCGATCTGGCGCATGTTTGAAATGAAAGTCAGACTTGAGAAAACTCCAGGGGTGACCCCAGGGGGGAGCATGAAGTGCCCAGCAATGGCAGAGAGATGGTCACATAAAGAAAAGCTTTCCCTCCTGTGTCTTCAGCAGAAAACGGTTTTATGGCAACACCTATGCCCATGTGGCCTCTCTCCACAGCAGAGCAATCTCAGGAATAGTGACCTGCCCGCCCCCCCACCCCCACCGCCAGGTTTCCAAAAACCATCAGAGGCTTAATCTTAGGATCTGGGCTCTCTCTGCTTCAAGAGAAGAGGAACCTGCCCTCAGGAAGCTGACGGGTGCTCCAACTCTCAACACCATCGACTCTACCCATTCACTGCCCCTGTGCCTGGAAAGCCCTCGCTACTCCCTTTCCTGGCTAGTCTCAACTGCCCTTTTGGGTCCCTGAACAAGTCCTCCAGCCAGATTTCCCTGACACCGAGCCCACTTCAGCTGGGTGTCCTCTATGCTCCCCTGGAACTTGTGGCCACATCTCACATGACTCCTAGGGCTGCCACTGGAGAGAGTCCTAAGGGCTGGGGATAGTGTCACATTCTACAGTGCCTCTCCAGGGTCCCACAGCATGCTAGCTACAATGTAGGCATTTATAAGTACTTGCTAAGTGAATGCATGCTTGAATGATGAACTTTGGGCTCTGTGGAGCTTAGCCTGGCAGCAGGCCATAGGGTGGGTTGGGGGGAGTAGGAAAGGGGTTGGCAAATGACCCATGAGACAAATCTGGCCCACTGGTCGTTTTGTAAATAAACTTTTACTGAGACACAGCCACATTCATTATGCTATAACGGCAGAGTCGAGTAGCTGTGAGAGACCCACAAAACCTAAACTATTTAACCATCTTGCTCTTTGCAGAAAAGTTTTCCAATCAAGGTGGTCAAGGTATCACTAAATATGGGGATGTCAATTAAGAAGCCACCATCGCATAAATAGTTTGGGCAGGAAATAAAGCTGGAAGTTAAACTGGGAGAGAGTGAAGGGGGGTGCATTCTCCCTATTCTCCCTAGAACCAAGGAGGGACACTCAGCTATGAAGATGGCACCCAATGGAGGAGTCAGTCTTCTTCAAACGTGGTTTCCATCTCTGCACGTCTGCGCCCTAAGCACACACACATGCAGGCTTCACTCTCAGCACAGTGGGCTACAGAGGGGGACATCCATGAGGGCCTCAGGCTTCTGTGCTCAGGGGAGAGGCATCCCTCTCCTCACAGGTGCTCAGAAGGCACCCTGATGGATGCTGCTTTCCTCTCAGGCCTGGAAGGTGCCAGGCACTGTGCTGGGGGCTTTAAATCAGTATTACGTTATGTTATGTTATGTTATGTTATGTTATGTTATGTTATGTTATGTCATGTCATGTCATGTCATGTTAATTAATTTTAATGTGAATTTTATTTTTGAGAGAGACAGAGAGAGAATGAGCAGGGAGGGGCAGAGAGAGAGGGAGACACAGAATCCGAAGCAGGCTCCAGGATCCGAGCTGTCAGCACTCAGCCTGATGCAGAGCTCGATCTCACGAACTGCGAGATCATGACCTGAGCCGAAGTCAGACGCTCAACCGACTGACCAGCCAGGTGCCCCTGCATCAGTATTTCCTACACAGGGCGACCGCTCCCTGGGGGACAGCTGACAGTGTGTGCAGACACTTTTGGTTGCCAACAGTGGGGGGAAAGGTTGCCGATGATGTCTAGAGGGTACAGGCCAAGGATGGTGCTGAACCCCTACAATGCACGGGACAGGCCAAGCCCCAAGTGTTCACTGTGCCCAGACCCAGATTCCCTGCTCTGCACACACATGCTATATCTTCCATCCCATGGTACTTTGCTGTGGAGGACCCTGCAGCCCAGAACTAGGACGGATTTTGCAAGGTCACAGGAACAGCTCTTAGGGAAGCTGGGAGCTGAACTACAGCCTGGGTATCTCTCATCTGCCAAGGCTATCTGCTGGTGGCAACATTCATTCCCATTTTTAAACATACCTCTCTCGGTCATACATACACCCGTGGCCTCAAGACCTGCGACTCACCCTCCAGGAAGGCAGGTGCTGGGGGATGTGGGACAAAAATACCAGTGTCCCAGTAGCTGGACTAGCCCCTGGGGAGGGTTAGAGCAGAGGCCTGGGAAATTTGTGCCATCCAAGCTCAGAGCTTCATGAGGCTCTGAGGCCATCCTAAGAAAGAGAAGGGCCAGCTGGGGACAGGCTGCCAACCTCTACCAAACCTTGTGCGTTCTGGCACACCCAAGGCACTGAGCCCTAGGGTTGTGTCCGTGGCCACCCAGGAGCCCATGGGTAGCAAGCATTTGGGTCCACGGGGCTCTGGACTGTACTCCTGTTCCTGAAGGCCTCAAACAGATGTTAGTGGGACCTCCCACAGTTACTTATTAACACTGACAGCCATTCCAGAGAGACCCTAATTAATATTCCCAACATTTGCAATTTGGGCTAATTACAGCTAATATTTAATTAAGATCATTGTACTTCCTGTGGAATTATTTTTCACCTTCAAATGGCTTCAGAGATGTCTTTGTTTCCCCCCTAGTGATGTTCCTGGATTCTGAGCTTGGCTGAAGTGTGTTTTCTGGAAAAATACATTTGCGTTAAGGGCACCTTTGGCACTCCAGGTCAAGGCAAATCTTGGGCACATGAACAGGATCCTGGTTGAAAGCTGAGGCCAACTTCACGTAGGTGACAGTGACAGACAAAAATTATTTGGAGCGTTCCGGCTAGACATTCCCTCATTTGTAGAAGCCGCCTTTCTTCTACCTCCGATGCCAAACCCCCACCTTTCCCTAAATAAGTGGAATGATCACAGAGATTCTGATATCTACTGAGTCAGGGTGCCTGTGGGTGTTCCGAGGTGATGAGGAGGGTGATTCTGCCTTTCACAGAACCCCCACATCACCGAGCAAGTGCTTCAAGAGATCTGCAAACCTAACATCAAATTTTCAGTGCCTGGACTTTCCTAGGTTGCTGACAAATACACAATTTTTTTTTTTTTTTTTAAAGCCAAGACTGTTTTAACATCCACTATTGCTGCTGCAGAACCGGACAGAAACTTCAAATAAAGAACATTGATTAGGAACCTAGAGGAAACTTCCTTGTCCTCAGTCAACCAAGCCTCAATTAAAGCAGAGACTCAACAACAGCAGGATGATGTGGGACCCCATCATTACCCGAGACACCCCAATGGGTAGCTTGGATTCCAGTTACTGAGCACAAGAGGATTATTAAAATGCAACCAAGTCTGAGTCACCAAAGCAAAAATAAATGCCATTTCAATTTAAATATTTTACTGAAGCATGAAATAGCCAGGATATTACTGCTATTTTAAGACAAACACCGTAATCTGACTATTAGTATAGTGTGTGGACTCTACCGCATGCAGACATTCAGAGAGGCGTCTTCAAACACAGGAGGACTGCTTTGGTCACTGGAACATCCCGCATCTTTAATTTCCTTTCCGGGGTGGGCTCAGGAGATAGAGTCAGAGAGAAAATGCGAGGTTTTTTCTTTTTGGTTTTTTTTTTGGTTTTGGTTTTTGTTTGTTCTTTTTTTTTTTTTTTTTTTTTTACCCCTAGACATCTCCTTCTCCCAATTCATTGCCCTGAGGGGTTTAATAAAGTAGTTTTTAGAAAGCAATAAGAGAACAAAGGGTGGAAACACATCAGACTTTGCAAAATATTTTGGCCCCAAATCTAATGCAAACCACATTTCAACTGAGGAATCGTCTTTACGTAGCAGAGCACAAAGTGGGGATGTTCTTTTCATGGTAACTGCCTGACTCTCAATGAGAGGGGAGGGTGCCTGCTTTCAGAGCCAACGTGGACTTTAAAATAATGAAGTATTGTTTTCTGTGTGCATGCGTGTGCCTCCCCAGCTTTAATAGTCCAACTTCTCAAATCATCTTTTCCCCTTTAGCTTCTGGAATTGATTTGTCCCCAGTGCATTTCTTGCCCTGAGAAATCCCTTCTGGCCTAAACACAGTCCTTATAATGAAGACATGCTCAGGGATTGTCCAGCCCTGGTAAAACAGTGATTGCATCCATCCGCACAGCCAAGAAAAGCAGCCACTCCCGGAGGGACCCCCCACCAACCCGGACTCCTGGAGGAAACCCTCCCTTCCGGGCTGCCTGCCTGCAGTTGTCGGTCTTGCTGACTGTTTGACTTTAGTTTTGTAGCATGGTCTGTTCTAGTTCTCGGGCAAGGAATTGCGCACATTCAGAGAAAGCCTCCAGTGCCTGACTGAAAAGAGCTAAGCTGTATCATGCCCCCGGGGGCATTGAAACAAAGAAGAAAATGCAAAATTACACCATTAACCTGCTGGTTCTAGGACCAGCTCAGTTCGACACACCAAGCAGAAAGCCGACACACACACACACACACACACACACACACACACACACACACACACTCTTGGCTGAAATCCTCCCCCCACCTCCGAGCAGGATTCAAGGAGCAGAGTACGTATCGCAGAGAGCAACAGAGACTTAACGCGAGGAAAGGCTTCAGCTTCATTCAAATTCACAATTTCGAGTGAAAAATAAAATCAGGAAAAATACCTGCTGTACCATTCTGCTTCCTTTCTCCTCCATAAACTTAGCAGCTGTTCTAGCCCCACACCACAAAGCATCTGCCCAAAGCAAGCCTCAGTTACGAGCGAGGGTGTGCGCTCTGTGCAACGTGTGGATGGCTGGGTGTTGAAGGAGGGGAGCTGAGGCCGCCTGGCTGACCTCCCCCTCAACATCTGACTGCTCCCAAAACCAACCCCAGATGGGACTCTTTCCGCCAGCGAGGCCTGGCCCATCAATCACGGCTCGCCCCTCCTCTGGCTCCTGTTCTCAGTTTCAGGGTGCACACTGAGCAGATGATTATATAGAGGAGGAAGAACACACACACACACACACACACACACACACACACACAGAGCGCTCGCCTACATTAATAGCTGTTTAAAAAACATTAGAAATGGTATCCTATGCATTGCCTGGAGCTGGAATTTTTCATTACTAAACTAAATATATGATATGCAAAGTTATGAAATCCACCGGGGAGCTTGCTTACTATCCTATTTTGTTTTATATTTTTAAGAGAGGTGGGGGTACCGGGGGTAGCTGGAAAGAGGCAGAGGCAGGATGAAGAAAGAGCTCAGAGACAGAGGGATGCGGATAGGAAAATTTAAAGAAACACCCTGAGAACAGAGGGAATGCATTTATAACAAAGCTGCGTGGTTAATTGTAAACTGATCTTAAAATACTGTAACTAACGATGCTTTGGAAGATTTGGAAGCCCAGCTCCTTTGCAGACTAGCTGTGTGACCTTAGGCGAGTAGTTGCAATGCTCTGGGCTCCAGTTTGGGCTTCTGTTTAGTTGGGATGATGATGAGTGACTTCACAGTGTGATTGCAAGGGTCAAAATAAAAACCAAATCATAACAAAACAAACACACTCAGGGCTTGGCTTAAAGTGTGCGCTATATAAACAGATTCATTCATCACATCCAATAACATGGCAAGCAAGACTCAAGACCACCTGTGTCCCTACAGACCTTGCATTCAAGAGGGGCAGCAGGTTTTCAAGAAAGGAAGCCGGAGATGACTCCCAAATCCCAGTGGTAATCAGAGCTACATAGGACAAGTAGAGGGGTCTTGCTTTCTTCTTTTCTTGAACTTTTTCTCCTCTTAGCTCGTTTTTTTTCCTTCTCTTTCAAATGAGCAAAAACAAAACCACGTACAAAAAAATCCCCAGTGATTTCAATGCCAAATGCTGCAGCCTCTCTATTTAAAGCCACAAATACTTTGTTCTCTCTTTATTATTAAAGCTACAACAACCAGAGTGAAATGTCAAAACAATCTCAGTTTTCATTTGGCCATGACTTCCTTGCTCGCCGAGGGAGAGTTTCAAGAGTCCCATCCACCCTTCCCGTGGACAGCTGCTTATCACCAAGCCACCCTGCCAAGAGAGGAGCGATCTCGCTACACTGGAGGGAATGGATGGGGTTTCTGAAGTGATTAAACGTGTAATTAAATTGTATAACAGAGGAGGGTTTAGGGCAGGAGAGGTTGCCTGGAAGAATTCAACCTTCCTGCTGGTGTGCTGCTAGTTCAGGTAGCCCCTGGGTGATTTTTTTTTGTTTTGTTTTACTTCCCAGCTCCCCAGGGTTGGAAAGAAAATCTGGATACACAGTATTTGTGCCATCCTTCCATTTCCATTTCTGATCACACTGCTGAGACACCTCTGATGCAGAATTAAATAAGCAGCCCACGTAGGTTCCTTACAGAGACAGGTCAGCCCCCATCAAAGAGGTGCCACCCACAGAGGACCAGGGCCCCTTCTGTCCCCAGCCCCAACCCATCACTTGGATTCAGCACTCACTCTCAGGAGCCATAAGCTCCCTGTGCCCACAGATAAGTGAAGAGCCAAACTTTTGGGAAAGAGGGACAAGATCAAGACAGACAGACTCCCTGGTGAAGTATGCTTTGGGAGAGATGGAGAAAATGCTCAAAACAGCAGCCAACAAACCACTCAACAGAGATGAGCATTCCAGGGGGAAATAATCAGGCGGACACACTAGGACACTGGTCCCAGCCCGTGGACCATCAGAATCATGTGGGGGGTATTCTAATTAAGAAAATTAGACTGCAGGCCTCTACCCCAGGCCTACTGCCTTCAGTTATCTGAGGGTGGGATCCTGGCAGGGACATTGCACAGAGCTGCCCCAGGTCATTCTGCCACACAGTCCTGGGGGACAGTGTTCTGTGTTTTTCAAATTATAGGTGAGATCCCTTGGGTTGTAAAATCCATGGAGGGAGTTATCACGCCAACATTCTTTAAATGAAATCAACTATACCACACGAAAAGAAAAGAACAGAATAGAATAGAAGAGTAAGAGTTAGTATGGTTTCATGAAACTTTTATGTGGGTGAATTGGGTTGCAATGTAAAATCTTTTATGGATTGCAGTAAAATAAATAAAATTAAAAACACCATGCTAGAAATTTCCAGTGTTTGTTACCATTTAACCTTTTACTAGTAGTGTAGCTATAGAATCGAAATCAAATGTTAAGAAGTCAGAAGTATAATGGTAGGATTATTGGCAAGTCATTTAACCTTTGTGTGCCCTAGTTCCCTTATTTATAAATACAAACGGTAATATATATTCTTCTTCCCAATGAGGCTCTTGTAATGCTTTCGGAGACAAAGTCTACAGAAATGTGTCTTATAATCTAAAAAGTTCTGTGAGAACATTTCCTATTGTGGGGAGGAAATCAGTCCTCCTTCTAGTCCAGCAAAGTGTACCCTTTGCAGAATACATGGAGAGGTATGTCGGGTCCTAACCTACCATGGGCCTCACTGTGCTAGGCACTTTAATCCTTGCAATCATTCCCTTAAGGAAGATATTATGGTACCTTTTAAAGATAAGAGAACTGAGGCTCCAAACAAGTGAAAAATATTTCCTACTATTGGACGTAATAGATTAGTTAAGTGGCAGAACCAACATTTGAACTTAATCTGGTCTGACTGATGAATTCCTGCCACTGAATCCATACTAAAATGAAGCTGGAGATGATGATCATGATGAGGGTGGTGGTGATAATGAAGATGGAAATAATGATCATGATGACGACAGCGGTAGCGGTGATGAGAATGGTGGTGGTGATGGTGGTGGTGATGATGATGATGATGATGATGATGATGATGATGATGGAGATGATAAGAAAATTTTTCTTGAGCACTAACTAGGTACTAGGTCATTGTTCTAAGCACTGACAATATAAAACTCAACAAAGGAGCTTTGTCAACATTACCTATTTTAACAAAAACCCAAAACTGTTATTCCCTCTCCAAGGGAGGTGGAGTCACTTCCTCATACGCACGCAACTGGCAAGTGCTAGTTAGCTAAATCTATCGGACTCCTAAGCTCTATATTCTAAAGTAGTCGGAAATGGGTTCAAGTGTGACCTCAATTAGGTAAGCATACAAACCTTGGGTTTCCCTAACTATACCAGCTTGTAGAAAAGCAACTCCCAAACAAAGAACTCTGAGATTGCTCTGAGGCCCTAACTCACAAAAACAAACAAAACAACAATGATAACAAGAATCTGTGTCATGGATTCAAGTGAAAACAATTTGTTTCATTTCACTCCCTTCAACAGGGAACCAAGAGAGAGGCCAGAAGCCATCTTGCTGTGGCTGACAAACACCAGGCCCAGAAATACAAACCAGCTGAGTGGGCGGCAGGCTAGCAATGACGACGTGTCATGTTTGCAAAATGTTCCATCCTGATATTCCATTTGGAGTCACAGAAGGCAATGGAGAGGTTGTTTTTCTCAAGTCCTTAAAAGTCAGCGACAATCAAATATTTATGGCACTTTGTGCAAGTCAGGAGCCTTGATAGGGTTGCTCATGAGGTGCTATTTCCAAAGGGAAAAGCGCTGGTCTCTTAAAAAATTAGCAGCCGGGGCGCCTGGGTGGCTTGGTCGGTTAAGCGTCCGACTTCGGCTCAGGTCATGATCTCATGGTCCGTGAGTTCGAGCCCCGCGTCGGGCTCTGTGCTGACAGCTCAGAGCCTGGAGCCTGTTTCAGATTCTGTATCTCCCTCTCTCTCTACCCCTCCCCTGTTCATGCTCTGTCTCTCTGTCTCAGAAATAAATAAACGTTTAAAAAAAAAAAATTAGCAGCCTCTGGAACAAGGCAAGATCCCAACCAACAACATCAGGCTCTTAAAAAGATACGTTTTCTTATCTTGTTCACCATTGCTCCAGGGTCTCAGAGGACCCTGACTTGTCCTTTAAAACTCGTGTCAAAGTGCAATATTCTATACTTTTTGATTTTCATGTTATATGCATTTTTATATTATATATTTTTTGAGGTCTGTCTCCAAGTAGACTGTAAACTCTATGAGGAAAGGAACCTCATCTGTTTTTTTCATCACTAGTGTCTCAAGCTTTTCAAACAGTAGGATGCACCCATACACATCCAGAAGTTTTGTCAAATGAAAACTGAATGCCCAAGTTAGTCCCTTTATCCTCTTTGCTTACTGACACCAAGACCTGTGCAACTCACCCAGGACCTCAGGGCACTGAGAAACAAGCCCAAACTATTAAATGTTGCTCTGTACCGTTAAAAAAAATTCCCCACCAGGATATCCCAACATGGTACTGAAAGACTTCTTGTTAGAAGAAGTCTAACAAGACAGTCTTCACCTGTCTATCCATGAATTAGCTGTGAATGCTTAATTATTTCCTATCATTAATAAAAAACTAACAGCCAGAGCAGCTGGTATTCATTTGAGCTCTTTCTGAGAAGCAGACAATGTTAATCACTATATATACATATATATATTACTTAACTTCATCTCGACAGGAAGTATATTCTTAATAAACTTGTTTTCATCACACCCACCTCACAGATAAGAAAGGACAAGGTCTTGAAGCTATTACATGGTAGATACAGACCTTAAATCCATGTCTTTCTCCAAACCCGAGGTACTTTCAAATATGCTATGATTGACCTCTCTGTTGGCAAGGTGAAGGATGGTACTTGTAAGGGTTATGGTAGTACTATTCAATCACAAAATATTTTCTGAGATTTTTCGGGCAAATCACTGAACTATCCCAGCCTAAGTGAGAGGCTACCAGAGACATGAGATCTTTGTTCCTGCTGTCCCAAGATTTAGAACCAAAGTGAGTATTAATAGGGTTAATTATGATAATGGTGATTGTAACATTATTAATAACAAAGATAATACAATTAGAAGGGCTCATAACATGTACTTGCCACTGCCCTAAATGTTCTATAAATGTAACTCCTTCAATGCAACCCAAAGTCCCATGATGTTTTCACAGTCATTAGGTTCATTTTATAGATGGGTGGCTTTGAAAGGTTAAGCCAATAATCGAGGCCACTCCGATAGCACATGATGAAACTCCTCTTTGTACCAATCCAGTTCAGAACTCAGAGCAGGAAGCTTAAAAACAAATTAGAAGGAGTTCCTGTGTAGCCTTTACTCAGTTTCCCCCAATGGTAAGGTCTTGCATAACTATAGCATACTATCAGAATTAGGAAATGGACACTCTATGACCACTACTTTACATTGCTGCAAACACAATGAGACATTAGGGCAGTGAAAGCCCAGCTGTTGTGAGTATTTTGCTATCAATACCATGGCAAAGTCACCATTGTCATCTATCCTCAAGTGACAGCTGGAGCTGCCCACCCCCGTCACACATATAGTGATGCAGACAGAAGGGCAGGTGAGCAAGCAAATAAATATTAGCAAAAACTGTTTTCATAAGAGAATGAACACGCATTTTAAATTATAATTCAGCAAGGATTCTTCACCTCCTGGACACGGAGGAAACCTTCAATCTGGAGCAGACTTTAACTGTCACGTTCTGTCTCCTCTCCCGCTAGCTACTTTCTAAAGAAGGAGGAACGTTCTCACCACCACTAACACCACCACCAGGGTAACATCAGCATCAACTTCACATTCAAGATTAATTTCAATGACTTGCACCATTGCTAATCCTACTACTTTTAGCCAAATCCACAAAAAGAAAAGGATGGATTTTGTTTCCTTAAATGGCTTGCTTCCAGGTACCCTGCAGATATGATTTGGGATGATATCCCTGTTACCTATTCCATCATAGCTATCTGAAGGATTCTCCACCTTCTTCTAAAAAGGAAAATTGATAGATCTGGTGTGAGACAATTGTCTCTGTAAGAGAGGAGGTCACTATACCTACAGACAGCACCAAGTAGCTTAGAGGGGTACTAGGTCTGCCATGGATGTTGCTGAGTAAACCATCCTACTAAGAATGTCACTGAAGGTCTGTCACTAGATTTAGAAAATTGGGAGCATCAAGTCACATTGCTAGAAAGAGAATCATATACTCTCTTCACTGGAATGTTACAGATCATGAAATATTCCAGCAAAGGGAAAAGTAAGCATTCTGGATGGAAACCCATGGGAGGAGTAGATACCATTGTCTTACACATGGATGGATTCAGCATCATTTCCTTTCAAATCATGTTAGGAAAACTGGGTTTTTCTATCCATCAGAAAAGTTGGTCTCCCAATGCCACTAGTCAACATTTCTCCTTCTTCAGTCCTCCTCAAAGCTGAAAGTCCTCCTCCACAGCATAGGTGATACAACCCCATGACCTTGAGGAGACATGGCTCAGTTAAGGCACAGAAAGTACTTACCACCCACACATAGTTTATAACGAATTTACAGAACCAAACATTTGAGCATATTTTTAATGACCCAATTTCCTCACATGACTATCATCAGCCTTTCAGAAGTCTGTAACTCCTTCAGGACAGGAACTTGTTGGATTCATCTTTAACACTTCCCTCTTTGTCTTCCATATTTTGTACTCAGGTGTTTGACATGATAAATATCTGTTGGCTCGCATTCACCTCACTTGTAGAGAGATGTCTAATCTGGTTAGAGAAACAGGCAAAGATGATAAAATATGACCTTGTCTTTCATGGTATGTTGCATAAGTTTTAGCCTCTAATAGTTTGCCAACTGGAAAAAAAAAGGCTGTCATAAAATGAATTATACTTGGACTTGGAAGAAATGAAATTAGGAAAGACTGCCAGATAGCAAGGGCGATGAACTATTCAAATAGGCAAGAGCTTCAGATTCATGCAATTGTGTCAGTAGCTAAGTATCAGGCATCTTCTGGGCGGCAGGTCCTGTGCTAGGTTCAGGGGCTACAGTGATGACGAGGACAGACATAGTCCAGGTATCTCTGCTGCTACCAGCTGGAAGGATACACAGGACAGTCCAGGACTTTGCAGTGCAAGGGGATATGTGCCACGAGAATATCAATCTAAGGAGCTAAAGGGTCTCATTTATCCCCGATGGTTTATCAAGCAAGGCTTTCTGGAAGAACAGATGTATCAACTGAACGTTGAAAGTGAGCCGAAAACAGCTGGGCAGCATAAACGGTTGGCAAAATCATATGCGGGAAGTTGTAATGCTGCGTGCAGTGGGAGGGAACACCTCTGACCCAGAGTAGCAGAATCAATGAAAAGGAGGAAATAAAAGTCAGGTGGCTATTTTCGGAGCTACAGACCCCACAAAGTATAGGACGGAGATACAGACCTAGAGGCTAATGGACTGTATGTAAGCCCTTGAGGGCAGAGACCCAGGTCTGTTTTACTGAGAAATGCATTCCCAGCACTGTCAGAATGGCATGCACAGAGTGAATGCTTTAAAAAAAATATTTTGGTTACATCAGAGCAAATGCAATGATGTCACAAACCAGGCTGAAGCTAGTCAAGGGAAGGAAGAGGAGAGAGTAAAAGAAAGGGAACTGATCATTTAAAATACCCTCTTGACATTACCTTTTCACTTTTAAGTAACTCAAATGCTTGAAATAGAAGAAATTCACAGAGGAAACAGGTGGACAGCTTAAGTGAATAAATAAGACAGAGGCTCCTCACACTTGTTATCACCATGTTCACACTAGCTTAGCGGATGAGAGCTGTAGAGGTAACTGGGGGCCCTTGCACATGATCTGTTTGAGCTTCACACACTATACTGGAGGGTAGGTAGGGTGGACACCATTCAGGTCCGTTTAACAGAAGAGAAAGCTGATGCCCAGGGAAGTCAGTGACATGCCCAAGTTCAGACAGCTCTTCAATGCTCTAGCTGGGATTTGAAATCTAGATATCTTTTCATTGTACTAAGCTGCTTCCAAAGTTTTCTTAAAAAAATTTTTTTTAACGTTTATTTATTTTTGAGACAGAGACAGAGCATGAATGGGGGAGGGTCAGAGAGAGGGAGACACAGAATCCAAAACAGGCTCCAGGTTCTGAGCCATCAGCACAGAGCCCGACGCGGGGCTCGAACTCACAGACAGTGAGATCATGACCTGAGCCAAAGTCGGCTGCTTAACCAACTGAGCCACCCAGGCACCCCCTAAGTTTTCCATTCGTATGACCTGAGATGTAGCTATACCAATAGGCTTGATGGCATGAAGCATTTTTGGGTGTCCTCCAACCTTGCCTCATAAACTTACACAAAGAATAAACAAAAAACTGAGTGTGGACATTAGGGCAATTGAAACTATCGTTAGACCAAAGCATTTTTTGGCCCGATAAATTCAATACAACTCAACCTGGCATATGCACGGCAGTGTTAAAGTTATTATTATTATTTTTAAGTAAGTTCAGAGGGATTGAAACTAAAGTCATGTCCTGTTACTGGCTCTGTCCGAACACCAGGCTCTCTGAGCCTGTGGCCCTCAGCCAAAGTGCCACCTGAGACCGGAGAGCTTGGAATTCCTCACATATGTTTGATCAGTGCATAAATATTATTTTTCTGTAGCTAAGGATGTGTGGTATTCTTAGGGATGTCTTCTTTTTTTATTTTTTTAATGTTTATTTTTGAGAGAGATAGAGACAGAGCATGAACGGGGGAGGGTCAGAGAGGGGGAGACACAGAATCAGAAGCAGGCTCCAGGCTCTGACCGGTCAGCACAGAGCCCAATGTGGGACTCCAACTCACGAACCAGGAGATCATGACCTGAGCCGAAGTCGGATGCTCAACCGACTGAGGGTATCTTCTTGACTGAATGCTGAGTTGAGGGAGTCACACAGTTTGGAGGAGAACGGGGCCAGAATGACTTACAAAACAAATTTTGCAAAACATCAAGGTGGACTCAAGGAAGGTGGTGGGTTTTTGGGAATAGGAGACAGTTTGCCTCATTGCATACAGGAGAGAATTTCGCCCAGTGGTGGGAAACCTTATTCAGAACCAACAGTGTGGAAGTCTGGCCAAATAAATTTTGTGATCACTGTGTGAACGCATGACATGCAGGTAAATTTATCCAAATAACCCCAAGGCAGGTACAGTTAAGAAAACTGAGGTTGGTGAAATCAAGTAACTTTAATTCAAAAGGTCTTCAAGGAGGAGCCATGGCGATATTTTCAAATGTGATTGCATAGTACGTGTTTTTGCAGAGCGTACCTACTCAGCGGCAACGTTCATTCTCTTCGCTAACCAGTTTCTCTTAGTTGATTTTTAACATCCCTCTCTTCTTCAGACAGAAAGGAATATTCTTGGAAACCACCCAAAAGAGGCAAAAGGTGGTCCTTACATTTACGTATTGCTGACTCATGTATCTGACTCAAGTTTACCGAATACCTCCTGTTACTTGTTGAATTGTCTCTCCCCCAAAACGTAAATGCTGAAGTCCTAGCTCCTGGGATCTCAGAATGTGACCTTACTTGGGAATGGAATAGGTGCAAATGTAATTAGTTACGTTAAAATGAGGTCATACTGGATTACGGTGGGCCCCTAATCCAATGTGACTGTTCTTATAAAAGGGGGAGTTTGGACACAGACATGCACAGGAGGAGAATGCTGAGTGAAGGTGAAGGACAGATATGGGGATGATAGTTCTACAGCCAAGGGATGCCAGAGATGGCCAGCAGACCACCCAAAGCAGGAGAGAAGGCTGGAAGCAGATTCCTCCTCACAGCCCTCAGAAGGACCAACCCTGCTCTCACCTTGATTTTCTGCCATCCAGAACTCTGAGACAATAAATTGCTGTTATTTAAGCCAGCTGGTTTGTAGTACTTTGTTACAGCAGCCCTAGGAAAATGATGTACCTACTATGCGCTAGTCATGGGAAGCACAGTGTGAAGTGAAGTCATTCCCTACCTCATGACACTAAGGGCCAGTGAGAGAAACAGAACAGTCCAGCATACCAGAATGGTACAATATCCTGTCCCCTCATTCCATTCTTTAAACTTACAAGGAGGACGCTGAGGCATGTAACAATTTTCATGTGTTGTCATTTGATCTCTGTGAAACACATCTTGTAATCCCGGTAGGGTAAGTTTAAAAGCTTGAGAGATCGGGCCTGGCACTGTGGTTTCACCCTGGGCTGTCCTAACATGGTGGCCGTTAGCCACGTGTGGTTACTCAGAAACTGCAATGTGGCTGGTCCAAAAGGAGGCAGCCTGCAGGGGCGGAACACGCACAGGGTTTCAGAGACACGGTCTGAGGAAAACAAGGTACAATATCTCTCTAATGGTGTTATTTTGATGACGTGTTGCAGTGACAATAGTGTGGGCATATTGTGTGAAATACAACATTCTCGGTTGACAATGAGAAGGAGAATTGAGACATACCGGATTGAATAAAATATTGAAATTCAATTCACCTGTTTCTTTTTTACCTTGCTTAATGTAGCTGCCAGAAAATTAACAAGAAAGAAAACCTACATGTGTGGCTTCTCTTGGCAGCCCTTGTTCTAGTTCTGTTGGACAGCCCCGGTGATATGCATTGGTTTGAGGGTCATAGAGCTGGGTTGGCTCCACATTTGCCATGGACCGACTAATGGGCAGAGCTGGGGTTGAACCTAGAGAACTCCAGTTTGAAGGTCTGGCTCCTTCTCAAAACCAGGCTACCATATTGGCACCCAAGGTGAACACCTTAAGAAACATCCTCATGGAGTTGAATCCAGAAAAGAGAAGCTTGATTCCAACGCCACCCCTCACCCGATGTTTGTGATCTTAAAATTCCTCACTTCACCTGACCCTTTCTGCACAATTTCTGCATCAACCCCAAGACAGCCTTCACAGAAGGCTGCTTCTGAACAGAACATAACTTTCACTTTACCAAATCCGACAAAGCTCCCAAGGCTCTGAGAATCTGTCTAAAGTACCTATTTGGGGACAGGAGAGGTAAAAGGCTTTTAAAAGCTTGTTTTAACTCTGTGTGAAATCAACTGACTAATATTTATACTGGGCAGCTTTCTGCAAAGATGAAATAAACTCTCTACAAATAGCCTACAGAGCTCAGACATTCACTGTGTGTGAGGTCAGGGAAGAGCCCTTGAACACGCTCCAGTATGCAGGATGCTTAAGGCATCAGCAGACATTCTGAGTTAGATCTTATTCTGCAAGGTTATCCATTGTATTTGATCAGAAAGAAACTAGTTCTTTTTTAAACCTCACAGACATGTGGCAGGATGTCTTGCTTTCATTCACTCATTCACTCACTCAAGAGGTACTTCTTGACTACATTTTAGTTGTTGAGAGATGCACTAGGGATACTTTTTATCTACTGTGCCTGGCCCCCTGGTAGGCTCAAAATCAGCATTTGTTGTTAAATTAATATGAAATCAATTCAGACCTGAGAAAACAGTCTCTGCTCAAGTGGAGATTAAGATATGGATAAAGAAAGATATAGGAAAATCAATGATGAAAGCAAGTGTCACGGATATTATAAGTGTAAGTTCCAGTTATTATGGGAACCAGAAAGGGAGCATCAGGATCATCCCAATCTACAGATGGAAGGTATATTGAGTGCTTCTTGAAGGATGTCAAGAGTCAAGATGAGTCTTCAAGAAGTTGGAGCGAGCTCGGTGAAAATCCAAGGAAGAGGAAAAGCACAGATAGCAGCTTCAGGGCATAAAAGAACACAGAGAATAGGGTTATATGGCTGGAGTATTGTGTGGTGAGGATTTGGCAGGAATTGGACCTAGAAATAAGGTTGAAGGCATACAAAGAAAAACAGGGAATGTCATATAAAGCAGTTTGGATTTGGTTCAAGAATGGGTAGCCATTGAAGAGTTCCAGGAATGGGAATGGCCTGGTCCAATCTATGTTATATTAAGACTATTTTGGCCACAAAATTAGTAATACATTGGAGAGAACAAGTGGTGACAATAAGGAAGGAAGACCAAAGACAACAGTAGTCATCCATTAAAAAAATTTTTTTTAATGTTTATTTATTTTTGAAAGAGAGACAGAGCACGAGTGGGGGAGGGGCAAAGAGAGAGTGAGAGAGAGAGAGAGAGAGAGAGAGAGAGAGAGAGAGACAGAATCCGAAGCAGGCTTCAGGCTCTGAGCTGTCAGCAAAGAGGCCCACGCGGGGCTTGAACTCACGAGCTGTGACATCATGACCTGAGCCAAAGTCAGACACTAAACCAACTGAGTCACCCAGGAGCCCCAACATTGGTAGTCATCCATGAGAGGAGTGGTAAAGTGGGGCAAAGATGGACAAGAGCAGACGAAATCAGAGACTTTCGCAATCTTTCCTGCAATCTTTTGTCTAGTGCAAAATGAGTGATTTAAAATTATTTATTTTAATCAGATTCTGACGAACATTCTCTACCCTAAAAGATATTTGGAGCAGGTACATGACATAAGAAAAGTGTTTTTGGGGCACCTGAGTGGCTCAGTTGGTTAGGCATCCGACTTCGGCTTAGGTCATGATCTCACAGTTTGTGGGTTCGAGCCCCGTGTTGGGCTCTGCGCTGACAGCTCAGAGCCTGGAGCCTGTTTCAGATTCTGGGTCTCCCTCTGTCTGCCCCTCCGTTGCTTGCACTCTGTCTCTTGCATTGTCTCAAAAATAAATAAACATTAAAAACAACAACAACTGTTTTTGTGCTCTGTAGTCTTTTCTATAAGAATGCTGAAATGGTCAATTAAAAAAAAATCTCTGTTAACTATTAAACTGTTGAAATACAAATACATTCAAGCAAACCAAACCCTACTATAAATTTTAGGTGTGACAGGCTCTTGAATATGTGCTATGGGTGGTAGAAATAAAGTTGATGATGGTGGCCATTTACAGAGCCTGTTATATACCCTAAGTGACATACACTTAGGGTAGTTATCTCACTAACTCTTCACAAGGACTCTAAGTTGGCTATTACTATCCCCATTTAATAGATGAGAAAACTGAGGCTCAAGTCAAGGAGTGACTTACTGCCACACTGCTAATAAGAGCTAGAGCCACACCGTGAATCCAGCCTGGTGTATTTCCACTACACCATGTTCTATAGGATTTCTCCAGGATATTCTCCTTATGGGACTCCCCTATACAGGATCCTTTATTAATAATTCAGATAATTCACAAATAAATTTAAATGAGCAATTGCAATGAGCTTTTGATGGTCTTCCAAGAAGGGGTCTAGGCTCTTTGAAGGGATAGGGAGGAAAAAAAGAAGATACATAGTTCATACATTAAGGATCTTAAAGACTGAGAAGGGGAATCTTTTACTGAGTTTTAGAAGGCAAGCCGTCTCTGTAGTAGGAGGCATCCTGTCCAAATTCTGGCTCTCCCTTTTACCAGGTATACAACCTTGAGTAAGGAGCACCACCTCTCTGTAATTTGGCTTCTCTCTATTATAATGGGAATACAATGTCATACCTTTATAGGATTATTTATGGAATAAAGTAGTCAATGCATATATATTTCCTATCACCATACTTAACATAAAAGAAGTGTTCAATATATAGTTGTTACAATGGTTATGGGTATCTGTGCTATTATTGTCATTATTGTTAATTAAAAGGGAAATAACTTGGGGCACCTGGATGGCTCAGTTGGTTGAGCGTCCGACTTCGGCTCAGGTCATGAACTCGCGGTTTGTGAGTTCGAGCCTTGTGTCAGGCTCTGTGCTGATAGCTCAGGGCCTGAAGCCTGCTTCCGATTCTGTGTTTCCCTCTCTCTCTGCCCCTCCCACGCTCATGCATGCTCTGTCTCCCTCTCTCTCTGTCAAAAATAAATAAACATTAAAAAAATTAAAAAAAAATAAAAGGGAAATAACTTAGGGGCACCTGGATGGCTCAGTCGGTTAAGCATCCAACTTTGTCTCAGCTTATGATCTCGCAGCTCATGAGTTCAAGCCCCGCATCAGGCTCTGTGCTGACTGCTCAGAGCCTGGAGCCTGCTTTGGATTCTGTGTTTCCCTCTCTCTCTGCCCTCCCCCTGCTCATGCTCTGTCTCTCTCTCCTCCTCAAAAATAAATAAACATTAAAAAAATTAAAACACATTAAAAAAAAGGGAAATAACTTGGATGATGGTGTACAATGGGTAAAGGAAATTTTTCCTGAAAAAAACAATCCATCAAAACCCAGCCTGGGAGGAAAGCAGGTTGGGGGAGCAGAGAATAGGTTTGACTCATCACACCCACGACTGCACAGGGCTTGAGAAATAACACACAAGCCCCTGGTGGCAGGAAGGGCAGAAAAGATTTCTCCCCAAAGTGTGCCTTCTGAGTCTTGGACTGAGCTTTGATTCTGGTTCACCTAAAAGCGTTCAGTAGGATGGTTGTCAGTGCTCACAAGCAGAGCTGGAACTGATAGCCACCCTGAAACATCAAGAAGCATGGCTTTATAGGTGATCTCTTCTCACCTTTGTCTGTTATAGCCCCACTACCCCTTCTGACATTGCTAACTCAGGATATCCTGTTTAAGCCTCCATTAATCACTCTCAGAGAAAAAATTCACAAGCCAATATGAGTATCTCAAATAAAAAAGTTTCCATTGCTTGTGAGTGTGGTTTTTCAAACACTCAAGGGTTCATTTTGATTCTGTGGGAAGTGAAGGTAAAATTACAAAAATGTAAACTAAATGCAAGACTATAGTGAACGGCTGATGATGGTGGCATCAGTTTCCTATTGTTGCTGTCACGAACTACCACAAAGTCTGTGGTTTTAAAACACCACAACTGTATTCTACGATAGTCCTGGAGGTCAGAAATCTGAAATCAGTGTCACAACATCAAGTGTCATAAAACTAAGGTGTCAGCAGGGCTGGTTCTTTCTGAAGGCTCTGGAAGAGGGGGTCAGAGAATCTGTTTCTTTATCCTTTGCAGCTTCTAGTAGCTACCTGAATCCTTTGCTTTGTGGCCCCTTTATCTATCTTCAGAATGCATCATACTCCAATCTCTGCCTCTGCCATCACATCTCCTCCTCCAACTATGATTCTGGCACCTCTGTCTCCCTCTTATTATAAGGGCTCTTCTGATGACATTGGGCCCACTGGGATAATGACAGATAATCCCTTCATGTCAATATCCATCACCTAATAACATCCACAGAGTTCATTTTGTCATGCAAAGTAACACTCAGAGCACTCACATGTTCCAAGGATTGGGGTATAGATATGTTTGAGGGGCATTATTGAGTTTACCACATTGATGATGTTCTAGAGAAACAATGTCCAATAAAACTTTCTAGATATGGAAATATTCCATACCTGTACTGTCCCATACAGTAATCACCAGCCACATGTGGTATTGAACACTTGGAAGGTAGATAGTGTGATATGGAAACTGAATTGTAATTTTATTTATGTTTTAATCCACATAAATACCTACAAGTGGCTAGTAAGTGTCATGTGGAAAAGGATAATTCTGGGGTGGGCATCACTGAGTTCCTATTGTGTCATCAATAGCATATATAGTTCTAGGAAAATAAGATTAGAGGATGCATGTAGAGAAATGCATGATCTCTTATACATACTCATTTAAGTACAGCCACATCATGACATTTACTGGGGAGTCAGCCCAAGGATCCCCTGCTTGTTTTTCAGAACCAAGGAGAGAAACACAAAGATTTGGGTTTTGACTCCTGTTAATCTGCATTCTTCTTACTTGAATTTTTACAGATGACTTATACAGTATTTTGAGGGGCAAATGAATCCCAAAGAACTGAATTTTATGCCTATTTATATTGTGTTGGGAATCAGTGCCAAATGCAGAATGCAGACAAAATCATGCTAAGTAGTCAGTTTATTGTAGAGCCTTTATCCACCTTTTGGCATGGTAAGTTTAATGCTGAAAATTGAGCTGGTTCCATGGGATACAAGCATGAAACACAAGTTCCAATGCCAGCAAAGAGAAATAAGTATAATGGGTGGAGTTTCCTTAGCTTAGGGATTAGTAACATAGCCTATCTTCAACAATATTTACGATGATAAAGAAGAGATACACACAAGAGTTGCAGAATGGAAATTAACTAGGTATGAAAGATTGGACAAAAATTAATGAATTAGAATTATTGAGATTCAAATTATTCTTGAAATTTTTGTTAGACAAGAAAGAATAAGATCCAATTTCTTATAAAAATGTGAATGGAAATAAACACTATGGGTATAAGACTATTACCTGTCAGGATGTGTCACTTTGGGAGAAAAAAAAAAAAAGTCCAAGGCCTTAGTGGACCACAGACCCAAAAAGAGTGATAAATAAATTATCTGTTAAGAATAAAAATCAAACAGAGGCTTGTTAATGCTACATAAAGCAGAGAACTTGCCACAGAGAGAGAAACAAATATATAGAGAGAGACAATTCAAAGCCTTGCCTTGCCCCCCACCCAAATGTCAAGAAGGAAGGCCAATATGGTCTCTCAAAAGAATTCTGAAAATCAGAGAGAGCATACCATCAGTCTGTCTGATATTGAGTTTGTATGGTCCAGGCTTACAATGGAGGCAAATGTTTTGAACAGACTGAATTTTAATATGAAACCTAAGGAAAGCCCTTTACTAGAATATCAAGCCAAATCAAGGCCAAGAGCAGGATGACAAGTTATAGTAAAGCTGACATGATGGATTTAGAATAACCCAAATGGTCACAGACAGGGAGTACTTGAGTAGCCACGACTGTCAAAGAAAGGGATGTGGTATCCCCAGGCCAGCAAATATGGAGCGGTAGATGGTTCAGGAACTGGTTTCAGAACTAATATAATGATTTGAATATCTTGTTACAGTTAGAGGGCTAATCACTTTATTTCAGAGCCTGATGGGGGCAGGGAAGATGAGAAGTATGGACCACTTCTTGGCTTCTTCAGAATGGCCCATTAATGGATCTCTCAACCAATGACAGCAGAGTAATTTGGCTATTTCGATGAATCCTTAAAACCTCAAATACACTTTATTTTCACTATTAAATCAATTCAGCACTATATTTTTAGACTTTCCCAAGTATGGAAAACAGGTGTGCAGTATTTGTTTTTAGGCTATCACAACAAAAAGGGATACTGAAATGGTCTAAGTTTCCATGGCTTCTTAGGATAGGCATCTTTACCATCGGAAACATGAAAAAGCCCATTTCACCAAGGCTAGAAGATCCTGAACAATTTGAGGTTTACTGAAGACTGTCAAAACCCCACCTTCCTTCCACAAGACTTGGACCTGGACTCATAAGCTAGTATGGACTATGGTTTTCAAACTCCTTTTTTGCTCATGGCTCCCTCTTTAAAATAGAATTTTCCAACTCAAGTTAATTTAGGAGTTGAAAAAGTCATAGTTTATTTTAATTCTTCCCTGTTGATAGATAAAAATGGAGTGTGGGTATGTTATCCATTCCTTCCCTGTCAGACTCAACCCTTCCAATTACAAAGTCAGCCTTGCTGGCTAAAAGATTTTGAACTGCACACAGTGAAACCAGAATCACAGATCAATCCACTCCAGGGAGTGGCTACAAGTTCTAATAGACACTCTGCAAGCCTAATCTCACCAGGGAAAGACCCTTGCAGAGCACTGCAGCGTCCCTAGCCTACCGAAGCTGGCGGCTCCAAGATCAGAAACTGCATGGCTATTATTACGATCGTCTGAGCTCTTGGAGAGACAAAGTGTCATTCTTTTCTCAGTAATGAGAAAAGCATCTGCTTTGAAGAAGGAGAAAAAGTCAAATCAGACATTTCTGCCAATTTATTCTGGCTCAGACAACTGCTGGAAGTTCTGTAGCCTCCTGTATTCAGAAGCTGGCCCCTTGGCCACATGGCAGTCATGTTCAGTAAACATACCAGGACATAGATGTGAAAGAAGAGAGAAAATAGAGAAACACTGGGAGCCACAAGCACACCTTCTGGTCTGTTCAAAGGAGCATTTTGGAGACAGATGCATCTGGACAAAGATCTCAAGATTTCATTCTTCAAGCTCTCTGACCCTGGGTGATTCATTTCACCTTTTAAACCACTGTATACTCATCAAAAGGTAGAAATAAAGTCTTATTTTGGTGTGCTAAAATGTGGATTAAAGATAATATGCATAATTTTCTCTCTAAGGCTCTGTTTTTTTTTCATCTTCAAAACTTGAACGGCGAGAGGAGCTACTACAAAGGATTATTTTGAAGATTAAATGGGATTAGGTACAAAAAGTCTTAGCATTAGGACCTGGCACACAGTACGAGATTAATCAATGTTAGCTATTATAAGAGCAATTATTAAATAATTGTCCAAAGCTACCTCAGGCAGTTCCTGGCATTTAGTAGATGCTTGACCAAAGGTAGCTTCTAAATTACTCAAACATTAATACTGCTGAATAAAAAAAGATTTCATTTAGATGCTCCTGAATATTACCTCATAGGGCAGTCTTAGGACAGACAAAAGGACGTAAAGGAAGACAGAGACAGACAGGGGCAGATCAACAGAGAAATCTGGACAAAGTGAGAAAAGCAGACACAAAGATGCACAGGGAGAGAGGGAGAGGGAGAGGGAGAGGGAGAGGGAGAGGGAGAGGGAGAGGGAGAGGGAGAGGGAGAGGGAGAGGGAGAGGGAGAGGGAGAGGGAGAGGGAGGGGGAGAGGGAGGGGGAGAGGGAGAGGAAGAGATATTCCCAGCAAGGTTTTAGATAGATAGACAGAGATACAGCTATAGAGCTATATACAGATATATACACAACCATACATATCCATATATACCTGTATATACCTATATAGCTATATTTATCTACCTACCTACATATCTATTATTCTATCATTCTATCCATCATCTATCTATCTACTTATTCTATCATCTATTATCCTATATATTATCTATTATTCTATTTCTCTCTACTTACCTATCATTCTACCATCTATCTTTCTATCTATGTGTCTATCTGTATCATTTATCTATCATCTATCATTCTATTTCTCTATCTACTTACCTATCATCTATCATCCTATCCATCTATCTATCATCTGTCATTGTATCTATCTATCTATCTATCATCTATCATTCTATTTCTCTACCTACCTACCTATCATTCTGTCATCTATCATTCTATCAATGTATCATCTATTATCCTATCTATCATCTATCTATCATTCTACTTCTCTACCTATCATTCTATCATTTATTATCCTATCTATTATCTATTATTCTATTTCTCTCTACTTAACTACCTACCTATCATTCTATCAGCTATCTATCTTTCTATGTATCTGTCTATATCATTCATCTATCATTCTATTTCTCTACTTACTTACCTATCATTCTATCATCTATCCATCATCCTATCCATCTATCTATCATCTGTCATTCTATCTATCTATCTATCTATCTATCTATCTATCTATCATTCTATTTCTCTGCCTACCTACCTATCATTCTATCATCTATCATTCTATCAATGTATCATCTATTATCCTATCTATCATCTATCTATCATTCTACTTCTCTACCTATCATTCTATCATCTATTATCCTATCTATTATCTATTATTCTATTTCTCTCTACTTACCTACCTACCTACCTATCATTCTATCATCTATCTTTCTATGTATCTATCATTTATCTATCTATCATCTATCATTCTATTTCTCTACTTACTTACCTATCATTCTATCATCTATCTATCATCCTATCCATCTATCATCTGTCATTCATTCTATCTATCTATCTATCTATCTATCTATCATTCGATTTCTCTACCTACCTACCTATCATTCTATCATCTATCATCTATCATTCTATCAATGTATCATCTATTATCCTATCTATCATCTATCTATCATTCTACTTCTCTACCTATCATTCTATCATCTATTATCTTATCTATTATCTATTATTCTATTTCTCTCTACTTACCTACCTACCTATCATTCTATTATCTATCTTTCTATGTATCTATCTATATCATTTATCTATCTATCATCTATCATTCTATTTCTCTACTTACTTACCTATCATTCTATCATCTATCATCCTATCCATCTATCATCTGTCATTCTATCTATCTATCTATCTATCAATCATTCTATTTCTCTACCTACCTACCTACCTACCTATTATTCTATCATCTATCAATCTATCATTCTATCTATGTATCATCTATCATCCTATCTATCATCCATCTATCATTCTACTTCTCTACCTACCTATCATTCTATCATCTATCAATCTATCATCTATCATTCTATCTATGTATCATCTATCATCCTATCTATCATCTATCTATCAGTCTACTTCTCTACCTACCTATCATTCTATCATCTATCTATCATCTATCATTCTATCTATCTATCTATCTATCTATCTATTATCCTATCCATCTATCAAATAAAGGAGAGAAAAGAAGAAGAGAAAAAATCGGAGTGAGGAAAGGAACCACCCAGCCAGCGCTTCTGCCAATGCAGCACTCCAGCAGTCAGTGCCTGTGCTGACTCGGAGCCCTTTCCGCCTGCGGGTGTTAGCGCACGCTGCAGATAAAGATGTAGGGGACCAGCTCATCAATCACAATCACGCGGGGACACGGGAGCAGGGCAGGAGGATTAGCACTGCAGCCTGCTCAGGCCTCTTCCCTCTCACAGCATTGCTTTAATTAAACATCACCTCCAGCGCTTACTTCCGGCCGAAGTGCCCCTCCATTCCCAAGGCTGGCCTCCTGTAATCTAGGCTCCAGAGTTAATTAGAAAAGAGACTCTGAAAAAAAAAATCCATTCCAAAGGGTGGGAATCCCTGAACAGAAATTATCGGATGTGGTAATAAAGATTTGCTTTTCCTTGGAATCAAGATGGACTGTTAAATGGCCTTCATTAAGCTGCAGCTTTTTTTTTTTCTGACCAGGACCTCTCCAATAAAGCTATACAGGATCTCACTGAAGACGTTGTTAGCTTCGCTGAGGGGTGATCGACGGTGCACTTTTAAAGTCTGCATCCGGATCTCTCAGGAGAACGTTTTTGTCTGCCTGGAGAGGTCTGAGGGCATATGAGTGTCTGTGTGCCTGGCATTCAGTCTGGGATGTGCTTTCACATGGGTGTGAATGGAACCAGGAAGGAGTTCCTGTGTCCTCTTTGTTTTTGGACTTGGGAAGGAGATGGGGGGAGATGGCAGGTGAGAATACTGCAGCATCAAAGGAAATTCTCACCTTCAGGAATGTTCAACAATTCATTCACTTACTCAACCAATATTTATTGATCGCCTATTTCATGCCAGGCAAAGGTCTCTGTACTGGGCACAGAACAAGATAAATTCCTCAACTGCCTGAGGAATGCCCTTAAGAAAGGAAACTGACCTGTGAACACATAGAGAGATAACACAATGACCTAGAAATGTGGTGAGGACAAGGGCAATGAGCTAGAGGGAAGAGGCCTGCTATCTGAGATAAAGGGGCCAGGAAAAGAGTAAGCCACATGGACATCCTGGGGAAAATAAGGCACAGGTAACTGCAAGTTCAATGCCTGGAATTGGGGAGTATGTTCAGAAAGATTTGTAACAATAGCAAGGGGGTGGGGTGAAGTATAAGGAAGCCAAAGGTCTTGACGCTGGAACCTTGACTCTTGTAAAGCTCGTCTGCCTCTTAGAAACAGGCATGGCTGTCTGTCCAGTCCCTTAGGCCTCAGTTGAATGGCTTCTTTCTTAGCCTCTGCTCCACAGTGGCAGGGAATATCATGCAGAACGTGACAGATGCCTCATTCATTAATATCAGGTCTGACTGCCATGCGACGAGCACATCTTAAGTGAAGTGGACACTGTGTGTGCCAGGCACCTGCCTCCCCACCCCAAGTCCTCAGACAACTCTATAGGGGATGTAGCAATTCCGTTCATTTTATGGATTTAGGCATGAAACGCAGAGAACTTAGATGACTGGCCCAAGGTACGAGCAGTTGCACAAATATAACCTACTCCCACAAACAAGAGACATACATAAGGAAACAAAGACAATACAATGACATTGCAAACACATAAAGTGATACTATAGAGAAGTTGGCAGATTTTTCTGTAAAGAGCCAGACAGGAAACACTTTCAGCTTCGCCAGGTATATATCTCCTCTGCAACAGCTACTCAAGTCAGCCATTTTAGCCAGACAGCACCATGAACAATATGTAAATGAATGGGTGTGGCTATATGCCAATGAAATTTTATTTACAAAAGTAAATGGCATTCTAGATTTGGCTCTCAGGCCATAGTTTGCAGACATTTGCTACTGCATCACTATGAATTGAGAACCAAACTGACTGGGTAAACCACACATGACATACTCCATGAACTTCATATTCACACAATAAGCAAGTAGATATCAGTTATATACATGCACACATAGATCAAGTCTTCTATTTATTTTAAACCTCTCCTTATAATCCCTTGCCTGAGGGAGTGGGAACACCCCATCTGGGAGCTGAGAGCTGCCTCACCCAAGACAAAGGGCACATTCTCTGTTCATTCACCTCATTTGCTGTCATGTTTTAAGACCAAAAAAAGCACAAGTGGGAGGCTGAAGCATCCAGTTGGATTTGAGGAAAACCTATTAGGTATGTTAATCCATTTGTAATTCAACAAGAAGAAAATGAAAGTGCAGAAGACAGGCAAATGTCTTCCAGAAATGTACAAGCAATAGTGCGTAGGTGGGCAAACCGCTAAAGAGTAACCACGTGGTCTGCCTTGAAAAATGGTGAGGAAGACAACACGGTCACATGCATTTGTGTGTGTGTGTGTGTGCATGCGTATACAGAAGTCCTTCATATATAACTAATTACTCACTAGCGTATATCGCTAATTAGTCATTACAGCAGTAAAACAGATCACAGCAAACATCACCTGTAATAGCAAACACACATGTTCTTTGTTCATTAACTAATCTGTCTATAGCATGTGGGAACACTTTCTCACATGAGCAAATCAGACTTCTCTATGCATCTAGTGTGAATCCTCTGATGTTATTAAAAAATCATTATTTAATGCTAGGAAACTTAAGCCTACATACAAATTTTGATACGCATGACATATAAAAAGGCACCTCAATTGTGGAAAATCAAGGTCGTTCCTCTTCCCCCAAGAGTTTTGATCAAGTACGAACATATCAGGTGGTACAGATGTCTTCTTTGTTGTGCTGATACTAACATCATCCTTACTTATCTAACAGTCCAAAGGTGGCCATCAAACCAGAGAAAGCAAAGACCAGGGGCTCTTATTGCTGGATCTATATTAGGGGCACCTGGGACTTGTTAAAAAACAAAAACAAAAACAAGCCTGAGCCACATTGCTGGTGGGAATGCAAAACAGGACAAGCACTTTGGAAAACAATAAAGCAGGATCTTAGAATGTTAAACCTGCTCTTGCCCTATCATCCCCTATCATCCAGCAATTCCACCTCTGAGGATTTGCCTAAGAACCATGAACATGTGTCTACACAGAGACACAGGCTCAAATTTCACAGCATTCATAATTACCAGAAACTGGAAACAAATGTTCATTAAGTATCACATGGACACACAGATTGTGGTATATTCCCACCAGGGAATACTACAAAACAATAAAATGGAACGAGATGTTAATGCACACATCATCATGGGTGAATCTCAAAATCAGGAGCTACAAAGTCAAACGCAAAACGCTTTGTACAGCAGGGTTCTGTTTCTATGCAATTCAACATAAGAGACAGAGAAAGCAGATCAGTGATTGCCAGGGGTTGGGAACAGGGAACACAACAGACTGAAAATGGGTTTAAGGAATCTTCTTAGGATGAAAGAACTCTTCTATATCTTGGTTATAGTGGAGGTTATAAGATTGTATACGATTACCAAGATTCATCAAACTGTACCCTTAAGTGTACAAATCTCATTATACATAAATACTAATTTAATAAAACTTTTGCAGCCTCCATTACAAACCAGGTAACATAGAATCATCCGGGATGGAAAATTATTATTTTATTTATTTATTTATTTATTTAAATGTTTATTCATTTTTGAGAGACAGAAAGAGAGCGTGAGCAGGAGAGGGGCAGAGACAGAGAGGGAGACACAGAATCGGAAGCAGGCTCCAGGCTCTGAGCTGGCAGCACAGAGCCCGATGCGGGGCTCAAACCCATGAACCACGAGATCATGACCTAAGCTGAAGTCAGATGCTTAACCAACTGAGCCACCCAGGCACCCCGGAATATAATTATTTTAATTATCTCAAGGTCCATTTCTCAGCATTGGCTACACAAACATAGGGCCCAGTAACCTGTTTTCCTGGGTAGCTGGACTTACACCTAACTCCAGAAAAACCATCTTTGAAATGTCAACATTTCCCCACCTACAGGACACTGAATAAATAATATTAGTCATCCCAATAAGACTGTTGTTTTCCTACATTACTAACCCAGGGCGTACAGAAGTAGATGGCCAAGCAGGCATCAAAGGCAGGACCTGGATATAAATGGCACAGACACAATGTCTACCATCTACTGAGTACTTACTAGGCTCAAGGCACTGTGTTAAGAACTTATCTAATATAACATACTTTTATTTTCACAAGAACTCCATGGGATACATATCACTGTCTTCTTTTTACAGACAAGGGAAATGAAGGTCACAGAAGAGAAGTAACTTGTCCAAGTTCACGTATTTAGTAGGGTTGAGCTGGGATACAAAGTTAGGTCTGCTATATTCTAAAGTCAACATTCTTAGTCAATAACCTAAGTGTTGCTATGTTTGACTTTAAGTCTATCGCTAAGCCCAATAGGGACCCAAAACAGTTGATAAATCTCTGCCCACAGACACACAGTACATGATTCACAAGTGCTGTGTTTTGCTTCTGAAATTATAACACAACCTTGTTACAGGTGGAGGGATTCCTTTCCACCAACCCACAGAGGGTGAATAAAAGGGTAGTGCTCTTTAGTATGGGTGTGGCTTCTTTCTCCTCCCACCATGTTCCAGGCGGAGCCACCGGGTTCATGACCTGAGAAAGCCAATGTATAGGGGTAAACACACCGTCAGATCTCATATCTGGGGGAAGGTCTTTTCCAACTCAGGGTAAAATCTGTATAAAGAGATAACTGCAGGCAAAAACTGTCCCCCTCTCAAATCTTGTTTCTGCAACAGCTAAGCCCATCTCCTGTACATAGTGTTCAGGATTTGGGGACAGAACATCCCAAGCATGTGGGAGGACTCATTTGCATAGAGGTGGGTAGGCAGGGGCTTACTAGCACATCCAAGAACACAAGCAAACACGCCCAGAAAGGAAAATTCCTTCATCGCTGTGGGCTCTATCCTCAAACAGGGTGCCTCCCCCTGCTTAGGGATGCCTGCCCCAGCACGTTCTCTCCTTGGGTTCTGTAGTGAGGTGGATCCAGAATTTGTGTCTCTGCGGCTCAGCATTGTGTTTAATGACTACTTCCCTAAACAAACGCCATGCAGTGAGAGGGAAGAGACAAGCAATGCTAGGAGCTGACTCTTGATAAAAAAAGAACCAGAGGGAAATTGAGGCAGGGCCTGAAGAGGAATAAGGAGAAGGTCAGGCTCCTGCTGGCCCTGCGGCCAACATCACTATTAGCTGCATGAAGCCCCATATACTCCTCATGTATAAGGTGGGACTGTAACCCTACCTAATGCACCTGCAAGGTTACTCTAAGTATGGGATGAATGCCAGCGATCATAGCTGATATCTCTGGAGGTCTTAGACTGTACCATGTGTTCACATGCAAGAGATCATACAACTCTCCGTGCTACACTATGGGGTTGATGCTATAAAATATTATTGCTATTACGGTGAAGCAAGAGGGTTTGGTGTATTATGACCATTACTAGTCTCTGCTAAGTGAACACACTGACTACTGTTTCGTGTAATATTTAAAGTAGTCCTAGAAGGTTAGTGTGGGGAATAGCAGATAGGTATTACCAAATAGGAGACAGTTGCTGTTGTTGCCATATGCAGGGTTTCATTCAGGGATTTAGCAACCCATAGTCATTTGTGGCGGGATGGGGAGGGGGGTAAGTTAACTTCCAAAGCAGCCCAGCAACAAGCAGGATCAAATTAGGGTATAAAAGATTCTTGCTGACTCACCAAACGAGAGTCATTTACACAAAAGAGACATCTCCATATGTCACCACTGAAGAGCCATGTATATCACAAATATATATACATATAGATAATTCAGTAGCAATTTATAGCTAATACCACTAGAAATATGTGCATACATTTTACCGAACTAGCTACCAAATATCCACAGGTCTGCGTGTTATATAGTTATAGATAATATGGCTTCTGTTATGTACCACACTGTAAGCACCCTGAAGACGGGGGCTATGTATGCCAGTGAAAGATTTTATCCCTAGCACTTCTGAGGCCCTACTATGAATAATAATATGAATGGCACAATTTCTTTTTTTTTAACTTTTGAAATTTATTTTTGCGAGTAAGAGACAGAGCATGAGTGGGGGAGGGGCAGAGAAAGAGGAACACAGAATTCGAAGCAGGCTCCCAGCTCTGAGCTGTCAGTACAGATCCCGACGCGTGGCTCGAACTCACGAATGGTGAGCTCATGACCTGAGCCGAAGTCGGTCGCTTAACCGACTGAGCCACCCAGGCGCCCCATATTATTATTCAGTTCTAATCCAAACAGCCTTGCAGCGTATGTCATCCTATCCCCATTTTATAGATGGGCAAGACAGGTTCAGAAAGTGAAGCAAACATGCCCAGAGGTCACAAGGAATAAGACACAGAGCCAGAATTCAAGACTAGAACCTTTTGTCTCAAGAGCCAGGGTTCTTTGCCCACAACACTCTGTTACCATGCAAGGTAAGCAAAGGAGTTATAGCCCTGAGAGCTGCTGAGAAGACAGGAGCCCCCCAAGTCTCCTCCTTCCCCTCCCAGAAGCTGCCACCTCCCCATGGAGAGATGCAGCCCCAGGAGAAGGGCTTTTATCCAAGAGGCTGCTCCAATTCCTGGCGGCTTTCTGCTTCCTCGTAAGTGCCAAGACCCAGCAGATCATTAATTACGACTTCTCACAAATGGTTTCCCGCATCCCCTTGCAGGCACACTTGTGCCCTCAGAGGGAAGAGTATTTCTCAGCAGCAGAAAGTGGCCTGAGCTTCTGGCTCTACACACAGCTCTCAGCACTGAATCTGCTCACATGGCACCAAGGCCTTCAGGCAAGAGGGAATCTGCAACTGAAAAAGTCTGTGCTTGAAACTGAGGAGGGTGATGAAAACAGGGATTGCAGCTTTCAAGAAGCAAAAAGCATAGCAGAAAGAAAGAAAGAAAGAAAGAAAGAAAGAAAGAAAGAAAGAAAGAAAGAAGGAAAGAAAGAAGGAAAGAAAGAAAGAAAGAAAGAAAAGGAAGGAAAGAAAGAAGGAGAGAAAGAAAGAGAGAAAGAGGAAGAAAGGGAGAGGATGAGAGAGAGGGAGGGAGGGAGGAAAGGAAAGAGGCAAGAGGGAATCTGCAACTGAAAAAGTCTGTGCTTAAAACTGAGGAGGGTGATGAAAACAGGGATTGCAGCTTTCAAGAAGCAAAAAGCATAGGAGAAAGGAAGGAAGGAAGGAAGAAAGAAAGAGAATGAAAGGGAGAGGATGAGAGAGAGAAGGAGGGAGGGAGGGAGGAAGGAAAGAGCTAGTGATAATTAGTGCAAAGGACTAATGTGTGTATCATATTTATTTTTCCCAAAGGACTATTGTGTTCATTTTCTCATTTGTGGCATTGGGGGTAAATATTTGCTGAGCACCACTATGTACCAGGCATTATCTCCCTTAATCTTCCGAACAGCACCACAAAGTCAGCAATACTAGCCTCATTTGACAGACAGGGAAACTGAGGTCGACAGAAAATAGAAAGACTGGATTTCAGATCTGTCACACCCCAAATGTCTTGCTCATTGGCCCCATGTTGCTTCACAAAGACCCAGGGCAAGATAAATGGTCCCCCTTGAAGCTCTGAAACTGAAACTCTGAGAGTATGTGTGGTTCTCCTAAGGCATGCAGCCTTAACAAGTAGTCAAAGACCCTAGACATCCCATCTTTCCTCAAGAGGCTGATAATGAATAGTTTAAGTAGACAGTTTCAGCCAGAGGCCCAGGTTTTCTGAGTATAGTCATCAAGGGAACACCACCGGGCTGTGAATGGTATCTACCTGTGAGCCTCACTTCTGACCATGGCATCTATGTTTTCCACACGGATTTAGTACATCTTTGTGGACACAAATTGGGGAGGGCAGAATCTCAGACAAAACCCCACTGTGAAGCTGAAAATGTCTATTATGAAAATGAATGATCAAAAGCTGTTCTGGTGAATACTTCTCTGCTCTAGTCTAAATTGGGCATGCTGGGGAGATGGTGGAGTTGAGGCCGTGCTAACACCACAGAAAGGAACTCTAGCTGTGGTTGCTTACGTGGGCTAGAGCTGGTGTGGACAGCAGAGAGCCACGTGCTCTCATCAATTAACTGCGATGGATCTGGATCTGATGCACAAGAAGGCTCATTTTACACTCCAAACCCCAGGCCTGCTGGGCTACCTTCACCCAAAGTAAGTTGGTGCTCTAGTCCTTTGCTATAGACAATGGCTCAAAGCCTGCAGGGCAGGGTGGAGTTGAAGAAAGGGCAAACCTGGTGGAGAGGGGTATCTGAGCTTGAATCATTTTTCCAATACTACCCGAGACAGCGAGGCCCTGCGTATCCCATCACTTCCACTTCCAGTCTTAGAACTGGGGATGATGAGGTTATCTCTTCTGATTTCCCGCAGTGACTGTGAGATTTAAGTGAGATAACATATGCAAATAGGCTAATGCAATGCCTGGCTTGTCACAGGGACTGAGTAAATGATGGCTCTCTTCACCTTTATTCATTGAATTAACCGCTTAAGCTACTGAGAGAGGCAACATAAAGGTATTTCAAGGTGTTGGTTCCAGGGAGAGGGAACCACACAAAAGAGGTTTTTAAAATTCCTATGATGCCTTTGGTATTTACACAGGGTCTATTTGTTTAGCAAGTAGGACACAAATAAATACAGCAAGAAGTGAGAGCCAACTCTTACATATCTCTATTTTATAGAAAAGCTGAGGATCAGAGACTTGGAAATGCTGGCCCACATTCATGCAGTTGGTCAGTTCTGGAAGTAGCTAGCGCATGACCCCAACATGATGCAACTTCTGCCAATCCTACTTCCTTACCCTGGGGTTTGACATAAGACCTCATGGTGAATGACTCTTGAAGATGGCCTGGAGACCTCATCGTTGTCCCCCGTCTACTCGTCCAGCCTTATCCTTCTGTGGGGTCCCCTACTCTCCATTCCAACCGTGTTGAGAAAAGCAGTGGTGCCAGGTTCCCCCACACCCCTCACCTGCTCACCTGTTTTCACACAATCTTCCTGTTTAGAGACACTTTGATCTTTTTCTGCTCTGTTAGCCGAAATCAATCAGCCCCTCAAACTTCAAGGCTAAGCTGAACTGAAGCATTCTCTAAGAAACCTTTCCCTGTTTCTCACCTCCCCACCACTGCCGTAGTACTGAGTGTCCATTGCTACTTTAATCATGGCACCTGACATGCTATGCTTCACTTCATTTTCCTTTGTCTTTTATCCTTGACCTAGATAGATTCTGGATATACAGAACTGTGTCTTGCTGTAGCTGGAGAGCCTCATTTTAAGGCATAATATGAAAAAGGGGGTACATAGCAGTTGCCAAATCCACGGCTAAATTTAGGAGTAAATACATGGATGGAAAGTGATGGGCATTATTTTCCCCGACTAAAGAAAATCCTAAAAATTTGACACCTCTTGGTACACATTTCTCCCTATCCAATTTACTGATGGTCTCCTCTGTACATGCCACACCAACCATCCATCAGAGGTTACTGAATGTATAAATATGCAAACGGGGGTAAATAGATGAAACACCCAGAGGCACAAGGGGTAAAGTGGGAAGTTATTTGGACAGGAGCTTGAGAGTAAGGTTGCCAAACTCTACGACAGAACATTCCCTGAGAAAAGTCTGGTGGTAGCTGTCTTCACCTGTGAGCCTAGGAGAAATAGACACATGGGCAAAGAGGTCACCTCCAAATTCTGAAGCTGAGACTCAGAGAGCAATCTCACTTGCTACCAACAGGAAACCTTCACCAGGCCAGACCGTATCTACAAGCCCTCTCTGAGGTGTTGCGGTAACAGTAATCTGTAATCCTCAGACCCTCCAAGAAATAAGATTATTTCAATGACTCAGTGAGTAATAATTATGTGTGAGATAGTCTGCATAATATTTGGTTCATAACAAGCATTCATAAATTAAAAACGACACTTGCATTATCCTGATTACCTTGATCCTTCAACAACTTCAGGCACCGAAAAGAAAATCCTAAGACTTTGAAAAGGGAATCTCAAGAGTCTGAAAACACGAATGGATGTCTCTTCTACATTCACATGGAGGAGAAGGAAACATCTTGTTAAGGTCTGAGCATAGGAATCTTAGCAGGGTGTTGACTGAAAAGAATTCCTTCTGCTGAAATTTAAGAAGAGATCCACTCCCATTTAATTAGATGGATTTTGGGGCGCCTGAGTGGCTCAGTCGGTTAAGCATCCGACTTGAGCTCAGGTCATGATCTCATGGTTCGTGGGTTGGAGCCCCACATCGGGCTCTGTGGCGACAGCTCAGAGCCTGGAGCTGCTTCAGGTTCTGTGTTTCATTCTCTCTCTGCCCCTCTCCCACTTGTGCTCTGTCTCTCAAAAATAAATAAAAATGTAAAAAAAAATTTAATTAGATGGATTTCTATGGCAGATACTATTTGCTAACTGCTCAGCATCTACCCAACTCCAGTTTGTTCATGTAAAGGGATGGTTCTATTTGATTGCAGGGAGGGTGGGTACACTCACCGGGTTTTAAGGGATGGATAATGATTAGTCTGAACAGGTTGGAACCATCAATTACCTTTTGTACGTATGTCATCCAGTTCTGGCTAATAAGATGTAACTTGATGTCTCCTGTTTTTTAATCTAAAAAAAAAACCTTGCAAAAATTGTTTTATCCTTGTCCTTTTATGCTTGAGACACTTCTGTGAGGACATGATGCCTGGAGCTTTAGCAACGATCTTGTGATCATGAGGAGAAATAAAGGCTCAATGTCATCATACGTGAATGGCAAAGTAACAACACCAAGAAGCTGAGTCTTTAATGAGGACACAAGGCCAATCAACTAACTCTAAGACCACTTACTTTAAGGCTTCTTGTCAAATAAAATCAACTGTGCTTTTGATTTTGTGCTCTTGACTCACTAGCCATCAGTTTTGGGTGACGTTCAGCAAAAAGAAATGCAAAGTGACTCAGCTCCCCAAATGCAGAGGCTTGAAGTTTTTGTTTCATCTGGCGAAAAGTTGGCAAAAATAAGGCTTCTAAAATCACCCGAATCATTTACAACTACGACTGATTCAACTGGCACTGGAGATCATCTCACTATAGGTGTGCCAATGCCTAGAATCTGGGGGCCTCAGACTGGGGAAGGAACTTCAGGCATCATAAAGGGACTTCCTCCTGCCATCCACTGCAAGCCCCACCCTGTCATAAGCATGCCGGCATCTTCTCCAGCTGGACAACCCCAGGTGTTACATCATTTCTGAGTCTAGCTTCCCTCTCCTCCCCAACCCCTCCCCTCCAAAAGAGCCTTCCCTTTGGATGTATTTCGCCCTTGAGACACCTTAAGTACATTCCATTCTTCTTTTTTTTTTTTTTGGTGCAGAAAAAGGTGTTTTCATTAAAGCACAGGGACAGGACCTGTGGGCAGAAAGAGCTGTCCATTCCATTCCTCTTTCAATTGCTATCCCTTTTAGTTATTTAATAAGGTGGTCCCCTGTCCTATTAGGTCTCTCTTCTCTGTCGGACACAAGGATCATGCTCTCAGAATATAGAAAAAAATGTTATATAAAGGCAGCACAATGTATAAATAAAAATAAAAGTGTCGAATCATTATGGTGTACATCTGAAATGAATGTAACATTGTAGGTCAGCTACACTAAAAAAAAAAAGTAGCAAAACTTTCCATATATCCTGGGTGAAATGAAAAGCCATCAGACTCATTCTGACAAATTCTCATTCTTTAAAAAGATGTAGGATACTATTCCAGCCCTTAATCATTGAGTTCAAGGGCTCATCCATTTGAAATGCAACTTAGTAGATTTGGAGTTAAGTTTCTCTGTGTCTTTAAAACCGTGTGCAGCAGGGAGAGGGGTTGGGGAGGAAAGAGTGCAAATTATATACTTATGAATCAAAGTCAAAGTCTCAATTATGTGTCAGAGTCCAAAGGTTCAGACAGTACAGATCAAGCAATAAACACGATACTGAGCTGAGCCTAAGAAAGCTCTCTAACCTCATCTCCACATTCTCCTAAGATTTTTCTGAGCTCTGGGTCCATTTTGCACCTCCCTCCCTCCCAGCCACGGATCCAGAAAGGGAAGGAAAAGGTCAAATTTGCAGGGCGTCCATTCTGCCTTAAAGGCTGAGGCGGGTCTCCAGGGCCCAAAGAATTAAAACCGATGCAGTGAACTTGACTTGCATGTAGTTACCTGCCATCTTAATAAGGTGAGAGCAGCTTGGGGATCCCAGGAACATGTAACTCAGGCCTTGCCATATGGAGCCAGCCTGGAATCTGTCAAGTTCACTTAGCACTGTCTCTCTTTGGGGAGTCAGCCAGGCAGTCATGTTCTGGGGGCAGGAGGGAGAGGCATAGAACACGGGGAGAAAGGGCTGTTGAAATATTGAAGCTAATGGTGATGTAAAGCCAGATGCGTAACCACCCTCCCACCCCCCTCTGGTAAACTCTCTTCTCGTAGACCCAAGCTGAAGCTCAGGCACTGACAATGATTTAGGACTGTTTAGGGAAAGGAACTGAAATAGCTGGTATGAATATATGTATTTCAGGAAGAAGTAATAAGCATGTTTTCTCATTGTCAGTGGATGAACCATATTTGCATCAATGTCTTATTTCTGCCCTGAACAACCCAAGAGACAGATATAACAATTTTAGCATCTACGAGAATGCCATTTTTTTTTTTTTGTGGTTGGTTTTGTGATCCTTGTGTGTGATAGATCTTAAGAACAAAAAGTAGTGAGAAAAAGGCAGAGATTTGGGGGAAGGGGAATAAAGGAAGTAGCTGTTAAGGAAAGCGTCACCCACAGCTGCAGTCTGACAGCAAGTGCTGGATACACTTCCCAGCAAGGGAACAAGGGTCTGGGGCTCCACACTGATGCAATTCTGCTCTGATGGATGGGAATGAGGGCATCTCTGCAGAGCTTTGGGAAAAAAGCCCGAATTGAAAATGTAATCTCCATTTCATACTTTTCACTGATATTCAGCATAAAAGCAATGCTAGCCCATGGCTGGCCAAATTCAATGCAATTTATATGCAGCCTCATACGTCTTTGCGGGGATTTTGTAGGGAGACCAAATCCTACTGACATCCCCTCGCCTCCGTGGTGCAGATTTGCGGGGGTATAGAGCGACGCTGCAGAGGGGTCTTTCTGGAGAAATGAAGTGAGGGATTTAATTTTGTACAGTTTACAGAATGTGCCCCAACGGTGATATTTCCAGGGACAACTGGGCGTCGTTGTCCCTTGGAGATGACGAAGACTTCATTTTCAGAATGCTGCTCCTTGAGCCCCTATTCCCATGGAGGAGCTGCCAGAAACCAACTCAAGTTTGTTTCTTGCATCTCATGAATCATGTGTACCTGGGCAAGCCACTTAATTGCTCTGGGTTGACTCACTGTGGCTAACACCATTAAACATCTGTGCTGGTTACACATGACAAGAATAACCAACATTTGTTAAGGGTTCCATATGCGTTAGGCATTTTTCAAAGTGCTTCCGACACATAATCTCATTGAATCCTCACATGGTACGGACGGAGGATCTCAAGAAAATGAAAGGCTGAGGAGACTGATTAAGATCACAGCCTGTAAATGCTGGATGAGGATTCAAACCCAAATATTCTGAATCCAGAGCCCCTTTTATGAGTTACTATACTGAAATTGCCACTGTGACGTGAAGTTCTTTAACTCAGTTCCAGTAATACACTAAGTGCTCTATAAATGCTACCACATGACTGTATAAGCCACCACCAGAATTTATAGGCATTAATATGTTTCAGGCTCTATATGAGCTGCTTTAATGTCTTAGAATGATTCAATTCTCATTTTTGTATGGGGAAACTGAGACCCACATCAGTTTCATAGCCTGTCCAAGGTCACTCAGCTGGTAAGCAGCTAAGCCAGGATTGTAAATGGAGGCTCAAACTCCAGAAATACGATCTTAGCTACATCTCTATACCACAGCCTCCAACTCTATTCATCAGTCATCCCACCCAGCATAGAAAATGCAATCATATGCTTTCTCTTTTCCTCTTGTTAGTAACCCCCTTCCTGGCTTCCTGTGAGCCAAAATAAAATGGTGGAGAGGAACACAGATTCCCCTCCTGGGTCTCTGGATGAAACACCTCTTGAGAAGTGCCCAGGGTCATGAAGGAAGCACCCATGTGTCTTCTCTAAGCTCTTAGGAACTCTCAAAGACTCATCACTCAGTGAACAATCTCTCCCTGCTGCCTACATTTGGACAGTGTGGAAATCACTTGGAACAAGCTGAGGGCATGCAAGAATCAGAGGGGACATGGTGGCTTAGCAGTGGTGCCCAGAACAGCACAGGCACATCGCAGATAATGGGTGCATGAATGAGACGACACGGATGAGTGGGTTTGGATAACCAAACAGCATTAACAGTCAGAGCGGACACACGAAGAATGCTTCGTGCTAAGTGATTAGAACCTTTTCTTCTAAATACTTTATACTCATCATCTCACCTAATCCTCCCCCAAAATCGCAGGAGTTTATTTCTACTATCATGCCCATTGTACAGAAGTGCAAATAAAGAATTGGAAAGGCAAAACATTATGACTTGTCCAGAGTCATACCAGTGACAGGAGTGAGGTCACTCTGATTCAAGAAGCAGGCTTCTCGGAGATGGCTGTTTACCAGCTAACTAGGAGCACTGTCAAATCACATTAAATTACCCTAAAGGGAGAATCCAACCTTAATTGTAAAGCATTAGAGGCAACGAATAGATTATCTTTGTCGTGAAGTTGAAGTACACTAAGAAACTCAAAGAGGTCAGCAGAAGCCATTTGTTCACTGGGATAATAGATGGCAGAGATGGGGGGGGGAATTTTAACGAAAAGATAATATTGATTTCTAATTAACATCTCAATTGTTTTCCAGTTAATAGATGGTTCAAAAGGTGCTTAGTGGATTTAGAAAAAGTTTGAGAGCTGGAAGGTGCTTGGCATTTGACACAACCTCTAGAAGCAGTGGCTTCTAAGTCACAGATAGGGAGAAAGCCAATGTGAGACAAGGGTGAGGGTCCACATTGTCCCTTCATGTATGAAGGCAGCAAAGTAATGGGGGGCTGATAACTCAGAAGAAATGACTCTTGGATTATATGATGCATCCTCAACTCCCCCCCGCCCGCCCACCGCCTTAAACTGAGGCAAATAGAGCATAGAAGGATATTATCGCTTGAGAAATTGTCCCAATACATTGTGATACAGGAGGGCAAAGAGGGAAATAAGAAAATGGGTGTCATTGATTCCAGATTATGATCCAAGTCCTTTACAACTCATCATACTCATCTTTATGTTAACCCTTGCAGGAGGGCGGGCATTCTGCTCCTCATTACCAGATAAAGACTGAGGTGCAGAGGAGTTAGGAACTTGCCCAAATCACACAGCCAGTGAAAGGCACACCCCAATCCACGGCTCTTCACACCTCCAAGCCTGTGATCTGATCTCAACACTGTGTTTTCTGTCAATAAAACAACCTATGCTCAGGAGATGTCTCACCATACTCATGGATTCGTCCTACTGTCCTAATATTTTTATCTAATAAGCTCTGTAGGACAAGTATTCCTTTCTGGGACTTTTATTTTTAATAATTTTGCCATCATCCCAGACTTGGGCCTAATATAATGTGACCACATGGTATTATTTATGTGAATACGCCTGTACATTAATTGCCTACCTCTGGAATGATGCACTGGAACAGAAGAGTGCTACCATTGGTGAGGAGAAGTGAGCTGCTAGCAAGGAAGGCGGAAGAAGGCATTTCACAGTAAAGCTGATATCGTATGTTTGCATTGTGCACTGCATAAAGGTGACATTCTAAAAATAAAGTATTTTATATCAAAATAATGGAGTGTTTTCTTTGCACATTTCATAACACTGGTTTCCAGACTTACAATGCAGCCACGGTGGAGAAAAATGACTTCCAAATGAGTGAACCCATAAAGAAGCAAGTGCCACAGTTGCAGGAAGGCGCTATGCGAACAGGAAGCTTATGTTGCTCACATACATTCTCCCCCCACCCCACCATGTACTTAGACTGAAATTTTGTAGATCAGGGCCATTTTATCCTAAAGGAGAAAAATGGTGTACGTCTATGCCTCTCTCTCTCTCTCTCTCTCTCTCTCTCTCTCTCTCTTTTTCTCCCTCTCTGATTTAAAAGAGATGCTATTTTTTTCCATTGCTCTATGGAGAGAAAGAAGATATCAGAAACATGTTACATGTGCTTTGATTTTTTCCTTTTTTTAACATCAAATATCAGGCAGGATGTGTTGAAGGAGAGATGCCAGGCATAGCAGTTAAGTTGTGTAAAACATATGCTCAACTATTTTCGCCACTTTTTCTATGACTGCCTCATCTGCACTCTGGGAAAGATCCAGACCCAAACTCCTTTTCATCAGCTTCTTCTGCCCGTAGTGAACAGAGCTGGCATTTGACCCATGGAAGCAGGAAAAAGCATGGAATTAGGGCATGCCAAACCAGTGACACCTCTTCCCAGCAGCAGTGACAGCCAAGCTGCGGGTCAGACCCTGGAGCTCCCAGGCAGAAGGGAATCGCACATCACTCTTAAGAGAAGGAGACTGAAGGTCTTAACCTCTCCTGTCTCATCCACTTTAAATACATCCATGGAGGACAGGAAAATGGACAGAACTTCAAATCATGTTTGAGTTCAACATCTCTGGATTCTCCCCTTTTTTGATCTGATGTGCACAGCTTCTGTGTAAAGAAGCCGTGTTCTCCTCCTTTAAGAATTTATTATAACTTAGAGAATATCATGACTCATTCCTTTAAAATGTCCCAGTAATGCTCAGAAGTAAAGTGGACTAAATGCTCCAACCTGACATCATTTCACCACGGTGGCTCACTTGCGTTAATGTGACTGATGGCAGTAAGAACACATCACAGCAACACAAGCTACTTCCAAATCTGGGGAGAGGCAAGTGGCAACATCTACTAAAATGCCAAGTGTATATTCTTTTAACTTTTTAGTCCAGAGGGTGTCCTTCAAAGAACTGACCTCATGGGCACACAAAAGTGCTCCAAGAGGCAGCAGTTGTGTTGGGGGTAGCCAACGGCTAATGTTCTCCCCAGTGAGGAGCAGTTCAACAACTCTATCTCTAAGCAGTGGAAGAGTAGACAACCATTAAAGGAAGCATAGCGGATGTATGCTCACTGATTATGGAAGGTCTCGCAAGAATGGTTGTAAACACAGAAAATGTAGTTACTGTGGTTACTTCTTACAGAGAATTACTGAGAAGACAATGTTCAATTTCCACTTTATTCCTTCCTTTCCCCTATGAGTTATCTGTTTGGGTACTATTTCTATATTTAAAAGGTCAGCAGGATCCACTTAGGTGATAAGACTATGAAAAAGTTTTTCACTGATTTATTTTATTTCATTAAAATAGTGAAAATGATATTTTTAAAGTAAGAAATGTAAAGCAAAATATATCCCCCCACCCACCATGGGCTCTACTCTTGCTCTCTGCTGTGTATCAGTTTAGTCTGGTGTTTTCCCTTTGCTATGAAATCTTACGTATTTTTAAAATGTTTATTTAATTTTGAGAGAGAGAGAGGAGGGGAGAGAGAGAGTGGGGTACAGAGTTTCCCAAGCAGGCTCTGTGCTGACACCAGAGAGCCCAATGTGGGGCTTGAACTGAGGAATGGTGGGATCAAGACCTGAGCAGAATTCGGACGCTTAACCAACTGAGCCATCCAGGTGCCCCTGAAATCTTATTTTATAATCACATGTTCACCCACTGGACTTGAAGGCAGGAATCAAATTGTACTCCTACAGACATCTGCTTAGGCCCATCCTCTGGATAGCCTCATCTTTTTTATCCATCCACCCATCTGTTCATCCTTCCTTCCTTCCTTCCTTCCTTCCTTCCTTCCTTCCTTCCACTCATCCATCCATCCATCCATCCATCCATCCATCCACTCACTTATCCACCTATCCACCTACACGTCCATCCATCCACTCACCCATTCGTCTGTCAATCTCTCCATCCATCCATCCATCCATCCATCCATCCATCCACCCACCCACCCATCTATCCATCCATCCATCCATCCATCCATCCATCCATCCATCCATCCATCCAGTGAGTCACTCATTTCAAATATGTGCTGAGAACCTCATGTGAGCCAGACACACTTACAGGTGATTGAGAAACAATGGCAAACAACTTACTGGCATGGAACATGTAGGTAAGGAGCTGGGAGCCTAGTGTTAAAGGTAAACAGGGAAATACGCACTTACATTCTCAAGAGGTAAGCACCATGACAGAGGTGACATTGGGATGCGCTAGATAGTATGGCTGGGTCAAGAAAGACTTTGCGAGCTTTACTCACAATACCCCAAAGGTAAAAGCAATCAACAGATGAATAGCTAAACAAAATATGGTATATACACACAATGGAATATTACTTAACCTTTAAAAGGGAATTCCAGCATGTGGTATAATACAGATGAACCTTGAGGGTCTTATGCTGAGGAAAATAAGCCAACCACCAAAGGACAAATCATACAGAATTCCATTTACATGAAGTACTTAGAGTAGTCAGATTCACAGAGTCAGAAAGTAGACTTCTGGTTGCCAGGGGCTGAGGGAAGAGGGAATTGGGAGTTTAATGGATAGAGAGCTTCAGTTTTGTAAGATGAAAAGTTCTCGACATGATTTGTGGCAATGGTTGTCCAACAGTGTCAATATACTTAATGCCACAGACTACACACTTGGAAATAGTTAAAAGCGTAAATTTTGTGATCAATATTGGCTCACTAGTTGTGAGAAATATACCACAGCAATGTAAGAAATCAATGAATATACAATAGAAGAAACTGGGATATATATATATGGCAACTCTGTACAATATTCCATAATTTTTCCATAAATCTAAAACTATTCACAATAAAATGTTTATTAATGTTTTTCAAAGGCTTCATGGAGGAAGTACATCTAAGCCAAGGTATGAAGGATGAATTGGAGTTGCCTGAGGGAATGATGAATGGCAAGATCATTTTAGGCAAGGGAGCCTCATATGTTAAGGGTCTGGGAGCAAGACAAACATAGCCTGTTAGATTCAGGAACTGAAAATTATTCAGTCTGGCAGGCACCATACTTTCAAGGCCCCCAGTTCCTGACTCAGGTCATTCTGGTTGGGACCCACCACTCTAGTTAACATCCCCACCCTTGGCTATGATTTGAGCACCAGTGGGATCCACCAAAAGAAAGAGTTTACTCATGATGGTTGGAGAAACATGATGGATGAAGCCGGACAGCCTCTTAAATCTTTGCTCAGGGGCTGGCCTGATACCATTTGCCACAGTCTTCAACAATTTATCTTTGGGAGGCTTTAAAGCATCCTGGACACACATGTGTCATCTGACATTTTTACTGACAAACACATTCCTTGGATTCTAAATGGTTCCTACTGGGACCTACATCACACATCCAGAGGAAAGCTCTCAGACCTCGAAAGTTCCACGAGTATCAATGTTAATCACGCGATAGAGAAATAGAAGGAAAGAGACTCCAATGTGTTATTTGCAAGTTGTCATGTAAAAAAAAACACACACACACACAAAAACACTATCAGAGGGATTCAAAAATAAGCAGTGTAGTGAGTGCAAGGACCAGTGTGAGTTTATCTTCCTAACAGCCTGACACAATGTCAACAATCTAATCGGGATACACGCCGGGGAGAAGAATTTATTGTTTTAATTATCAACTAAAGCTCAGCCTTTTTGTTGATAAGGTGCCAAAGCAGGCACTCTTTGGGGTGTCCCTAATGGTAAAGGTTGGGTGGGTGTGCAGAAGGGAACTTGCTCATTGTCTCTCTCCCCTTGCAGCTCTTTGATCCTGTGCACCAAGCAATTTTGCTGTGGAGATTTAATCCCAGGGTTTTCATACACAGCTTGTTACCTTCTTGCCAGCTCCACCAAGTTCTGTGATGCTCGCTTATTTGCAAGCAGCTAAGCTGATTCTGTTCTCAGAAGCTCAGCGGCTAACAAGCTGGAATTAGGCATTTTCCTCCTGCTTCACTTGCTGTGAATGTATTGGATTCAGCTAAAGGTTTTCCCTCTTAGCAATAACCTGTTATCCAAAATGTACAAATTATGGACACACCAAGTCAAGTTCAATGACCGGAGTCCTTGAGCTGAATCAGATCAGGCTCATTACTTTGGCTACAGATTGAGCTCTCAGGAGACAAAGGAGGACCCTTTAGAGACTGAAGCCAAGCAGGAAACAGTGGTTTCCAAAGGTCTGTAGTGGAGGGGGTGGGGGTAAGTAGGAGGGAGGCTGCCTGTGCACTGTGGGAAACGTGGGGTTCAGTGCAGACAGACCGGAGGTCATATCTCCACCTTTCTGTAGGTACGCAATCCCATTTGACCCTCAAACACCCCAGCACGGTCCCTCTAACCATACCACATTTTTAACCATGGAATGATCTTTCCCAAGGTCCCACCGCTAGTAAATGACAGTGCTGGGATTTGAACCAGCGTTCTCTGCCTTCTCTAATATTCTGGGGGTTGAATGTCCTCTCTGGGCACTTGGGGTCTTTCAACCACTGTGGTTGTTATGTTCTGTCGTCTTCTTCATTCGAAGTATATGCCTTCAAAAAAGCACTAGAAATGCTTGACCTCCAAGATGGTCAAACCTAAGACTTGGGGTACATGGGCGGGCCCCTGCAACAGTTGTACACAGCTGTTGTCTATCTTCAGTATTTGTTCCCTACTCCGAGGTAGCCTAGCAGGTCAGAGGGGACTCACTGGACAGACCTCTTTGCTTTGCTAACTGTGTGGGTCAGAATTCTTATTCCAGCACTTAAGGGCTTGAAGAGGTCTGATCTCCTCTCCAGGAGTTACTCCTGCTGCTGCCTCAGGTCCACACTTGTGTTGACTCTCCTTCGTGCCACAGTCTTCAAATTATTTACAGAGTTATATGTACTGTTGGCCAAACACATGGAAGCTATACAGGAACCATGTCTGTCTTGTTCACCTGTGCTTGCCAAGAACCTACGCTGTCCCTGGAGTGTGGTGGCTGCTTTGTACGCATCTGTGATTTGGATGGGCGCCCCCTGCTCCAAACGGCCCTCATTCCTTTGGAAGTGAACACTGCCTACAACCAGGCCAGCTCAGAGTAACAACACGGTTCCCTCTGAACTGAGCATCTTTGTTCCTGCGATTAGGTGGATGCTTGAATCACACCCTTTAACACCTCACACAGGGAAGTCCCACTGCTGCCTGTTGCCATTTTACAGGTGTGGAAACTGAGATTCAGAAGGCATTATGCCTGGTGAAGGACGCTCCGCTAGTGTGTGCAGAGCTGGGATCCAAAGCGGTGCTACTTCCTGGATAATCTGGGCCCTGTCTTGTTTGCAAGGCTCAGATGAAGGCGAGATAGCCTGAGGGTTAAAGAAAACTCCACATCCGGGCTCTGCTACCCACCGTATGACCCAAATTAGGCCCCACTTTTCTTTTTCATAAAAAAGAAACATTAGTAGCTGCCTCACAGGGTTGTGTGTGAATTAAATGAGATAATGCAATTAGAAGAATTAGCCAGGCACAGAATAAGCACTCACTTAATTTAACCTTTATTATCATTATTAGATAGCACAGGTCTGGTTTACCTCAAAGAGCAACACCATTATTTCCATGCACGATACTGTGGAGTGGGGCTGGTAGGGTTTTTGTTCTATAAATCCTAGTTTTATTAGATGCAAATTACAATTGTGCAGGCTCTACGGCACTTGTAATTCTATTGCTGACCCCAACAGAGTTGACTGCAGCCTAAAACCAGAAGCTTCTTGCCCTGTGCTCAGCCCCAGGGCTAGCCGAGCCTGGAGAAAGTCCCTGGGCAAGCTTCCTCCAACCTAAGCTTGGGATCAGAAAATGGAGCTGATATATTTTCTGCTTAAAATTGGAACAATGAGATTTGTTAGAGAGATGTCTGCTTCCTGCCATCCTGGCTGTCATTTTTTTTTTTAAATATCAAAACTGCTTATATGAACAGCAAGAGGTGTTTTTGTTGGGCAAGAGGATATATTTATGGATGGGTAACAGGTAACATTAAACACTCTACATGAGTGATTTGAATACCTCCACATAGATAAGAATGCCTGTTGCCTGTTGCAAATGCTCATTTCTGGAGCTGTGCATCAGTGATTCTGATTCATCAGAGGGACTCAAGAGGGACCCAAGAATCTGCATTTAGTAAGGGTTCCGAGTGACTCAGAAGCAGGTGATCCCCAGGGCATACTTGGAGAATCTAGCATATAAGCTGACTTTATAAAGGAAGACAGAATATTCCTGACAAGTCTTGGAAGCAGTTAAGTATTATCATCACTATTATTATTGTCTTATTTTCCTGAGCTGACACAAAGAACCTGACAGTGCCTGCCATGGAGTCAGGAACAGAATACGCACTAAGCTATGTTCAAGACTTCTTACAGAAAAATAGATATAATGGTGTTATTCAGAAGTCATTCCACAAATATCTATTTAGTTTACTAGGTGCCTGCCCCCAGGGGACGCATTGAGACACAAAAGCAAACAAGACAGGAAAGGTCACTGCCTTCACAGAGTTTATAGACTCATAGATAATCCCACCCAATACAAGAAGACAGGCCAAAAATTAAAAGAAAAAAAATAATTAATTACACATGCTTTTACGGCATTGTGATGAATCTTCCCTCAATTAGAGTTAGCACAGAAGGATTCTACGACATGTCAGCTGAGACTTAGTTGAAAAGATGGAGTTAGGTTTGAGGACAGCGTAGAAAGTATTCCAAGCCAGAGGAGCAAACTGTGCAAAGGCCCTGAGGTAGGAAAGACTTGGGGTTCTCAAGAAACTGAAAGGAAATCACTGTGGCTGTCATTTAGCAGATGCTGGGGTAAGAGGTGGACAGGGGACTGGCAGAGAAAACATTCTACCTGGGGCAATACCAAGGGAGAGCAGAGAGAAGATTCAAGCTGTATTTGGAGGGAGAAGACATCATTTAACAGAAGAAGAAATTGAGAACCAATCACTCGGCAACTCTTAACAATAGTTTTAGCATCTGCTGCCTGTATGTATCCCTGAAAGCAGAGATTCCTGAGAAAGAGAAGACCTTGTCTATCTCAAAAGCCATCCACCCAATACGACATTCCAAAGCTTCTTCTTCCGTGTTTTAGAAGTTACCATCATCTGCAGCGGCCCACATGTAGCTTGAGCTTGAATGTTACTGTTTTCCATGATACTCCTTTGGAAACAAGAGTCAGGTGTTCAGCAACAGTGATGATCATTTCATTGCATTTCTGGACATGCTTAAGTAATCTCACAGACCTTCTACCAGGGGAGCCCCAAGCGCCTGATGTGAGCGTGTTTGAGAAGGAGCCGTTTCGGATGCTGGCGGGAGTGAGGCTGGGGAGAACTTTTGCAGCTGCTCAGGGCTGAATCATCCAGCCTCTGCTGTGCATGATGTATACACCCATCTGTATGTACCTGTACTCTGGCATCTGTCCAGGAGGCATGAACGCAGCCTGCTTTGGGATGGTTGACCCCAGTACCTTACACTGTCCACCAATATAGATATTTGCACAGATGCACATACACTGACGATTCATTGAGCAGCAATGAAGCATCTTGGACAGGGATACTCGAACAATGGAGTCCTACCTTCGAAGAAATCAGAGCCCAGGGGGCTCAGGGAGGAAGAGGTAACAGACAAGAAAGCAGACCATAGTAGGGCGCATGGGGGAAAGGATGGTTCGGATAGTGCAACATAAGCATGAACAGCCGGGTGTCCAGTCAGACTTCCTGAATAGAACCTCAGTTTCACACCTACCTTCGGAGTGACCCAGAACAAGATGCTCACGTGTGCTGTGCCTTTTCATTCTTCCTCTTTTTAAAAAATAATAGCTCCCACTGTGTTGATTTGTGATGGAGATTAAACGAACCAATCAATGTAAAGGACCTATCACAGTGCCTGGCATATAGCGACATTCCTCAGATACTAGCCATGGTCATTATTAGGCCAATCAATGCCTGTCAACATCTATTATTATTATGAGATCATTTGGGAGGGCAGAATGGCCCCACAAAGATGTCCACGCTCCAATCTCTGGGACCTGTGAATATGCTACATTTCATGGCAAAGGAGACTGTGCAGATGTGATTAAGGTTATGGATCTTGAGATGGAGAGAGTTTCCTGGATTAAAATCTAGGTGGGTCCAGTCCAGTCCTAAGAGACTCTCAAAGGCAGAGAGTTTTCTCCGGCTGCAGCCCGGGACGTGCAGCATGGGGTTGGTTAGAGAGGAGATTTGAAGCATAAAAGGGACCCAGCTGCCCCACTGGACTGGTGGGGGGCGAGCACATGGAAAGCAGGAGGGGAACAGCAGCAGCTTCTCAGAGCAACAAGGACCACCGGACAGCCCGCAAGGAACCAGGGTCAGTCTTAGAGTGTCCAGGAGCTGAATTCGGCTGCCACCTCGAGTGAGCCTGGAGGTGGGTTCATTGTCAGAGCTTCAGAAAGGAACAGGGCCCTGCTCACAGTTGATGTCGGCCTTGGGAAACCCAAAGCAGAGGCTCCAGTTGGGCCCGTGCTGCACCCAGACTTCCAAGGGATGGAGCTGTGAGATAATCAGTGGGCCCTGCTTTGTAATGCAAAATGTGCTCATTTGTCACAGCAGCGGTAAATACCATCGAGTTAACATGAAAACTCACCTGTGTAACCAATTGCTTCCCTCAGAAGGCTGTGGGGGAGCCTTCTGCACCCTTGCATATGTGGGGGTCCCCATGGGCGGGGCGGGCTAAACACCAGGAAGACCCCCAAGAGAAGAAGACATCCATGGTTCTATTTCACCCACAGCTCTCCAGCCTGTCCTTGGGCACATATGTGGAAAAAACTATCATAATTCTTCCCTAATATTCCCGGACACCCGCCCACCTCGCAGGTGGCTATGAAAGTGAGAGAAAAGAAGGAAAAGGGGGGAAAGCCCTGTGTGGTGCTGAATATACTCACGGAAACCGCTCGGCCACTTGCTGAGGGACAGAAGGCAGCATGGGTTGAAGTTCTAATGCCAACACTCACCACCTGTGTGGATCAGGTGATCTCTTAACCTCTGTGAACCCTGGATTTCTCACCTGCTGCTGTGCAAGTTACCACCTCACCTTCCAAAATATCTGCTCAACCCCATGAATACAGTGGCTGGGAGCTCAAAGGAAACTCACAGTTCTTGGAAATATAAAAACAGACAAATAAACACACAAATAAAATGGAAACATTGCGGCGAGCTGAAGGTAAATTACCTAAGTCCTTACATGGTGGCCAATCCACCTTTAGATACAATTCAGCCTCCAAAGTCAAGTTCACCCTCAGTCAGCTCGTACTAATCACATGAAATATCATGTTATTGCCTGAAGATGTCACTTGTGTCAGCTGCTATTGGCTAACTAAACAACAGGTAATTTTCTGGCTGACAGAAACCCAAATATTTCACTCACCTCCTGACAACCATGTCCTTCAAGGAAGCTGAGCTTCTCCCCAATGCCAAGGGGGGCTAAATCTGGACTGCTCTACGTTCATGGGTTTTAAAATGTTGTTCTGGGACCAGCAGCATTAGCATCACCTGGGAGCTTAGACATGCAGAATGCGAGGCCATGCCCCCACCCTACTGAATCAGAAATTCTAGGAGTGGGGCCCAGCATTCTGTGCTTTCTCAAGCCACCCAGGGGATTCTGAAGCACATTCAAGTATGAGAATCCTTGTTCTAAGTCAACCTTAGGGATCTCATACCTTCTGCTAAATGAGTAAGGCAAATAATATAATGTGGCTAATGAGATGTCAGTAGAAGTTTCTGGAAAAGGTGAATGGGCTGCTAGGGAGCTTTTCCTGAAAAGTAAAATCCTAAAGGGGAATTTTCTATTATTTTTCTGAATATTGTCATCTCTGTGTGATGTTTGGAGCAATGGCAGCTATTTTAGGACCAGGAGGAATACCAGCCTAAGAAGATAAACAGTGAAAATGGCAGAATGGCAGAGCAGAAATAAAGCAAAAACCTGAAACCTTATTGATATTTTTGAATTGCTGTACTCTCTGAATTAGCTAATCCTAGAACTGCTTAATCCTTGTGAATTTTTAAAAAAATTTTTAATGTTTATTCATTTTTGAGAGACAGAGACAGAGTATGAGTGGGGAAGGGCAGAGAGACGGAGACACAGAATCTGAAGCAGGCTCCAGGCTCCGAGCTGTCAGTACAGAGGCTGACGCAGGGCTCGAACTCACAGACTGTGAGATCACAACCTGAGCAGAAGTCGGACGCTTAACCAACTGAGCCACCCAGGCGCCCCGATCCTTGTGAATTTTTTTGAGCAAAATCATGCATGCCCTTCTTGTTTAAGCTACTTTAAGTTCAGTTTTCAATTACTTGCTGCCAGAGGGACCCAACCAATATGCCACTTAAATAGGACTCCTGTCTTTAATGAGTTGTCAGTAGAACACAAAAATCATTCAGTGGGGTGACAAAGTAATAATAAATGTGAGTCTTCCATGGCCTCTCGTAGTTTAAAAGACGACAGACTAGAATAAAAGATAAGTCCCCAAATGATACTGATCATACTTCCTAACAAAACTGTTTTGGGGAAAGATGGTTCTGTACTATTTCCAGGTGCAAGCAACAGTCTGGAATGCCAAAACACTGCAATTCCTAGGTTGTTCCCATGATTTACAAACATTACACAGCAGAATATTTGAAACTAGAACTTTCCACCCAAATCCAAGCAGAATGGATGCCACATCAATAACTCTTCTAATTAACAACTGAAACTTTAAAGGGTTCCACAGGCTAGATGCAAGGCTTTGATCTGGCAATGTGAAATGTACAACAATTTGCGGCTTGGGTTTGATACGATCCTCTGCTCCATTGGTTCTCTGGAAAGTCTTCCTTCAACCATAATATTCAACTTGCCAGAGAGGGAAAGAACAACAGAGACAAACATCTTTGTGCACAAAGTGGGAACTCAGACAAATGGTTCTCTGGACTTGCCCCCAGAAAGTTTCTCTCAAAGTATAATTATTGATGTCCATGCCAAAAACAAAGGTCCGGAAAGCAGAGGTTACTGTTGATATTAAAACTCAAGGCCAAATCCATCCATTTTTCTGTCTGTCCATCCATCTGTCCATCCGTCCGTCCATCCACCCACCCATCCACCCACGCATCTACCCATCCACTGCTTTAATCAATCAACAAATAGTTAATAAATGCATACTCCAAGACAGGCATTCTTAGAATGCAGCAAGAAACAAAACAGACTACAGTATTCATCCTGCTAGAGCTTACATACTACGGGGGAAAGACAGACAGAGGCAAATAAATAAATAAAACATATCGTGTCAGATGGTGACAAGTGATATGGCAAAACGTCAGACAGAGAAGGAAAACAGGGTGCATGGGAGTGACAATGAGGTCTGGTTTAATGGAGGGGTGAGCGGAGTCCTGTCTGCAAAGATACACGAATGCAGCTGAGAGGAGATGAGGGAGTGAACCTGAATATCACACACTCTCTCTGTCTTTTCCAGAAGATGGACAGCAGTGATTTGAGGAATGCATGTTCCAGGACATTGTGGGGAAGTGAGCAGCCAGGCACAGAATGGACGGAAGCAGTGGCACAGCAGCCCCCAGGGGAAGGTGACAAGTCACAGAATCAGAGGGTTCCTGCATTTGCATGACTGTTAGAGGCAGGCATTTATTTAGTATTCCCTAGGGTACTGAAGACATATGGCCCTCGCCTTTATAATATACATGGTCTGGTGGAAGAGACATGTGGTGCACGCCATGAAGATAAGTATAGAAAGTCAGCACCTGGAACAGAGAATCTTTTCCTAACTTGGAGAGCTAATTGGGGATATATCCCAAGAGAAGTGATGTCTGACCTGAGGAGGGTAGAATATAAGAGCCACCAGGGACTAGAATCGATACTGGGGATTATAACATCCTAGGCAGAGGAAATAGCACGTACAAATGTCCTGTGGCAGGAAGATCATGCTTATTGCAGGGGCTAAGGAATATCTGCTCGGCTGGCCAGGAGAAGGTTGGGAGAGGGGGTGCGGAAGCCAAAGGAGCTGCTGGGTCCCAGCGAAGATGTTGACCTTCACCATTTACCATTTTTTTCTAAAGATCATTATAGCTACTAGGTGGGAGGCCACATGTTCATAAGGAGAACAAACTGCACTACAGCCAAGGAGAGAGGAGTCTTCTTTCAGACATCCCTGGAAGGTCTGGAAGGGCCTTAACAGGTTGAAAATATGAGGGTAACAGAGACAAGTCCCTGGAACCAGGCACAAGGAGATCTGATGCCTGCTATTGAAAATACTTCAAAGAAGGAGAATGATCAAAAACAGGTTGAAGGTAACGAAACAGAGCTCCAGGGAGCTGCAGGGACTTCTCCAAGGTCACAGCGTCAGGAAATGCAGCCATCTTTCCACTGAAGTAAACAAGAGAGAAGAGTAAAAGGTGAGGCATATTTATATATGACTAGATGCATGTGTGTGTGTGTGTGTGTGTGTGTGTGTGTGTGTGTGTGTGTGTATGCGCGCGCGCGCACGCACACAGGTGTTCCACTCACGCAATGCTGATGCCATGAAAATGAGATTGACAAACAAACCCTATTTGGAAATTGTAATTTGGGAAGTAAGAACTGGGTCACCCTTGTCGGTTGGCCCAGGACCCAGGACACGGGCCTGAAGACAGCACCGGCTGCTTGGTGACCCAACAGCGTGTTGCCCTCCCAGTGGATGAGTCGTGAACAGGTGCTACCTCTGCGGGCCCCCTGGAACAGACAGCAGCCTCACAGGCAGCTGCCCTTTGGACACCCGTTACACGCAGGAAGGCGAGCATCCCTGGATGACCATCCACGGGCACCAAGGCAGGCAAAGGAGGCACAATGCGTGTGGAGACGTGTTCTCCCAACTGCAGCAGCCCTCGCCTGCAGATCTTCAAATCAATCTGGAAATTACCGCTCAAGCAGATGACACAAAGGTTTTGTTACACTAAACAGGATAAAGCAGAGAGGGAATCGGGCCCTTGGCAAACAGAGCTGGGAGTTGAAGACGCACGTCGTGTCTTGTGTTTACAGCTTTTCAGCTGAGTACTTAGTGTTTACTTTGGAATTAATCCAGGCCCATAAAATGAGTGATATATCAACACAGCAGAGGTACTTGCGCAACTATACATTAAAAGGTGATTCACTTCACGGTGAGACGCCACCTACAGCCCAGAGACTGGAAACAGGCATCATCCGGTGTCCCTAAAAAAGGCCCTCCCTGACATGAAACATGGGGTGGGGAGGTGGGGGGGGGACTAACACAGGAGAACAGCTAAGGTAACAGATTCTGTGGTTGGATCAGCCTTGCACAGAGCTCTGCTCTTGCCCCTTGGTCAGGACCGACTACGTAATTTTCAGGGCCAGTACGAAAGGAACACGTAGGGCCCCTTATACAATTAAAAATTTATTAAGAATACATAAATTCTTGGAATCATGAGGAATAATTAAAAAATTATTAGGGATTCCAAGCACAGCACGAGAGCACATGGAGGAACCCTCGTAGCATAGGTCTCTGTGAGACCGTATGGAGCACGTGCCCGAGAAACTGGCCCTGCCCTCGGTCAAAGGGATTCAGTTTGACATTTCCAAAATGGAGACGTTAACAGTAACGACTTAATGGGGTTATTGTAAGACTCAAAAGAGAGAATGAATCTTAAACTCCACACTGGTCCATAGTCTCAATATGCTTATTATTATTGGTTAAAGCGTGAATAAGATTTCTCATTCCATATCTGTGTAAATATTTAATATTTCCCACCAACAGTCCTGGGGTCTCTTAAATTAATTCTTGTGTAGAAAACAAGACTGGATAGAAAACAACACACATTCCAACGAGATGAAAGAGAATGAAGCTGTCAAAATATATCTGAAGATGAAGAGGGCTAAGTATCTAAGAAAAGCATGTTTGGGTGTTACAAAGGAATATACATATCTATATATTTAGCTAAAACCTAACCACTCGGTGTGTTGACGGGCTCAGAGTAGAGAATTTGCAGTTGAAATCTAACAGTTCCTAATGATGTTCCAGACCAGCTGTTTGATTGGAAGACACCTCCCCATTTCAGTTAAAAACCAAAATTGCCCCTTCTAAATCTTTGGCTTCAAGGAGGCAGAGACTATAATGTTCACTATCAATTTCCTAGTGCCCAGCCTTGCATCAGTTGCATAATTAGTGCCCCACAAATAGCTGCTGAATGAATGACTGAACACACGAACAAAACATGGAGAGATGGGCTTTATTATGGGAAGAGCTGACCACATACAGTGCTGGTAGAAGGCCCTAGCCTGCACTCTACAACACTGGGGTCCCTGGTGTAACTGTCCTACACCCACCCTTATCCTGAGGACCTCCGTGGGACCCAGAAGGTCACAAGGCAGACCCAGAAAGAGAGAAAATACAGACTGGAAATTACATGTATTCATGGTAGGATTGTGTAGGGCAAAGACAGCTGGATCTAGGCTGAGGCCAAACCCATTCCTCTATCGTATCTTTCTCTAATTCCATCCAAATGTTTGCTATTACCCAGAGTTATAGATGGCATTTTGTCTTTTTAATTTCTTGATCCAGCCAGTTGATTTCCTATATCTCTGTATGGTTTGCCTTCAAATACCAATGCAGAGGGTCCAAAAGGTGACTTTAATTAATTCACACTTGCCCACATAAGTGGGGATTCTGTATTGTATGAATCCAGCTTGATCATATCTATAATAGGAAATAGTGTTAGGGTCAAGCAAGAGTTTAACTTAAAAGCTTGGGAGACTACCTTCCGGTGATATCACTGCATTTTAGGAGGTTTCAGCAAGACGCTGGTCACGGGGCTCCATCTGGGAGCAGCGGGTCTCCCCATGTCCCTCGTCAGCACTCTTGTCTTTTGGCCCTGATGATCCTTCTCCTTTGTCATTGACTGTGACTTTCTTCATCACGCTATTCCCCGCTGAGAAACGAACCCTTCCGTCTACTCCTTCTTGGTCAGGACGACTTCTGTCTTTCCTTGAAGACTGTTCAAGGACATTCGCTCTAGGAAGCTACTGTAAGGTTAAATTTCTGTGCTTCAAGATTCCCTCCAAGTGCTTGATACTTAAATGCATTAGTTCATATGACTTCTGCCTCATTAGCCTGTGAATTTCTCAAGGACAAAGATGCTGTCTTACAGGTATGCATCCCCGTGCTTTGAACCATGCGTGGCACAAAATGGATGTGTATGTCATGTTTATGCAGTACCCGTTCGGCAGAGTGGCTTTTGTCTTTCAAGAGCTCCTGATTGACTGCAGTATGAACACAATAACTCCTAGGGTATTAGTTCCCAGTCCTAGGGCTATGCTGCTTACTACCCTCTAGTGGGTCACTATTCCTGAGTCATAATTCCTGATTGTGGTCTGCAGGAACCTGTATGGGCTATCCCTGCCTACATGCTCTTACTTGACTTGGGCCACTCTGTACCTCACCAGCTCCACTTGAGGACAATGATCTCTTATCCATCATACTCGCTAATGTCCTTTTACTACAGGTCTCTTGCACATGTCAATCTCACTGCGTGGAAGGCTATTCTCATCCCTCTTTAGCTGCTCAATCTCTTTGCACGCTGTGATGCCAATTCAATCATTAGTTTCTTCAGAAAGCCCTTCCTGACCAACCCAACTGCAACAAGCAGGATGTATCGCTCTTGCAATTTTACATTTATTTTCCGGATTATTTTATTCAGGTCTTTCCCTCCTTTAAGACAAAAAAAAAATCTATATAATCCAAGATCATACATATTTTTGCTCATCTCTAGATCCTCAGCAATACAGAAAGTGCTCAGGACATTTCATTGAGTGAATAAGTAAATAAGGTGACCCACATCTTTCCACAGGTAAGATCCCAGGTCTGGGACATGGACTGTGTGTGTGTGTGTGTGTGTGTGTGTGTGTGTGTGTGTGTGTTACTGGTAATAGAGTAATAGGAAAAACAAACATTTGCATCCCAATGACAGAGAACCAAGTTAACCTCATGGCAATATGGAACAACTGGCCATTCTAGGTAGGATGGGGACATGCCTGGCACCCTGTGTTAAGATCTTAGTGAAGTTCCCATCACTTACACGCTAATGTGGGCTGATTCATTCTCAAATGATACATTTTTGTATTTTTCATGGAAATTGTCAAGCTACATTGTTACCCTAAATAGAATATTACTAAAGTGCTTTAACCAAGCCAGCTGGAAGCCCTGGCATTTCATCCATATTGTTATTTATATACATATTTAGAGCTGCCACCTGCCTGTTACTTGGCTGTATCATAAAGCAGGGCTGTTCCCGTTTCATTACACTTTGACATTTTACTATAACTGCGTTGCTTCCCATTCCTTAGTTTCCAATTGCTCTACAGCCACTCTTGAATTATATTGCCTTGGTAATAGAATAAAAATCTTTCTCTGTGGTAGTACTAGTCTCTCTCTTTCTCTCTCTCTCTCTCTGTTCCTCCCCCCCCCCCCCCCGCCATACCCAGATGGTACAAAGCGTTGCTGGCACATGTAACAATTATAGCACAGCTTCTGCTGCTTAAATGAACCCCCACAAACCCCACTGAGTTAGATTAGATTAGGGAATTGGGAGGTGAGCAGGAAGGCTGGCCAGTGGTCTCAGCTGAAGCCGACGGCTATTTGGTTGTGCCTCTGTGAGATGGGAAATAAATGTTTCCTGCCCCAGAATGGTGCTGGGAGCCCCGACCTCAGAACGAGAATACAGGAAGGAAAGCCAACAACTCAATTAAAGGAAGGGAGGTTTAATTTCAAAATGGTAGCACAGTCCAATCTAACATAATATTTGCAGCTCACTCAGTGTTTAAGAGCTGGATTTCAAGAGCAAGGGGAGAGAATGAGTTTGGGGATCCCCTCCACCCTTGTGCATGAGTTAGTGTACCACAGTCTTAGGCATAAGATGTATAGAAAAGCCGGCCCACCCGAGTGAACTTCTCCACTGCCTCAGACAACCAGGTTGAGGGAACAGGGCTTTCTCTTATGTTCAATTTCCTGAACTATTTCAGTTAAAAGAAAGGACTTCTTTTGCAATCATTGCAAGAAGCATGCTGTCAAGACATCCCCTGCCAGATTTGCACAGAATAAGCACACAATAAAAACTCCTAGAAGTGAGTAGAATTGAGTCTACTTTGAATACAGAAGGTCCCATTCAAAAGCCTCCCTAGAAGTCCTAGACGTCTGGTATCCCCCACTTAATGTGTGTTTCCCCATCCCCCAGGAAGCTGGCTGCGCTCAGTGTAATTCTCCTCCTCCAAAGTAGTAACCATCAGTCAGCCTGTCCTTCCTGGCGGGTCAGTATCCTCCTTGTTGCTCAGGGACTCCCAGCTGCCTCTGAGTTGACGACTCAGAGGCAAAGCCCAGGTCTTATCTCATCAGAGCGGTAATTGAAGGAGGCAGTCGCCTTTTTGTGTCACAGGGAAAGGACTCTTCAGTGGCTGGCCTTTGAGCTACCAAACCACACTCCAAATTCTTGCCCTGCAACCCACCTGCTCCCTGCTCTCTCACTGCTCATGCTGGACTCCAGATCCCTGAATCTACTGCTGTCACTCAGCCTCATAAATGTCTAGCTGGACCTCCAGGTTCTGCCCCCAAAACTCACTTCAGCAGCCCAAAGACCTAATCGTTAACATCTGTGCCTGGCACCCAGTAGGCAATTAATAGATGCCAATGCCCTTCTCTCTACTTGAAAGGCACAAGAAGTGAAAAAGGAGAGGATGTGGCCATGAGCAGTCAAGTCCCAAACATGCCAGAAACTCCCTTTTTCGTCTTAAGAAACTTACCCGGGGTTAATATGGACTGAATGTGTGCGTCCCCTTGCAAACTCATGTGTCCAAACCTAACTCTAGAGGTGACAATGTTCAGAGGTGAAGCTTCTGGGGGGGGGGGGGGTCATGAAAGTGGAGCCCTAATGAATGGGATTGGACCTTCATAGAAGAGTCCAAGAGAGTGCCCTGACCCCCTGTGCCGTGAGAAGGGTGTGGTAAAAACACAAAAAGACACGATGAACTAGGAAGCAGTCCTCACCAGGAGCCGAATCGGCCGGCACCCCAATCAAGGACTTCTGAGCCTCCAGCATCGCAAGAAACAAATGCCTTGTTCACAAGCTGCCCAGACTATGGTGCTGTGTCACAGCAGCCCAGATACACTGAGACAGGCTCCCTGGGCCATCATTTCTTCATCTGTAACCTGAGGGGGATTATCTTCTAGTTCTTACAGCCAGCTTTATTCTCTACAGTACTTTCTGTTTGAACGTGCTCTTTTTTTTTTTAATATATGAAATTTATTGTCAAATTGGTTTCCATACAACACCCAGTGCTCATCTCAAAAGGTGCCCTCCTCAATACCCATCACCCACCCTCCCCTCCCTCCCACCCCCCATCAACCCTCAGTTTGTTCTCAGTTTTTAACAGTCTCTTATGCTTTGGCTCTCTAGAGTGAACGTGCTCTTTGCACAGCTCTCCTTTTATTCATGCTTTAGACTGGTGCCTCCCTTCCTTCTTCCCTCCCTCCCTCACTTCCTTTTCTTCCTTCCCTCCTCCCTTCCTTCCTTCTTCCTTTCCTTTCCTTTTTCCTTTCCTTTCCTTTCCTTTCCTTTCCTTTCCTTTCCTTTCCTTTCCTTTCCTTTCCTTCCTCTTTCCCACCCTCCCTTCCTTCTTCCCCCTTCCCTCCCTCCCTCCCTTCCTTCCCTGCCTTCCTTCTTCCCCCCTTCTCCCCTTCCCTCCCTGCCTCCCTTCCCTTTCCTTCCTTCCTTCTCTCCCTTCATTGCTTCTTCCCCCCTTCCCTCCCTCCCTCCCTTCCTTCTTTCTCCCCCTCCCCATTTTTGACAGCATGCTCAGGGTTCTCCAATCACGATAATCACTGCTGTCAGATTTTCCTCTTCCATCTTTCAGCTAATTCCCAGCACGCAAGCAACTAAGACTATAGTGTCTGAAGTCCACACCCAGAAAAGGTCCAGGGAGACTGGTCCCAAATGCCCCTGCGGCATCCTTCTCTCCACTCTGACACTGCACATCCCCTGCAGGGGGGCCAGAGATATAGTCCTCTATTTCTCCCCGCTCTTGTGGCTTAATATCCTACTTGCCTTTTCAAATTCCTTCAAACTCCTTCCATCTCAGACCCACAGTCTTAGATGTCATCGGAACAAACCCCCAAGCATTTGTCTTTATGGCATAGGCTCTGTTTCCTCAGCCAAAAGCATCTGTTCAACATATCATCATTGAGGACAGACTACATACCAGCCACTGTTCTAGGCACAGGGGGTACACAGACCTGAATCTGATAGAGGTTTGGAGTCTCCTAAGGGGGAGATGACAACATCGTGATAAACAAGTAAATACATAAGTAAGGAAATTTCGGAACACAGCGAAACTACAACATAGGGCAATGGGCCAGACCATGACTCAGGGACCCATGTCCAAGTGTCCCTTGGCAAGGGGCACCATGAGTAAAACACACATGACAATGAAGAAGGACTCGCTCCTTGTAAGATCTGAGTGAAGAGCACTCCAGGCAGCAAAAGTGCAAAGACCCACAGGCAGGTGGGAACAAGGAATCAAAAGACAACCCCACCAACTGGTCCCTCCTACGATCTTAAGAGCAAGTGGAGAGGATCTATATATGATTCCAGAAATATGGCATTTCAGAAAGACAGCATTTTCCCCAGAGCACAGAAGTTCATGACTTCTCTGTTATGACTTCTATAACAGCTTTCTGAGCACTGAGCAAAGGAAGACAGAATGGTGAGTCTCCACATCTCAAGATTATTTTTATTTTTTGAAATTATTTTTTTAATTTATTTTTGAGAGAGAGAGAGACAGAGAGAGAGAGACAGACAGACAGACAGAGAGCACAAGTGGGAAAGGAGCAGAGAAAGACAGAGATACAGAATGCAAAGCAGGCTCCAGGCTCTGAGCTGTCACCACAGAGCCCGACACAGGGCTTGAACTCATGGACTGCGAGATCGTGACCTGAGCTAAAGTCAGATGCTTAGCCAACTGAGCCACCCAGGCACCACACTTTTCTTTTTTAAATGTGAAAATATTTTCTTCTCCCAGTTCACCTTAGATCATCTTCCCAAATGTTTGGCTCAGGATTCTCCTGGCTCAGGGGATTTACCAAAATTTTATGGAAGAGGACTGGCCAATAAACATCCCTTTGGCTGTCTTATCCCTCCCTCTGTTTTCTGATTAATATCTCATGCATCCTCCACTTTGGGCTTTCCACACTGTACAATCACATCCCACTCACTGAGCTATGTGACATCCTTCCCACACCTCTTAAGTCCCCTTTTTCCAGTCTAAGAACTGACACAGGAAACCAGTTCTAGCCAGTGTTAGAAAGCCTGGGAAGACAATCCATCTTTTAAGTCAACTCCTTGAGTTTTTGGTGGATTCTAAGTTCATCCATCTCCTTTCACTGCCCCTCCCCCCCCCCCATTCACCACCTTTACGTGCTATACTGGGTTGAAGACTATCCTCCCAGACACTCATATCCACCTAGAACCTCAGTGTGTGACCTTATTTGAAAACAGGGTGTTTGTAGATATTGCTAAGATGAAATCATACTGGATTAGGGTGGGCTCTAAACCCAAGGCCTAGTGTCCTTATAAGAAGCCACAAAGAGAAGGAGGAAGGCTATGCGAAGATGCATTAATACAGTGACAGGCCAAAGGACCCCGAGGATTGTCAGCAGCCACCACAAGAAGCTAGGAAAGAAGCCCAGCACATATTCTCCCTCAGAGCTCTCAGACAGAGTAGATCCTATGCACAGCTTGGTTTTAGACTTCTAGCTTCCAGAACTGAGAGAGAACACACTTCTGGTGTTCTAAGCCACCCTGATTGTAGTAATTTTCTGTGGCACCCAAAGGAAACTACTTCACGTGGCTACATCCATACATCCTTTAATTCTTAGGTAAATGTCCCATCTTAAAAGTGGCCTTCAGTGACCTTGAGAGCTGGAGTCTTCAAACTTTCATGTGCCTCAGAATCCTGGGGGTGGGCAGTTCTTAAAGATGGAAACCTCTTTAAGGTCTGCCTACCCTCTGCAAGCCAACCCCAGAGATTGGAATTTGGCAGTTCCAAAGAGGCCAGACCTACATGTCTAACAAGCTGCCTGAAGGGAACCAACCCAGGTAGTCAATAAAACGTATGCTGAGAAATCTGCTGTAAATCATGTCAATTCAACTACATTCCCTTCTTGCTTCCCCTAAGCACTATGACCTTGAACCAGTGTATTGAACTGTCATTAGACTTGACTGTTAACCAATATTTATTATTGTTAATGCAGGAGGAGGGCAGTGAGAAGATTCGTCCAACTGAGGCAGAGGGTCACAGTGAGGAAAGGCAGGAGATCCAAAGTGGGGTGTGAAGCACACTTCATGACCACCTCAGATAATTAGCTTCCTTACTGCAAAATTTCATTTGGAAACACAGGCAGATAATTTCATTTGGAAACACAGCTCAGATAAACACAGAGCTGAAGCCTCAGAGAGCATCACTTATGGCTGAGTGTTTCCAAGGCCACACCTCACTTTCCTATACCGGGCTCCTGAATTGTGTGTATCTCACATTTTATAAAACCCAGATCCTCCTCTTCTGGGGAAACATGAAGAGGTGAGTTTAGGGGAGTTGAGGGGAGGGCTTTGGTTACTGGGTTAAGAATTCTGGAGTTCCCGGAGTTTGTTCATGTGATTGCCTGAGAGGGAGCTACTGGGTTTCTGGCATAAGGGAAGACAAGCTCAGGCCTGGACTGATGGACCTGGGTAGCACTCAGCAGCCTGGGAAAAGACTCATTTGGGAGGATGCTCAGATTACATGTGCACACTGCTTAGTATGTGCTTGAAATACAATAAATGTCAATCTTCACTCCCCAACTCAGAGTTCAACTACCAGCAAATGTGGGCACTTAACTCACACCATTTGGGGAGAACCTGATGAGAACCTCTAGTCCAGTTATACGAGGAAAACATGGGCTCCTCTGCTGTATGCCTCTCGATTGTCTGAAACTGAGACCACACAATTGTCCAAGGGCAGCTTCGATGAAGTGACTTCTAAGTTTACAAACTCAAGTGACAAGCAACTCATTCACAGAGAGAGGGGGACAAAAGTCTTTTTTCCTCTAAATTCTCAAGGGTCTAGGGAGACTCAAAAGCTGGGCAAACATGTCCCAAAGAGCTGCTGGTTACTAAAGCCCAATTTGTCAATGGCAATTCTGTCTCCTTCTCTACTGTTAATTAGTCATTTCACACAGCATCTTTGACAAGGAGTTAAGTCCCAGTTAACCCAGATTTCAGACAAGATGGAGTAGCAAAGGAGGAAAGTAAGACCACACTATAAAATTGTTGGCCAGGCTGAGATTAGAAGCAGAAGACTCCTGAGGCTTGGGATGGCCTTGTTTCAGCAAGGAAAGGACAGCTGTAGGAAGGAAAACCAAGCTTAACAGCTTAGTAATTCAGTAAACTAAAGCAGAAAATACCCACCCCATTCGAGGGTATTCATTCCAGGAGAGTGGTTATTAAACGACATCCACTGAGTGAGGACTTGGATAAAATGCCGAAAGAATATTTGTAGTTGTATACTAGCTACTGTTTGAGCATGACTCTTTGGGCATCTTCAGAAGTCACCTCACGTGCAAGGACAGAGAAAATAACTATGGTAGGAGGTCTCGTCATATTCTGAATTTCTCAGCGACCAGAGGGAAACAACCTGTGTGTTCTGAGAAGGGCTCCATGGGGATGGGCTTGCTGGGGAGAAGACGTTTTACATTCTGAATCAGATGGCCACGACCTCATATGATTTATGGACCTGTCACTACTATTTGATGATGTATCAAATGCATCTTGAGAAGTTCATTTGATGACCCTCTTTAACTCTTAAAAGCTTGTCCTAATTATGCAGATCTGGGGCAAATACTGTGATTCTTGCTTTCATTTCCTCTAATGGAACTAGTATGTGGAGAGTTCAGGGGCCCCTGGGCCTCCAGGTTGATGAGGGAGGAGAAGTGGAGGACTTTGTTGCTAACAGGTAAGGTCACAAGAGGACTGCTCCATACTGAAGCACATGTCATCAATTTTTCCCCATTATCCATTTTCCTTCCACTGTTTATAATATTCCTACCAATACAGGTACTAATACCAACATCTTTAATACATTTAAGCCTTGTTAACCACTAGGAACTATGCTCAGCCTCTGCAAGGCACTGGCCTTTTCCTACCCAGCACATTCCTCCAAGCCAGCACCAGCATCCACCATTGATAAGACAGCATTTCTCTGGGCAATATATAATTGTATTCATTTTTATTCGTCAAAGAAAAACTTCAAAGTCAGGCTCTGCAATGGAGTTGGAAAAAGTTGCTCATGTGACACATCATGATTATGGGTTTGCTGAGACTCAGAAATGACAGTAAACTTTTATGGGTAGTGTGACAGGTAATTTCATGTGTCAGGTTGACTAGGCCAAGGGTGCCCAGATTAAGCATAGTATCTGGGTGTGTCTGTGAGGGTGTTTCTGGATGAGATGAGCATTGAAGTTGGTGGGCACCGTCCAATCCATCGTGGGTCAGAACAGAACAAAAAGGCTAAGGAAGGAAGGATTCATCCCCTGCCTGCCTACTTGAGCTGGGACATTTCATCTCATCTCCTCGTGACCTTGGACTGAGATTTATACCATTGGCTTCCCTTGCTCTCAGGCCCTCAGGCTAGGATGGGAATTGCACTGACAGGCTTTCCTGGGTCACCAGCTCGCAGTCTGTGGGACTTCTCAGCCTCTATAATCTTGTGAGCTAATTCCACATAACCACATATCCACCATTGGTCTGGGTTCTTTGGAGAACGCTGACTAATACAGGTAGTGGTACTACTATCTGACTATCTTCACTTGCCCCAGAACCTTCAAATACAGGCCAGGATGAGGAAAGAGCGAGAGGCCCAGGCTGGCCGACCAGAAGCTGGTCAGAGACATCTTGCAGAACATCTTCATTATTTATAGCCACTGCCTTTGTGTTTCATTTGTCCACAGGTCTTAAAGACTCAGACTCTGTCATCTGTTCCCAATATGTCCACTGGCATCCCTTACTGGAGCCCTTTCTTTAGACTCTACAATCTCATAACTAACTTTTGAAGATGTACATCTCCTTAAAAAAATGACCCTGCCCCAATCCGATGGACTCTATACCCGGCAGACCACACCCACTGTGGTAAGTTTACCATTTCCAAAAAAGTCAAGACATAAGGAATTACAAGGGCAAGCTCCTGGGAAGGTGGACATTTCCATAAGACTTACAACTGAAGACATGTGTGACTATAATCTGAAATAATAACCCCAGCCAATGTTGGTTAAGTTTGATGTGGTTCATCGAACGTTTTGCATACAAATAGTCTTGTTTGACTTAAATACATATTATATTAACACATCTAACTTAAAACAACCACAGAAAACAATTCCAACTATTCCCTGATAGACAAACTGGAAGTATTCTCTTGAAGATAAATATGTATAGCTTTTGTTTCAACCGGAGAAAGGATGCCTAAGGCAACAAAGGAATATGAAAACAGCAATGTCTTATTGAAGGCAGTTCGGAAGCCAACATTTTCACCCCATGCACATCACTAACTAGTTACAAGGTCTTAGACAAGCCAGTTCACCTCTCTGCACATCAGGTTCCTTGTATTAAATAGGGGCAATAGATCTCTCCTGGTTCATTCTCAGGGTTTTTAGAGAGATTCAAACAAGACCCCACACGTGAAATACTTTTGAGTTGGTGAAGTACCGCCCCTCAAAACTGGATGTATACAGAAGTAGAAGGCACATTTTATGACCCTTAAACGTGATTAATGGAAAGGCTTTGAAAAACAGGTGTAAGAGAGCTACAGAAAGGTAAGGTGGGGGTGGCTTTATACAAGACAGGCTGCTGGATTTCATGCCTGGCCAAATTCAAGGGCCTTAGCCTGCCTACCAGTCAGATGCTGGACTGAAACCTTACAGGGAGATGAGAAGGAAGAGATGGGGGTTGGGGGGAAGCTCTTGAAGCCACAGCTTATTAAATCAATTACATGATTAATGTGAAAGAGTGTGTGTGAGCTGGAAGGAGGAGACAGTAGTTCGCTCAGTGCAGTAAAGGCCGCTGATCAAGCATTTTTTGTAACCTTTTAAGCCACCAAGAAAATTGCCTCTTGGTGGATGAATCAAACCGGAGAAATATATTTGTTGGCAGCTTTTCATATTAAAAAAAAAAAAGGTGGGAGTATATGAAATCTCCTGTACTGCTCAATCCCAGAATTGACAAATATTAGAACATTAGAAACATCTCCATGGGAATCAAGAGTGACGTTTTATCCTTGGTTAGAGTTTCCTCGTGGAGCAGAAGGATAAAGTCTTATGATTTTGATAGGAATGGGGCTGCCCCACAGAAGAAAGGAAGCGACTCAAGGGTTGAATGGAATTCTCTTCCCAGCACACCATGGGAGACACGCGCAAACCTCCCAGAGAAGTGTAAATTCCATGAAAGCTCGTTAGGAACAGGCAATGACTCAAGTTCCATGAAAGCTTGTTAAGAACAGGCAATGACTCAAGTCATTTGTTTGATGGAGTTTGAAGATGAATTCTTGGAGGGCCATGGGCCACGTCCTGAATCAGGAAACAAACAAACAAACAAACAAAAACTCACAGAGGGGCCCCAACCAAATTAGCTGATCTGGTGAGTGACTACAGCAGGCTGAGGCCAGGGTTTCCATTAGCAACCAGGTCTTTCCCGTTCTGGTTGACAAGATGGACAACCATCCACCCTCGTAAAAGATTCATGACCCAACTTTGCACTCTCTACTGCTTGCTTTCTCATAAAACCAGTGCAAATCCTATCAAAAATTTAGCAGAATCCCTGCCTCATCTGTTTAGGCCTGAAGCTAGTTGCAGGGACAACTCATTAGGGACAGGCTCATTAAAACCAGCCCTTGGGCAAAAGCAGTTTGCGGGCCTCCTCATTTTCATTCGCTCTCACCTCCCTGCCTAACCTCCGTGAGCCCTCAGACACAGGGCTTCTAATGATTTTGTACAGTGTGCAGGTCTGTTCGAGGAGGCGCAGGGCCCAGGGTTCGACAAATACTGCTCCTTATGTCTGCCAAAGATAATCTGCGTCTTCTCCTTTGTGTGCTTTGGTGGGGGGTGGGGGGGGGCTGTGCTGGAGAGGGAAGTGTGCTAGGGAAAGGGAGGAGGGAATCCTCAAGGCGGGTGAGCTTCTCACCTGGGGATGGCTGGGGATTGCACGTGGCCCTGGAGCAGTCACAGGAGCCCTGAGGACCAAACCAGAGCTCTGGCAGAACGAGGGCCAAAAGGTAAACTCTTCGGGGTTCCGTTCGTGCATCCTGTTCAGCCCAGCGCTCAGACCCTTGGGCACCTGGAGCTTGAGCAACAGCCTGGCTAATGGATTCATTACCAGATGTTTTCTGCTGAGTGCCAGGAATGCCATCCTCTACATGAACTAAAGAAGCAGCGAATTTGTGCTGAGAAAGAGCTGTTGGATCCTCCAGGCACGGCTGCAAAGGACAGGCGGTCCCGATGCAGACGCACAGCTTTCCGGTTGCCAATTTTCTCTGGGCAAGTTTATTTTTCAAGGGGCCAGAGGAGGGGGCTCTAAACTCACGTGCCTGTGGTGGCCGGTGGGTAGTTAAGCAGGCTGAGGCAGCCAGGTCAACAGAGAGTAACAGAGACTGTGTTGAACTGGAAAGCTCACGTCCCACTTACGAGGCCACATGCTGCAGCACTCAGGCTGACGGCTGAAATGGAAGGAAGTTGCCCAATATGCCCGCAGTCTGATTTTTCGCAACAGGCCAGAAAACTAGATTTTAAGTGGAATCTTGAGGCACTTAAATGTTGGCAGCTAATAACAGAAAAGTGAAAGCCACAACCGGATGGGTGAAAGAAAAGCAGAGATTTCAGGTTTACAACACCGGATTTGAGAAAGATACGGAATTGGGAGGAGTCTAGATTCTAGTGTTACAGGTGATGACATCAGCACATCTACGAGCCCCTATAGGCCCCTGTCTGCTCTTCTGCAAAGTGAGGGGCTAGTCTCTGAGATCTCTTAGGCCAACATTCTATGACTCTGATCCTTTAAAAGTAAACTTTATTAGGTAGGGCTTACAGTTTCCGAAAGCACTTAGCCATCTCAAATGGAACTAATATGCTAATAGCCCCACCACTGCCAAAGCCATTGATGCTGATTGTTCTTAAAACAGAGATGATTAGCCTCATAGAGCTTCCAGAATCGCCAAGTCAGGCGCATGAAGCACAGATTCCCTAACCGCGCCGGGCCGGGTTGGTTCCTGGGGCCAATGAATGAGTGGCAGAACCCTGGTGGCAGCTGCATCTTACAGGTACCAGGCAGGTCACTCTGTCCCCCCTTCCCTTAAGAGGGTGCAGTTGGACTTGACCAGCAGCTGGCACACCTGTGCCACCCAGGACTCTTTGGTTCCTTGCAGCCCCTCAGGTACCGCTAAAGGTGGGGACAACAGCACAACAGGTGACCTTGAGGAGGCAAAGCCCTGGGTCCTCTCCCTTCTTCCTTTCCTCCTATCCTGCCCCACACAGACGCTCCATTTGACCAGCCGCATTTTGTGCGTTCACCTGAGACTTTGAGCCAGATGTGTGAACCCAAATACATATGCTAAGGAAGTAATTTAAACATTCTCCAAATGAAAAATATGAAAGTCACAGCAGGATCTCTAAACCCTAATTTTCTAGAAGCCTGAGGATTTGCTGAACTAGCTGAGCCACTTACTGTCTAGACTGGCCGTTATCCATCAGGCTCCCTGTGCCCATCAGCTATTGGAGCTTGGGGTACACGAGGGGATTTCCTTCTCTGAACTCATCATATTCATCCCTCTTCCTCACCTGAAAATGTGACCACAAAATCAGTAAACCCGCTTTTACCCTCTGTTAATTCTCTGCTGCCCACCTTGCCCTACCCCAGTAGACTATGGCTGGGGTCAAACACACTCTGTGCCGCTTATTTGGGGAGACCATAAAGCCACAGTGGCATGATTTCCCTTGTCAGGAACAATCTGGTGGTTCCGTGGTTAAGGAGACCAAGAGTCTACACCACCAATCTATTCCAGTGCAATGGTTTTCTATTAGCTTTTAACACATAACCGCTTCTCTTTTCCATCTACGTTATTGCCACCTCTTCCACAAACCCCAATTTGACAAGCAAGAAATCTGCAAATTTGGGGGTGGATGCTCGGGAAAGACTATGCATGAGGAAAAGACATGTCCATTAGCAATGCAAATACAGTCACAAATGAGACAGTGCTTGCATGAATAGTGCCTTTAAAACAGTTATTTAATCCAGCTAAAATCTATCTCCAGGAAAAACTGAGCAGCATTGGGACTCAAGACATTTTGCATTTAAAACATGGATTACGTGTTCTCCTAGTGGCCTTTTTTAGGGGAGATATTTGCAAATCTCATTTATGCCGACTTCCAAGGCTTGGAGATGTCAGGGGCCACCTGGATGATTCTGGGGTTAAAAACTCATGGGCATACTGGAAGAACATGATTTGTTCTCTCTCTCTCTCTCTCTCTCTTTTTTTTTTTTTTTTTTTTTTTAAGCACAAATGGGTGTGTTTTCCTCTATCCAAGAAGAGAGGGGAGGCTGTAGCTTTTATTCTCAACTGCCTTTCACGGAACCCTTGGGGCAGGACCTGCTCTGTGGGGAGAGGAAACAGGAAGCTTCAGAGAGCTGCCACTAGAGTCGTGGGGACAGCCACCTCCTGTCGCCATCATGTGATTGGTATCTTTTGCTCTCTCAACTGTATCTTTAGGTTCAAGGTCTCCTACAACAGTGAAGACAAGTTCAATGCAAACGCCTGCATAAAGGAGAGGCAACGGAAGGACATCTCCCCCAACCCCCCACCCAGTGACATGCAGGCACTCTTCTGTGTGCCCTGAGAACACATGGAGAGACCCCACATTGCCTCAACAAAACAAAATGCAATGGCTCCCGCAGAACTCCACTCCACCAGGCGCGACCTGCCCTCATTAGAGATTCTCTACAAACAGGTGCTTCTCACTGGGCTGACTTCTGAAATGGCTTTCTTTTTATTCCCAGGGACACATCAAGAGCTGAGGGGGGATTCATGCAGTATAGATCAGTCGGCCATTGACAGCGCATCAGGCTTTGACAAGCTGCTTGGCTTGGTTGAAAGTCTAGGTTGGGCTTGGGCCCGTCAAGGCTACGCTATTGAATTATTGACAGGAGCTCACCGTGTTGCGAGGGGAGAGGGAACCATAGCCTCAGCTCAATAAAGATGAAATGGAAACCCTCTCTGAAGCCGACTTTAGCACGTTAAAGGAGTTTTAATGGGCTGGTTTAAAATTCAGTAAGAGAATGCATTAGGCTGATTATATTTTCAATGGATAAATGCAGGCACGCACGCAAGTTTGGGATTCTGAAGGGCTTACAAATGAGTGGGGAGCCTGTCAGGACAAATTATGCCCTTCTAAAGGAAAGCCAGAGTCCGTGTATGTTCCAGCCTGGTCTCAAGAGCAGCTATTTTCCTGCCCTCTCTCCTGGAGTCCCTCCTCTGCCATCCCGGCTAGTACGACGCAACAGAAAGATCCTGCAATGTCATCCTGGCCACTGTGGCCTCAAAGGACCCAAACCATAGACCGTGGGGAGCCCTCTTCACCCCGTCCTATCCCCTCGCTAACCTCCATGCCCATCCCCGGCAAGAACAAGGCATTCCTCATATCAGCATCCTATTAGAGCACACAAAGAGCTATTGGTAGCTGGTGTCCCCCAGTTAGCAAATTATTATTACCAATTCTGATTTTTCTTATATAATCTCTTTTCTTCTTTAAATTTCCACCTGCCAAGATTTACTTGTATTTTAATAGCTGATGTCAGACAAGCAGCATGGAGCAAGTCCCATTTCAGAACTATAATTTTAAATACAATGAGACGCACATCAACTGTCGCATTGACATGCAGGGAATGATTCCACGTGGACTTCTAAAGTGCATCCTAAAAGCTTCAAAGACCGAGCACATTTTAAAAGAATTTAAATTGATGATCACGGTGTGCGTTTTTTTTTTTTAAGCAATTTGTCTAATGTGACCCTATATTCATTTTTTTCTGACTTCTCTTCCAATGGGCTGCCTCCTGTCAAATTGCAGAAAGGGCCAACCAGCACATCTAAATCTGTGTTCATTTGCCTTCCGCAGGATTATCTTTGCCACGTTGAACAGGATAAGTAAATCAAAGATGCTTCTCAGGGCTGCAGGAGTAGGCTAATCTCCAGACAAATATTTAGAAGGCAGCTTTGCCTACTCTGGCCTTAATCGTTTCCAACTGATTTGACTTATTCTAATTACAGCCTTTATGTTATAAAAGCCATTTTTATGTTGCCGGGGAGCAGTTTCATTGCAAATACATGAAATTTTGCTGAGTTTCCGTTCCCATGTTGATTATGGAAATAGTACTCTGCAGCTTGGCTCTAATTAGAAAAACACACTGCATGGAACGTCAACAATTTTTAACATTAATCACGCACCGACAGTGTCCTTTTGTCTCTCTTAACATCCTTTCCACAGAGGCTGACACACCAGAGAGCCTGGGATCTACTTTGCTGCAGAAGTAACACTCACTTCACCCAGGTCTGATGGCCAAGAACTCCTTCCCCCACCCCCCACCCCCGAAAGTGGGAACTGCCAATTTGAAGCAGAAGGACACTAATTTAATATAACAGAAAAGCGAGGGGGGAAAAAGATAATTAAATTCTAGCACAATTTAGGGTAATGCATTTGTTTCATGGCTGTGAACTTGGAAAATTCTAGCACAGTATCATAATGCAGATTAAATGGGTCCTACAGCAAATCAGAGTGATGCATCTATTCCACAGTTTTGTGTGTGTGTGTGTGGTGAGGTTTTTATATGTAGGGAGGATTCCAGTGAAGAGACCAAATAATTTTCTAGATATTTCACTTGGGTTGGAGGTTAGCCAGGCCCAGTCCTTTCACTCACTTAGACTCAGTATCCCCATCTTTGAAATGGGCATGGTTGTGACCACCTTGCAAGGTTATGGTAAGGATAAGGCATAATGCAATACTTTTGCACCATGTTGTGAATGCACATTCACCCAGATGTTCTGGAGTAATAGGATGGATCCTATGTTAATTTCAAATGTCCCTAACTTTTGAACAGGCAATTCCACTCCCTGTAAAATATCTGACATGAAGCCATACACATTTGTCCAAACACATTTATTCAAGTGTCCCTACCAAAATGCTTTGGGATACAAATGGAGAGAATAGAAAACAATCTGGAAATAACATAAGCATCGATAAAAAGGAAAAATCACATCTATGATCCATTGTTAAGTGAAAAAAAAGAAGCAAAACCCAGTAAGAATAGAATACCTCCACTAAAAATATGTATATTGGTTGGCCAAAATATAGGAGGATTTTAAATGAGAAAGGTACTGCCATTTGCCCTTTAAAAAGCTGTCTTGAGTTACACTGTCATCAGCAGAGTTGTTTGTGCAAGTGGAGAGAGTCCTGTGATGTGGAAGGGTTCAGGCCGCACCATCCCTAGAAAAGTGTGCCAGACAAGGAAGAAGAAATGTGTGACTGAAGATCACAATGGAGAGAGAATAAAAGAGGTTGCTGTGTAAGAGAAGAAATAATTTGCTCATAGCGATGTCCAAGGACTTCAACAAGCATTGCCTTCTTGGGTCATTTCTGTGGGGAAACACACATATAATAACACACACGCATGCATGTACACACACACACACACACACACACACACACACACACACACACACACACCAAAATGGGGCAGGTGCTAAGGTTAAGATACAACCTTCTTTTTTTAATGTTTATTTATTTATTTTGAGAGAGAGAGAGAGCAAGTGAGGGAGGGCACAGAGAGAGGGAGACAGAGAATCCCGAGCAGGCTCTGTGCTAACAGCATGGAGCCTGACATGGGGCTCGATCCCAGGAACTGCAAGATCATGACGTGAGCTGAAATCAAGAGTCAGACACTCAATCGACTGAGCCACACAGGTGCTCCAAGATACAACCTTCTGCATGGAAGAATGAAACTGGCTTTCATTTTAGGCAAGATATGAAGTGATGGATTTTCACCTGGCTGATGGAGACCTTGAAAGGATCTTTTCTATCCGCACTAAACCCACTCAAATGGTAAAACCCATGACCAAACACTTTTACAGAGTGGACACTCTTCTGGGCAGCCAGCCCACTCTGCTTCATGCAGGCTTGCCACAGCTCTCCTTGCATTTTCCATCCAATGGTCCTTAAACCAGGTCCCTCTTCTGCTTAAAAATCTCCATGGATATGCACGCTGACCTCTTTGAGAGGTGATACTTATCTTAAGTGAGCTGCACATAGTGACTTCAAAAGACAGTAACTGTGACTCAGAGAAACCTGATCAACAGTGCCTCAGTCAGGTGATCAAGGTGAATATCAACAGTGATTAACCTGACAGCATGAGCCCTTGAGAGGATATGATGAACATGGCAAATTACCTCTGTGGTCTTCCTCCCCAAACTCATAAACTCAGTCTGACCATGAGAAAAGCAACAGGTAAGTCCTAACCTGAAGAAAAATCCACAAAATACCTGATCAGCACTCCTCAAGACCATCAAGGTCAAAAACAAGGAATGTCTAAGAAATGGTCAGAGACCACAGGGAACTAAAGAGACACGACAACTAAATGTATTGTGGGATCCTGGATGGGATCCAGGAACAAAAAAGGGACATTAAATAAAAATTAAGGAAATCTGAATAAAATATGGACTTTAGTTAACAACAATGCATCAGTATTTGTTCATTAGTTGTGATAAATGTACTGTAGCAATGTAAGATGTTAACAATATGGAAAGTGGTGTGGGGTACAGGGGAACTCTCTGTGCTATCTTTGCAACTTTTCTGTAAATCAAAATCTGTTCTGAATCAAAATGTTTATTCAAAATAGTAAACTTCGGGGGCCCAATAGAGCCTTTGATACATGTGGTCCAGTAAGACAGGCTTGTCCTTGCATTTCGGCCACAGATTTATTTCCCAGGCTCATCTGAACTGTCTCAACTTCTGCAAAAGTGTCAGAGTATCCCAAGCTCTTACCTGGTTCATGGTCTTTGCCCCTGTGCTCCCCTCTTGCAGAACCATCTGACCTTCTGATCTTTCTTCCTTTTTACCTGACTGGTGCCTGTTAGTGTCTTTAAGATCATTCAGCCTTGACCTCTCCAAAAGCAGCTTCCGACAGGATTGAGTGTTCATCCTCAACACTCTCATTAATACCCTGTACAAAATTCCACTTACCTCTTCAGTTTATAATTAATTGTCTAATACACCTGTCTACCACACTTCTCTGAACTCCTTCAGAATTGGCCTTCTTTATCTTTTTCTCTCTGCTATTTGGCTTGGTGCATGATACACAGCAGATGTTAAATAAGTATTTCTAGAGTGGACGGACGGATGGATGGGTAGATGGGTCGATGAATGAGTTATTTTCTCTCTGCTCCTATAGAAACTAATTGATGGTCTCTCTCTTTCTCTCTCCGACAACTCCCCAAACATTTGACATCAGATGGGTTTACCTACATCATATGAACCCCATAAGGCCCAACTCAGGCACTGTTTCCTTTGTGCAGTCTCTCAGCGAGACTGTATCACTCATTCATCTGGTTCCTGGAGAGCAGTATGTGTTCATTCCATGGCTCTGTAACTGACCTAAATGGAACATCTTTCCTATTGGTCTTCAAATCCCTGAGAACACAGGCCATGCCATCTTTGTATGGTAAGATAGAAATAGGAAAAAGTATCACTCAGAGTTCCTTTTAGGGAGCGTATTGCCTTATTTGATGACAAGGTCTGGGTAAGAGCTGAGTGCCTGAAGCAGGACTGTACTTTTGCCCGTCAATGTTCCCCACCAGTTAAAGACTTCTGTGTTGATCTGTGCCCAACTCCAAGAAGGCAAGAAACTCTTCTTAATACCAAAAGTACAGGAATTTAGAATTCCCAGTGAAGTCTCAAGAGGAAGCAGAGAAAAAGTATCAAAGTTACACACTTTGTTGGGGGAAGGCTAGAGGCACCCTCACCCCCACTCCCCCCCCCCCCCCCCGCCACTTCCCACCTCCATGGCTGCCTGAGAAGGAATTCTGGGAAAGTGGAAATTACTACATGGTATTTTGCTGAGGAATATGAGACCCCTCTGCCCCCCACAGAAGTTACAAAGATGTCTTCTATACTGTTCACAATTGTTGCTTGAGGAATGGATTCCCTAGGGGAAACTCTACAAAGTTGTTGGTTCCGTGTTGATTTGGCCAGAAAACAGAGGTGGCCACGCATGCAGATTCAGGGACTGAGCAGGGATAGAGAGGGCAGAAGACCAGAATTTCCCAAGAATCAGCCAAAATCTTGGGGAAGTTCCACACTTCACAGAACACAGAGTTATCTGGGGTCTAGGACAGGGGTCTCAAACTATAGCCTGTGGACCAAATTCAGCCTACCACCTGTTTTTGTAAACAAAGTTTTACTGGAATGCCCATCTGTTTATATATTCTCTATGGCTGCTTTCACACCAAAACAGTAGAGTTGAGTAATTGTAACAGAGACAAGGTGGCCTGAAAACCCTAAAATAGTTACTATCTGGTCCTTTATAAAATATGCTGGTGGACCCCTGGCCTGAGATGAAAAATCTTGTATTTCTGAGGAGCAATCTACCCTGGGGTGATCATTACCCCAAAGAGCCTCAGTAAGCAGCTGGAAGCATTATCTGAATTCGTAAGAATTCTCTCTGCTTGGTCTGGGATCCTAAATATTCTGAAGACCAAAGATAAACGGGACAACAGATTAGCGTTTTTCCTGGAAGTCATTTTTGCAGATATTTGTAAGGAATCCCAAAGTTCACATCCCTCCCAGAATTCTGCCCCACCTTGCAAATCATACCTCACCTTTAAGACAAGGACCCAAACTGAGAAAAGTGGATGTGTGGCCTGAGAGCCACATTCCCGCCCCAGGGAAAGGCCCTGGACTGGCCTCAAGCATCCCTTCTGACCTGGCAATTTCCTTGGGGGCCAAAGAACTAGGGGCACCGCCTGGCAGGCTTGAGGACTCATCTTCCCGCAACTACTGGACTGACACTCTCTCCTGGACCAGGCATAGGAAAAGCAGGTGGAGGGAGGAAGGACTCCAGGTGATAAAGGCTTCCCACTGGTGGGAATGGTGTGAACCATCTAAGGAATCCTCCGGAAAAGTCATCTTCTGTGTCAACTAGAAACAACCCCTGTGCAGACAGTGTGAACTGCGTGGTGAAGAAAAGGTCTAATAAGAGACAACTCGTTCACTTAGCAAATAAGTGCTCTGATGGCAGGATTCCTGGCCTCAAATACCAACTCTACCAGTTAGTTATGTGGGTAGAAAGCAGGCCAGTTAACCTCTCTCTGTCAGCTTTTGCCAGAGGCTAACAAGAGGGAGAACGGAGAATGATGGCTGAATGGATAAGGAGATTCCTTCCGGGATTATGGAAACAGTCCAGAGCTAGATAGTGATGGTGGTTGCACGCCACTTTGAATGAACTAAATGTCACTAGAGGTAAATTTTAGGCTGTGTGTCTTTTACCAGAATTTGCTTTAAAAGACGTAGAGGGGCGCCTGGGTGGCTCAGTTGATTGGGCATCCGACTTTGGCTCAGGTCATGATCTCACACCTCGTGAGTTCAAGTCCCGCATTGGGCTCTGTCCTGACAGCTCAGAGCCTGGAGCCTGCTTCGGATTCTGTTGTCTCCTTCTCTGCCCCTCCCCCACTCACATTCAGTCTGCCTGGCTCTCTCTCTCTCAAAAATAAATAAACATTTAAAAAAAAATTTTTAAAGACATAAAATAGGGGCCCTTATTAGAGTTAAAGAAAAGGATTAAGTGAGACAATCATGTAAAACACCAGCCAAGGGGGAGCCTGAATGGCTTAGTCAATTAAGCGTCTGACTTTGGCTCAGGTCACAGTCTCACCGCTCTTGAGCTGGAGCCCTGCGTCGGGCTCTGTGCTGACAGCTCAGAGCTTGGAGTCTGCTTCAGATTCTATCTCTGTCTCTCTCTGCCCCTTCCCTGCTCACGCACTGTCTCTCTCTCTCTCTCTCTCTCTCTCTCTCTCTGTCTCAAAAATAAATAAACATAAAAAAAATTAACAAAGATAAAAAATAAAAAAAATAATAAAACACCAGCACAGGGCATGATACAGAGATAATCAGTATCTGTGATTGTGTTGATCTGTGTGGAGACTATAAATCCATTTGTGGTTGGGGTTGTTATGAACAGCTGGGCACTACCTGCGTCTTTGGAGCCACTAGAGTGCAATGGAGGGGCTTGGACTCCCATTTGATGACAGTGAAAGCAAACCCACCACCCAATGTAGATTCAAACACATATGTTTCTATTGATCTGAGTCCAAGAAATAAGCAAGCTAACATTCTTTCACATGTACCCGTGCCAGGTTCTTTTCCAGATGTACCACACACACATCACTGTACTTCATGCTCATGACAACTCAGTCCCATTATGGCCCCTTCGCACATGGACATCCTTCTAACAAGTGGGCCGGACTTGAAATGCGGACCTGGAGCACTGAACTTGAAGTTCAGGGTCCTATGCCCATCCCATCCCATCATTACTATGGAGACACAGATCGTCTGGGCACCATTTTTAACCCAAGAGTGAAGTTGGTTCGTACTATTCTCAACAGTGGGATGCTGTGCGTTTGTCACTGTGAATGGATATACAAGAACAAATAAAACAATATATACCTTTCCAAATGGGGAATGAGTACAGATAAAGATATGAGGCCGTGGAACATTATTTATTCAAAAATATTTAAGTGTGCAAGGTTAATAATGAACCCCTTCTGTTGGATAGTTAGTGGAAGTAAAGTAAAAAGAAAAAAAAAAAGGAATCCATTAGTTCAGCCAATTTCTACTGAGCACCTACTCTTTGTAAAGAATCATGTCAGGATCTAGGGTAAGACCATGACAAGAAAGTAAGTAGGTAAATATAACACTATCACATGAATTTCACAAGAGCAGGTTTTTTGGTATTCTTTGTATATTTCTATCTCCTAGTTTCCGGAAGAGTGTGCAACATACAGTAGATCTCAGCAGTTATTAGTTGGAGTACTGGAGTAATGAAAGAAGGAAGGAAAGACTATGGGTCTAGGGTAAGACTAGGGTCTAGGGAAGCACAGAAGAGAGGCAGGTGAGTGACGTGCTGTCAGTGTCCTTATTTCACAATGAAGATGGTAGGGTCTCCAAAGGAATAGATACATCACCCTTGGCCTTGACCCTCAGTGGTTACCCAGCAGCTTTGATCACTTCCTCCCACTACCCCTTCATCTATATAACGACTATTTCCTTCTCTCCTCCTATATCAGGCACTGTACTAGGTTCTGAGACTATAAGAAAGGAGAGAGGACAAAATAGGTGGCTTCCTGCCTTTATGGAGCTTACTGCTGAGTCAAACGTTGATGCGTGTGCCCTCTCTCTGCAGGCTGCTCAGTGCTCTGACAGTGCTACCGGGTGCTGGCAGACAAAATAAAAGCTGAATGGGGAGGGGCTACTTTTGGTGGACGGGCCAAGAAAGGCTTCTCTGGGCAGGCGAATGTGCATCACCAGCTGATGAATGAGAAGGTGCTCAGGGAAGGACAGGCAGGATGGCTTGTGCACAGTTTTGGGGATCCCAGGGCACTCTGGTATGAGAAAGAAGCCAGGGTGGCCAGGGAGTATGGCACAGAAAGACCAGATGGGGGATGTGACTTTGCCTTCTGCCCTCTGGAAGTTCTCCCAGTTCTTCCAGTTCTCAAGGTTTTACTCATAATATTTACATCAGGGGATGCCAAAAACAGCGTCGCCTTGCTCACTGCCCTACCACTCCTGTGTGGTCTCCCCTCCCCTTTATCTACTCATTTCCTCCAGTGTGGACATGCCAGTAGGAAAAAGAAAATAAGATAAACCTCATCCTATGTATTGAATTTCTGCTGTATGTCAGGCGTTGTGCTGTGCATTTATTTTATTATCTACATGTGAAGGAGGTATCAGTAAAGCTATTACTGTTACTACTGCTCCCACTATTATTATAATTACCGTCATTATTAATATTCCCATTATAAAGATGGATAAAACTCTCAGACAGGGGAAGTGAACTGTTCCAAAGCAAAAAAAAAAAAAAAAAAAAAAAAAATCTCACGCACACTTGTGTGGAAATTCAAACACAAGTCACCTGACTGCATTAGATAATAATTCATATAAAATGTATTTGTCTCGCGCAAGACTTTATGTGTTCAACAAAAATTTTACTATGTAATGACCACGTGCCAGGCATAACGCCAGGTGTGGAGAACTAAAATGAATAAAAGGGACCCCTTCTTTAAGCAGAAAGACGCATAAACACCATCACACAACATGATACATCCATCGGGCAGATATATAAGCAGCTATGGAAATTCAGATCTGGAGAGAGTGACAAAGTCAGCGGGGGCCTCCCAGAAGTGGGAACGGTTGGGCACAAACTTAACAGATGGAGAAGAAATTTCCAGGTGAGGAAATGGGAGGGAAGAATGTTCTTCGAAGACAAAAACTCATGTGTTGTGAGGTGTGTTCTCAGTTGAATAGCTTGGGCAGGAGGAGGCAGGACTGGATTATAAAGGGTCTCAGAAGTCAGGTGAGAACTGGGGACTTTCTTCAAATATAATGGGGAACCACACATGGGTGTTAAGCAGGGAGACTAGGGGCGTACTTGATAGTCAGCAAAGACCAAGCCTGTTGAACTACACCACAGGGTCTCAAAGTGTGGCTCTTGGATCCACGGCATTGTTATCTCCTGGGTACCTGTTGCAATGGGAATTCTCTGACTTCATCCCAGACCTACCGAGAAGCTCTAACAAGCTTTCCAGGGGATGCTGACGCACACAAGTCTGGGAACCACGGGCTACGTACACTCGGCTGGCTTCCGTTTCATGCTTGCTTCAAACCCAAGATATGGCCCCTCGGCTACCCCCACGTCCCGGCAGAGGACAAAATATGCAAAATACGCAATGTATCTTGTCCCCTTCTCGGGGTCAACCCATACTCCCCAGGCGACTCTCCTGCACAGTGTCTGTCTAACTTTCTTGGGAGAGAGTCTCTCTCCTGGTTTATCTCTTTGGTTTTGGTTAGAGAAATAACCAGGAGTCTCTCCTTCCTGGTGTTCCTAGCTGCACAGGGAACCGGATAACTGAAAACGGATGCTGATCGGGAACTCTGGCTGGTGCTCCATAACTATTGTTAGCTAAGTGCCGGGCTAATGCATTCGGAGGTGGTGAGTTAATAGGAAAACAGGCCTGATTCGGTAGCCTGGGCCCACGGTGACCCAGAGCTGGGTGTTCAGTGGTGACTGGCGACACCCCCCCCCCCTTAAGTCACCTCTTGTTAGTGACAACTATAGGCAAATTGCTAGCAAGGATTAAGTGGGGGAGACTACGCCAGGATCACTGTCAAGCAGAGAAAAGACTCAATTTGTAGAGCAATCACGACTCTGTAATCATTCTTTAAGAGCTCTTTTCAGCTGTGTTTGCCTTCGGAAGGTGCGGACCCTGCCTAGGTGAAGGTGGGCAGAGAGCTGCATGCTGGCTTTTTCTTGAGCATACTAAAATGATTACTCCCCTAAACGAGATAAGCCTCACTATTAATAGCACTCTGCCTCAACCGGTCTCTGCTGACATCCGAGGCCCAGATGCTGCCTTGAACAAATGAACGCCAATGTGCAGAAACAATTGATCCGAGCTCATGAATACAGCACGTTTCTGTAAACATGAAGGAGAATCTGGGAGGAAGCTTTATGGGGAAAAAAAGATACATTTCGTTTATCACTTTTTGCATAATGTCCATGTATAATAGCAACAAATTAACAAGGCAGTATTTTAAGAAAAGCTAGGTGAGGGTGTGTGGGAAAAAATGCTGCAAAGGTATTCTTTCTCCCCAATTCAAAGGCAGTGGATTTTAAAGGAGGCGGGGGGGGGGGGGGGGGTTGCCTTTTCTTTTCCAAATGTTAGGAGCATTTGCTTAGGTAGGATAATGGCTCATCCAAAGCTTATTCTCAGGGTTCAACAATTTCACTATTTCTCCCCCATTTATCTGGAGAAGTTGGGAAACAGAATAGATGAGAGGTACCTGTGTTGTCTCAGAACATTCTGCAACTTGCAGACAAAGGAGGTGCCGGAAATGATATTTAAAGTCCTTCAAAGAAGAGTTCCGATCCTTTGGAGTTTCCTAAGTAGAAACAGGTTTGGAGAAAGTTTCCTACCCTGTAACTCACCAGCAGGCTGGCGGGGGGGCGGGGGGGGGGGGTCGTGGAGGAGGGAGGGCAGGTGAAAAGAAGAAATAGCGAGAAGGCTCATGGTGGTAGGAAAGAGCTGACTCATGTATCCCTCGCCAAATATTGCTTTTTCCCCTCTGAAGGTTTACAGAAAGTCTCGGTGAACGAAATTAAGCCCCTCTCATTACGTGTGTTGTGAATCTGCGTGTTCTAAACGAAGCATTACGCAATGATAGAATTTTAGCAGGCTATAGCCAAAACGTACTTCCGAACATAAATTTCCAGTTTTTCTCTAGCTATCCAAATGGAATTACTTCACAGCAGTACGACCTTTTCCCTGGGGGGGAAAAAAAAAACAAACCAAACCAAAACAAAACAAAAATTTAATAATAAGTAATTAGCACTAGCCAAAGACAATGTACTAAGACTTTTTTTAAAGCTCCCTTTTAAATTTCAAAATAACAATAATAATAATGGAAAATTTTATTGAAGAATTAAGTGCTACCTCTATGTCAAATACCAATCTTTGAGTTCCCAAGCTTCTAAGCTCCTCTCAGCTTTGGAGCATCATTCTTCTTAGTTGCTCTCTAAAATCTACCTCTCGGGAGGACATTCAGCCAGAATAACACCTGTGATTCCCCATGGGGAGGGGGTGCAAAGGACCCAAAGAAAATTGGAAATTTAAGGTGATGACCTTCGATGCTACAACTGGAACTGTTTTCTTGTTTATTTTTGACTTTTTTTTTTTTTTTTTGCTTCTTTTTTTAGGATACTACTATGTTCCCAGACTGTCAAAGTTCAGATGCTATCCCTTTCCGTGAGGACTTGGTATTTCTTTCCTGGGCTGGGTGCTGCATAACAGACGGAATGAACATGTGGGCTGGGTATGAGGTGAACATAAAGGTCTTACCAGTGATCTTAGAATGGATAAAATGTGAGTGCATCTAAAGCACATCAGTGAAATCCACAGATGCCCTATTTATGTACTGCTTCAAAAAAACCACGACAAAAACCTGCTCCAGAGTCATTATATCATCGCATAGTTTTTCCCCCTCAAAACTCACTATAAAGAAGCTCCAGATGCTTTAAAAACAAAAAGAAAAAAACAAAAACCAAAAACCAAAATAAAAATAAAAACAAACTGTCACACAAAACCCAGACTCAGAATAAACCAAAGGAATAATTAGCTTGGAAGATATTTTTTTCCTGCCTTGTGCTGAAGTTCTACAAATAAAGAGAACACTTAGTGACAAATGCCTTTAGCTCTCCATCCTATTAGCTTTGGGGGGCCTTGAGGTAACCTCGACAAAGAGGGGACTCTCTGGGGTTAAAACACAAGGCTTTCTTCGGAAAAGTGGATATGTCAGCAAGCACAGCTCATATAAATACTACCTATCATCCCCCTCCCCCCCGCCATCCTTTTGCTGTTTAATCTAGCCTATTTCCAGAAGGGGCGAGATTCAAGAGAAGGAGAGAAATCCTCTAAGACAAGTGAAGAGAGATCCCAGGCCCAGCTGTGACACAAGGAATGCAGAAAAGGAAGTGGCCCAGCCTCGGCTTTTGCTCCTTTTATACCAACCGGACACATGAACAGTTCAGCGAATCAAAACCTGCAAGTTCCCCTAATCGGATACGCAGGATAAACACCACAGCCAACAGGCGACACTCCTTTCCGACAGGAACGTACGACTGGGGGTACAGACAGCGACAGGAGTTCTGACGGAACCCGCAACTCACAGGGCACCCCAGAAACCTCCCACATCTCCCCCTTACTCCATTCCACAATTCTGCTGGCAGAGGAAACCGTGGCACCCCAATATCTTTGCCTATGACAGGCATGCAATTACCTGTCGTTATTTCCCCTTTCTTCCTGTTTTGCCATGTGCACTCCTTGTGTCTAGAACTGGTGGGTAGAGATGTAATTAGTTAACTAAGAGAAACCATGTTTCTCCGTGCTGGAGAAGCTGGGCTTGGGGGGGGCGGGGGGTGGTGGCATTCTCTCCGTGGGCTGGTCTCAGATTTTGGGTCACTCCTAACAGAAGGCCAAGCCTGCACTTAAAATACAGCAGGACTCAAACTCTCCAGGCTTCATCCTCTGGCTCTCTCTCTCTCTCTCCCTCTCTCTCTCTCTCCCCCCTGCTCTCAGACACAGAATCCCCAATGGGAAGAGATAAACTCACCCCAGTTGTGAAGCCAGCTGGCACGAGGGTTGGGTGGCCAGGCGTCAGTGTGAAATGCTAGTGATTATAGCTCCATGGGTGAAAAGGGGCCAGAGGAGAGAAAAGGAGGGATGGAGATGCTTGGCAAAAGGCAAAGAGAAAAAGGCAGAAGGAAACACATCAGGAATATGTGCAAAGGAAAAAAAAATAAGGCAAAGGGGACGAGAAATTAATAATCCAACAAGCAGGTTTCCTCTGTGTTATTAATGACACTGCTTCGCCAGAGTTGCAGAGGAACCCGGTGCTGCACATGGGAGGGAGGCGTCAGAACACCATTGGCCGCCTCCGCTCACTCCTATACATCTCAGCCAATCCTCCCTGTGCCTTAAGGTACAGATACATCTGGGCTGCAGTTACAAACCCCTGGAAGATGAAGAATCGTGCTCTGTGGGTAAGGCACTGCTCCGTCCAGTTAATGCACTATAAACTTTATTTGAGCTGACTTCTCATTTGATCCCCCAGTGACGAGGTCAAGGAGCGCAAGCAATTCCACCCCAAATCATGCCATAATCGAATTGCTGTCTATTTCCCGAACCTATAATGAAAAAGGCAACCGAAATAATGCAGGTAATGTTGGCGGCCTCCCTTGCCTGTCGGACATTATCACCTCCGATTGCTCAGCCGCCATTTCCTTGGTGCCCTAACAATGAATATATTTCACAGCTCACTGGCTCTCCTGTGTGGGTGGCATGGTATAGACACCTACATGATATGAAAGGAAAGCTAAAACAATAGGGCTGTTTCTGAGCGCCGTGCCTAACAGCCTACTGGGGGGAGAGGCGGTTTTATCAAAGTGCTTCTCACGTGCGTGCACCCCCCCCCCCACACACACGCACACATACACACACACACGCACACACAGCAACCTGGTGGGGTCCAGAGTCACAGATTCTGCCAAAGCCAACTCAATTTCTCTTTGTCTACTTAAAGTCCCAGCTTCATAACCTAGAGCGTAATAATGGAGAGTGCGATTCCTTTATCACTAAGATGCTCTGAAGGTTTTTATTCTATTTTCTTCCTCTGAATAAAATGGGACAGATATGGCTTTAGGGACTGGGCAGGAGATAAAATAATGTGCCCTATCCGAAGATGCCGTTTTAAGTGGCCGCTTCTCCTTAAAAAAAGGGTCTAAAAAAATCAACACTCCCTATTTGCATGCCCTCAGCAAAGTCACAGCATGACCCAATGGTGCAGATTCAAAGCCACAGAAGGAGCCACACAGACAGGACAGCACAGCACACTCAGTTGGGACCTTTGGCAAAGCCCATCTCCAGTGGGAGATGATGTGGGACATGGGGGTACCTGTGTTCTAGAGAAGCTGTGTCCAATTTAGCGCCTCACTATCTTCCAACCCTGCCTTTTAGTTCTCTAACTTGTAGGCTTGGTTCACTCAGAGCAGTGGCTTCGAAATTTCCAGGCATCAGATAACCTGTCTTAGAAAACGGCTGTGCCCAGGAGATGACACTTACTGCCAAGCCAGGATCACCAAATGCTGGGGCCGGTACTGAACCTTGGAAATCAGGTATACGGACGGATGCACGAACATGGGCAGTCATATCTGTGAAAGCATGTCTTCAGCTGGCAAACAAACACACAACAACCACAACTACATTAAGAGTGATCAACAGGAAATACGTTAAGTCAGGAACAGTTAGAGTGCAACCACACAGATTCTTAAGCTTGAATAATAATGTGAATTACTCCTATCTCTCATCTCTTTTCCATGTCGTTTTTCTCCGCACAATTTTCATTACACAGAAATGTATTTCCTGGGGGCACCTGGGTGGCTCAGTCGGTTGAGTGTCCGACTCCAGCTCAGGTCATGATCTCACAGCTCGTTGAGTTCGAGCCCCGCGTTGGGCTCTGTGCGGACAGCTTGGAGCCTGGAGCCTGCTTCAGATTCTGTGTCTCCCTCTCTCTCTGCCCCTAACCCACTCGCATTCTGTCTCTGTCTCTCTCAAAAATAAAAATAAACATTAAAAAAAATTTAAAAAAAAAAAGAAATGTATTTCCTGGTCTATAAAATCACTTTCCCCAATGTGGCCCTACCTTCAACAAGGAAAACCAGGCCATGGAAACTCCGTGCTGCTGGATAAGGCAAGATGGCCAGGTGAGAAGAATCTAGGAGAGCTCATCAGGTGAAAGTTTCAAATTTCCCCCTCCAGGTCTGTCCAGACTGATGGAAGGTCAAGAACATGTTTTCGAAAAAGACATATAAGTTCAAGGGTGTATGCCGACACAGAGACAAAGAATAATTCTTTAAAATACTCAGTACTACAGGCTATAGAGAACGGATCTTATAAGGAGGGGGAAGAAAGATCAATATAAAGAAAAAAAATGCTCTCGATGTAATTGAAGTCATACATTTGTACATGACTTCTGCTATACGCCCAATTACTGCTATTTATCAAAGAGTAGACAACATTGAACCTGGCAGCATGAAAAACAAATTTTACTAAGTCAGAGGGAAAAAAAATCATCAGAAAGAGAAGGGGAAAAAAGATACAAATAATAAATAATTCAATATTCTCAAGGAAAGCTCTTGGAGGAAAGGCCCGGTTGATTCAAACATCAGACATGGGTCTGACAAGAGATGTATCGATTTAGACAATTCTATCATCATTATTCCAGCCGGAGTCCTTCCCAAAAGCTGCTCTTTGTGCTCTTGTTTTTATTCCTGTAACTACCAACCTCCTTCTTACACCTCAAGCCCTTTGAACCGGTATTCATTACAGCTTAAATCTTAAGCCTAAGCATAAGATGATAAACAGATTCTGTGTCTTGTGTTTCGTGGACTCAGCTTCCCTGAAATCTAATAGGACGGAAGGCTATTCACAATCTGCAGAGGATTTCCACACTCAATGGAACAGGTCATGTGCCCCATCTGTATAATTACCAAGGCAGAATATTTAGATTCGGGGAAAGCATACATCCTAAGTAAATATTACCCACATCTAACAAAGAGTTGCCAAATGCCGAACAGGATAGGGGACAACAAATGTATCCTCATTTGTTACTTTCAAGGCTACGAAAAGAAACATTGACAATATATATTGGTATATTCTCTTCTGCCCAAACTGGGTTCCAAAACTGTATTTGTTTTTCCAACCAGAACAACAGTAACAAACATAATAATAAAAAAGATCCTTTTAGGTCAATGCAGATTGCTACAATACAGCAGTATAATTAGTGGAGGAAGAAAACACCTCCGTGAAGCATCTGCAAAAAGCAAAACTGTGTCTTCAGTGTTCGATGTGTTAATTACAGGCAGCTAGGAGGTGCCACGGAAAATTAACAGTCTCGCGGAGGCATGCGAGGTAAACAGACAACACAGGAGCTGCTGGAGGGTCGGGAGAGCAAGTCAGTTTTGAAGAAAGATAAAAGAACTCCCCTGTCCATGATGGCTTCAGAGAGGGGAAAGGGCAGCGGGCCCTGTTATCATCAGTTAATTAGGCAGGAGGGCCAAGCTTGCTTAGCCGCAACATTTGCCATGGTAATCAGATGTATTATTCAAGTGTGCAGGAAAACAAAAGCCATGGCAGGCCTGACAAGGTGCAATAAAGTCTGCCCCTCAAAGGTGCTGTATGCATGGAACAAAGGAGCCACCAGGATTCTGTTCCTTAACATCGACGGACGGGGTAGCTTCCCTAAATTCCGATGGGAGATTGGAGGTAGGAGGTGGGGGAGAAGCTCTCAAAATTAAATAAGCCTTTGGTCTGTGTCTGATGCCCAGCCTAGGTAAGAGCCATTATAGGAAAGGGTAGCTTGGGGCATCAGCTGGTGGGGGGACAAGATAATATCCAATTAGGCTGAGGATACACTGTCCATGACAGTGGGTCTCGTAAGGGGGACCTGGAGCACTCCACACCTTAGTTTACAGGGGAGAGAAGGAAAGAAAGAAAGAGAAAATGGGAGTGTGCACTCTAGAGAGTAGTTAACACTGACAGCATGTTTTCTGGACTTGAAGAACAGGTGTGTGAAAGCTTCCATAAATCCTAAGATCTGATCTAATATAACACTGCTCTGTGCCAAAGGGCAGCTCAGCTTTGCGTGTTGTGCACCCCAAATGCAAACTGACCACTTATAGGCAATGACCTTAATGACATCAGATGCAGAGTCAGGAAAAGGAAAGAACCAAGCAAGCTATTGGGCAGAGATGCACGCTGCCTCATCTCCACTCTGAGGCCTGACTCATGCCTAGAAAGGGCAGCGGTCTTTTCATTTGATGAGAAGTCTTCTGGGCACTCTAGGGCATGGGCAAGAGTCAAGGCTGTTTGCCAGCCAAGATTTCAGGAGATGCTCTATCCTGTGAAAATGGGGGGTAAAGCCTCCCAATGAACAAGAGGCAACACTAAATCCTGTCTGTTATACTCTGTAAGACCTGAGCAAACCTTTTCTTCTGCTTTGACTTTTTAACCACTATGGGGCAAGGAAGCATCTGGGGTGGACATCACTGGTTAGCCACTGAAGCTGGTCTTCTTACTCCCAGGCTCTGTGTGGTCAGTGGACCGAGGTTGGCCTGGGGGAGGGGCAGTGGTGAGGGTAGGGAGAGGGGGTTGAGGATGCACATTGATAGGAAATCTATTGGCTCTCATGGGCAGAATTTGAGCTGATGAGCTGAGAATATTGTAGAATTCCTGCACAAGGACATCTGGAGCCCATCCTCAGGATGAGAGAGGTGGGGAACGGTGTATGGGCTACACGCTGGTGTCAACATTGTGCGAAACCTCAGTAACTCTGCAGCAAAAGGGAGGTGGGAGATGACAGGAACTGAAAGGGACCCAGAAGTCTAGTGGTCATAAGGTTCTGTGTGTGGACTGAATCTTTAATGGTGCTTGTGTACAGAGAAGCAAGCTTTTCACACACTTTTTATGTAGCATTCTTGAAATGACCAAATTATAGAGATGGAGAATAGATGAGTGATTTCCTCGGGCTGTGAGGGACAAGAGAAATAGCTGTGGCTACAAAGGGTAAAGCCAGGGAGCCCTGGAATGGAACCACTCTGTACATGGATTGTGGAGGCCACTGTAGGAAATGACACTGGTGATAAAATTACAAAGAAGGAAATGCACACACATAACTGAAATCTAAAAAAGGAAATCTAAAAAAGGTGGACAGATGTTATCATGTCAATTTCCTGGTTGTGATATTGTATGACAGGTATGCAAGACGCTATCATTGAGTGTAACTGGATGGGATCATCTCTTTGTGCTATTTCTTACGACTGTGTGTGAATTGACAGTTAGCTCTAAAATTAAAAACAAAGCAAAGCAATGTTTTAAGCAAAGTACAAGTTTAGGAATCATGCACTGAATTCTTAGAGCCCCTATCTGCGAACCACCAATCTTTGGCACGTCACTTCTTCAAGACCCAATTTTTTTGCTATAAAATGTGGATAATAACAATGCCTCCTTCAAAGAGTTGTTTTGGGGATTAAATGAGATAAGAGAGTATATATTATGGACTTAGATAGTCCTTGGTCCTTCGTAAGGGTTTGACAGGTGTTAGCTGTTAATGGTAATGATGACTTACCATTATTAACTACAGTATTCAAATATATGTGGCTAAAAAATTGTCTAAAATCGGAACTGCCTTTACTCAGAGATTAAAAGTAGGGCATCTATTACCACATGGATCCTATGGTTTCCAATGACTGGTAATGGTGGGTGCTTTTCATTATTCATTTTTAACAAAAGAGACAAGAAGGTTGTCCCCAGGAAGGAATCTTGTACTCCCCCCCGCAACCCTCATCCAATTGTGAGGCCCACATCTTATCTATAGGATGCCCCTCCCTCCCACAGTGTGGACCCAGGTCCCTGTGCACCTTCCTTCCCTCATCCCTATCAAAAGAGGTCAGGGGTGACTCCCAAGCACTCAATCACATCCGCTAAGAGCCAGTGAGAGGAACCACAGGGAATAAAAGTCTCTATTCTGATCAAATTAGTTAAACATGGATCAATAGGAAGCTTTGGTGTGTCCGTAAGCTCAGAGTCTGCAGATTCCCGGCACAGTCATCTGAGAGAAGGAGAAAGGGAGAGTGAGGGGGAGAAATAATATCTGTTTCCCGGGCACAGAGGTTTCCTTTTATTGAGTCTGTCACTTCCCATTTCAGTTAACAAACCAGTGAATGGAGCTCATCGTTGGGCAAATATTACAGCTCCCTGGAATACAAAGTGGGAGCAATTGTTTCCGATGGGGGGTTTAATAAGAAAGAAGGGCCACACGAGAAAGAAGAGGTCTGAGGGACCCTGCAGGCTACAGAAGAGACCAGCTTTGCAGACATAAGACTCCAGGAAGAAGGGAGAAGGCAGTTTAAAGCTTCCCTTGCTTCTTCTTTGTTTTCTGTTTCTTCCCCCTCTCTCTTAAAACACTACTAGCCCAAGATCCATAGTGAGTATTATTGGGTTCACAGGTATCACAGCGGATGCATAAAAAAGACAGTTTTATTTTTCCCAGGAGAGGATGCTAAATTTGGAATTGAGAAACTTTGGAAAGAAGGCCTGGAAAGAATTTTTTTAAATATACTTTTCTTGTTTCATTTTACTTTCCCATACTGGAAAAGTAATGTAGCGCATTACTGGGTGGAAATGAAATCGTTGCCCTTTTCTTGTCTTCCTGGGATTCAGCTAGTATGCCTTGCTTGGGGTATGTATTTGAGAGGGACAATGGATGCCACAGTGTTGGGAAGTGCCTGCATTAACCATGTTTGGGGCATATAATTAGGTACAGATAGGGTTAGTACGTCACCCAAAATCACAGAGCCAGAGAAGGGCAAAGCTGGGTGTCAAACCCAGTTTGGACTCCAAGGTCTGAGCTAATTCTATGATACCGTACTGTCTGCCCGCTCAGGGGGCTGGTCTGTCTCTCATTTCTGAGAGATTAATCACTTGCTGATCATGAACCTCAAGTGTATTGGCTTATAGCTACCCTCTGGATCTACATTCTAAACCAGTGCTCCACTGGTTATACAGCCAGAAAATATTTACAAATCTTGAATATAACGCTAGCCAGTAGTACTCGACATTGGCTGTACATCAGATTCATCTGAGAAGATTTTAAAGTCCTGGATCCCCGGCCCCCACTCCCAGGGGACTGGAACATGCAGCCAGCATTGTAAACTACTGGGCATTGCAATATAATGAATTAGGAAAATGGCAACAAAATAATTGGTCCTTTAAGAGAATTAGGATAATATAGTTGGTACCACAATGGATTTCAGAAATGAATACAGTTCAGAATTTTGTATGTTAGAGGCTGTAGGGTGTAGTAGAAAGAGCCAACACTGGCCATTTACTATGTGACCACGTAACTTCTTTAAGACCCCTCTAACTATAATATGGAAATGATATGCTCCCCCTTGTAGAGCTGTCATGGGGATTAGAAACAATAATTGCAAAATACCGAGCATTGTGCTCAGGATATGGGGGGCACTCAATAAGATCCACCATATCGAGTGGGAAATCAATGTTTTCTGTTTCAAAAACAAGCAACAACAACAATGAAAAACTAAGAGTAACTACAACATAGCTGTGTTACATTATGTGATTCACATTAGGAAGAACCAAATTTGGAGATTCTCTTATGTGTTCTCCCACTTACTCAGTCTTGCCTCTAGAGTCATCTTCTCAGAAAGACCTTCTCTGACCATCCCGTCTCATATCTTCTCATACTGCTTTCACTCCTACTTTCTACCACTTCTCATGACCTGGACGTTCATTACCTATTTATTTGTGCAGGGTGTACTATGCATCAGCTCTGTGAGGGTGGGGTCTTTATCTTGTCCACTGTTGTCTCCCTAGCACTTGGAATGTCACCTGGAACACGGGAGCCCAGTGGAGACACGTGCTGAATAACTGAGTCGGTGAAGAATGAATGAATGCATTGCCTGCCGAACACACCATCTGGGATTATCCGAACTGCTTGTTCAATTGTGCAGATTCAGAAGTCAGTGCGATGTGCCAGGATCTGTGCACCTTAATATATGCACCACCAATTAATCCTCACAAAGGCTGAAGAGGTGAATACTATCCCCATTTTTTAGTAGAGAAGTCAACCTTTTGGACTTTGTGAAATATGCGTGAGGTCACTCAGCTAGCAAATGATGGTGCAGAGTCTGGGGCCTAGATCTGCTGTTACAAAGAAAAATTCTCTTTTTGTGACACTGTGCTGTTCTCAAACCAAATAGGCCCTGTTTCCTCTTTGGCTCCTCTCCATTTTTGTATCCCACACCCCTGGGGAATACTTCATTGCTATTTATTTTAGGTATTAGGTAACCCATCCACGGGGAACAGCAAAAGAGCAAATGTATGGGAATAAGATAAAGCCTAGATTCTATGGAAGAAATGCGAGACAAACTCACATCCAGAGCAAAGGAACCTCAGTGGTTTTCAGAGTGTGGTCTCCAGGCCAGTAGCCTTGTTATCACTTGCAACCTTGTGGGAAATAAACGTTCTCCAGGCCCCGTCCCAGACCCAGTGAATCAGGAAGCTTGGCAGTGGGCTCCAGCTATCTCGGTTTTAAGAAGCCCTCCCGAGAAATGTGAGACCCTCTTCCACAGACAAAGAAAGAGAGGGGGCAGAAGGGCATTTCATGTGTGACAGAATTGCCAGGGTGGAGAAATGATTTGAGGTTGAGGCAGTATAAGGAGTCACCCAGGATTTTGGGGCAGAGCGGTAATGTGAAAGCCTCCAACGTCACTTTCTGGAAAAACTGGTGCTTAGAAAGTCCTCATGATCTGGGAGTTCTGTGACCTAAGTTGTTGTTATTGTTTGTTTGTTTCCTCTAGAGCTATTTTTCAAATCAAATGATTATGTGATTATATCAGTTTGGGAAAAACTGAGTTCAACCCAATCACACAAATTACATTGAAATTGCATAGAGTGGGACTTTGCAAAGCCTTTACTTGCCTGATATACACCGTGAAAAAGCTCGAATAGTGTATTTTGTGTTTCTGTGTGAGGAGCCCTCATTCACAGGAAAGTTTGGACAACTTTTGGTTCTTCCATTTTTTGAGTATGTGCTTATGGTTTTCTGCTATATATGTATATGTATATGTATATATATATATATATATATATATATATTCAAATTTTAGAGTAGTTTCAGGTTTGCAAAGATGTTGTAAAGATAGTAGAGAAAGCTTGCATGCACTTTGCATCAAATTCCCCTCTAATTAACATCTTACAGGAGTCTGGTACATTTTCCACAATTAATGAAACAGTGGTAATGTACTATGTTAACTAAAGTCCTCCTCCACTCAGATTTCCTGAGTTTTCCTCTAATGTCACCCATTGGGTCCTGTATCCCATCCAGGACACTGCATGACATTAGGCATCACCCTCCTAGGGCTCCTCTCAGCTGTGACAGTTTCTCAGACTTTCCTTGCTGTTCATCATCTTGACAGTGTATTGGTCAGATATTTTGTGGGCTGTCCCTCAACTGGGATTCGTCTGATATTTTTCTCAGGACAAATCTGAAAGGACACATTTTGGGGGAGAAAGACCAAAGTGATCCCACTGTTTTTCTCCACCAGACTCACTATTTTCACACGTTCAGCATCTTGGCTAATAAGACTTTTAGGGCTTTGTTTCCTGTCCTAAAGATGGGATGAAATTCAAAGAAGGGAGATTTTATAGTTGAAATCCCATAAATCATCAGAAGAACTAACATGGAGGACTGGCGAAGCTGATGAGGATGGTCTGACTCTTCCTGCCTCAAGGCAATGTGGTCTGTGGGTCATTCTTAAGATTCCGACTGGATGGCAACAATCCCATTACTAGGCAGTGAGCAGTTTGCTCGGGCCTATTAGTACTCCTCATAATTAGGGAGACTTGCAAACAAATAAAAAAAAAATCTCATTTTCCCCAAGCCTGATGGAAATGCAGGACCCTCTGTGGAAAGTATGAACATCTGTCTAAAACTTATCCAGCCAAGAGCGTAGGCTGGGGGTTAATAACACAGACTGCAGCATTAATCTCCTGGGTTTAAATCCAGCTTTGCTACTCTGTGGCCTTCGGCAAGTTATTCCCACAGTCCCAGGGTCCTCATTTGTCAACTGGGGTAATGAAGGTATCGCCAGTAGAGAGTGGTTGTGTTGATCGAACAAACTAATGCCTGTGTAATGCTTACAGCACCGTGCCTGGACCACTGTGTCTCCCAGTACATGTCAGCCATTCATTTTTATAATTATTAAGTGGAACCATATGAAGGTGACATTTAAGTAGATAAACAATTATCAAATGTCAGCAAGTTTTTATGGTTCAATCTGTTACTGCCATCTTCATCGTCATCACCATCATTATCCTTGAAGACACCAACAGAAGATGGAGACTTAACTAACTGAAGGGACCTTGGAACTGGAGCCATCTAGCTGTGCCCTGGTCCTCCCCCCAGGTCCCACTGTTAGAATCATGTCAGCTCACACATCAGGCAGCTCACCTCCTCATTTCTAACCCGGCCGCGTTGGGCAGAACCCTCCGCCCATTTAAGTCATTGCTGTAACTCCATTTTTCCACACTTCATTTTCTTCATTGCCTGGCCCATGCCATATCAAAGCAATGGGACTAAAGAGAAATTTCACAGCTCCTGACCTTCAGCGAGGAATGCCCAGGAGCAAAGAATGAATGAAACATGATGAAGTTTCATGAATTTTTCTAGAAAATCTAACTTGCAATGAAACCGGGGAGGCGGGGGTCAAGGGAACAGCCAGAGATAGAAGGCTAGACCCGTGGTGATTGGATTACATCCGCTGGCCTGTGGCTCTTTATTAAGACCATCCAAATGAATGTGATATATATTATACACACATATATATTCAGGGCACACACATACACTATTTAAGATAGTGCAAAGTAACTGAAACAATAATCAATATCTTTTCAACAGATTTGTGTTCAGAAAGAGTTGTGTGTTATTTTCTCTGTTTTCCACATTCTGTGACAAGGGGGAAGGGGAATGAAATGCCATTCTCCAATCACTAAAAATAAATACTTGTGTTATATTCGGTTGCCTCCACAATGAATAAAACAGGCATGTGGGTTTATAATATCAATTCACAGGGCTCTTTCTGCTCCAGTGAACTGTTACTGAACGGTTCAGAACAAAGCTACAGGCAGATCGGACAAAGCTCTTCTAACAGGGTTGACATTAGGCTCAGCCTGATAAGACCACATCAGAGAGGTGCTCATTCTCCAGACCCTCTGATCACAGCAGCCGGCGATGGAGAGGTGCTCCAGCTCCCGGAACCTGATCACAGACCTGGTTCTGCTGATCTGGCTTAGAGCGACAATGCAGCTCAGGGTTATCAGGCGAAGCTGGAGGAGTTCAAGGTAATCTCATCTTTGCAGTGCATTTAGACATTAATAAGCACTGAGCCCAGGAGGAAGGAGGGGAAGAACTGGGGGGCTGAGGGTTGCAGAAGGAAAAAGAAGAAAAGTTCGTCTGAAATAACAACATGCAATGATTTACATGTGTGAATGCCAAGGGCTCACTAAGTCCTTTCTAAGACTTCCTTCTAGAATAATGGTTCTCAACTGTGGGTCTAACTTCATCCGCATTCCTCAGGGACATTTGGCCATGCCTGGGGACACCTGATTGTCAAGGTGGGAGAAAGTGCCATTGGCATCAAGTAGGTGAGGCCAGGGATGGTGCTAAACATCCCCCCAAGAGAGAATTAAATGGCATAAAACATCAATGGTGGAGAAATCTGCTGTAGACTGCTCACCTAGATCAAGAGGAAGTTTTACTAGATTATCACGTTAGTTATCGGCAACAAAGATCCCAATCCTGGGTACATTCAGTGGGCAGTCTGGAGAGGGGAAAACGTCAGGAATTAGTTATTTTTCCTCAGCAGATCAAACAGATGGTTATAATTTAAGGATATTTATGGAATGCCTTTGGAGGCACAGTGTTTACTCCCATTCATCTCAATGCGGTGACAGTTTTGAATCGTTTACTGTGTTCGACTTCCCACAGAACAACCATTAAAAAATTTTTTTTTTATTTCAAAATGAATATAGTCACTGCATTCAAATTTCCTTGGCTTCACTGTCATCTACAAGTCACTATAGTGAAGTGCAATTTATCTCACTAAACATAGCGGGGTGGGGAGGAACTCTCAACAATTTGAGCACTGCCTCCATTAACGTGAGACTTTTATTACTCGCAGTGAAGTCCTTCATAGGACGATGCTACAAATACTATGGCCCAAAGAACGTGAGTGGCCCGCCATCCAAGGTAGCCGGACAGAGGTGCGTTCTGCTTAATCTAACTCTCTGTGTTTGTGCTAGGGAAAGTCACTGGCTTTCAGTTGTCTAAAGCAAGGGTTTCCAAACTTTTTTTCTGTAGAGGGCCAGAGAGCGAGTATTTTAGGCTTTGTGGGCCTTAGGATCTATTATAGCTATTCAACTCTGCCCTTGTGGTGCAAAAGTGGCCATTGGCCATTTGTAAGCAAATATGAGCAGGGCTGTGCTCTGGTAACACTGTGTTTAGGAAAACAGTTTGCTGGCCAGATTTGGCTCTCAGGCCTTAGTTTGCCCATTCTTGACGAAACAGAAAAAAAATGTGTATGGTGCTAGAACTTCATTGAAGACACTGAATCTACGGGGATGTGGAAGATTCTGGAAACTTGGACAGCCTCTAGGTTATGAGTGCACAAGCCAGTTCACATGGTACTAAGGTGAATCTCCACAGCAATCAATATAATGGATATGCCGTCATATTTGGGTTGCTATGATATGCTGTTTTCTTCCCTACTTCTGTTGAACCCTGTTCATGTGTTTCTTAGGAGGAAACTAATGCCTGAAATACAAATTGAGCCCCTACGAGGCCATACCCACCACTGTTGCCTCTGAGGACACAAAGATGGACAAGAATTATAACAATCACACCTTCCCTAGAGTGACTAAGTGTCATGGTTTCTCTTCAGTGCCTGACCTTTTCTTCCCCAAAGTATCTGGAGATTTCCTATGGGGAGTCGTGAATAAGAATATCTATAGCTATGCCGGCCTCATAATTTGTCAAAAGCAGATGCCCCATGGTTGAGTTTCTGGTGTATTGTAGATGTCCAGAATATCCCTCAGAGATTACCAACAGGAGCTATTAGGTCTTGCAAGAATCAGAAAACGCCCTTTATGGAGTATCCAATCCTCTCCTCTGTCCCAACTTGGCAGATAGAGTAATGGCGGTCCAGTGAGGTCACTTCCCCAGATCTAGGAAGCTTGGAGCCCATTTGGGGCATGTTTTTCCCCCAGTTCATGCAGAAACCATGGCTGCCTTCTGGGACACAGGGAGGGACAGCAAATCGTGGGGAAGGAGACAATGGCCCTAAACAAACTAGATTTGGGTTCAAAACTGGGCTCTCCGCTTAGTCGCTGCATGACACTGACAGATAAATGCAAACTTTCTGGCCCTGGTTTCCTCTTTGATATTGTAAAATAACAATCCCACCCGCAATGCTATTTCTGCGAGGTTAGAGATAATATGAGCAATTTACTTGGCACATAGTAGGCCCACAATATATGGCATCTTTGTAACTCTTTTATGGAGGTGTAACCTTGGCAAATCATGATGTTTAATTGCAGTGATACAGAGGAGCTTTGCTGAGACAATCACAATTGGAAAGACTTATTTCAGTATTGTTTTGGACAATAAAATCATCTTTCTGATAAAGCCTCTGCCTCTAGAACAGAGTTTCTTGATCTCAGCAGTCTGGCAGTTTGGATAATTGTTTGGTGGGACTGTCTTGTGCCCAGTAGGATGATTAACACCATCCCTGGCCTCTACCAAATAGATGCCCATAGTTACTTACTTCCTTTCCTCCCCAGTCGTGACAACCAAAAGTGTCTCTGGATATGGCCAAATGAACCCCGGGGACTCAGTCACACCTGGCTCAGAACCACAGATCTAGAACCGTGGCCTCATTGCTCTGGATATAGAAGAATGGGAAAGGAACAGAGAACAGGTACTAAGAAGCAACGAACTCTGGTTAACACGCAATGGACCTCACAGGGAATTACCCTCATGGGCACTGAGGTAGCTGTCTACTTCCTGGTACGGATGCAAGCTGACCGCAGGTGCCCTTGGGGCTTGGGTTGGTGACCTGGAGCAGCACAGTTCTGCGTGGTCTCCTTCCTCCAGTGTGAGAGTGTACACCCATACCCAAATATGCAACAAAATGTGTTGATTTGCAATGTGAGGCATGAGGCAGACACAGGAGGCATATTTCAACGTGCAGGGAAGAGAGCTGTTGGAGTCAGCATAACTCATTTAATTGCTGCCTTCTGAGCAGCCCCGTGTTCCAGCAGCCGCGAGCACACTTCGCCCGGAGCTCGGCTCTGCTCAATGTTCTCTGGCAACACCTGGTGGAACAGGGTAAAAACTGCACAGCGCCTTGGCGTAAGCTGCTGTGTCTGCTAATCTCATTGCAGGGGAAGGCTTTCTGGCGGCAAAGGTTTGCGTTGGAGGGGAGTAGGGGGGTGCCATCAGAGTCCCCACCTCTGGGCTGGCATCAACACTGTGCTGGGCTAATTTCCGCTGTTTTCCTTTGTACTTTACCAAGCAGAAAACAAACACTGCTGTATCGTCAAGAGCCTTCTTTCTAGGATCAGAAAAGAAATTGCACCTGCAGGCTCACTGGAGGTCTTTCTCCAGGATGTACACAGGAAGCTGCTTCGGTGATTGCCCTGCAACCTAGCAAGCATGCACCACCCAGCTTTAAAAGCACACTCTTAAGGGTTAATACCCTACCCTAAACGATGCCCTTAGTGGCTTGGCAGGCATCTTTCTGGCTACAAAGTAGAGCTGTTTCTACTTGGAGGAGTAGAGATAAGAAGGGGGCACACATCCAAACATCTAGTCACTAGGAATAAGATGCATGGATTCAGGGATTCCACCCTGCCTGCCACCCCCTCACCCAACCCTTATCAGCATCCTGTGGAACTTGCATGCTTTCAAACCCTCATTGATGAGAAGGAAAGTCTAACCTAGAATCCATTCTACCTGATAAAACCATGGCAGGAGAGAACCAGAGAATTAAACAGTATACTCAGGATTTCCTTCTTTTATAAGGCTGAATAATATTCCTGAGTGTGTGTGTGTGTGTGTGTGTGTGTGTGTGTGTATCACATTTTATTTACACATTTATCCACCAACAGACACTCAGGTTGTTTCCTTATCGTGGCTGTTGTGAATAATGCTGCAATGAATACAGGAGTCAAGATATCACTTTGCAATACTGATTTCATTTCCTTTGGATATATATACCTGGAAGTGGGCTTGCTTGATCATGAGGAACCTCCATACTATTTTCCGTAGTGGCTGAGCCAATGTACGTTCCCACCAACAATACAGCGGGACTTCCTTTTCTCCATGTTTTCACCGTATTATTTCACAATGTATACATATATCAAAATATCAAGCTGTACACCTTATATACATACAATTTTAATTTGTGGGAAAAAAAGTGCACTGAGCTTTTTGGAAGAATGTTCCCTTGAAATCCATAGGCTCACTACGTATTTCCAATGGAAGCTTAACATGGTTGGCAGACAGGATGCACTCAGAGGTTGAGATCTTGTTCACTTATGTGCTAGGTGGATGACTTGAGGACAATTATTTACATTCTATAGGCCTTTTTTCCCTCATAAAACAGGGGTGATAACAGGATCTCTCCATGGAGGTCGTGCATGCCAATGGCTACACATAATGTCTGACACCTGGCAGTACCCAGAAAGTGTTAGCTGGAGCCATAATTGTTCACCTCTCAGACACTATCACCACATGATACAAGTCTGGAGACCTATCCTTGGCAGGTCAATGATTTGCAAAGTGATCTTAAATAAATCCCCATCTTTTCATGTTTATCTTTCTTATCTGCCAAAATGGAGAGCATACATACTGCCTGCTTTTAAAAATTACTTAACTCAAAATATCACTGTTGGCATAGTATAAGACACGTTAATGCTTCCAACAAAGATCTACTGAAACATAAACATGCGGCATCGCTAGATATCTGTTGCTCACATTCATTTATAATGCACATGTCATCAATTGGACAATTCTTTGGAGATGATGGAGAACTATAAGAGTCTCCAAATGTGTGCCTCAGTCACTGACTGAGTGGTCTCAACTAGAAGGTAGGTCTACCCAGTCCAGTGGGGAAGGGTGTGTAAAAAGTAATAGAATAATTCAAGGAAAATCAGGCTCCACTTCATGGCAAAATGGCGTCATGGATGTGGAGCTCAAGGCTCTTCATTTCCTTCAAGATCAGATCTGCAAGTGACCTACAGTGCTCCTGAAATTGCCTCCAAGTTTGTACCTTTGGGAACATCAAATCAAAGGAAGACTTTTTCCGCAGTTAAGCTGTCCCTGCTGTTGATGCTGAAATTCTAAGTTATAATGTCTTACCCATTGGGATTCTCAAGGAGGGGGGCTCCCCTCTTCTCAAAGTCACATTATATGAAATATTTAGCATATTGCGTGCCAGTGGCTGTCAAATTAGGCTCATCTAAAATACTATAATTAAGAGGGGAGCCTCACATTCTTAGCATTGAAAGCCAGTCACATTCAAATTATGCATAAGGATTGGAAGCCAAAGAACATCATTCTACAACTGCAGTTCAGGTACTTTGAAGTATCCTGCCCCCAACCACTTCCTGCTAAGAGCAGCAAGGAACCTCTATTTGTTCCTTTCCTCCAGTAGAAATTCTCAGTGCGGTAGGATAGGAGATTATTACTTTTTAAAATTTTATTTAAAACCGCATTTAAAAAATGATATTCATTTGTATCCAAAAACAATGCCTTAATCTGAAATTATCAAAGATTGATGACAGGGCTCAGGAACATGCTTACTATTTTTCACTTCAAAAGGAAATTATTAACCACCACTTTCAGGGCATTTAACAATGTCCAGAAGTGAATAAGTTAGTTTATCCCTCCTCACAGGTTAGTCTTTAGACAAGACTCGGTGAATTTTTAAACATATTTTCAAAGAGTTGCTCATCACAGCAAGAGTTCTGAACTACAGCTATATATATATATATATGTATACATATATATATATATATATATATATATGTTATTTTTTCTTTCATTTTGGCAAAAATCCATTCTATGTTTTAGTTAAACCTTTACTTTATAATACAGTCTGACCATGTGGAATATGTCACTCTGCATCTTTAAAATCTAAAAACAAAACAAAATAAAATAAAATAAAATAAAATAAAATAAAATAAAATAAAATAAAATAACTCTCTAGTGGGAAAAAAAAGAACACCCACCCGCTGTATGCTCAATGTATTATTAACACATGATGCCCCCCCCCCCCCTTTGGGATGTGACCTTTTTGGGATATGACATGAGCTTGGATGTGAAACTTCTCAAGGGCCATTTTTACAGAACAATCTAGTTTTCTTTACGCAATTCACAAGCTCTTTTGCTTTGTGCTTGATGATAACACATGAAAAGAACTGAGGCTTAGGAGGGAAAGGTCCTATGACATCTCTTCATGGTGCCACTGTGTCTGCTGAGCTTGTGACATTTCCAAATACATTTGATCAGTGAACGCTCACTCATCTTCAAGTCTGGCATGCAACACAGATACCGTTTTCCCCACTTTGCAGATTTTAAAGTTGGGACTAGAGGAGTGAAACAATGAATTTGTCAATCCTCAGTATCTACACACAGCAAGGTCAAAACTTTCTCCTACCCAGACTTTTGGATTCCAGAAGTCTAATCTGTCTGTCTACCTATCAACATGTTTAGCTATTTATCTAATCATCAATGTGTCTACTTGTCTGTGGTTTCACCAAAGCACCTACTATTATTTTAAGTTGGGTTACAGTTCATCAGAGAAAAGTCTGGAACAAATGCTAACTACTGACAAACTTTACCTCTGAGGAAAGCAGTGAGATTTGGGGGTTAACTGAAGTTTGGAAACTTCCACCTTTTCCTCCCTATTTGTGCATATTCATGATTTTCATGTTATATTTAAGTTGTTTCACAGACAAAATGGCTTTATGCCAACCACTATGTGATTAAAAATAAATGCATGGAAGATATAATTTTTAAAAATAACTTCAGCGGGCAGCTTAACTCTTCCTGATGTTCTAATAACATTGCTTGTTTTCTCTGCTCAGCCAAGTTCTCCTGGGATGTCTTGGGGCTATGTTTTGGATACACCCTCTCCAATCAGCTGTATCAAGCCAGATTTCATCCTTCTGTCCCTTCACATTCCCGGGGTTCATGCGAGGCTCCAAGGTTGGCAGGACAACATTTTAGAGACAAAATGGAATCATGGTATGTGACACTTCAATTTTGCTTCTTCAGCAGCAAAGATCATCAACCACACTGCTTTCTGCTACCAGAAGATCCCTTAAATATCATTTACCAGGCTTGTGCACCAATGGCAGCATGGACGACTGCTGCCCTGCCCTCCATACTGCCTCCATGCTGCTGGGAACTGAGATCAATGTTTAATTGACTGGATTATTGCAGGACTATGGCTCCTCTGCTGTGCTTTGCTGAAGAACTTCTCCCCTCTAGCTCTGTGGGCGTCCCCCAAGCAGGAAACTTCACATGCTCAAAGAGGAAGAAGACTTAAAATTAGGAAAGGACTGGGAGCTGCATCACCATTGATCTCCACATTTCCTCCTGTGGGTGGAGGAGCCAGCAAGAGAGGGATGTGCTGGGGGCGGGGGTGGGAAGCTCCAAGGACAAAGCAAGAAAAAAGAAGAAAGGAAAAAAAAACCAACTTGGCCTCTCTTATAGGTGGTTTTTTTACTTTTGACTTTTGAGGATTTCTGTCTTTGGGGAGAATCTGAATATGTCTCCTAGACCCTGTGCTAAGGTGGCAATTACCTGAGAGATGGGTTCAGTAGGAGGAGAGAGGGGGCAGAATTATGTAACACAGTTATTTTAAATGTAGATGATTACCCTGTGCCCATACAGACTCAGAAACTCTGGAGATGAACCTTGGGGGAAGGTATACTTTTAACAGTCTCCAGGAGATCTTAGGCAGGGCAGAGTTTGAGAACTTCTAGCACGATGTTTCCCCAAGCATGGATCTGGGAATTAGAGAAACCCGGACTAGGGTACCAGCTGTGCTGCCTTCCTGGTTGGGTGACTAAGAAAATGATCTTCCACTCCTAAGGCTCAGATTTCTAATTCATAAGCTGAGAAGGAGCATATCACCTACTTTCTAGGGTTGTTGAGATAAATAGAAAAGATACACATACAATCAATTGGCAATGAGTGGTGAGGATGTTGACTCCCTTTATCATGTAACTGTTGTTGAGCAGTCTCATTTGAAGTGAACTGCTTCTCCATACAAGGATACTTCACTCCTCATCAGTGGTTGAATTGGGACTGCCAGAAATGGATGTCCAAGTCCTCAGCCCCAGCCCTGGAACCTGTGAATGCAATGTTATTTGGAAAAAGGGTCTTTGCAGATGTGATTAAGTGAATGACTCTCAGATGAGATCATCCAGCTTGAGGGTGAGCCCTAAATCCAATGACAAATCCTTGTAAGAAACAGCAGAGAAGGCCCTGTGAAGACGGAGACAGAAATTGAAGTGATGGTCTACAAGCCAAGGGCTTCCCAGGACTGCCAGAAGCCACCAGAAGCTAGCAGAGAGGCGTGGGATGAATTTTTCTTCAGTCTCCAGAAGGAGCCAACTCTGCTGACATCTCGACTTGAGACTTTTAGCCTCCAGAATCTTTTGCTTCTGCCATCAAGTTTGTGGTAGTTTGTTACAATGGCCCTAGGAACTAATAGGAAGCCTGTTAGCTCCATGTTAGTTCAAGTACGATGTCTGGAAAGGATCGTTTCAGTAGTTGTCTTCTCCAAGGATTCTCACCAAAGGTTGGGAAGACGTGGCTTCTCTCCACATGGGGCCCGAGCTGGGACTCCACTTCAATCTCTGCACATATCATTGACTACAGGGGTCCCCTGGCCACAGTCAGCCACATGAGCAAATTTCAAGTTCAAATTTCACTTTCTAACAGCTTCCTGAAAGAATAAGGAATTTCTTCTCCATAAAGTTCCTTAGGTATATAAGTATCTGGCGGTGGCATAGGTCAGATATGGGTCAAAGAGCCAACATCTGGGTAAGCCACTCAGTATGGCTGTGAGTGAGGCTGAAGATCTGCCCTCAGCTTGGGACTCTCCAGAGGATTTGCTTTTTGATCTTTATTCCCAAATTAATACAATAATAATAGCCACTCTCACCAGAGTTTTGAGACTCTTTAACATGCTAGATATTAATTAAATGCTTCACCATCATCATCTTCAAAACTTTTATAACACTGAGATAATCCTCTGTTTCCCTTTTTCAGATGAAGGCACTTAGGCCCAACAAACTTCAGTATCACTCAGAGGGGAAGGAAACAGCATTCAACAGTGTGTTCCTGCCCCTGCAATGGGCCGTCTGACCACAAGGGTGGCGCTCTACATCTGAAGAGCTGAAAACATTCCCCACCAAAGCTCTGGCTTGTTTGAAATGGGTCTACCAAAGCCATTTCCTTCCTCCACATGGAATCCTGCTGGATCTATTTCTGGAATGGGACCAGAAATAAAACAGTTGGTGGAGATGAAATCATCAAACAGTTGCTCTGAGAATGTGGCTCAGTCCACCTGAAGACCACAAAAGAAGCTCGGATACCATGTTTTGTTATAAAACAAAGCTTTTGTTGTTCATGAGTTGGGGAAATTTACAGCTAAGTGGGCCCTAAAAAATTGGGTAGTGTCATGATGCCATTTTACAGTGAGAAAACTGAGGCTCAAACAGACTACCAGGCATATTCAGGGTTATGTATCTGTGTCACAGACAGGACTTGAACCCAGAACTCTTAACACCTGTTCACACCACCAGAAATTTATCACTTGAACTATAAAGGACAAAAGTGGGGTGCATATATATGTATATATGGGGGTCTCTCTCTCTCTCTCTCTCTCTCTATATATATATATATATATATATATATATACCAATTTGGTATATATACCAAATGGTATATATATATATATACACATATATACCATTTGGGGTGTGTATATATATATATATATATATATATATATATATATATATATATACCAAAGTCATTCTGGGGTACCAGGACAGTTTTATCATGGAAATAGCATTATACTTGTGAATCATTCAATATCAAGTTCATCTATACAGTATCAATAATTGGGACACTACATTGAAAAATATTGATTTTAACCTCCTACCATTTGCTACTGTCATTCTTTGGTACCACTTTCAGAGTTCATAGGGTAATGCACAGCTGTGAGGTCCCTTCTGTCACAAGATTCTATTCACTTCTCTACAGATCTACATTTCTACTTATCTCAAGAAGACACAAAATGCCCTCTACATGACAGTCATAAGAAATTAACTGGATGCTTGGTGTTCCCATAAAACAACACTGACAGGCTGGTGCCCTACAGCCTGTGGATATGGGGTCCTAAAAAGTCACTTGCACAATGAATGACAGGTTAAATACACTGAGACTAGAATTCTGTTTTAAATATACATTGGATATAAACACAAGGCAAGCAACCCTTATTCGTCGTCAGTTCAAGAATCTCTTCCCAGTGCCATATTATGTGTCAGAGGTAGAAGACAAAGAGGATGCTATTTTTTTTTTCATGTGCAGAAGATCTTACAATTTGATGCATTTTTAATTAAATAAATAATTATCATTTGCTTGCTGCTTTTGAAAAAATACATATATATGTTCATTTTTCATATGCTGAGTTTTCTTAAACCAAGTCAGGCCTGAGTGTCCTCCCAAAGTTCATACAAGTCTGCGTGTTATGTGTTTCCTGCACTTCCTATTCCACCGTCAGCTTCTTGCTATGCTTTGGAAAGTGTTGTCCCTGTTTCTGTGGAAAGAACCAAGGAAGAGGGTGGTGGAGCTGGAACTAATGGCAAGTCCAGGGTGGGAACTCAGAGCACATGAGTCCGTCGTGGTGACAGGGTGTTGGGCATCCACCTGTGAATCCGGGCATGCAGGGAAAGGCAGAAATGGCAGTGAGAGCCTTCAGGCTCAGGGCGTCTGTGAAGACATGCTCTGAATCACTCAGGGAGAAAAAGGAAGAAAAACTGTGGAGCCCTGATTCCGCTTTCACGAAATCCCCATCTGCTTGCAACTGAGGTTTGCCTGTTTACACTGTTCTCTGTCTGGGTTTCTCAGGTGCAACGCTCTTGAGGACATCCTCCTCCCAGAGGCTGGAATGAGCAACAAGTTCAGACAGGTGGAGAGCTGGACCACTGAAGCCCTGCTCCTGGAGACACGGTGGAGGGCAGCTAACTCCAGGGAGGGGTGGCTCTGCCTTCTCCCTGTTCTCCTCCTGCCCTGATTATCTGCAAAAGAGCATCCCCTTGTGTCCCTCCCCTGACACTTACACACTAGGGGCACCCAACCGGACACATAACCTGCCACTGACAACCCCAGTGCCCCAGGAAGAGCCTCCCTGCCATCATGAGAATGCTCCCCTCCCTTTCAAGGCCTGCTGATCGATGTTCGCAATGCATAATTATCTTAATTTAGGTGTGTATTTTGCGACAATATTTTGGATGATCCTGGCACTCACTCTTCTCTATTACAAACATTTATGTAACCATGCCAGCCGATTAATCTGAAGGATGTGGCAAAGAGACGGAGAAATTTTACCCACAGGAAACAAAAACCCAGTCTTTGAGGATAAATATGTACTCCAAAATTCATAACTTATTGCAGATTGCTATTGATATTTCAGAAATGTATTTGTCCCTTGGACATATTCATAGAGCGTTTGCAAGTCTATAGACACATCTATTTAATAACTGTACCGCATAATTCTACCATGCTACATATACATGAGAACCTGCAAAAACCCCCTCCAATCCCCACAACAAAGGTAATAAGCTTTTGTCTCGCCTTTTTTTCCCCTGCTTTAAGCATCCCCTTTAATGAGCTCTGCTTCTTTGTAACTCAAGAGATTTAGTATTCTGTCCAACAAAACAATTTATTGCCCAAAATGTTCCTACTGCAGATAAAATCTTAGCTTCCCCAATACTTCGGCTCCACAGTTAATACCCTAATGTTTCATTTACAGCTGAACAAAGCGGCTTATCTCCACTAAAAGGGGAATTAGTAGTAAGAAATAATTTCAATCATCTGCTGAGTTTCTAAGTAAAGTGATGACTTCTGCATTCTTGCTTCTATCTGATGACAGGTGTGTTGGGGGCTCCCAGAAAATAGAGCAGTTCTGTCACCTAAGCTTTGTAATTTGAACAATGCAGCTACATAGATCAGGCAGGAGTTAGGTCTTAGCTGTCAGGGGAAAAAAAAAAATCTACACTCAGAAATATGCTGTAGTCAGCAGTTCTTAGCTACAGATTGGGTACTAACTCAAGAGGAAAAAAAATTGGTTTGAATCAACAAATGGCTCCATTTTTCCCCCTAGTCTGCAGCAAACTTATTATACACCTACAAACACACAACCACACTCTATTACATTTCCTCAGCACGTCTACATGCCCACACAGTACCGTGATGGCTATATATTCTCACACGCGTGCATACAGCCTTATTTATGTGTGCGCAGACATGAAGGCTGCTGGAGACCGTCGGGGAGGGAGGGCTGCGAAGGTAGACGTATTGAAAAACAGTGAGGCGGAGGAATCATGGATGAGTCTGGAGCAGGGTTCAGGTCATTTACATTAGAAGGAGAGGACAGTGACTTGCCTTCCTGTGATTACAAGGGGAAATTCAATTTGCCATCCCTGATGTCGCAACCTTGGCATATGAAAATCTGGCAGTGGCCACCGAAGCTGCCCGATAAGTAAACCAAAAAGGGAGGAGTGAAGCACCCCGAGGGTGGACAGATCTCTATCCAAAGGAGAGTAGAGAGTCCATGACCCTGGATGCTGGAAGAGATGGAAAAACAGAAATGTAAGGGGATGGGAGGGGCAAGTGAATTTCTCTCCCTGTGCCTCTAAAGGTATGGTGGTTCACCTCTTGTGTCAACCCTTTTAACGGAAAAATCTTCCTTAAATGTGCAAGTCTCTTGCGTCCATCTGGGTGTTTAAACAGGAGGCTCAGCCGGGAGACCAAGGAGATAGAGGGCATCACACAGAACTGAAACTAATCAGAAAATAAAAATAGAGGTTATTACTTAGAAAACAAGGCCCCGAGGGTGAGGGTGGAGGTAGGGGTACAGGAGGAGTAAGGGCTGTCATCCCTTCCTGAGGGACAGCTTGAACCTGTGTCTAGAGACAGGCTGATGGAATGGGAATTAGACTCTGGGTGAAACCATCTTTGGTGTAATTAATCATTCCAGAACTTCCCACAGGCTCCGACTCAGTTTTCCCCTGAAACCACATCTTTGCCTGTGAGTCTTCCCCTGCCCTACTCTAATTGTTTACCTCCTCTCCCATAGGCTCCCTCTGAAAGCATCCCTTCAATTAACCCCCTGCACAAAATCCCCATTTCAGGCATTATCCCTAGGGGATCTGACCTAAGACAGATGGGGGGATAGGAAAATTACATATAAATCTCTATAAAATGTGCACTCCTATAACACTAGGGTATAATAGAGTTGGGTTTTGGATTCACTGGAGATACTAATGAAAACATACTGACTGGCATTCAGAGGTGGGCAAGAAGTGATGTGTGTCTTCATTTCTTGCCCCTCAAGGATTCTAACTTCCTGGCCACAGAATTATGGTTTAGGGAAGGGCATGTGACCCAGCGTGGGCTGCAGCTCCCTAGCCACACACCTTCAGGCATTTTCTGTCAGATCTGAAGTTGTAAGAGCCATTGACGCCATGCAAGAAGCTACATCCAATAAAAAACCAAGACTCCAAAGAGAGAAAAACTAAGTAATGTCAAGGAGAGATCCCCATTGCTATGGTTCAAATGCTTATATTCAGCAATGACTGATGGTAGACCTATGCGTAGAGTTTTCAGTTTCTTGAGATAATCAATCTTCCTTGGGCTTAAGCTAGTATGAGCTGGGCTGTATAACTTATTCTGCTTCATCCATGGTATATTAGGAGAAAGAGGGCATGGTCCCAGCCCAGAGAGAAGTAGGGGTCTTCACACAGTCATAAGAGGTAGATGAACATGAACACACATGCGCTCCCCTTTCTTCCTTGACCATAAATACCTCCCATCAAAGTCACTGGCTCCAGTAGGACTGTAGAGGGCGTGGTGTCTGTGTTTTAAAATTTTATTTGATAGCCACTTGTGGAGTGTCTACTAAGAGCTAGACATTTTAGTGATGAGCAAGACTGACCTAACGCATTTCCTCAAGTAGCTCACTCCTTAGTGGAAGAAACAGGCCATTTTGAAACTGAAAACACTATAATTTTGTGAAGTGCTTTGAAGGGAAAGAGAAGGGGCCATAAAAGAGGATAACGGGATATAGCCTACAGGACTCAGATAAGGCTACCATGACAAAGTGACATGCAGGCATAGGTCTAAAAGTGGTTATGAAAAAAAACATGGAAAGAGGCCTAATAAAACACTTTTGGTGGAGGAAAGCATGTGCAGGAGTCCCGAAGAAGGAAGAAGTTGGGCAAGTTTCAAAACCTGAAAATAATTCCTGCATGGATGAAATATTGTGGTAGAAAATAAGCAGGTATGAAATGAGCTTGCAGAGGGAAGGAAGAGAAGGGAGACACACAGCGCTTGCACTTTAGGCACCCAGGATGGATTAAGAGGTTTAAGTTGGGATGGGGTACAGGAGTAGGCTAATGCAAGTTCACATTCTCATCCTTATATCAGGAATCTCAGCCTACCTGAAAGACAGGTTTTCTGATGAGCTGGCTCTAAACTCATCCATCCATCCATCAACACATCTACCCATCTACTCACTCATCCATCCATCCATCCATCCATCCATCCATCCATCCACCCATCTACTCACTCATCCATCCATCCATCCATCCATCCATCCATCCATCCATCCATCCACACACCCACCCATCTACTCATTCACTCATCCATCCATCCATCCATCCATCCATCCATCCATCCATCCACCCATCTACTCACACACTCATTCACTCATCCATCCATCCATCCATCCATCCATCCATCCATCCATCCACCCACCCATCTACTCACTCACTCACTCACTCACTCACTCATTCACTCACTCACTCACTTATCTACTCAGTCACTGATGAAAGTATGTACAAAACTTCATGTATGGTCTTCCTCCCCATAGTATTTATAGTCTTTCAGGGAAGATAGGAATTAAATCATTATATCAAAAGATGTAAAACTGAAATGATATTATGAGCTACAAATGAAGGTACCTGAAGTTAATAAACCAGTGGAGGTTCTTGACCTAGTTAGTGAGGCCAAGAAAGATTTCCTTCAGGAAGGGACAAAGTAGCCAGGTTTGAAAGCATACGTGGGTGTTCACTAGGCAAAGAAGCGAGAGAAAAGGAAGTCCAGGTAGAGAGGAAGTCCAGGTAGAGCTCCTTCACCGAGATGTCAAGAACATGGGAGAGGCAGGGACCAGCTGGCTTCACCTCATTTGCACTTAGAGTGCTTGGGACCCCAAACATCTTCCTTCAGCCTTCACAAGGGTCCCTTTTTCACAAACCAGGGCACATAATATGACAAGCACACTCAGAAGGATATCAGCAAACATGATTCTAAAAAGAGACTGGCCTAGAAAATCCATGCCACTGGATCAACATGATGTGGAACTAAAGTGGGGGTGGTCATGCGCAGAAGGGACAGTGTCTGGGCATGCTGCCCTATCCAAAATCTCACAGTGGATTAACTGTCACAAATTTAGTTCAAAAGGTCAAGTGAGGATAGGAGGTGTGCTGGGAGCAGAAGAAACAGCTACAATGTGGAGTGCCAACAAGCTTGCAGAAAATAAAAAAATAAAAACAAAAATACAAAAAAACAGAGAGGTCAGCAACATTCAAGACCCTTGGAGAAGGTCCTTATTCCAAGCCATACGACTAAAGCATGTAGTAAAACACCTTCTCCCTGGACCTTTTATTCCATATTTGCAATTTTCTTACATTTTGGACTCTCCATATCCCCAGGGCATACAAATCATAGCAAACAACCCGATTGTTGGATCTGTCCTCCCCTTAAGCACATACATATTCTTATAAATGGAAAGAAAATGGCTTCATTGCCTGCTATTGAGAAACACAAATCTCTAAATGGATTGTTAGTTCTTTTAACCACTAATTCTACTTTAAAAAGACATCCTATTGATTCTTTTTATCAAAAGTTGCCAAACTTGTAAATTCACAATCCTTTACACCATCCCCAAATGATCTATTGTTGGGTGATAATGCAAAACACCACACCTTACACTTGCATAACTTTTATGAGGCACAAAAAATATTTTAGGTATATTTTCTCATTAAATATTTATAGTTTTGTGAAGAAGGTATTATTATTCCTGGTCTGAAGGTGTGGGAAGCAGGGCTCTGAGAGTTTCAGGGATGGGACGAAGGTCCAGCAAGCTAAAACTTGAACCCAAGTCTTTTGGCCCCAAGTCCCAACATCTCATAGGGAAGAGCATGAGTTTGGTTATCACACTGCCTTGGGTCAAGTCCTGGATTCTGGGAATTTGTTATTTCCATGATTATGGGAAAATTACTTTTCTGAGCCCCAAATGTCTTATTCAGAAAATGGTAGTGACATCATGTATCTAACAAGGTGACATAAAGATGATATGCACGTGAAACATTTAGCTCAGTATCAAGGACATTCTATATACTACAGAAATGACGACCTCCACTATTACTATGAGTGTCATTACTGTTGTGGGATTATAATACCATGGCCTCAGCAAACCTACCCTTCTGCATACTGAAGCTCCTCTGAATTTTTCTCTAGAGTCTGAACATATTTGGATGACAATTCTGCCCATTATCTATTTTAGGTTTTGCCTAAATTTGGCTAATGTGAGCCAGTGTCCAAGGATCTTCCAGAGTTGTTCAGAGATTAAGCAGTGATGTCTTAGCCCTTGAATTTCAGAACAGATATCAAGAGGCAAGCTTTAGAAGGAAGCAAGTATACTTCCATCAACATTTCATTAAATAGCTAGATTGACTTCCCATTTATTAAAGAATGGGGCTGTGCTATGCACATTACATTCTCCACTCCTCCAACTCATTTAGGCTTTCCAAAGAGCTGGTATCCAAGTATAGAAAACCTATTTTGGGGGAACCTGGCTGGCTCAATTGGTTGAGTATTCAACTTCGGCTCAGGTCATGATCTCACAGCTCATGAGTATGAGCCCCACATTGCGCTCTGTGTTGATAGCGAGGAGCCTACTTGGGATTTTCTCTCTCTCTCTCTCTCTCTCTCTCTCTCTCTCTCTCTCTCTCTCCTTCCCTCCCTCAGGCTCTCTCGTTCTCTCCATAAATAAATAAACTTAAAAAAATATTTTTCAAAGAAATTACTCTGTATCAGGCAGCAAACTAAGCTCTATATTATGGACTGTGCCATTTTACCTTTCCTGGAACATCTGATGTGAAGACTATTATGACCCTTCTTTGCCACTTGGGGAGACTCAAGCTCATGGGTTTGGTATAAGTTATCTCAGGTGGATTGTAAAAAGTAGAGTTAGAATTTGACCTCAAATTTTTCAGATTCCAAAGCTTATGCTTCACACACCTCACTCTATAGTTTTTGAATTATACACCCTGGCGATGATGAAGTCAATACAACATTAGTTTAGATTCCTTCCACATATGTCATCAAATTCCATCTGCAGTCAGAATCTGCACAGTGTTGGGAATCCCCCCGAAAGAGGCAAAATCTACACTTGAGGATGATTTCAAATACATCTCGAATACTTCCTGCAAAATAACACCTGATCTGTGTGATCATAGGTCACAGAACTTTCCTTGGTCAGGAACAACAGGGTTAACCTCATCTGGCTCCATACAATCTGGAATCAGATGCCTGCCTTTTTAAGTCTTGAAAATATCACCCTCCTCATAAGGTAAATTGCTGATTATGTTTACTCGATCTTAAAAGGCAATGGAAATGATTTATTGGGACGAAAAGAAAGATACTGCGCATCGCTTCATTTGTTTGCTTTGCTTTTTTCCCCAAGACAGCTGAAGAACAAGGGTGCTCTTAAGCTCTGGGATGCTTTCACCACTGCAACAATGGCATAAAACAAGAAGTCAAAGAGAACACAGAAACAAAGCTTATGAAATTAACACATTAAAACAATCAAGAGATTCCAGAGACCTCCTAAGCTGACAGTGAAGCCCAACCCACTCTCTGCTGCTGTCTTTCGCATTCAGAAGGTGAGGAGTTTGCAGTCTGTGAAGTCGCCAGGCGTGGAGCTGATACATGGGGTGTAACATGGTGGCCTGCAGCTGCCAGCAATGCTGTTGCTAATGGCACCCTGTGCTAGTGACTCTGCATTATCAGCTTTCTTCCCAAACACCTAACTGTTTCCATGGTATTTAACCATACATTCCAGAAGTCTCTCTCAAGGTGTGCATTTATTTCACAGCCTGGGATCAATGTGCCCCTCTCATCCTGCCAGCAAATGTGCAAGTTTGATAGGAAACAAGATTGGGGGGAGATACACTTTTGACAGCTGCTGTAGGTCTATGCGTCCAGAAGACAAGAATAGATGAATGAGTATCATGTCAGTCTGGCATAGTGACTAAAGGTCTCAACTCTGGAATTAGAGATTCCAGCTCCTTTCTTTACCAGCTGTGTGAAACTGGACAAAGTATTTAAGTTCCAGGCTTCAGTTTCCTTACCAATACAATGGGGACAATAACAGAACATACCTTATAGGACTACTACACTAATTTAGCAAGATAATGTATGCCTGGTGTTTTGCATAACGCCTGTTGTATGCAAAGCATTAGAATCCTGCCTGTTTCTTCTTCTTCCTTCTACTCCCCACATTCTCTCTGTTCTATAATCTCTCTATTCTTATCCATATTACTCTTAGCCATTTTTCACCACTGGCCACTGAAAGTAAGTGTGGTCAGGTAAGAAGTCAAAACTACCTTGGTTGCATTGCCTTCAAATTTAGAGTCCTTTACTGGTCCTTGATGGAGGTATCTTAGAAGACAAATGTGTGGACACCACAGCCCTGCAACATAACATGATGAGATGTGGCTTATTCCCAATCAACAGCTTTAGAGAACTCAGAGCAAACCTAAGGCAAGAGAAACATGGAGGCAATGTATATTTAATTGTATCCCATTAATACCCCACAGTTTCTTGGTCAGTGGTGACATGTGCTATGCTAAAACCCATCATACAGAAAAGACACCAGAGGAGTGTTGGTGAGCCTGGTAGGATATGTGGTAGCTTCTGAGTTTAGTGTGGGAGAGAGCATGTAGAAGTCATGGGTGATGGGTCTCTTTTTAACGAATGGATTAGTTACTTCGCGATGAATCGATTAATTAATGATAAATTACCTAAGCAAACATATTTTGAGCAAAGATTATGTCAGGCATTTTTCTAGGTATTCTATGGGACTCCATAAAAGACAGAAAGTCAGTTTAATACCTGTGGGAGTGTCAGAATCACCCAGGGAACCTGAGAAAATGAAGGTATGTTAGTTCCAGAGGCTAATGATTCTTGGTTGATCTGGGGTGGGACAGGGAGCATCCTAGGTATATTTACTAAGGCTGATCCAGGATCTACACTGTGAGACGTTTTGTTCTAAGGGGCCAAGGAGAGAAGGAATCCAGCTCCCTCTGACACACAAGACAAGTCAGCCCCTATCCTCCCCCACAAAAGGCATCAGCGAGAGAAGGCGGTGTGGGATACGAGACAGCACCCTGCCCTGAGCTTATCCAGTTCACTCTGTGATCTTAGACAAGTCACATGTCCTCCCTGAGCTCTAGGGTCCTCTGAAAAATGACAGACATGAGCCCTAAAGTCTCTTTTTGCAAGAATGTTGGTAGATTTGAGGGCAAGACCCTGGTTAATGCATACAATTCTGCACAGAGTTCTAAGAACCCTCCTAATACCTTGTTTGGAAATAGGGGAGAACTTAGCAGCTCAAGGTCTGACACTTACCTAATACCCAGCACAACAAACCCACTTAGTAATGCCTCATTTACCAGTTGTGTCTCTCTCTAGGAATGAACACCAGCACGTTTCAAGGCCTGAGGTGACTGCCACATAATCTATCTTCCATCTAACTTGACAACTACTGCCTTTCAAATTTCTCCTAGACCTTCTGAGAAGTGATTCTGGCTCATCCCACTGCCTTCATTTATGATTTCTCATTATTATTCATGACACTGCCACCTCTAGGCCTCGTCCTCACTGCCTGAGGGTCATTTCTACTCACTTCCTCCCACCTCCAGGTGGTTTCCCCACTGTGACCGTTGGAACAATGCTTTCATTTCCATCACTCTGCACTTTGCAACTACTGTGGTCCAAGCCACAATACCCCCTGGCCTGGAGTCCTACACAGACTCTTAGCTGCCATCCTAGTCTTCTCTCCTGGACTCCGTTGGTCAATGATCACATAGCAGTCATCTTTGTGAAATGCAAACTTCTGAGCTGCCAGTGAAATAAAATCCAACTCATTCACTGTGGTTTACAAAGTTCTGTACTATCCGGCCTTTGCCTACTTCCCACAGCTCTCTTGTGCCCCCTCCCATTTTCTGGGGTTCTGTTGGTCCCTCAAACATTCCAAATTCCTCTCTTCTGTGGGTGTTTTCCTGGAATGTTCTTCCTCCTTGTCTTGGCGTGATTTACATCAGGAGCTCAGCTTAAATTTCACCTCTTCTTAAGGGCCGTTTCTTGAGTATATACATCACTATTTGGTTTTTGTTACCTGACTAAGCCCATCAATAGCCGTTTTCTTCATTTACAGAGTTATTTTTGTCTGCCTCCTACCCAATAGAATATAAGCTCCATGAGAACAACATTTTTCTTGTCTTGTTTATCACTAAATCCCCAGTGGCTGAGCACAGTGGGCATTTGACAAATATTTGTTGGATGAACCTTAAAATCATTCTGACTCCTCTAGTCTCTCTACGTGTAAAAGTCTTTCTAAGTCTACGTTGTGAGTATGGGATTGTCTTATTCATCATATTTTCTCCTCACTAATTCCAAACTTGGCAAGATCCTGCAGAGCTGTTCACTCCATGGTCCCTCTCTGACTCATCTCATTTGTTTTCCTGTGGGAGAAATAAGGCGCAGACAGATAAACGATGTTGCCCAAGGTTCCACAGCCAGGGAGGAGCAGAGAGGGCGTGCAAACTCCGTTATATCTGACGCCAAAACCCACTGCAACACACAATTCCTCATTTTTGGTTCCAAGTCTAAATTCAGGAACCAAAAATAACAGAACAGCCGTGTGTGTGCAGTGGTCCAAATACACAGGTGCATGTTGAACCTGAGCCATATTTTCCCCTTGATTTTGATATTGAAGTTTTTATCAGGAACACCCAATGAATGTTTCTTTTTTCCTCGTTAAATTATACATGTATAGGTGTATGTGTATATGTATATGTATATGCATATCTATCTATGTACCTATCTATATATATACTTTTTCTCATTGTTTTTCTCACTGTTTATACTGATGTTTCCCTTACTTGGAGATACTGTAACATACTTTGTAAGCTCTTGTTTGGATCTGAATATCCTCGGAGTAAAGAGTTCACATACATAACGGAAAGCCAACAGAATTCCAAATTAATAGTAAGTTTTGCTCTTAAATTTCTTTATCATGAAGGTGTCCTATTCTCAGCCCTCAAAATGAGATGATTTGCAGCATGAAGAATAGGATACAGAGAAGAATGAGGCCAACGTGTCAGGGAAAGCATTTACTGACGCTCACTGGAAACTCACAAGATAAAGTATAAGTGCATTAATGCAGCTGGCACCTTGGCCCTGGCCAGCGTAAAACTCAGATCATTCTGGAAATGATTTCAATGTCAAGGGTCTATTACCCCAAACACTTAAAATGATGCCACTTAGCATTTCCCCGTCAGCATTTTTTTTTTCTCCCCTGAGGGATCTGATTCTTTCTCAGGCACAGAGCTTATATTGCCTTATAAAATGTATGCTGGTGTTGTGTTTTATTAATACAAATGTTCAGTTCTTGAACTAAGCACAGAACACGAAGCTGAGCCAACAACATCTGCTAGAATCGGAAACAGAGAGAGTGTTGCCTAACACAATGGTTATCCTAAGATCAACTTGAATGCTGTATTTTTTTCCCCTTAGATGCCAAGGAAAATTCTCTATTCCTTAGGCATTTTCTGGCCTTGCTTACCATATGTCAACTCTAATGAACAGCTCATTGGCTAGATGTCCGTTCTTTTCTCTTCAGTGTGGAACCCTTTACAGGGAGATGTCTAAAGACAAATATCTAAACTAAACTTACTTGATTTAGGCAGCTTACAGCTCCTCGATTTAATTGCATTACACGTCTATAAGTAGAGAGCAATTTACTCTGAAGTGGTACTTAGGCATTATTCCTCTTGGCTTCTCCAGGAAGCACTTGGGCTAAATTTCTACTTAATGTATGCTGGCTTTGGAACGTAAGTACAAATAGAGGGATGTGTATTAACGTTTTAATTATGCAGCGATTCTCTGTTAGAAAATGAATCCAGGATGGACACAGACTTTAATTCCTTTTAACTATGAAAAACACTTTTCTTGCCATCTTGTGCATTAATCAGTCTCTTGAAATGTGAATCTACATCAGCTCTGCAGCAAGAAAACGGAATCAATTCGGTAAGTTATGCCGTTTCCTGCACAGCATTATCTTTGTAACGTTGTCAGTGTTTAATAAGTGCTAACAAGAAGGAAAGCACTTTCATTTAATTAAAGTACTATATCATTTTCAATAATTAGTCATAATTAAGGTGAATGATTAGCTAGGAAAGATATGAAAAATATACATTCTAGATAAAGCTTAAAGTCACATTTTAAAAGTCCAAAATAAACTCTTGAGGGCTGTGCATAGCTTTAAGTATGATATAATTTATGTAATGAAATAAATCTAGACTGTTAAAATATTTAGTGGAACTGAAAATAATGAGTTGAGATAGGATTAGTTTAATTAGTTTACTGAAATGGAGTCTTCATAGTGGCTAAGTGTGATATATTGGCTTTTGTCACTTGAAATAAAAAAGAGGTAATTAGTCCCTCCTCAAATATACTGTTTTCTCAGAATAGGTTGGAATTTATTTTAAGCACTAATCCAGGACCAACTTCCAATTGATTTATAAATGCCACAAGATAAGATCATTCTTTAGACAACTTATGAACCCAATCATTTAAAACAGTGGTTCTCAAAGCAGGGGAGGGAGGGGTGCCCTCCCCTCTCCCGGGGACTTGTACCAATGTCTGGAGACATCTTGGGGTGTCACAATGAACAGAGAACTATGATTGGCATCTGGTGGGGAAAGGCCATAGAAGTTGCTCAACACCCCACAAAACACAGGGCAGCTGCCCCCAACAGAGAATTATCCATCCCAAAGTGTCAGTGCTGCCAAAGTTAAGAAACCCTCCTATAAACAGCAAATTCAGCATCTGACCGTCCATGCCTGCCATTGGTGGGAGAGTGTGTCCATTGTCTATAATCTGCAAATCCCAAATCTACATTGCATGACATTTGCATTTCCCGTATGTGGGAAAAAACTTTTTCTACCAAGCAATATAAGAATTAAAATAATAATAATCACCCCAAATAATCTTACAGCAATGAGAAGAAAAGGGGTTGATACCAAAAGCCACATCCTCTACCGAGGATGTGTACATTTGTGCACTAGAATACTGTGAAGCTGTTAAAAAAAAAAAAAAAGTAAGCTTCATGGAATGGAATATGCTTTTTATACATCATTTTATGGCTAAATCAAAAGTTATAAAACAATGTGTATAGTACAGACTCATTTTTATAGCTACATATTTTTACACGCATGTACCCTCATCAGAAAAAAAAAGTCTGGAATTGCAGAAATGAGAGTAGTAGTTACTTCGATGTGAGTTTGAAGACTTCTTATTTCAGATATTGATTTTTTTCTGATTGTGAATAGCATTTTATAACTTTGCTCACAAGCTATATGCATTGCATGTGTAATAAAGCAATGATACAAGTTGAAAAGATAATAAAGGGGTGGGAAAGAAAACATGGAAGTGAGAACCCATAAAAACTCCCTTCCTCTTGCATTTGGGTTTGATAGAAGTGTCCTCAGCCCCTCTGAAGGGAGCTGAGGTCCGAACTTTCTATGAACAGTTTAACCTGGAAGAAGTTCACATGGCCCTAACTGTCTGTGCCCCTTTGCTCTGAGGAGAAGCCAAAATACAGGGATTGTTTGATGAAACATACATCCTGAAAGCTGCCGTGAACTATGACTTAAACGTTAAATAGTCAAATAGAGAAAACACCCAGAAAACATCTCAAGCAAGAAAGACCTTTGCACACGCCTAACTGTCTATTTCCAGTGGGAAGTGTGGAAATTCAAAACCCCATATTCAAAATACTGTTCTTTCTCTCTATTTTCCCCTTCACACTTTAGCAATGACATTTATGAAGCCTGTGATTCTTGAAAATCACTAACATCTTGGAGGAGGAGGCTGGCAAGAGGGAGGAGGCCCCGTGCTTCCGTTCCATCTGAAGTTCTTGATGGAGATTTTAAGTTTTATTATTATGATCCCCACCCCCACCCCCCAGAGCGTGAATTTCTAGCTGTGGCTCCACAGCAGCTAGACTGTCAGGTGAAAGCCCAAACAACTCAGTGAAACATCTGGGCACTGGTCCTAGTGACAACAAAATATTTGGATGACCAATGGTGGAAGCTGAAAGCACTGTATTTAAAAGGGTTTGTAGTGGGGCGCCTGGGTGGCTCAGTCGGTTGAGCGTCCGACTTCAGCTCAGGTCACGATCTCACGGTCCGCGAGTTCGAGACCCACGTCGGGCTCTGGGCTGATGGCTCAGAGCCTGGAAGCCTGCTTCTGATTCTGTGCCTCCCTCTCTCTCTGCCCCTCCCCCACTCATGCTCTGTCTCTCTCTGTCTCAAAAATAAATAAACATTAAAAAAAATTAAAAAAAAAAGGGTTTGTAGAGAGTACTGTTCTTTTTTCTTTTAAATACACATGTCTATTAATAGGGGAGCTGGTTAAACAAATGGCAGTACATGGAAATAGGATTACTAGGCAGGTGTTGTGGGCTTGAGAAAGATAATTTATATATATTGACAGTGAAGGGTTGACACACTGTTTTTAAAGTGATGACACAAAGTCATGGCTTATTATTTTAAGTAAGCGTGTATGTTCTGAATGTGTGTACTTTGGATGTGTAGAGAAAATATCTGGAAAGATGTGCTAACAATTATTAAATAGTGAAGGGAGGGAGGATGAGAAAGGAACAGAGAGACTCTTATTTTTACCTTATACAGTTCTATGCAGTGAATACAGTGTGTGTGTGTGTGTGTGTGTGTGTGTGTGTGTGTGTGTGTGTGTGTCTATTTAACTCAGGGCATGTGTTACTTTAAAAACGTACCATGATGTAGTTCAGACAGACCAAGAGGTACACAAAAAAGTATAAATGCTTCCATGTAAGTACTACCTAGCTTCAGGAAGAAAACATCTCAGGGTAGTTGAATTCCCCACCTGAAACCTCTCCTCGAGTGTATGTGTCTCATCTCTACAAGAAATCAATACTCTGGATTTTCAGTCTTCCTTTTTCTCTATATATGTTTATTACATATGCATGCATTCCTAGACGGCATAAAGTACTAAAACTATTCCATATTGTACATCTTGGAGTGAATTGTATTTTCCACGTTGGGTGATTCACCCAAGGCAATAATGATGAGAACCACTCTTCTTGGTACAGATAGCTCTAATTCACTCATTTCCACTGCTCTATCATGTTCTGTTGTACTTAAGGTTCTATTTTCTTACTCTCTTCAATTGGGCTATGTATGATTAACTTTTGCTCAATGAAGTATAAATTTTATTATTTAAAAACAGCCTAATATTAAGATAAGTTTTGGACAGGAAGAGGCAAGACACAGTCACCATTGAAGCTCTTTAGTTTTATGGCGAAACAAATAGGTAAGCTAAATCTCATTCAGTCTCAGGGCTTTGTCTCTTCCAAACAGTCCCCTTAACCCCAGAGAGCTTGCTAGTCTACTACTATGAACAACAACAGCATCGGCTACTACTGTTTATCAAATGCTTATGATGTGCCAGGAACACAGTCGGTGCTCACACTTCTGTGTGACAAGCACTGGTAATATTTCCATTTCACACATGAGGCCACTGGGCTCAGAGAGTAAATACCTACTTCACAGTTTACCAGTTTCTAAACGTTAGCAGTGGGATTTTTCTAAGGCCTGTCCGTTCCTCTGATGTCTGTCTCTCTCTCAGGGTGATGCTCACTCTCAGCTGCTTCTACTTAACAATATACCATCCTTCTGGCTTTGGAATGGTATTTCATGCCCTGCAAGAAAAATGGCCAGTAACGAGGCTGAATTAGTAGCAACTCACCCAACACCAGTGTCCACAGCCTGCTCTACCACTCAGCCATTGAGAAAAGCAGCAAAGAACTGTTCAGAGAACTGCTGGATGCTGGTGAGACAAAAACTGCCCGAAAAAATAAAAGGCTATAGCAATCAAGTCAAAACTGAACTTGTACCAAGTACTCCTCATGAAAAGGAAGATAAACAATAAACCCAAAGCTTCTCTCATCACCTTGCCCCAGATTAAGTGCATCCTTAGGTCAGAATTGCCACTGGCTTGGTACAAATGCCATACCCAGTTGGAAAATCACTCTAGAGAGAAATGTTATATAAGCACCAGCAAGCTCAGAAGTTTTGGAGAGCAAGAGTTCTGGCAATGAATTGGTCTTGGCCATCATTGCCACACTTCTTTGTCAAGGACTCTCCAGGGAACCTGGTTCTTCAAGGAATGGCTGGCCAACATATATTTCTATCCCTTAAACCTCTGAACTTGAAAGATGGGAGCCTCATCATCACTTCTTGATTTCTCCTGTACCCCCAGGAGATACTCTGTGCACACTCACGAAACCTTCTAGCATTCCATGATAATGTGCCATTCACTTAAAGATCTGCCTCCTCAGTTTGCACGACCACACTCTTCTTCATCTGGCTTATCTACTTCTCGATCTTTGTTTTTCTACCTCCCTCTGAACCTAAATCCTCTGGCCACCCCAGCCTATTGCCTCCTTTTCGGACACGTCAAGCTTGTTCTGACTTCAGGAAATTGGCACGTTCTGTTCCCTCTACCTAGAATTCTCATCCTCCACGTGTTCACTGGTTGGCTCCTTCTTGACCTTCATGTCTCAGCTGAAATGTCACATTCTTAGACCTTCCCAGAATCTCCGAACTCAAGAAGCTTATTCTTTGCTCCCTTGGTCATGTTCCTCTGCACTTAACTGGTTACTCCCTGCTCCCTTCTCTCTCTCCCCCAAGATTTAAGTCCCATGCAAGCAGGAGCCTGGATTTATTATTCACCACTGTGTCCCTGGTGCCTGAGATAGTTCCTAGAGGCTCTCAATAAATGTGCAGGGGATTAATTAATAAGGATACAAATAAATTAATGAATTGCCTTTCCCACATATAATTGCCCTAAAGTTCTATGGATAAAGAATAATGCCACAGACAATGTGAAAACATTTTCCTACTCTGCAAATATGGATTCCAAAGCAAAGGGGTTCATTAGGTCCCTCTTAGGCTGTTAATACAGTATTTTTCCTCAAATGGTTGATGTGCAAGCACAACTTCATATTCAATATATCTTCATGATTAAATGATTTTTCGGAAATCATTGTGTGTCACCTAGGGCGCCATGCAAGGAGCATACACAGTCCTGGTTCTTTCTGAATGAGATTTCTGGTGATTGGCTCAGCCCAGACATTCAGGCTTGCACCTCCCTTGTGGGATATTGTTTCCTCGGTCCCAATACCATCAGCCCCAGGAGCCACCAGTGGTGATTGAAAGCACTTCGTCTGGGGAAATTCTCCGTGAGTAAAATAGAGCCAAGTGACAATTTTTTTTTTAATATTTAAGCTGGTGTAAAAAGATAATTCCCTGAATATTAGATCACCTCCATTAAAAGAAAAGTGGAATTTGAAAGTGCTTTAATGTTGAACATTTTACATCTTTCATCAGTTCTGTAGAAACCTTAATGAGGACCTATGGCAATGAGTGCTTTTCTAAGCAATCACAAGATGCCTGAAGAAATACTAGGTAGGTCCACTTCGTGGACTGGGCTGGTCCTTCATACAACACCTGCACTGGGCCCTCCCGGGGCTCACTCTCTAGTGGGGGAAGTTTTACGTTATAGGAGAGAAAACTGCTGCCTTCAGTCCCTGTGCAAGGCACCCTAGCAAAGACGAACTCAGTCTCTGCATTCATGTTTTCACTTTCCTGTTATTTAAGGAGCCTAAAAACTGGATTAATTATACTTGTACTTCAAAAAAAAAAATTCCTTTGCTGTAAGAACCGTGAAAACAAAATGCACTGATGATCTTTAAATGACCCAGAAACCAAGGTAATTATAGCTGTAATTAATTACATAACTTTACGTCCCATGGTAGTCAGCTAGAGGTCTAACCCAGAAAATTCCGAGGTTGGAAAATTTGAATTTAGGGACTTATCGCAGACACAGCACTGTGGTGGGCACTGAACAATTCCTAATCTTCTCCAGGCATGTTTGACCTCAGGCAAAAATCACTTAACCTGTTCTTACCTCTCATGCTCATCTGTAAAATGGGGATGGAAGTCCTGGATCACCTCAAAGGGGGTGCTGTGTTGAGCCATATGTTAATGATTTGAAATAAAATGATTTCACACAGAACACATTCGAGGAATTTTAATGGAGCTGAAGTTGCTAATATCTAATGGCATTAAAAGCCAGTAAACCGGTAAGCGTGTGCCAATATGATGTTCAGTTTATGTGGATTTCATCTACAACAGGTTTTGTTCTACCATATCACCTGGGTGTATTTCTTGACAACTTAAGAGTAGAATGTAGGACCCCCCCCCCCACACACACACTCTAATTACTTCCTTATTGAATATTTGCATTACCTCATATTGGTTTAGAACAGTACTTTAGATACATGAACCACAGTTTTTGCAATGTACTTTTGTACAACAATGAAAAATAAAAACAAGCTTCATTAATGAGTCTAGGGCATAGCAGCCCTAGATGTGGAATGAAAGGATTGCCTGCTAATAGCTCAGGTTCTTGGCCCTACCTAACTGAATGTTTATCCTTCCCTTTTATTTTTCAACCCAGGACACATGTAACCTCTGCCAGAGAATATTTGTCCAGAATGGTACTAGATAGTGATAAAAACGGAGCTAGTTTCATAATTAAAAAGTAGATGAAAAGTAATTCATCAAAGCATGGGGAGACAGAGTGGAGGAGTAAAAGAGGAAGGGAGAAGGAAACCATTCGTATCATTCGTCACTCCATGTACTTGTAGGAAAGATGCTCTCGTGACAAAACTTTACCAGACCAACAAGGAATACAGAATTTTAACACACAATGATTTTTAGTTACTGTTTATGCTGGGTGGCTTGTCACCTTTGTGAGGAACAGCGGGATCAAGAAGGGTGTAAACACCTTTGTCAAATACGTGCAAGAATGGGTGAGCACACTTAAAATGTCTGACTCTCAAGAAAACTCTCACACTAGGGGAGTGGGATACGGGTCTCCCTCTTATGTGCGAGGGAGTCGATGGCCACGGAAGCCATCCTTGTACTCCTACCAGCAAAATGGAGCTCCTGGATATCCCATTTTAATCTAAAAATGAAATTGCTTTAATTATGAGAAGTAAAAATATTTTAGACTCATAATACCCTGAGACTGATGTGACACGATAGCAGAAAGGCGTTAACTTTTGGAATGGGGCAGGACTGGCTTTGAATATTGACTTGATGATTGAGTAGTTAGCAATTTGGCCACAGAAGCAATTTTACTTCTCTGAGCTTCAGTTTCTTTATCTTTGGGTATGGATAATGATATTAATCTCCCAAGGTTCTTGAAAAGATTAAATAGGATAATACATGCAAAATGTCTGGCATGATGCCTGAAACATAGGAGGAACTAAAAATGTTCCTTGTCTCACACACACGCACGCATATCCACTCCACCAGAACAACATGGGCATAACTTGATATCATCTTCTCCCACCAGTACACATGTTGTACGTGTTAATTTAAGTTACCACATGCTACATTTAGATTTGTGCTTGCCAAGGCCTTCGAATTCAAGTCCTGGCAGGTTATGGAGGGGGTGCATTTTGGATGGAATAAAGACATTGCAATCACACCACTATTTCAAAATCCCTGGTTGTCTGAGATCAGATGGGCAAAACTTCATGGCAATAACTATACTGATCAACAGGATAGTTGATATTGTGCAAACACAGCCACTAAAAAAATTGCTGAGAGCCAAACAGCGTGATTACGTACATGATGGAGACAAAAGAGGAGATTTTTAGGTATTTCTAGAAGATTCCCACAGTTTCTGTTGTTGTTGTTGTTATTATTATTATTATTATTATTATTATTATTATTATTATTTTAATTCTAGTTTGGACATGACAATTGCCCCTTCATCCCATGCAAACTAATCTTCCTGTCAAGTTAATGTTATAGCAATCATGTGGAGGTGGGATTAGGGTCGGTAAGAGTCAGGTATATTCCTTGAGTAAAAAGCATTAATATACATATTGGCTTAAGGCTAGAGTCTGCTGGATACAGTCGTGCCATATCTCGGAACCCAAGCCCTAATGAATTATTCAACTCAGCAGAATAATCCGGCATAACTAGGAATAAGCAACAACATATCCATTTGAGGGAAATGTTGTATGAAGACCGGCAGGGGTATCTGATGTCATCCGTATTGTGCCAAACAATGTGCCAAGTTAATTCTAAGAAGCACCTAATGAAAAGACCTGCCATCCTTCCCCTATTACAGGGAAAACACGGAGGTTTCGAAAAAGGTAAGACATGGGATTCTTCAGGATGGTGAATGTTTAAATCCACAGTGAAACCCAGCTTTACCTATCCCCCCAAACTGATGCTCCATGCTATTTCCACGGCTCTATATTGTCTGCAAACCCCAAAGCCACAATACAATGCCGAGCCCTGCCCCTTCTCTCCACTTCACTGGAGCAGCAGAAAACCTCATGTCGTGTCTGCGTCTGTATCTGCCTCTCCATGTGTGTCTCAGAAAGATACTTTATCTTTCAAGTTTTATGGCTCATATCTGTGACTAAAATATCATTTATGACAATTCCCATCTGCTAAGCTTCAAAAGTGATATAGTTTCATTGCAAAGGGCTGCTACTGGGGGCTTAAGTTACAAGCCAAGAGTTGAATAGAATCAGAATGTACCTGAATTCGATCTCACAGGAAGATGAGCCTTTTTAAAATATGTCCATTTCCTCAACGCAAGCTGTGCTGCGAATGTGTCAAGGCCCCAAAGTGTGGGGCCTCCCGGCTTCCCCCAGACCAGAGCAAAGAGCTGGCTCCTGCAGCCCATGGAGATTGGACCCCGTTTCTTATTCCAAGCAGGAAAGCCGAAGGCCTGCTTCCTCCGTCATTCTCTGACAGTTATAGACTAGCTGTGCACCTTATTAAAGATTAAGGTTTGCCGGGGCACTCTCCTTTGGCCATATACTGTTCACAGTCCAGCATTTATTACAAAGGGACTGGAGATTAACGCCATCCATTCTGCACATCACTTAGTGGTCCCACAAAACCAAGAAAATGTAGAACAATGCAGAACCGCCTTCCATTTTCCCAACCCGGGGTCTTTGTGCCTCTGAATTTCACATGGTAGCTTTAAGACCATCTTATATTTTATCGTATTTTATTTTATTTTATTTTATTTTTTTATCATCACACTTTACTGTGGCCTTGTTTTTCTAATTTCAAACATACAGGATCCCTGTAGTAAATTCTGAAAAATATAGAATACCTAAAATAAGGATCAACCTGGAAGCACGCTAGTCTTTGTGTTTTTGAGGAGAATTTTCTGTTCTCTCCTTCTCTCTCTCATCTTCTCTTTTTTCTTCCCTCCCTCTCTCTCTTCTCCTTTTCTTGCTTTCATGTGTTGATATGGGTTTTCTGTAAACCTCAAATAACCATAACAAATAACCTTAATTTATTACGGAACAAGAACACTCAGTTTGCATGCCAGCCTTCCTCTGTCCAGGGCCCACAGTACACACTGCCCACCGATTGTGAAGCACCCTCTTCCCGAGTCACGCATGATCCTTCTTCAAAGTTCCAAGCAGCCACTACTAACCAATCAGCATTGGCCCAAGACTGTGAATTCTCTTTCAGTGTATGGTCCCTGCCCTCCAGAAACTTACACTCTAACTTTGACAGCAAAACAAAGAGGAGAATTTTGAGCAAAACAGTGTTACAAAGGCACCTTTTACATACCAGACTCAGTAGTTGTCTTGTTCTCTTAGGAGAATGAACACTGTTCCTTTTGAGTCAGCGACCACTTGCATGGGTCAAGGGTCTTGCATGGGTCACCCCGTGTCATGGGCCTAAAATGTACAGTGGTTACTCCTCACCATGTGACTCAGTGTTGGGCCCTGTCTTCAACACCCTGAAGTGAGCCTAGCACACAGTCAGAGGTCAAGGCAAGGACAGATACATTTCCGAAAAATGGACGCTCAGAAAATGCAATTTCTATTCTTTCTTTCCATATATCTTAAGATAGGATGTCTGTAATAATGGTGAGAAGGTGATGTACACTGGGTAGCATTACATATAGTAGGAGGTAAGTTTTGAGTCACATCTTTAGCAAAAATGCATGGGACACTAACTTTTGACCCAAGAATCATATTACCAAGAAATTAGCATGCCTGTAAAAATTAGCCATATGTTTTCTTTATCTATCTCTATCTATAGAGATAACTCAGGGTGCATGTGCCTGGTGTTAGTGTCCGTAATAGGACAAAGAGTCCATTTAGGGAACTGATTAAATAAGGTATGTTCTGGGCATACAAAGGAGGACAATGGAGGGAGTGATGGGGACCAGTGTGTGCTAATATGAGAAACTGTCTCTGGCACATTAAGTAAATTAAAGCAAGATAAAAGGAAAACAGGGCATATAGTCAAAAAATAAAATAAATACGTACACGCATATGTGTGTACACATGTATGCATGTTGTGTCCTCCCATGACCCCCAACAGGCATATACAAAAAGCCATTGATAATGATTACCTTTAGTTAAAACTGGAATTCAGAGAAGGGTCTTTTATTATTTTGCCTTATTATTTATTTATTATTTTGCCTTTTTTTTTTTTTTTTTTTTTTTGCTAGAGTTAGTGCCATTTGAATTACTAATCACGGGCATGTATCCCTTAAATTTAATCAAACAAAATGTTTCCTGCTTGTCTGGATGGTGGAATTATGGCCCGTTTGTTTCCTTCTTGATTCTTCATGGAAAACATGTAACACGTAAGTGTTATGTTAAAGAAGCAAATTATGATCTTCAAGTGGTGGAGAATGATCTGGGCAGGAGAAGGGCAGAGGGAGAGGAATAAGGCAGGCCTTGGCATTTATTAAAACATCAGAAAGCCTTCTGAAAACCTGCATAAAACTGAAGGGTTGTGGAGGAGAGGAGAACAAAATACAGGCAAGTCAAAAATACAGAGACATCTGTCCAAATGAAATACCTACCCTGCTGATGCAGAAATTCCCCTTTTGGGGGTTTGCTTCTGGGGTCACCGTGCATTAGTATTCCACTCACCACTGCTGCAGCCACCATTTCTCTCCATTTCTTTTTGACCTCAAGCATTTTATGCATAAATGTCAGTGTTCTTTGCAATTAATCATGCCTACCACAGACTAATTGTGGACAACAGTCATGCAATTAGCCAAAATGTGTTTCAAATATGCATGAATGTTCAGAAAGCACTCACATTCCAAAACCTCAGGTACCTAAACAGGAAAATTGGCCAGTCTTTCACAATTCCCTTTCAAATTCAATGTGAACTAGCAGGATAATCAGATCATAGCTGATGGCGGCCATGCCCAGGGTCTGCTAATGAGAAAACGGTATCCTGAAACGCATGCTATGAACTCCACGAAGCAGCACATCTGAAAATACCAAGCATGCCCTTTGGTGAAGTTAGAGAGAGACAGAGACAGAGAGAGAACTTACAAGAGTTGATGCAAAGATGTGTTATATAATTGGAAGACTCAAAATCCGCTACTTGGGTCACATACATTACAACGTATCTCCGAATAGTCAAATACAGTTGCAATGCCATTACTGTAATTAGACACAGCTAGTTGCTCATCACCAGTAGGCCATCCTAGGCAACACAATTGCTCATTAGTATTTTATCTTAATATATGGAAAGGGGGTAGCCTAGAAGAGTAGTTCCCAACCAAAGGCAATTTCGCCACCCAGGAGACATTTGGCAATGTCTGGAGATATTTTGGCTATCACAATTGCGGGAAGAGTCTCTGCTGTCACCTGGTGGGTAGAGGCCAGGGATGCTGCTGAAAGTCCTAGAATGCATATGGCAGCCGTCCACCCCTAGTCCAAAAAATACTTTTCTAGCTAAAATGTGGATAGTGTCAAGGTTGAGAAACTATGACTTAGAGGAACTAAAAACTGTACATTCAGGGATGAAAACTGTGCATAGCTCGTAGTTCTGCCACATACGGGCACTGTGGCTCTGAGGAAGTTCCTTAACACCATGACCTCATGTTCTGCCTCTGCAAAATAGGGAATAATACTCTCTACTTTGCAGGGTGGCTGCAAGAATTTGAGCTAATGGAAAAGAAAGCTCTGGTCACAGAATACATGGTAGCTATCATGATTATTCCAACTGTTATTATCACTTACATATTTTTCAATCACATTACCGAACAGGAATAAAACAAACTTCTTGGAGAGTTGCGCTGTTGCCAATCGGGCACCACGGCAAACATCTCCCTAGCCTCCCAGGAATAAACTAGTCTCACTTCAAACAATTGTTACAGTTTGAATCCAATTGACTCCAGACAAAAGTATTGAGATAATCAGCATATTAAAGCCAACACTATAACCATATGTTAATTATGTAAATGATTCATTTTAATCAGCTAGAACCATGTAAAGAGTAACTAGGAATGCAAATGTAGGGAGTTATTAAAAACCTCATTATTATTCATCTTGGTTCCATGCGTGAACGTATCCATCCAAACAGATGAATTAATAGTGAGGAGAGGAGAGGAGAGTGCTGGAGGGGGTCTGCGGGACACCATCTGTCTGCCTTTGCTTCTCGCTCAGGCCTCTACTTTGCATGGAAGCTGCAAGAGCCGTGCACGACGGGTGCTCCGGGCTTCCTGGGGTGGCCTGGTCAGCCTTTTGGAGCTCAGAGAGTATCATGGCTTCTCTTCATTTGCCTGTGTTTGCTTTTTAAGGTTGGGACGAAGAAGGGGTGGGTTGGCATGGAAGCAACTCTACTATGGGTCCCCCAATTCATCCGTGAGTTGTAAAAACATCCCTCCAAACTTCTCTTTTCCCTTCTCCTCCACCCTCATTATAACTTCTACTGGCACCACACAATTCTCTTCATCATCGAGGGAGCTTATTAGTTTGCTATATTGTTATTATTAATAATTGGTCATTGTATTTCCTTGTTATTATTGTGGAGAGCTTTCCATGTGAAACTCTCCTTTCATTTGGTCTTCCCCCCAGCCTGAGTCTTAGAGGGAAATCAAGTTGCCTGAAGCTGAGCAAGTACTAACTGGTGGAACGGGGCTGGCATATAAGGTCACTGGACTCGAGAGTGTTAGGTAGTGTTACGGCCTGCTCTCAGAGTAGCTGTGTCCACCTCAGCTCATGGGGTAATTAGATGCTTCCAGGAGATATTTAGTTTTGAAACCTTGGAAGGGAAGGGGTATAGCATTACTGAAATACCTAAAATTTTCATATTGGGTTTGGCAGAAAGGATATGGGCTCTGCATTGCTTATACACGAACTCACTGTATTTCCCCCACATTTTCACGACACCATTTACGATCCCCATTTCATAAAGATGAGGAAACTCAGCTTGAAGCAACCTGAAAAAGTCATAAGGCATAAGTTATAAGCAGAACTGGGATTTAAACCTAAGATCTGACGTCAAAGCTCACAACTTCCCCAGTTTGAATCCTGATGAAGGTATTAAAATATTTCTGCGTGTTGGTGGGGAAACCATGACTCAGAGAGATTTAATGGCCGGCCTGATGTCAACTTAACGTTCTGGACTTCAACCTACTTCTCTCTGGCCCCCACTGTTCTCCTTACTGCTCTGAGGGTAAGACCTTTGTTGATTCTCTAAAACTGTTACCACGCTTTACCTGCTGGTATAATTAGAGCTATCCAACAGAACCTTCTGGAATGATGGAAATATTCATATCTGTGCTGTGCAATATGGTAGCCACTAGCCATGTGACTACTAACCACTTGAAATGTGGTGAATGTGACCAAGGAGCTGAATTTTAAAATTTGATTTAATTTCATTTAATTTAAATGTAATCAGCTACACATGGCTAGTGGATGCCATTCTGGATGGAACAAGTCTAGATTTTCACAAATGTTATCCCTTCACTGAATGCTCACAAGCCCTCACTTTGGTTAGGAAAGGCCTTTCAAAGATGAGGACTAGGAGGGCAGCTCTATTAAATGAGAAGATGGAGAACTGCCAGGTAAATAATGCATGACCTAGAAGGTTCACCTGGCACTTCCTTCTCAGCTCTGATCTCTTTGTGTTGGAAAGAAGAAAGATTTACCATCCTTCTCATTCCATAAAGAATGAGTGAAATTTCCTGCGTCATTGAAATGCCCTTTCTTTGTTGACTTAATCTGAGCATAACAGTCTAAGAGATAACTTGTCTGCTTACCATCAATCCCCTAAACTGTACCAAGACATTTGTTCCATTTTAAAATAAAGAGAATTAAAGTTAATGGTGTTTTGACATCTTCATGAAACCTTTTAAAGTATATAAAGACTTTTTGTTGATCAATGATGCTGGTCTCCTGGTAATGCTTAAGCTTTCCAAAATGGGTCATTTTCAAGATAAATGGAGGAAAAAAAAAACCTCTCATGGAATAGAACACTAGTTTGGGAAATACTTATGACTTTCTCTTTCTCTTTAAAGATTACAAAACTGGTTGTCCTTCAGCTAATGATATGCTTAGTTATGTGTGATGTTTATGTGTGTATGTATATATAAAGCTATGCGTGATGTGTATGTGGTATGTGTGTAGACATATATGTAAATGCATATGTTTAAATTAGTTGTTATCATTTGAAAATCAGATGACTAGTCCCACAGAAATCTGGATTTTTTTTTAGTTTCTCTTGAAATATATCAGAAAATCTGGTAACACAGAGCCTGTCTCACTGCATGGGGAAAAGAAATGACTGTAGTTACGCAGAAGCTGCTCCTTTTGATGAAGCATATGTGATGGGACATTTGTTCCCTAGTCCTCCATGGTCCCCGCCATCCTGACTGATGTCCCGACATGGAATTATGTGGGTATCTGAGTCTGGGCTGGGAGTCTCTGGCAGGCTGAGTGGATTTCCACCTTGTCCATTACCCCTGCTATGCAAACCCAGACAAGATGCTTCATAATGTTACAGGTGGAAGATTCTTCTTCAGATAAGGTCACATATTTTCTTTTCAAGCAACAGAGGGTAGGTCAAACATGTGGATAGGATTCATCAGAGAATCTACTGGAAGGAGAGGGGCCAGGGGAAAACCTTGCCACAATGACTGATTTCCACCTGCTGTGACAAGACTTCTTCAGGGTCGACGAGGTGATGGCTAGAGACTGAAGATAATGCCAGATCTCAAAAAGGCAGATCCCCAATGTCCCCCCACCGCCCCCACAACACTGCTTCATCCCTGCAAATGATAAAATGGAGGCTGGGGGCCTCAGGCCCTCCCCAGGGTGTAGCTGCCGACCTCACCTCACCCCAGAGCGTCTCCACAGACTCACTAACTGTGCTCACCAGCAGCGATTTCATGATTCACCAACACCAGATTGTCTAAGACCAGGAGGAGAAAAAAAGGATTAAGCCAGAAAACCCATCTGCAATTCATTTCACACCAGACTTTAAAAACACGTCCACCTGACAAAAGTACAATCGATCATTTCATTTCATTTTTAAAAGAGTAAACATGATCAAAATTAAATGATTTTTGGGGGTGAGAAGTAAGGATATCCAAAAAGCTCTATGTGGCTTTGTTCTTCATATTCTAATTCTTTCATGTTTCTCTGCCTGATGTCTCCTAATGTACTTTCACTAGAATCCGATTTTTGATCTTTAATCCCTTTATGTGTTTTTCTGTGCTTACTCTTGAATGCCTTTGTAGCTGCCATAATTGGGTCTCTGGCACCATTTTAATAGGACTTAGCACAATGCAGGCTTGACAAATTTCATCTAAGTGGAAAAAAAAAAAACCCACTATCAATATCATCTGAGAAACTGACCAGAGTTTCAAATACGCTGCAACAAACATATCAAATAGGACACAGTTAGGCTGATGAAGGCAGACTCCATGATCAGACCAGGAAGATGACAGAAACCATCTAAGGTTGTGTGACATCAGCCTGTGTGCCCTGGTGGTTTATAAATTCACAAGTCTGGAGACGGAAGGCTGGGTCAGATGAATTTTCAAGGCTCAACTTGGTCGACAATCTCACAATAAATGTTAGTGCCTGGCTTCCCTGGAAACACACACGGACGTCATTTCCTCTCTAGATGCCCGTGCCTTTGTGATTTTTGGCCAAGGTGATCAACAATCTGGCAATGTCTAAGTGACATTCTCTGACACAGCTCTGCTGGAAACGACATCGGATTTATAAATGTTCTGGCAATAAGGGACAATGCAACTGGAACAGACATCAATGGGAGAGGTAGCCTGGCTCAAAATAATCCTGTTTCTTCTGGGAAAGGTCTCAATATACTTAAGACAAGAGTCAGTGGCCATGTTTGTGTCACATGACCCAGCCCTGGTGTGGGTCACCTTAGCTGATTGGTTCAAAGGTGAGCACCTGACCTATCAAAATCTTCCCTGGGAGATTCTGACACAGAACCAGGGAAAACACTCATTCTCCGATGTCACAACTCAGAGGCTCAGGAGCTTTTAGCAGCCACGTTTCCCATCAGCAGGTTTGTGGAAGCAAAAGTCTTATGGTTCTCCTATTTTCCCTGAGCTCTGGCTGCTTTGGCCTAATTGTAAGTGACCTCCTGATACAGTCGGGGTTTCTCAGTCTGTGCTCTTGATACTTTGGGATATCTTGATATCTTTGTTGTGGGAGGTTGTCCTATGCACTGTCAGATGTTTACTACCATCCGTTCACCCACTAGTGGCAGGTAGCATCCCACCGCCTGCCCCCCCACCCCACCACTCCAGTTGTAACTACCAAAAATGTCTCCAGGCATCTCTGAATGACTCCTGTGGGGAAAATTGCTCTCAGCTGAGAATCACTGCACTAAAAGAATTTTCATGCAGAAATTCAATATTAATAACCAACAAGGTACTCTGGCCCTACCTATCCACGGCACCTAAGGTTTGGTACGTGAAATGAGGCTATAAAAAGGCGAGTCCGAATTTAGATTCTCAGTCTTGGCTATACTCTAAATTCTTCCTTGCTACTAAGATCTGGCAAGGTCCTTCACATATTTATTACCTTGTGGAGTGTTTCATCTGTTTCTCTGGTCTCTAGTGACATTTATATCTCACAAAGATGTTTATGATTACAAAGAGAAAAAAGGGTCCCTTGTACTCGTGACACAAGTCTTGAAGCATAGTCCATCATGAGATTGTATCACATTGAGATAGACTGCATGTTATTTACATATTATATATATAGTTATTTATATATTACATGCACACATATATGTATATATATATGTTATATGTGTTATATGTGTACATACACACACACATATATATATATCACATATATATATATATGATATATATGATATATATATATATATGATAATGCACAGAAATCATTCTGATCACTGCAGGTCTTTTCTAATATATTAAGGATCAGAATGCTTGGAATCTAGCAGGTATATTCAGTAGTATCCTTTATATGTATCCTGTAGTGTCCTGTACCTTTCGATCAGAACCTTGGCACCCTTCTCCATAAATTGCCTCTTCCTCATTTATACACAAAAAAACGAATATGGTGTTCTTACTATGGGAGTCATAAAGGTTTCTGCAGTTTCCAAGAGATTCTCTCAGGGCAAGAGCACAACCAGCAAATATTCTCTCTCCTAAGTCTTAGAATTTCAAGTACAGAGATGCAATTATAGAAGAAATGAGTACACGGTCATTTATTTATCTATCTATTAATTAATTAATTTATTTATTTATTTATTTTTACATTTATTTATTTTTGAGAGACAGAGCACAAGTGGGGGAGGAGCAGAGAGGGAATGAGACACAGGATACAAAGCAGGCTCCAGGCTCTGAGCTGTCAACACAGAGCCTGATGCAAGGCTCGAACCCACAAACCGCGAGATCATGACTTGAGCCGAAGTCAGACACTTAACTGACTGAGCCACCCAGGCGCCCCTAGTACAGTGTCATTTAAATAAAAGAAAATGTATTCATTCTAGAACTAGCTCTCAATGGTTGAACAGTCCTCCCAGTATCTGCCCTACACCCCTACCTCCAGCCTTCTAGTCAACTCTGAGCTACTCAATATCCACCCAATAAATGTTCTCTCTTTCTTAAGGTAGTCAAAGCAAATTTCTAGTGCTTGAAACCAAGGAACCCAACCTGATACTACCAAGAAAGGCCCACTAAAATGGTGAATGCAAAATCTGTGGGCATCTCAAGATCTATGAATTAGCACCACAACAAGTCAATTTTTTTTTCCTATTAAAAATGGCAAATTCAATAACCTACATGTAATTCCAAGGCCTCTTCTCCATAGTAATTACAAGATAAACAGATCTCACACTTAAAAGGGCTCTTTCTTTTCTGGCAGCCAGACGCTCCCAAAACAGGGAAGTCGCCAGCCTATCTCATCGCTCACCACAGATATACTAGACAACAGCTCGTCAAATGTAAGCTGTGGGAGACTCCCGAACCCCACAATTACCAACAGACCTTGAAAAGTGCTTTTTAATCTTTAAAACGCTTTGAAAAGATGTGGGCTTTACACAGGACTTGGGAGTTCCAAAACTGACTCGCTGTTCCACTTTTCCATCACACGGGCAAACATGATCTTGCTGTCTCCGTGTTCCAAAATACTCCCCTCAAATGTCCTCCTTTCCTCCCCACGAGATACCAGGAAGGCCATATGCCTCCTCCCTCTTCTGCTGAAGTGTCAACAATGAAACGCAGAAGCAGAAGCCGACATGTGCTAACTGGCCCGGGCCCTCCCCCTCCACCCAGATGATAAACAGCAAGACGGGCAGGGAGCTTCTGGAAGCTTACTCTGGCCCCTGAAACAAAACACAGCTACTCCACCGTCTATGGAAGAATCATTAAATGCTCCATAAAATGTACTTAGCCTTAAGCAAAGAGGTTTTGTCCTCCAACAAAACCATTTAAATGGTGCCAGCAGAAAGGTTCCTATGGCATAAAGTCCCTTGTGTGTTTAAAGGTTCTATGAACTAGTGGTGACCTTTAGCCGGCTGCTCAGCATACTGTCCTAAAAGACATGTGGCCCATTTTATGCCAGGCACTTTGCCGGGGTGAGAGGCCTAAAGTGCCCAGCCTTTATTTATTTATTTCTCATTCGCTCCAGGGGTGACCTCTTATTAAGAATCTAGCCTGGGCCAGCCAGCCAGTGTTCTGAGTGCTCCACGCTGGTCATTTCCATGGCTGCCCACAGCAGTGGTATAGAACTGGACTTGTTTTACCCCTTTTAGGAAGTCATGAGTCTCACTGATTATAAGTCACACATAGGTAGTTCGATGGGAGCCAGGATGTGTCAGTTGCTTAATGTTTTCACTTGAAGGTTCCCATCCAACAGCACAAGAAGACAAGGGGTCCAGACGACGCAAAATCAGGGCCGAGGCTCACTGCAATCTTCTCTGTGGTTCTACCTCTGCCAAAGTCTCTGATAATAACAATAACAATAACAGCAACAGAAGCCTCTTAGCCAACAGATCCAATTTATCTATCAGGAGGCAGGCTGTGTGATTTACAAAACATCTTGCTTAAGCCTCAGGAAACACTCCTTGCGGGTCTTACCATTATTTATTTATTTATTTTTATTTCATTTTATTTTATATTTTTTACAGATGAGGAAACTAAACTAAGGTTCAGAGAGGCTGAGCGAGTTGCCCAAGGTCACACAGCCAGTACACAGCCGAGGTCGAAATGAACTCCAAATGCATCTGAGTCTCACATCTGAGCTCTTCACCGGGACATTACGAAACACACATGCTCTCAACGTAACTACTTTCTGCTCACTGTTAAGCTACTTCCTACGTCAGGAAGCACTCAAGACATACACGTGCAGAAACACATGCTTACACACACCCTGCCTTCCACCTCAGCCTCTAGGATCCTGCATGTGTTTTCTCCTACTCTCATGAGCACAGGTCAAGCTTCTCACACTTCGTCAGGCAGAACAGGGGCATGATCAAGGCTGGTCTCCTCTCCTTCTGTCTCCCACCTCTGTTGGGTGTGTGAAGGTGGTTCCCACATGTTCTCGTAGCTTATTTATCCTTATGAGTAGAAACAAGGCCCAGCGGCTGCAGAGGAAACGTTCCCCTTTGATGCCTGCCTCCCTCGGACTCATCTGGCCTAACTCGGACTCACCTGGACTTCTTCCACGTCAAGGACCATGAGGGCGTCAAGCAGGGCGGGGACTGAGTCTCAGTCAAGCAAAAGAAACAATTCTTTCACGCTTTGGAAAAGTGCCACTGCCTCATTCTTTGATGCATAATGGTTTTAATCTTCCTCAAGAGTAAACATCTGCTTAATGCAAAGCTTCCTGACTCAAGTTTGGCCTCCTGTAAGTGCTGCAGGTAGGCCGACAACCATTACAGGCAGGCCTTGGCGAGATGGGACCATTGTCAAATGTGCAACGAGACAGATGGATCTCTCGGGTCCAGAACCTGACAAAGCTGAACCGGCCTCACTGCACAGGCTTGCGTGCAGGCTGGGGCCAAGGCCTGGAGAGAGCACTTTGGGCGTAGGAATGCGGGCTCTCTCCATTCCCCAGGCACATGGCTTTCCTCCTGTGGTCCAGAAACCCCCAGTGTATGGACAGTTAGAAAATATCCATCTAGGGGCACCTGGGTGGCTCAGCCGGTTAAGTGTCCGACTTCAGCTCGGGTCATGATCTCACAGTTCGTAGGTTTGAGCCCCACCCCGGGCTCTGTGCTGATGGCTCAGAGCCCAGAGCCTCCTTTGGATTCTGTGTCTCCCTCTCTTGCTGCCTCTTCCCCATTCGTGCTCTCTCTCTCTCTCTCTCTCTCCAAAAATAAACATTAAAAAATTAATAATAAAAAAAGAAAATATCCATCTAATATCCACAGAGCCAATGTCTTTGTTTGGTTGCTTTGGGGTCATTCTTTCTACTGACGGCTCATAGGGACTACGGACTGAAGGGGCCCTTAGAAAGAAGAAACATTCCCACCCAGTAGATGTGACTCTCCACAGACAGACGAATTATATTTCTCATACTCAAAGGCTTCAAGGAGACCTGAGTAAGATCTCTGTGAGGCAAGGCTAGAATGGGGAAGCCTAGTTAGTGGCACCATCTGAAGAAAGGGGAAATGACAAGAAGAGACGTGGCCAACACGAGCAGAGAGAAAGGAAGCCCAGAGGGTCAGACGCTGGCAATGCGTCCACGACATCATCCAGCAAAGATGTGCAATGAATCCTGGGCATGTGGCCTTTCCGAGTCCTGCAGAGGCCTACTGCGTCATGGGGAGGCTAACTCCTTGGGCCACACTGTGACCTACATGCAAAGTCCTTCAAAACCCCACTTCCCTAGGAACAGGGCCTATGCTTGCTCACTCTGCTGCTGGCGTTTGCCTCTTCCTGGGCTTTCTGATACCAGGCAGGTGTAGCTAGGATGGGGGATGTAAGCTTTCTCAGACTTAGAAAGTGCTTCTTACGTGCTCCCCACCATGCGTGTGCCACACACTTGAGGCTGCTTCATTTATCTCAGCCATACAGGAGGGAGCAGAGCCGCTATTTCAACCCTTCTCCGACACGCTCTTAACTGACCACAGTTTTGTGACGATCTGACATCTTTTGACTCTTCTAACAGTTCTTTGGGTTCTTACTTATCCCCATCAACCTGAGAAAGCGTTACCCAGAAAATGGGCAAAAACGTCTAGGTCTGTGATGTGTACTGTCCAACACAGCACTACACTAGGTAGAACGTAGCGTCTCACGTGGAGAATGTGGAGAGTGTATTCAACAATAGACAACTTAAGTGAAATGTCTGTCCATCTCTCTGTGGGTGGTGTTATATTTTCATTGTATTTGGAGGGACTATTTAAAGATGGCTCAACCATATGAAGATGACAAGGCATGTGAATAAATAGATTTTCCAGAGTGGTCGAATTTGAGGTTCCACACAAAGTTCCTGAGATTGCAGATGAGGTGTGCTGCATACAGCAAGGTGTTATGGACACAAAAAGCAAATGGTGGTTTTGCACCTGAGCCCCAAATCAGGACACACGGACACGTGCTTCAATACACAGGTGACCATGTGCCATCAGTGACTGCTCCTTTTGTGGGCAGCCCCACGTATCAACCATGTATCAAGGTGTATGGGGAGTAAGAGCAAGAGTTTAGTTATTTAACGAAAGCTAATTATTTTCCCCAGTCACACACACACACACACACACACACACACACACACACACACACACACAGCATCTGTCAGGTGCTTACTGTGTGATAAGCATTTTACACATGCTACCACATTTAATTCCCAGAACAACTCTGTTAAGACCAGGCACTGAGGCTCACATAGACCCCGAGACTTGTGGAAGGTCACAGCATGTGACCTAGTCATGGATATGGATGTTGTTGTGGGTCATGGGTACGGACCCAAAGCCCATGAGTTTACCTAACATACACTTTTCTGTATTTCCTTAGATGGCTGTACTATAGCTGGTAATTCTTACATCACTCAGTGTTGAGTAAACATGGAACCAAAACATACCAAAACATACTTTCCAGCCCCCAAACATAATCAACCTAGTTTATATTATATATAATCAATCAATCTTTTGGTTTCTGGATCTGAAATTCTAATCATTGCGAATAAAGAAACAGGAGTCAAAGGCAAAACTTCTCTCATGCCCTGTCCTTAGAAATCCAGGTTTCCCTGGCCACAAAGATAACAGTAACTGATGCATACATAACCTTCTTCTCTTGGCTACTCTCTGGGCTTAATACATTGATATCACTGTATTCATATCGCCTGCCACCTTCGGCCATTTTCTTCCTACCAAAAAGTATTAAAGCGATGGCTTAGCTTTTCCTTGAAAAAAATCAGGTGTTAATTAGAGATTTATTTGTCATTATGTATCAAATAACTCGCCAATTACTTGCTCTGATGCTGCCGACACCTGCCTCCTTCAGTAGTGTGGCCATCCCTGTGCTCTCTCATGGTTTATTTGTGAGAAGCTGAGTTGGCTATGAATTCTTCCAAAGGTTTATCAACCCTCTCAGGCCAGTTTGTGCATATCCAATGCGATGACAACAGATACATAATTTATTTTCTGGAGTGAGTTATGAAAGTTAATCAATAAGAAGTGGAAGTCTTGTAAATTATCTATCGAAGATCAGCCTATTAAGTGTTCTACTTCTACGAGGCTGGTTTGAGTGGAGGTCTCAGACTGCACTATTTATTAGTTCGCATACAAGATAATGTGATTCTCAAGCGGATGAAGGCAGACCTCGCTATTAAGACAGAGACAGTCAAAATAAAAATGAAATGTGTTTTGCTACAACAGCAAATCCTGCTCCCATGATTGCCAGGAAAAAAAAATAAACAAGTAGATGGGAATCAGAGGAGGCTGGGAAAATCTCCATGAATAGAGCAGAGAGCATAGAGGGCAGTGGGGAGGGAAGCAGGAAGGAGAAGACACACAGGCAGGCTCTCCTCGTCGATTTCTGAATAAAGAGGTGAAAGCCCCACTTTGCCACGTGGAAGCATCTCCAACTGCCTGTTCTCCCCTAAGGGAGCCTGGCCAGGGCAAGAAGAGAGGCCTTGGCATGCCCAGGATTGTGCAAAAGCCTTGGGAAAGAGACAGAAAACAGCTCACAAATAGGGTCCCGGGCTTGGTTCAGAGTCCAGGAACAGGGGTCAGAGGAACCGAGGCACCATCAGAGGCCAGGCAAAGATCATGGGGCAGAACGAGGTAGGTCAGGATGCAAAGACAGGGAGATGGGTGGGCTTCCTTCCTCCCATTGATGGGGATCAGGAGATGTGCAGGGGAAAGGTGTGGCCAGAGGGAGGGAGAAAATCCCAGACAGTTTCACCAGCACTACTCTGCCCCACCACCAAGCATCATGCTCTCCATTAGGCTCAATTGATGTTGCTGACTCACTGGAAATTTTTTATCAAAAATTTATCTATATAAAATATTATTTGGAATCTAAACTGGGAGCAGAGTGACACTAGCCATGAGTGTTTTTATTCTCTGGGCTGGTATCAGCCAAAGGGAAGCTTTTCGTTCCTCCTACTGGTCCCACTTGGGGTGGGATGGCAGGGTCCCACTTGATGGCAGTGTCTGTTCCTGTAGAATCCAAAATGCTTGTGTTCCTGCTGGTGCTGAGACCATGAGTGCAAGGTCTCTTTCTCCTCCTCTGGCCATGGCACCGTTTGGAGTAAGCTCATTCACTTAGATGCAGGATGCCTCCAGAGAGGCCCTCACACCCAGGCCTCGGTGTCACAGAGCACCCCTCTTATTTCACTCTCTTCTCTCAGGCAGGTAAGTCCCTGTGTGCCTGAGCCAAAAGAGTTTTCTGCTGGATATGCAATGGCCATGCATGCAGGGGTCCTCAGCATTCACATACAGAAGGGACACCAGAGGCTCATGCCACACTTTGACCATGAGCTTTGCCATGGGTACTACAGATGGAAGTCCACGCATGACCATACATCCACTAGAGCTGGCTCCAAACCCTTTCCTCCATCACTCGAGAATGCACTGCACAGCACATCTGAGAACAGCTCTCCTACATGAGAATCTTTAACTGTTCTTTCATGTATTTGCATTATTTAAAAGGCAGAGCATTCATAGACTTCAGAATTTTAAGGACCTTCAACTTAAAGTTCTCAGAACACACCAGATTGTGCTGTTGCCCTGCTTAAAACTTTCCAGTGGCCTCTTATCACAACTTGATAAAAATCCAAATTCATTACCACATTGAGCAGGGCCCCACATCACTTCCACTATCCTTCCCCTTTAACACAAGACTCCAAACCCTACTGGCTTCCTTGGAACACTCTGTGCTTGCTGGTTCCTCTCTTGTGGGATGCTCCTTCCTGAATTTGGTTCTTGTCTTCAGTGTCACTGCTCCGAGAGCCTCGGCTGACCACCTTTCTCTAGGAGAGGCCCTCATACCCAGGCCTCAGTATCCTGGAGCACCCTTCTCATTTCACTCTGTTCTCCTCTCCACAAAGAGCTCACATCTGCCTGTCTGCCTCCATCCCTGCTCATTAGAAACTAAGTCCCATAAGAACAGGGGCCTTGACTCTGTTCAGAGCTGTCTTCAGCACCTAGAACTATGCCTGTCATTGAACTGTTGCCCAATTGCTAAAGATGAATAAATGGTTAGATGCACATATTCCCTATTATAACTAATTATAATGTATCAGTCAATAGGTTGGAGCACCAGGGTTGAGACACACAGCCTTGGAGGGGGCTTCTTGGACCTGGCTTCTTCACCTTTGAAACCAACAAGGCACTTTGCATGTACCATATTTACCCAAGTAAACACCCCTCCCACTGAAAGGAAATATGCTTTTTGGCCTTGACCTCGTTTTGCCTCGAGCAAAATGCCTTTGGCTGTCAGCAGCTAGAAGCCTGGGCAGAGCAGGTGGAGGGAGGTGTAAATGACCCTGAAGGTTGAAAGGAAAAGAAATTATCACCCAACAGATTGGCAAAAATTTAAAAGATTGATGATGCCCAGTTTTGGCATATGGATGCAAGGAAACTGGTCTATCATACTGTGTTTGAGGGAATAACAATTGGTGAAGCCATTTTCTGGAGGGCATTTGGCAGTTCCTATTAGAATCTAAAATGTGCATACCCTGGGAACCAGCAAACTCAATTCTAGGATCCTACGCTAAACCGATTTTCATACATGCGCACAAATGGATGTGCAAGGGCATTCTTTGGCAGCATCGTGGCAGGAATAAAAGAAAACCAGAAGCTACCAAAATGTGTACAAAAGGCAGAATAGCTAAATAAATGGTGGTAGAACTGTGTATGGAAATTTGGGTGATCTGTTCAGGATAATAGGGTAGACTTATACATAGTGGCATGAGAAGATGGCCAAAACATGTTGTTAGGTATATAAAAGGGAGTAGCAAAACAGTGCAGGTGGATGAGAGCCCACTGACCTCAAATAGGTGCATCGTGTCCATGTATACACAATTATGGGTGTAATTACATGGGAAGGGGTATGGGGGCTGGATTTCAGACCAGCTACCACTCCAAACTGTTACCATGCATTACCTCTTGGTGTGGGAGGCAGGAGTGGAAGGAGAATGTTGTAGGCAGACTCACATGCTTTACTCTGCTTTCTCATTTATTTCTTGAAACCATTTGAGGGAAAAAAATAACCATTACATGACAGTTTTAAAAGCAAAAGAAAGAGGGTTCAGGGATCTTAGAAGAACCAAGCTGGGGCCAGGGATGGGATTTGTGCCTCCATCAAAGGCTCCAAGCTCAGAAGAGGAAGATGAGTTCTTGGATTCACAGCCCTCCCCACTGACCCACTCTGAGAATGTGATCACATGACCTAACTTCTCTGCCACTTCTCATCTTTGAAGCTGGGGTAATAACAGTGCCCGCCTGCTTGAATTTTTGTGAGGATTAACTGAGATAATGTCTGTTAAATGCTTAGTACACCACCCAGCACAGAGCAAGGGTAAATATTAACTATTAATTTTATTATCATTACATTGTTCTCAGGTTTCAGCATTCAAATGTGCTCAGATGAGGGGAAGGCAAAGGCAGGGAAAGAGACTGCAACACAGCAATTTAATTAACTCGATCTTACTGAGTACTGCTGTCCCCCAGAACGTTCAGCGATGAAAGAAATGTCCTATATTAAGCAGCTCAACACATTCAAAACAAACCACAGTTGTCTACCAAGCACTGGAAATTTCAATAGTTTGCTTTAACTTAAATTTCAATAGTTACATGTGGCTAGTGGCTCCCACATTGCACGGAACACCTCCAGAGGATTTCACTTTCCCCAACAGAAGTAACCTGCTTCTCTCCTGACACTGGTACCCGAGATCAGCACAAGTCACAGTACTTAAAATGTGATGAAACCCTAAGCATTTCATCTGGCTTGCGGTAGAAGAAGCGAGTTTACAAGATTTTACAAGTGGTGTCTGGGTGGCTCAGTGGGTTAAGTGCCCAACTTTGATTCAGGTCATGATCTTATGGTTCGTGAGTTTAAGCCCCACATCATGCTCTTTGCTGCCAGCGTAGAGCCTGCTTCAGATTCTTTGTCCCTCTCTCTCTCTGCCCCTCCCTCACCCTCCTCTCCCTCTCTCTCTCTCTCTCTCTCTCTCTCTCAAAAACAAAGAAACAGGGGCGCCTGGGTGGCTCAGTCGGTTAAGCATCTGACTTCAGCTCAGGTCATGATCTCGCAGTCTGTGAGTTCAGGCCCCGCATCGGGCTCTGTACTGACAGCTCAGAGCCTGGAGCCTGTTTTGGATTCTGTGTCTTCCTCTCTCTCTGACACTCCCCCGTTCATGCTCTGTCTCTCTCTGTCTCAAAAATAAATAATAAATGTTAAAAAAAATTTTAAAAAACCCACAAAAACAAAGAAACATTCAAAACAAGAAGTTTTTACGAAATAGGTACCTTTTCAACCCTCATTCAGTTTTTCTGATTGCTCAAAGAGACTCAGTTGTTGCTACCTTGCCTTTCACACCATCTTTAGGACACTTTCAAACCTCCCTTCTTTTCCTGCCAGAGAATAGGCCTCAGACAGGAACAATTGCCAGCAATTGCAAGCAAACTCACAATGTGAGTATCTGATAACACTGCTTTGTTTTCTATGCATTTTTTTTTATGGAGATACAACACATACCATAAAATTCACCCTTCTGTACGTACAATTCATTTTTTTTCTAACACAGGCACAGAGTTTTGCAACTATCACCACTATTTCATTCCAGAACATGGTCATTACCCCTAAAAGAAAGTCCTAACCCATTAGCAGTCACTTTCTGCATCTCCTTCCCCGGTTTCTAGCAACCACAACTCTGCTTTCTACCTCTGTAACTTTGCTTATTCTGAGCATTCTGTACAGTTGGAGTCATATAACGTATGGTCTTTTGTGTCTGGCTTCTGTCATTTAGCAGAACACTTTCACAGTCCATCCGTGTGAGAGCACGTATTTGTATGCGGTTCCATTTTATGGCTGGATGATTTTCTGGTGTATGATATACCACTTTTTGTCTATCCCTTTGTTAGTCAATGGACATTTAGGTACTTGTCAGCATTTGGTTTTCATGAGCAATGTTGTGATGAACACTTGAGCCCAAGTTTTTGAGTAGGGATGTGTTATTTTCGATTCTCTTGGGTCTGTCCCTAGGCATGGAATTTCTAGGTCATACGGTAGCTCTGTATGTAATTTTTTGGTAGCTGCCAAATTATTTTCCAAAGCGGCTGCAAAACTTTACTTTTCCATCAGCAATATACACATGTTACGATTTCTGCACACCCTCACCAATATTTGTTACTATCCTTCTTTTTATTATGGCCATTCTAGTTGGCATGATCAATGTTTTCTTTGTAGATACTATTTGTTTATTCCTTGTGGTGGGAATGTTTGATTGGATTAGAGATGGAAAGTATCCTTTTGCAAATTAACATATACTGGTTGTAAAAACTGAATCAATTTAAATCATAGCGTTAAAGATATAGTAGTGCTTGTGCTACGAAGCGGGTGCGTGTCTGAAGTTTAGGAAACTGTGGTCAAGGACAAAGCTTTGGGTTCCTTTTATGGGGTCCATGCATAAACCTGAAACCTAAAGTCATCTGTAAAAGTTGTATGTGTGTGTGCATGTATGTGTGTGTGTACACAGGCACATGTGTAGGTATCTACGTTTGACAACTTGTGCTTTCTTCTTTCTAGCCTTTCACTTCATGTACACAAATGAGCAACAGAAAAGTCAGCAGACTGCCTCATTGCTGCATGAACATCTAGGGACAATCTGGGACAAGAACGAACTCTTCTGAGCCCCTGCTCTCCAGGGTCTTTCTGGAATTGCATAAAAAAATGTAGAAGTATCACTCAGCCAGTGTGTGCAGGTGAGGCCACTACCACTCTTTTCCGGGAGAAGGGCCACAACTTCTGGCTTTCTTTACTACTCTAGTCCACCTTACTTTTCTTCAGGATTTGGACACACAGGGCCCCGGAAGAACAGTGCTCACCAAACAGCAGAAATGGGGAGCCTGAAGCAAATTTAGTGCAGATGGATCCCTGTGAGGTTTGCTATTCCTTAGCTGATACTCACTTGTGAAAGGGAGGGGTCAGGACCCTAAGGGCAGCAAGCCACTGCATTCGGGATGGGGTGATACAGCTTCTGAGAGCAAGATAGGCAGCCTTCAGTGTCTTCCCACTTGGTCATCTGGCACAGAGTGGGGGACAGGACTAGTCCCTTCTGCCCTGCTTGGGGACATGTGCAAAGATTCAGGTGACACTGTACTGCAGTGTCCAGTTGACCTCCTCTGAAAGGCTTTCCCCACCCAGAAGCCACAAAGCCATAACTGTTTCGGGAGCAGAGATTGTTAAGTACGTTTCTGCCACGGGGTGCGCTGACAGTCAACTGGAAGTTAAAAACCCTTCCACTGCAAGACCATATGCTCACAGTTTGACATACACTTGGAGGGGAAATTTCCAGGCACCCCAATTAAGAACCCATGCCCACAAATCACTCTGGAGTCCCTCTTTCTTCATCAGCTCCAGAGAGTGGCTTCCAAGTCTCTATGAGGGTCATGATGGGCTTTTTCCTGGGGTTGGAAACTCCTCAGCAGCAGTTAGGAAAGACAGCTGCTGACAGCTGAAACTTCCATGCCTGGGCCTCCAGATCAAGTGACGGAATGTGTGTTTCCATGGCACTCCCAGAAACAGGTGGCTCTTAAACTCTAGAAAAGCACATTCCCCTGCCCCACAGTAAATCAGCTGCTCTCTGTGGAGATGTGTATTTCAGGCATGGACAAGTGCAGCGTCAGGTGTCTCCAAGATAAACCCAGGAAGCTCAGAAGAGAGGAGTGGATGGCAGAAAGATATCAAGACACTGTGGGATGGGACCTCGAAGGCAGAGAATCATCATCCTCCTTACCATGAGTAACTCTTCCTTCCTTTCCATTATTTCCTTCATGGCACTTGCTAAAATGATAATTCATCAACTCATGGGTTGTTGTAGCTGTTCCTAATTCGGTTTTGTGTCTTCCTCCCAGAGATCGTAAATGCTGCTAACGGAGGGATCATATCTGACTTCTTCAGCATCTTTCCACTACTGTCTAGCATTCCATCTTCTATACAGTAGGTACTCAATAAATGTCTGGAGAATTATGGAAGGAAGGAATTAACCAGTCATGTATAATAATCTTTTCTGCTGCTCTCAAACATACGAACCTTTCCTTCTATTTCCCCCATGAGTAAACTGAGGCTCAGAGAGGTAAAATTATCTAGTCAAGATGAAATTTAATAGGAGGTAAGGCTGATTCTGGAATCCAGGTCTGTCTGAATCCAAACTCCCAGGTGGTTTCTGTTGTCACAAATGACAAAAGTGAGACATGTTGCCCCCAGGGGCCCTCCCTATCCCTGTTAAAATAAAATAAAAGGAAAATCAGCCAGCCCTAAGACAGAACTGTCCCGTGATGGAAAATCCAGTCCACAAGCACATGGCTCACCAGATGCTCACAGCTTTGGTACAGCAAGACTTAATAAAGCGCCCAAGACTGATCCCCCATGCTCTAACAGGTTTGCTTGTAGCCCGTGGACACATTTTTGGGTCATTAACAATTAAACACACATGCTGCACTCCCCTGAAGCAACAAAAGTTACCAGACCCTCACACACAGATACACTGCTATGATTCCCAGTCTCCTCTCCCTCTTTTTCTATAATCGTTGTGATTTTCTGCTCCAACCTGCCTTCCAGAAACTGTCTCTCCTTTCTGGGAAGAATTCTCTCGTCGAAAAAGATTCAAGGAATGGTGGCATGGGGAATGGATATTCATTTGCCAGCCATAGACACACCTTGGTGTTGGCAATTTCCGCTCACGGCACACTAGCTCTCCTTTCTGTTTCCCATCTTACCCCACTAAAGACCACTAGACCATCTTCCATCTAGCTTTTAGAGGAATCTCTTTTGTTAAATGCTCATTTACTTACTTTGAGAGAGAGTGAGAGATAGGCAGACAGAGAAAGAGCGCAAGCAGGAGAGGGAGAGGGAGAAACCCAAGCAGGCTCTGCAATGTCAGAACAGAGCCCAACATGGGGCTCTATCTCACAAACTGTGAGATCATGACCTGAACAGAAATCAAGAGCTGGACGCTCAACCGACTGAGCCGCTCGGGCACCCCTGGAGGATTCCTTTAAAAATGTAAAATCAGGTCATGGTGTTCCCCAGTTGAAACTCCCCAGTGGTTTTCCATTTCTCTTAGACCAAAATCCAAACTCCCTGCAATGTCCTAGGAGGCTGAATGTTATGTGGTTGCTGACCACGTGTCTGATTTCATGTCCTACCTCTCCCCCATCATCCACTACATCCCAGTCATACTGGCCATCCTTGTTATTCCCCAAATGTGCCCATGTTGTCTGACCTTAGAGCTTCCATGTGTCCCCTTTGCCTCAACTCTCTTCTCTACCCCAGGACATGACACTGACTCTATTTGCCAATCAGATCAGAGCTCAACTTCCACACCTTCCATCCTTCAACTCTCCAAAATAACCCTCTCAGTTACTATCATGTAGTCTTAATCTATTTTATTTTCTTCCTCGCATGTACCACCATCGGATATCCTGTCTGTTGCTTATTTTCCCCCATTAAATCTGAGTGGACTTATTCATCCCCGCAAACTACTGTCCAGCACACATTGTACACTCCACAAATATTTTCCAAATTGATGAATAAATATGGAAACCAATCTAGAGCTGTCTGAATTCCCAAACGAAGCCCCCTCCTTGGCTTCGAAATGCACATGGCCTGTCAGCAGCCTTATTTGGATTGTGAGGGTCAGATATAAAGATGGAAAAGAAACCACAGTAACTGGCAAGCTACTGATTGAAAAAAAAAGGTCTTTTAAATTTTCTGTGCACATTCAGACAAGGGCTGGGCTGGCTGGTTCACCTCACCGTAACGCCATGGGCAAGCCTGTTCCGTGACTTCTTTCTCCAATCCATCAAGGGGAAATGTTATACTTTTAGGACTTAAGGGAATTAGGAGAAGGATTTAGTTTTTAAGAGAGAAAGTGAAGTCATTTAAATTGAAAACTGATCTTGGGCCCTAGACCTGTATTTCGTTTGCAAGAGAAATACTCCGGCAGGAGTGATGAGAGCTGACAAGGCAGGTCTGTCTGTCTCCCGGTCTCGGCTCCTGAGAGAAGCCTGCCCGGAAGATATCTTGATCTCTTGAGCAGCTTGGTTTTTAGTCCTAAAACGGGCATGACCTTGGGCCAGGTCCCTAAGGGATAGTTGTGTGTTCCAGGAGTCACCAGTGTACTCATGCCTTCATGATTGATGGAGTTTTTTTTCTCCTCAAAGGAAAGCACATCTGTCAGTGCCCCCATTCCATGGAACTTCGGAGGAAAGGTGTGAGCAGAAGCCAGCCACCTGGGTGGTTGGAGCCAGCCAACCTCTGCCTCTCTCTTCTGTCAATCCTCTAATCCCTGGGAGTACTCGGTAGATTCCTCTCCTTCATCCCCATCTTCCTCTTTCCATCTGACTTAAATGCTGTAATTTTCTGACGATCCATTTACTTAGGATATCAGCGACATGTTTTGTTGTAAGCTATCACCTTAGTCTTGAGGTTCTCAACAAAAAAGGATTATTTATTAGTTGGAAAAAATGACTGATTCTGTTTTAAAGAGCTTTTTATTAAAAAAAAAGCTGGCTGCAAGTGATATAAATTTTTATGCATAGGATGAGAGTATAAGAACTTTTGTGGAAGAAAATATATGTGCAGGACAAAGATGAGATATCCGTATAGTGGTTTGAAGTGGTTATTTCTGGGTAGTGGGTTACAGTTTGTGTGTGTGTGTGTGTACATGGACATGTGCACATATGTATATCTGTTTGTGCTTTTCTGACCACCAAGATTTATTTTGCATTTATCCTGAACTAATTTTGCAATTAGAAAAATAGGCAACAATCATTTTTAATGAATTTTCGGTTGGAAAGGAGCCCAAGAAGGAAACCATAAGCTTAAATCAAAGACCAAACAAATCGGCTGCTTGCTGAGACTGGCACTGGTGTGTGACATCCTTCCTGCAGGTGGACGGCTCTATGTGAAAAGCGCTAACTGGGCTGGACCTTGGCCACAGGTGAGGTCCACTGAAGTCTATCAATAAACTGTCTTAAGACTCATCTCTTGGGATGGGTTCTGGCTCAAGGACAGTCCTCACCCTACCTCTTTCCCAGGACTGCTCCACAATATTCTGAATGGGCTCCAAGTACATGGGGTTCTGGGACATAGTTGACTGATTCAAAGTTGAGATGCACCCCAGGCTGGATCCATCAGATTCTTTCCTGGGAATTTGGAACTTGAATGGAAACACAAAGCCTGGTGGTCTTGAAAAGCTGAGTCACTGAGGTTTCTGAACCTTGGCAAGACTGACACTTTGAGCCAGATAATTCTGGTCGTCCTATCCACTGCAGAGTGCCAACAGCAACCCCTTTCTGACTGTGACAACTAAAAATGTCCCTGCAGGGCAAAATTGCCCCTGGCTGAGAACCACTTATCTAAAGAGAATGTCCACAAATTCTGCCTGCCAAGTCCTTAGGCCTGCCCTACCTCATGGATTTCCCTTGGCTTGATTTTCTTTTGTTTTCCCCTTTTCTGTGCATTCGATTGTTTACACAATACCCCTCAAAAACTGCAAAATATAAACACTTCCCTGTTAAACTAGCCAGGATTGCGTTCTGTGCCTCGACCAAAAGGATCTTAACAAAAACACTCACATTCAAAAATCATCTTTGGTTTCTTGATATTCAAAATCACCTGTCATCTTTCAACCCATAGGAGGCCCAACTGTTTTTTAATTCAACTTATCTCTGATATCAGAGCAGATCTGAACACAAAGGTGTGAATGAAGCAGGTGCTCCTGAGCCACATGGGACACTGGAAACCACGATATGTCAGCAACAAGACCCCAAGATGGCAGAGGAACGTTCACCTGCCCAGGGAGGGCAGGGGGTTTGCTTGTGATTGTGTGCGGAACTAACACTTTCCATGAGGAAGTTGGAAAGCCGGAAAGCAGAGATGTCATGGGACACATGCCTTGCCCACCCCCAGGAGTGAACTCTACAACATGTTCCTCAGTGAAGCTCTGACTAGCTAGAACCAAACACATGAAAGAAAATACACATGCAGACAGCACTGTGCACCCAAACCCCACAACTGTTCGAACAGATAAGAATTCCATATGGTCTGCATTACCCTCAGCAATGGAAGGCTTTTTATCCTTCCCTAGGCTACCCCATCACCATGCAGCAAGTGGGAGCTCTGGTCCCTTACAACACAGACAGGGACAGGACTCAGCAGCTGATGAATGGCGTTCTGTATGATGGGTGAACGCTTGTGCAACATCTGCTAGGCCCCCACACAAATTTTAAGGCCCTCTGGCAGGCAGCACCAAGTCCCTCAGCTAAGTCACAATGGGAACCACCTGCCAAAACGCCAGGTGTGAAACAAGCCCTAGCTCATTAGAGTCCTTAAGCCCCCACCCAAATTCCTGGAAAAGGCTCCAGGCAAATCCAGGGCTCTGCATGGCCACTCTCCATGAGCCCACGGGAGCCTCGCCTTATTAAGATGGTCGTTGGACGGTCCACGTCAATTTCACATTTTCTGTCAAAACCTAACAGATACCAGGCACCTCGGTGTTTACACCTCTCAGCAGAACAAATGCAGAGCTGTTGAAGGGAGAAATAACACACCACCACAGTAACAATAGAAGAGATCGCTTGCAAGCTGTCCGCGGCCCCTGGAGTAACTGACATGTTTGACAGAGAATGTGTGTTGGTAACGTTGCTTGATTTGTGTTTAAAGGGAAAACAGAAAGTGCATTTCCAGAAGGTTTAGACATTGATAACCAAAGAGAAGGTCTTGTAAACAAAGCCACAAGGACCATGTCCTGGCAGCCCCCTCCTTGCCGTTTGTCACCGCCCCACCTCCCGTTTTGATCTCCTGGAGGAATCAGGCTTCCTCGGGAGAACAAGATCTCCTGACAGAAGGCTGCAAGACAGAGGGAGGAAAGCTGATCAGAAATGACAGCGGCACAAAACCCTGTTAGCCTTCTGCTCAGAATAGGTTGTACGGGGAAGAGACAAGGCTGTTCCCCTGCAGAGGACGGGCAGAGGCACCAAAGCCACACAGCACAGTACGGTCCTTGGGAACATCCCCACGTCTGCCATTTCCAAGCCCTGAGAGCTCAGGCAGGTTATTTCACTTTGCTGGGCCTCAGTTTCCTTGTATATGTGCTGCTGAAGCCAGCACTGGGCCTCAGTTTCCCTGAAAGGAAGTCTTTCCAGGGTCATTTGGGGCAGTAGAAATATCCTATGGAAAAGACCCAAAGGAGAGACCAGTAGGAGTAGCAACAGTGGAAATAATAGTAATATAATTTTTAACATGTAATTATAATATAGTAATTATAAAAATATTACTATTTGACTATATCATATGCAATCATATAATCATATATTGTACAATCACATATTACACAACATAATCATAATATTATAGGATTATTGTAAGATACATAATATATATATTATGTTTTACTTTATGTATCATTATATAATTATATGTAATAGTATATAATTATAAAATAGACAATTACATACAATTATATAATTATATGTAATAGTATATTATAATTATGTTATATATAATACACATATGTATATTATATGAAATACATGTTATTATATGTACATAATATACATCACCTTATTATCTAATCCTTATTATGTTATTATTACTTATTCCTATTCTTATTGAGCCTTACTATATACCACGTACCATTATAAGTGCCTTACAAATATTAACTCATCTGATCCTCAAAAGCAACTCTGATATGGTCCCCATCCAATGGAGGCGGATACGAAAGCATGGATTTAGGTGCTTCTAATATGTCCATTTTACAGATGAGGGCAATTTAGGAACTTTACCAAGGAGGCAAAGCTGAGATTCTAACCCAGCAGTCTGTTTCGAGAGCTCACCCTCTTAGCCAAGATGCAATATATATATGTATACATATATATCTGCAAACGCTCCATATTGCCTCTACTGTATAGTTAGTTCTGGTGTTGTTTGTGGTAGCATTTTAGTTGTGCTTGAAAATAAACTTGCTAATACGCTTCCTGACTACTTTCCATGTGCCAGGCACTGTGCTATGAACTTTATATGCTTTGGTTCCTTTAACTATCACCCAGCAAGGTTAATGCTGCCCAGAGGAGGTGTTACCACACCCAAGGTCACACAGGTAGGAAGTGATGCTCAAGGTCACACAGGTGGAGGCAGGAGATGAGCCAGGTAGTCCGTTCCAGAGCCTACACCCCTACGTTGTCCTGTTAGCCTGCTTTTTCCTCTCCCAAATACAACCCTTCACTTAGATACTGTAGGTGAAATGCCTTACACACAGCCTGGTACATCGTAAATGCCTGGAAACGAGCAGCTGCTGTTGTTTTTATTATAACTAAATGCGAAAAGCCCAGTAGGCATTTTCTTCCAAGAAAATGACGGAAGTATGAATTTATGACACCGTCTGTTCAGAGGGCAGATCCTTCGCCCCTTTTAAACCTCAACAAAGCCCCTGCATTGTTGGGTAACACCAGTTCCCCAATCCAGCTGTTCACGGGAAACCCGGGATTGCTGGGGAAGCACGTAGTTCACTGGGCCCTGCCATTCTGACGCAGACAATCCGAGGTCCAGGGCAGACAGCACAGGTCAGCAAGCTTGCCCACGTGCCGATCAGTGGCAGGGCTGGAGAGCACACTGATGAAGGAGGTTCTGGAAGTGCCTCTCTAAGCCGCGTTTCCCTCCCCAAAGGCTCTCCACAGGCTGCCCAGTGCCAGTCGGCAGTCTTGCACTCACACTCCTCCCTGCCGCCGGGTGCTGACAGATGGAAGCTATTCTTATTATTTAACATTTATTAAGCGCCCACAGTGTGCTAGGAGCTGCATGGAACAGGGGTGTGGGTGGTCCCAAAGAATTTGTCCCCAGAAGGCTATGGCCACATGGAGGGAAGGGGTTGGGCTTCTCTTTCCCACTCAAAGTCCACTCCTCCCAGCCAGTTATGGTTCCAGCCCCAGAAGTCCTACTAGAGCCAGTGGACAAAGATTTGGGCAAGGATTCCATATGAGTGAGGCCTTTACATCCTTCTTGGTGTGTGACCAGTAGCCCCAGCTCCCCAGGCCACTGACTTAGGGAATGGGAAGGGGTGTGGGTTTCATCCCACCCAAGGCCATGGGCTATGCATGTCAAACCCCATGGTGGTATCTCTTTCTCTCTTTCGTAGCATTCCCCAATGGTACCCCACTCTGTCCAGCTGCACCAAAAAGCATGTCCCTGGTTATTGAGAATCTCCACTGAGAGAGGGAACAGAGAGTTACAATTGTGTCCACTTAACGCCCAAATCCAGAGCATCTCTGTATGGAAAAGAAAGTGCAGCAACCCAGGATATTGTGAAAGAAAACAAAACAAAACAAAACAAAACAAAACAAAACAAAACAAAACAAAACCAAGACAGCAGCAACTCTGGCCATCCATTATGGAACACCTACAATGAGCAGGGGTTGTTTTCCATGCTTCACAAGCATCATCTCATCAGATCCTCTGGGTTCCTTTCCCCATTGTCAAGTTGAGACAATGGAAACTCAGAGACATGGAGCCCCACATCACACAGGGGCCAAGATGCCTACTCAGATTGGTCTGAGTGGGGCACCCAGACCTTGGCATTATGCTAAGCTTCCTGAATAGCATAGTGGTTGCACTGCAAATGCCTTGGGTGTGGTCATTTTTGCACTCTTTTATGCCTGACATTGACTTTGGGAGGTAGAGAATATTGCATATTACTCCCATTTTTTAGAGGAGCAAGGGGAGGCTCAGAGAGGTCAAACACTTTGCCCAAAGTCACCAGGAGAAGGTCGTGGCCAGATTCAAGCTCCCCTGGTCTAGATCCTATGTTCTAAATTCTCTGATCTAAATCCTTAACTGTGCTACCTCATGAAATGAGAAGAAATGGCTCTTCAGAGAGCACTTTGTGAAAACACCTTGGAATGCACAAGGTGACTGCCTCCTCCAAATCCTCTCTACCTTGAGGAGCCAGTGCAGATTACAGAGTGGAAGGAAAAATAACAGCTAAGGGAGGTCATCCTCTCTCCCAGCATGGTATGCTGAACTCACTGCATTACTCTGAGCCAGATACAAGGTAGGACAGGACAAAACTGAACCACTGTTTCAGAGATAGAGGTCTTCCTCAAAAAAACAAAAAACCTCCACCCTTTGTCTCCTGGAACATACCAGAAACCCTGTTATTTGGGAAGGATAGAGGAACTATCTACAGGAAGCCATCTTCCTGAGGGGCGCCTGGGTGGCTCAGTCGGTTGAGTGTCTGACTTCGGCTGAGGTCGTGATCTCACAATCTATGAGTTCGAGCCCCGCGTAGGGATCTGTGCTGACAGTTCTGAGCCTGGAGCCTGCTTCCGATTCTGTGTCTCCCTCTCTCTCTGCCCCTCCACTGTTCATGCTCTGTCTCTCTCTGTCTCAAACGTAAACAAACATTAAAAAAAAATTTAAGGAAGCCATCTTCCTGGAACTGTAGAAAAATCCATCGCAACTGCCCAAGCCACTGACAGTGGTGGGGACCTCATACTGTGTGGGGTGAGTGCAGTCGAGACTCTACAGAGTTCCACCATCAAGCAGCTGTGTTTAACCTCTGACTTTCTTGCCAGTGATGTGGCCAGGGACTCCACCTCTGAGGAGAGAGACTGGGTCTTAATCATCTCAATGTCTCCAGAGCTTAGAAGACAATCCAACATGGAACCCTGACCCATGAAAAATTATTATAATAAATAAATGACTGTCACAATGCCTCTGTCTCTGACTTTTACAACCTGGAGAGCTCAAACTAGGAACTAGGCTTTGCAGAAGACAATGGTCCCAGTTCCCCAGAGGAAAAAACGTGCGGAGTACTGAGTTCAACGTTTCTGGACACCTCCCAAGGTTCAGCAGTTAATCAAGTGGATATGCTGGCTTCTTCCACGCTGGTGGGATGCATGTGTGATAGGCCTATCTTTAGACGTGAGAGAAACATAAATAGGGGTGAGCATCTCTGTCATAAATCAGCCGGGGAAAACACTTACCCAAAACAACCTTTAAAAGACAGGGAGGGGGTTCTGCTTCACCATCAAAGGCTCACATTGCTGAACACCAAAGCAGCAAAGTGGAGTGTGAAATCCACAACTCTCTCCAGCTCTGTGTGTCCCATGCCAACATATTATAAAAAGCAGACTTGCTGATATAGCATGCCTTTAAAATGATCAAAATGACAGATGGTTGCTGCAGAAACACATCCTTTTTATAGGACTGATATTAATCAGAAGAGATTGACAGTGTCCCTTTAATCTTTTAATTAAAAATAAAAAGTGCATTTCTATAAAACAGAACGGGGCAAGTCGCTAGCGTCTCCAAAGTGCTTTGGAACGATGGACAGTCCACATTATTTCAAACTTAACTGGAAGGCTTTGGTTTTTCTTTCTTTATATATTTATGTATGTACGTATTGCTAATATAAAGAGACATGAAGTTGTTGATTTGAGAAGCCCAATCTTGCTTCATAATGTTGTTACTGAATATGCTTATCAGACTGCCTTTACTTCACTAGATCATGCATGGTGTCCTCACCTGAAAAATAGTCAGAATGCTCCCAACATACCCTAGTGGGAAACAATACTATAATTAATTTAGGTGGGAAGATGCTAAGTAAAATTGCCATATCTAACTTTGATACATTTGATCATTAATGGAGAAGCAAAATGCGCTAGATGATATTTAACTGTTTGGTGAATATGATCACTGGCATCGGTCAATGAGGATAATAATTTCTTCTAAAGTTTTATTCATTTTTGTGATAGAGAGAGAGAGAGACAGAGAGATAGAAGGAGACAGAGCATCCTAAGCAGGCTCCAGGCTCTGAGCTGTCAGCACAGAGCCTGAGGCAGGGCTTGAACCCATGAAGCACGAGATCATGACCTGAGCCACAGTCAGACTCTTAACCGACTGAGTCACCTAGGGGCCCCTCAATGAGTTTAATTAAGATCAGAGTCCCACACTTCCTTCCCTGGAGAGGGTGTATGTAGGGTTCAGGGGAGCAAAAAAAGAAAACATGTCTGGATGTCTGTAATACCTTCAGTTAGGATTGCTGATCATGAGAAGCTGACATTTGCCTGTCCAACACCTTACTGTGAGAACAAGACTCATTTTTTCCCTCTATTCACAGCCCCTACAGCTCAGTCAGGATGACAACACCATCCAGATCCAATGTGAGCAGTGAGGCAAGAGGACTGCTTTGAGGGTGGGCATGGTTTGCAAGGTAAGCCAAGGAGACGGCTATCTGGAAATTTTTGCAGGAACAGTTGGGAAAGAGACTTGCAAAAAGATGGATTGGGATGCGAGCCCGGAGATGCTTGGGGACCATTTGTGCCACCACTTAGATGTGGTGTGTTTGTGAATGAAGATCCAGAAAAGACAACCACAGCAGAGTTGTGGAGAGACATGACTTGGGTTGTTGGAGACTGAATTCAACTGCGCCTGAAGCTGGATGTTTTCTTTTTTCCCTCTAAGCAATATGCATTAGATTTTTGTCAGTTGCAAATAAAAGAGTCCTAAATAAACGTTCATCATACATCTTTCTCTCACTTTCTCTTTCTCGAATAACATCTACCATACTGGATACAGAACTACAGACAGAGATGGAGATACATAGGTATAGATGAGATACAGATATAGATACAGCTATAGACATGGATATATAGGGATATGGATGTCCCACATCTTTCCTGTGTATTAGGGTGGAACCTTTGTGTGGAAAGGGGTCTTGGGTGTCTTTTATTCTGGCTCATCACCCTCTCTTAGTTCAAAGCCTCACATACAGTAGGTGCTCGATAAACAATCGCTAATGAGGAGATAGATCACATTTAAAGCTCACAAACACCCTGCAAGTCAGGGATTCCTGCTTTTGTTTTGTAGCTGAGCACACAGCCTTGGAGAGGTTAACTGACAGGCCCAGGGCCACATGCTTAGTAAATGCCAGAGCCAATACATCAACCCGGACCTATTTGACTCCAAACTCTCCTTGCCACCTCCCTGACTCTTTAATTTAGTCTGCCGTTGACATGGCCTCTTCGGCAGTACAGAAAAGTCACTTAGTGACTAAGACAGAGCAGCCTCAAAGTAAATGACACCACTAACATTTACATCAGGTGTGCCTTCTGATTTCTTTCCAGATCAGCAGATACTCCAAACATGTAGATAATATTGCAGGGCAGAAATATCAGGATATGAAATTGGCTCCACCAGCCACAGACCAGAACAAGTGGAATTCTTTTTCGTTCAACCAGACATGTATCCAAATGACCTCTACCTTCCTCTACCTTCCTCTGTCTTTCTGTCGGGACAGCTTCTCCACTTGGATAATTCCTGGCATCACCACATATGTACGCAGATCTGCCATCAACTACATTGCCAGATTCAACGATGCTGATTTCTGCTTCGGAATCCAGGATGCAGGGTTTGCTCCTACCACTGCTATCCCTATCAGAGAGGCACTAATCAGCGTTTTTCTGCCACTGTCTACTCTAGGAAGGTTAAGTCAGAAAACACACAGCCTCTAGAGAGCTTAGAGTCTCTGAGAGAAAAGATGGCATTGAGTGCTCAGGACCCAAACCCAGGAAAGTGGACACTCCCCGGCGGTATTCACAGAAGGGTATTTCGGAGCCCATTCCTGGGTAGAGCACTCAGAAATTCAGGCCGTAAGAGTTATTTCAGAGATTCTTCCAAGATTCTTTCCACCTATGCTTTTTGATGTTTGAGTCCTATGTGCAAACAATCTCAAACTCTACAGTGCAGTGGGACGGGGAAGATACTGAAGTTCCTTCTTGCTGTGTCACCCAAACACCATGAATTCACCTGAATTCTCTGCTCTGGTAGGAAGACCTCTCCTTAGTTTGCACTGAATGCCTGCCAGTGCTTTAGAGCTCAACTCAAACACCACCCTTCCCTTTTAACCACACTCTTTCCTACTCTAAGAGACATCCACCTGCTCCCTCTCCTGTTTTCATATGCATTCCCATGGATGCACCTCAACAGTAGACTGGTGAAGAGGGAAGATTCTGGCCCAACATACCTGATCCAAATCTCAGATCTGTAACTGACATTCCTGTGAACTTGGACAAGCTCCCTTTCTCAAGGGTCAGTTTCAGGTTCTTCATAGGTAGAAAGGGCACCATAATCCAAGACTCTGATTCCTTATTTGAGATCATTGGGGTCATGTGTATTTTGAAATTTCAAATTTTTTATGGGGGACGGATAGGAATTGTCTTTTTCAGAAAGGTATTTCAGTGGAAACATCGATTATGTAACACTCTCAGCAGGGTCTGGGACAACACTCTGAAATCAAACACTTAAATATCCCTGTAGCAAAATATGTGAATATTCACACTAAGAGGGATAAAGAAAGTCTATAAATAGCCACACATCATTTTAGGTCAAGTTTGCTTCCCAAATCAGTTTTGGTACCAAACTTCTCCCCAGAAAACACCCTGATTTACAGAGCTTTTTGGAATTTAAAATTACAGATAGGGGATGGTAGGCCAGTAGTACTCAACTTAGGGTTTTCTAAGAAAAAGTGAGATAATATACCTAAGTATTTAGCACAGCACCTGGTTCATAGCAATTACTCAATAATTGTTACCTGTCATTCTTTTCTAATGTTTTTACTGTAGTATAAGTTTTGTGTTTATCTAGTGTTCTCTTCCACTGGCTGTGAACCTACATGTCAATGGCTATGACTATCACTTTTGTGTCCTGGGTGTCCTGACCAATGCCTCGTCTAAAATATGTGAGCATTAATGAATAACTTAATTAACAAATGCATGGTGATGTAGATGGGGTTCTGTTTACACTGACTTCCATCTAGAAAAATGGTCTTTTGACCCACTATCTATAATATCTAGATGAGATGGGAATTATCTGTCCCAGTATGGAGAACGATCTAGCCACGTATGGCCAAAGGGCATACCCTTTGTTTAAGTATCTACAGTGAGGGGTGCAAATCTGAACTTATAACCCTGAACCAAGGGCTCATTAGATCTAAGCACTAACCAAACATACTAATCATTTGTAAAGCCATTGTTTTATTATGTTGCTTGGTATGCTGCGGCCATGGTCTATGGTTTAAGTAAGTCATCTTGGGAAGTTCTGGATTCAAGGCTGACTTTGACAATTGATTTGTCAGACCTTCCTTGTTTTCAGATCAGAGAGTGCATTGATCATTCAGTGTATTGTTGAAAATCTAGAAGTAAATAAAGAAGTTTGAGAGGAACATACATTGTTTCTTTTTATCCCAAGATACCAAGATTGAGATTCATACAAAGGGAAAGGATTAAGGTTTCTACAATGCACTTGGTAATATTACTCTTTAAAAAAAATTTTTTTTTACATTTATTCATTTTTGAGAGACAGAGAGAGACAAAGCACATGCAAGGGAGGAGCAGAGAGAGAGGGAGACACAGAATCTGAAGCAGGCTCCAGGCTCTGAGCTGTCAGCACAGAGCCTGACGCGGGACTCGAACTCCCAAACCGCGAGATCGTGACCTGAGCTGAAGTCAGAAGCACAACCAACCAAGCCACCCAGGTGCCCCGGTAATATTACTCTTTTTCTCTTCTCTTCTGCTTCTCACTACCCATGAAACTCTCCAAACTGGTTCAGCTCAATCCCCTATGGTCTTTCAGAAATTCTTTACATGGCTAGAAGGAAAAACTATCCACCCTTCCATATATTCAACAAGTTTTGATACCAGAAGATGGGTTCAGGAGAACCAGCATGATAATGATTCTGGCTTTCTTGAGGGATGGCGGATGGGGATCACTGGTAACTACGGAATTCAGTCCTAGAACAAAAGATCCTGGTGAGCAACAACCTTAGAATTACTAGAAAACGGCTCTACTCTGTTTTTGCCAGACAACGTGATGCTCTATTAAAGCCTGTTATGATATCTGGTCAATTATTTATTTTTTTCTTCAACTGAGTAGACCAAAACAGGGCAGTGCTACCAGTATTAATTTAAAAAGTGGCAGAAACTCTTCTGCCACAGAATTGTTGGCTCTTGAGGTTGGAAAGACCTTGGGAGGAATCTCAAACTCTGATCCCACCACCCTGCCAAGTGGCTACCAAAGCTCTGTCCGTGTAACTCCAGGCATAGGGAACTTACTACCGATGATGGAGTACACACACTATTTTGGATCACTTTTAGTGTCCTGCTGATGACATTATTAAGGTGTGGGCGGCACCTTCCTTCCCTACAGGGAAGCTCTTACAGCTCTTGAGGAGTTGGGAAAAAAACCACAAGGTCAAGGAACTGGTAAGCAAGCTGATACAGCCTGCTGGGATACAGGACAGCTGGCATCAGAAGGCCCAGCTAGAAGGTGAGTGTGTGTGTGTGTGTGTGTGTGTGTGTGTGTGTGTGTGTGTTACAATTTTTCTCTCTTTGAGTTGCTTCTCCTCCCCTTGAAAATGTTTCTGCAACCAAGTGATCTGAGTTTCGTGATGCCAATGGGTAAATAACACAGGGTCTCTCAGCAAACCAGAAATGAAGCTGGTCTCTCTCCAGCTATACCATTTTAGTGCATTCCAGGGGAGTGAGAGAGGAAGAAGATGAATATGTCACAGCAGCTGGTCCAGAGCCTCCCCACTGCACTGCTCTCCTGACTTATGGGTAACTAGTTAGCAAAGGTGTCACTTGGGAAAACAAAGTATGATCGGGCTAAGATTTGCAAGTAAAATCACTTGTTCCTTCCAAAAATAACTGGATATGTTTTCTCCAACACTCTGCAAAAAAGGAATAAATAGGGCCTCCCCAATTTCTCAGCTGGCCCGTGCGTCTCCTCATCTATCATTGGGGTAATACGTCCAGAGTGGCATTTCGTAATGACAGCAACATTCCAGCAAATCGATAGTTATTCAATTCCCAACAAGCTCTCAAGTCCATTAAGCCTGATTACATTCACCCATTTCAGTGCGTGCCGTTATTTTTCCTACACCGGCACTTAATCTATAACAGGAACTTATGAGAACTTTCAAAAGCAATTTCAGCATCAATCAGCATAGAGTGAAGGGCACGATTTGCTTGTAATTATTTATCGGACGGGGCGGCAGAGGGTCTGACAAAACTCCAACAGCCGACCTTCACCCCAAGTTTCCAATGGAAGCAAAAGGCATTCCAGTTTGCCATGGAGTCCTCCTTCAGACTCCATGCACACCCCACTGGCCTGCTTACACCAGGAAAGATGGAACGATTTCCATGTTGTTAAGGACCATTCTCCAGGCAGTGTATATATGTCTCACGTATAATATAGGGGTTTCCAAGCTAAGCAATGGCCATAAGTCTAGGATGATAGAATGTGTTGTTATTATTGAGAATCGCCCCTGCATGTCTCGAATCACCCAAGTTCTTAAGGTTCACAAGCACCATTCGGAAAAGGGGGGAAACTGAGTTTGACCAGAACCCTCCCCAGAAATTTTAATTAAGAAGGTAGGGTACTGCAGAATTTTCAAATATAGTTGTGGAGGGGGCACAAGGATAAGGGTGAAAGGGTGCACTAAACACAAAATACATTTAGTTTTCCTTTCCCGCAGAAACAAGAGACAGAATTAACTACAAAGCGATGGCTGTTCTCAAACAAACAAGAAAACAACAGCAAAGCAACCATCTGGGTTTCCCAGGATGTTCAGGCTCTGTGACTAGTAGGTGTTCGCTTTCCACAGAGAACTTTGGACATACACCCAGAAGCCAATGCTTGTTTAAAAAGACAAACTTATGCTAAGGGGGGGGGGGGGGGGTGGAAAGTCCCAAGTATCTTATTGGTAGATGAGTCTCCCTGCACAAAATTAATAGGCTTAAAAGTAAAACCAACACACTTTTCAATCCTCCACTTTCTTGCCATCATTAAGATGTAAACAGCTGGTAAGGGAGTCCTAAAGTAATCTCTGAACTTCATAAATTAACCATCAACAGCGTGTTCCTTTTTGCCTCAATGCCACCACTCGACCCAAGTGAGGTGGGGGGCAGGGCACTTCTATAAAAATAGACAATCCACATGAAGGCAAACATATAAATTAATGCATATTTCATGCTCCTTCTATTTCCTGGGTTAAAGCTCTTAACCAAGTCACCTCATGATAAGTTACTTTGCCTCATGATCTGCTCTGGGAGACTGAGTCCCTCAGAAAGCTGGGAAGGAGAGCAAATCCTTTGCCCTGTGGTCAACCTCCTGAAGCAAAGGCATGAATGTTAAACAGCACCCAGATCAATACAAGCAAATATGGCTCAACTACACCATTTATTCAGCCATGAGAGATGTCAATAGCCAGATTAGGGTGATCCATCTTTGTGATTTCCTACTGTCTTCCCACTGACTACATGAGGGCTTTTTCCTGTATTAAAAGTGTTTGCTTTCTCAACCATAAAAATTCCAATTATTACTCTGAGCGCTCTGGAGTTAAGTTGCTGGCTGGCAGTGGCCTTGAATTACCTGGATCAGTCCGGGAAAGTAGGGGGCTGCAGGAACAATCATAGGCACGCCATAGGGATGCAGGAGTACTCCTTGAGAAGGCAACATGCTTTACGTGAAGGTATTATTCCCTCTGAAGCTCAACACATCAGTGGAGAGTTAGGGGAAAATCTACAGACCCAACTTCTTCGGAACTACAAAGCCGAGAGCCAAATCGCTTCTGTCACGAGCCAGGCACTCATCAACGCCGAGAGGGGGAAAGAAAGAAAATCCGCATCAGCAACTCTTAATGTGAAAGTTTTCTTCCCAGACGCCGAAGAGACACAGCAGCTGCAGAGTTGAATCTACCAAAATGGAAGGTGCTATTTTGGGAACGGCTTGCCTAACATGACTAACCAAATACTCTTCATTAATTTAGTTCTCAGAGAGAGTGAGAGAGAGCCCAGATGACTGAGAGACAGAGGTAGGCCACAGGAATGGGGCTCTTCCCGATGAAGTTGGGCAAAAGGCAAGGGACAAAGTCTGAATGGGATTTTTAGAGAGGAAAATGAGACTTGTAAACTGAGAGGATTATCAGTCGCTACTTAAAAATCAAGTAGGTAAATGTGGGCACCCTTTGGCACAAAGAAGCTAAGGAGATCATCTAATCTGTGCTTCTCTCTCTTTCTCTCTCTGTCACTGGCTTTAATTTAATTTTATTTTTTTCATTAAAATTTTTTTTTAATGTTTATTTTTGAAAGAGAGAGACAGAGACAGAGTGGGGCGGGGGGTGGGCAGAGAGACAGGGAGACACAGAATCTGAAGCAGGTTCCAGGCTTGGACCTGTCAGCACAGAGCCCGACGTGGGGCTCGAACTCACAAACCGCGAGATCATGACCTGAGCCGAAGTCGGACGCTCAGCGGACGGACCCACCCAGGCGACCCTCACTGGCTTTAATTTTAAAGGGGCAATCTGTGCAAATCATACGATAAGAATACCAGCGGGGCGCCTGGGTGGCTCAGTCAGTTGAGCATCCGACTTCAGCTCAGGTCATGATCTCACCGGTTGTGAGTTCGAGCCCCGCATCGGCTCTGTGCTGCCAGCTCAGAGCCTGGAGCCTGCTTTGGATTTGGATTCTGTGTTTCTCTCTCTGCCCCTCCCCTGCTCATGCTCTCTCTCTCTCTCTCTCTCTGTCTCTCAATAATAAATAAATGCTAAAAAAAAATTAAAAAAAAAAAAGAATACCAGCTAATACTTGCAGAGTGTGCTACACACAGAGAATGAACTAAGTTGTTTACACAGGTTACGTAATGTTATTCTCACAACTCTCTCAAGTCAGTACTGTTACCAGTTCCAGGGAACACACAGAGAAGTGGACTTAGACTAGTCGAATCGGTTTCCCACACGTGTACCCTTGTTAAGAGTCAGTGCCGGGCTCCGAACACAATTCCTAACCAGGCGACTCACTATATGCAGAAGAGCACTTCATTCTCCCACAGAACTTCACACGCTTTCAAAACAAAACAAAACAAAACAAAACAAAACAAAACAAAACAAAACAAAACAAAACACAGATTCTCTGTCCTTGATCTTTCAATGGTCATCTGTGACTATGCAGTGTGTTCATAGGAGATGGTTTCCTGTTCCCAGAGTTTAAAGGCATATCCACCAAACTATGGGCAAAAAATAAATTCAAGCCAATATTTGCAATCTTTCTGGTGCTTGAAAATACCCAAAGGATTGTCTGGGATAGGTTCCACGGTAATAAGTAAATTCCTCTGGCATTACATGAATTGAAATGCAATTGATTTGGGTGTCTCACACACTAGCTGTGTGATGTTAGAACAAGTGACTTAGCATCTCTGAACCTTGGTTTCTTCACCTAGAAAACTGCAGTAATAATAGACCCTGCCCCATGGGGTTGTGTGACAAAGCTCCGGGCATCATATCATGGATACCATACTAAAGGCTATTAGCTGTTCCTATCATGTGTGTTGTGTTCTCCTGATGGTCAGTATGGATACATCTTCAGCTTCAGATTGAAGGCACAGATAAATTCATAGAGTCACTCATGGCAAGAAGACACATGGGCATGTGGAGAGCTCCCGGTTTTGAGAGCAAGGGCGCACAAGTGACCAAGTGAGTCCACTCAGTTAACGCCAAAGGCCCAGGGATCACTGGAAATCACCTTCAAACCAAACATCCGCTTGCCACATTCCACCTCTAACTCCAAGCAGGACACAGGATATAGATTTTGTAGAAACTCAGAGAGCTTCAGACACCGCAAACCATATTCAACTATTGGCTTTTTCTAAATCCAAATGTCAATTCCTCCACTTTTAGATAGCCAAGGTGTTTTTACACTACACTAATTTTAGTTGCTTGATTTAGCTGCATAATTACATTTCTAGATAACGACAGTGGACAGCGTTTGGCAGAGAATTCAATTATTTAAGGCTGAATTTTGGCCATCTTGACAAGGTTTCTCTGTAATTGATTCTCCTGCATCAAAGTAGCCACACTGTTACAATTCAGAAAGCTCCAGTAACAGCTGCAAGTTGACCCCTCTTACTTAACAGCCTGATACTGTTTCTAACTTTAGCTTTTGACTATGACTTTCAACACTGTGCTTCTGAGAAGTTACCAATGAGGACAGAGGCATCTTCATGAGACAGCTTCTCGGGATGGGGGAGCTATTCATTACTTTGGTCAGAGCTGGGTCAGATTGGATTATTTCTCTTTAGTGTTAGAAAATGTAAAGACTATTGGAGGAGGAGGCAGGAAACTTAGTCTGGAAGGCCAGAAATTTACACAATTTAGATTCTTAGTTTCCTAAACTAGAAGAGAGGCAACAATATCCACTTACAATTCACCAAGACTATTCCCAAGAGCAAAATTGAGAGTGTTTCGGAAACTGTGGAGTTACATAAATACAAAGGATAATTGTATTTATTACCATATATATTGTTTTTGTTAAAGAATCTCATGATTTCAGGGAGAAATGAGTAACATAATATATGGGATATATACATACTTAGCTATACCTTTTGCAGAGGGCATTTTGTTTTCTTTTTAAAAACTCCATAATACAAAAGTTTTTACTGATCCTGAGTAATCAGTTTTTTCCCCCACCCCCATCCTTGAAGATAAGGGCTAATTGTTTTGTGACCCTTTTCACATTGACTGCCAGGAAGCTTAAAGCCAAATAAGAGATTCATCTCTGTCCACTGTGTTGGCCTTTCCTGCTTACAGATAGGTGTTTTTGTCTTCCTATCCTCACCACCTCCAGTACTAACTACTGCTGTTCACATTTTCTCTGATTCTGATTTTATATTCACATATTACTGTCACATATAATCATAATAGTTATATTTTGGAAATTGTATGAATTAAAAATATCCTTGCTCTAAACCTACCTCAAAAACTTCATGAACTAATAGAACATAAAATCAAATGACAACCATTAAACAAAACCTCTTTTTCCTGGGGTGCCAGGGTGGCTCAGCCAGTTGAACGTACAAACTCTTGGTTTCGGCTCAGTTCATGGTCTCGCAGTTTGTGAATTCGAGCCCCACATTAGGCTCTGTACTGACAGTGTGGAACCTGCTTAGGATTCTGTCTCCTTCTCTCTCTGCCCCTCCCCAGCTCATGCTTTCTCTCTCTCAAAAACAAATACACATTGAAAACAAAACAAAAAAAACCATAAAACCTCTTTTTCCTAACACAGGTCCTATTTTTTCCAAATAGGAAGCACCTAGTATTACTGGACTATAATTCTTTTCTCTTACTTCCATTTCCTCTGCTAAAAGACACTGCCTATGCATCTCTGCTCCTCACTGGCTCCTGAGCACAGCTCATGGTAAACAGTCAGCTACCCAATATGAGTTCGTGGTTTTTTGCAGGAGCTTTGAAAATGTAGAGTGAAAGAATTAAGTAGAGAGCAGGGGAGACCGTGACTGGGAGACACAGGTAGGCCTCGAAACACAGAATTCAAGCAAAGGCCCCACATCACAATCTAAAGCAGCCATCCCAGACAGGATGGCAAAGTTGTTTCTGTAAGTGGACAGACAAATAGCTCAGGTGTTGACGACCTTATGCTCTCTGCTGTAACCACTCAAAACTGCTATTGTCACCTGAAAGCATTTACAATATGGAAACCAACAAACACTGAAATTTGAATTTACTATAATTTTCGCCTGTCAGGAGATACTCCTCTTTTGATTTTTTTCCCCATCTTGAAAAAGTGTAAAAACCATTGTGAGTTTGAGGGTCATAAAAATGGGTAATGGGCTAGGATTGGCTTACAAACCATGGTTTGCTGACCCCTAATTGAGAGCATGTATTTTACCTAAAGCTCTGGAAGTCAGACTTTAATATAATAGCAAATATAAACTCCTTTTCAGTTGCCCTCTGCTTCTCCACATGCTTCTCAATTTTCCTGGCACTTCGTTGAGTGCTGGTTCTGTGTCAATCTTCCCTGTGTCAGGGATTTCCATCAGGAGATTTTTTTTTTCTTAGCCAACCTTTCATAGTTCAGTCTCACCCCACTCTCCAAAGAAGATAAAAACAAACAAATGCAAAACAAACCAAAAAACCCACCTCCCATCTTCTTTCTCCATCTTCCATGATGGAACTCTTTTCTCAGTCACTGTCTCATTCTTTCCTCTCCTAGATTAAAGTGGTTCCTCTGCCTAGATGAGGTCAGATACCACATCTCCTTCCCACATCCAAGAGCTAACATGAGGATTACTCTGCTCACCACCAGCCCTTGTGAGGGGCAGCGACCTAAAGTTTAAACACCGATGTAGGAGAAGGAAAAAGAAAAGAAACACAAGTTTTGGATGGAGGTTGGGAGACAAGAACATTCAGAGAAAACCAATGCCTGCCATATGGATTCTGTTGGTTACATGAGCCAAGTGTAACCTCATGGACCAAATCCAGTCTGAGTAGAAGGACGAGGGGGAGGAGGGGGAGGAGAATGTTGATGACGGTGATGGCTTCTCTGCATTGTGCAAAAGAGAGATGATATATTTTTTTATTAAAAAATTTTTTTACACTTTATTTTTGAGAGAGAGAGAGAGAGACAAAGCACAAGTGGGGGAGGGGCAGAGAGAGAGAGAGAGAGAGAGAGAGAGAGAGAGAGAATCCAAAGCAGGCTCCAGGCTCTGAGCTGTCAGCACAGAGCCCAACGTGGGGCTCGAACTCACAAACCGTGAGATCATGACCTGAGCCGAAGTTGGACACTTAACCAACTGAGCCAACCAGGTGCTCTGAGGGATGATATATTTTTTAGTGTTTATTTTCAAGAGAGCATGAGAGAGAGTAGGGAAGGGGGAGAGAGGGTGGGGTCAGAGGATCCAAAGCAGGCTCTACACTGGCAGCACAGAGCCTGATGAGGGGCTCGAACTTACCAACCACGAGATCATGACCTGAGCTGAAGTCAGATGCTCAAGCAACTGAGCCACCCAGATGCCCCAAGAGAGGTGACAGTTTTAAATGGAGGCATCTCATGTAAAATTTAGATTTATAATATCTCTTGAAAACCTGCAAGATCTAGAAGCTTTGGCCCACATTTCCTTGTACAATCCCTAACGTCTGGGAAGGATCTGCCTCCGCCACAGCTCAGAAGAATCACACTCCATTGGTGGAGAACCACCTCCACCAATCTTTACCTCCTTCCTTAAAAGAAGCCAAAAGTCAATCGCCACTTGCCGACCACTAAAACAGAGCAAAACAGAAAGCATACAACAGAGTGTTTCTGGGACAATATTAATTGCACTCCCTGTATTTGGAATACTGACAGTGGTTACCTAACAATATGGATTCATGCAGGATACTGAAACACTCATCCTACCCCACTTCCTGGCCAAGGTGGGGGAGAGAGAGTTTTCTACAGTATTCAAGGACCTTCCTCATATTCCTCACCCTCACTTTTCCAGATTCATCCTCTAATACACACTGTCCCTCCTTCTATAAATCCCCTTTTTCCCCCTGTAAATCAGTCTGGCAAGTTGCCTTGGCCACATACTTTTATAGAACCAAGCCTCTGTATAATCTGGCCTGCTACACAGAACTCATTCTTCCATTCTTTCCTGCCTTCCTTCCTTTCTTCCTTCTTTCCTCCCAATTCAACCTTGATGGCCCGATCAAATCTTACATTTTTTTACGACGCCTTCCCCAGGACCCCAGGCAGAATGAACTACACCATCACCCATGTTCTAGAATCACCTTAGCAAGGTGCAATCATTCTGTTAAGTGTGGCTACCTGTCTGGAAGGGAGGTTGGCTCAGGCAAAGCAGTCTGCCATTCATTCTTGTTCAGCCAGTGACTGTGAAGCAGTGACTAGACAGACAGAGTTTCCCACAATGCTTCCTGGGACAATGATGGCTGAAATGGCTGCCTTGGGGGGACATGTGAGTAAAGTTGTGAGGGTACAGGAGTCTCCAGACCACTGAGGGCTGCCTGTATCTCTAAGGTTGTCTCAAGTGGCCCAAGGGCATTCCTGGCACAGTAGCAAAAGCCTGAGTCTCAAAGTTGGAGAGGCTGGGCTGGGATGTTGGTTATGACACCCTTTTGAACATGTGATCTAGGATGAGATCCTCAGCCCCGAGCCCTCGTCTACTCGGGAGTAAAATAAGGCAATATCTGTGCCTCCTCTCAGGCAGGCTGTTGCCTTGAAGTGACTGGCCATGCACGGGCACTCCTGGCAGGTGGAAGGTGTACAAAAAGGTCCAATGTATTTTTTTTTCCTTCAGAAGGTCTTTTGTAGACCCATGTAAAACTATTTTTTAATCATCTCTATCCTATGTCAAGCTTCCCTCCTCCAGGCCTCACCAGTACCCACAATGGTGCTTCAGGTGGAGCTTTCTCTCACCTCACACGATGGTTTGCAGAAAGGCCCCATCCTTCAACAGGCAGCTACAGGCCGACTTCTCTAGCAGCCTCCCACCTTCTCCAGCACTCATCATGACCCACCCGTCCACAGCCCCAAAAGACCAGCGCTGATTTGTCCCAGGAAAGTAAAGACCTGGCTGGTCATCCCACCCAGGTAAGGTCAATTTTATCTCCTCTACCTCATCCTCGATCATGTTGGTTTCCTGTCTTTCTCACAGGACCGGGCAGAGAGCAGAGGCTCAGCAAGCACTGGAGAATCACTTATGGTGATGACAGGACAAGATGGAGATTCAGGGATGTTTTGTGCCTTGTCTGAGTTTAAACTGAAAAATGTGTGCTTTGTCAGTTACCAAGAGCCAGTTTTCCCTTCCACATGACCCTAGAAACTTCTAGATCATCAAGAATGACCACTCCAGGGCAACAACTGAACCACAGTTGATAAACTCCACTCACTACCAGACATGCATTCAAATCCCATCCAACGCAGGGGAGACTAGCATGGAAGGGCTTCCCCTGGCATGGACCTCAAAGATAAATCCCATGAGATGCTACATAATGCTTATGGTCCTGATGCTGGGGACAAACGGATGAGTTCCCACCAGAGAGGCTGGAAGCATGGAGCTGATTATCAGGGGAGGGGGCAAGATCTTCCAGTGGAGAGCTTCCACAAACTGTGGGTAGGATGTACGAGCCATCAACCAGCTGCTCCCCGACTTATAGCGACTTCCTTTGTATTCTCGGCGGGGGGGGACCAGTCCAACCAGGAAGGTCACATCCTGAGACGAGAAGCTACAGCCCCTACCCATCTTATGGACTAGTTTTGGTTAATACGTGTAAATGAGCTGATGCAGGGAAGTTCTTACAAGAATGATGAGTGCCTAGTAAGCATGACTGCTCACCATGGTACCACTATTCCCTCGCTGTCTGACACTTCTCCTTGCCATCTGGCTCTCCTCTTGCAAAAGCACCAGATCATGGTAGTTAGGAGCTCACACTGAGCCACACTGCCCAAATTAAAACCCTACTTTTTACCAACTGCTGCCTGTGTCTTCTTGTGCAAATTACCTAACCTCTCTGTGCCTACGACTCATTATCTGTAAAATCAGAATGTCGTCAGTAACCATAACTCAATCGTAACTCATAGGTGGTCCCGGGATTTAAAAAAGAATAACATGCAGACACGTTTAGCTGAGGGACTGGTTCATCACAAACACTCATTTAATAGGGTGCTGGTAGCTATTGTAATGGTAACAGCATTAGCAACAGCTTGTTTTGAAGGATCAAACCAGCCCCAATCAGGGCTCCTTCAAGCCAGGAGTATCAAAATCCTTTCTCCCTTTGACCTCTAATAGGTCAACCTGTAATAGGTTAAAGCAAATAGTGCTCACAAAAGTAACCTGCCATGTGCCTTCTTGTGTAAGAGCTTACCTCCTCCTTTCGTGCTCTAAATCATAAATTAAGACATAGGGGCTAACAAGGATGTGTGTGTGTGTGTGTGTGTGTGTGTGTGTGTGTGTGTGGCTTCTGTACATGGAAGATACGATGTTGAAACCAAAAGACGAGAATTCCAATGTCAATGGAGGGTTTACAGGGATGATGAAGATAGCACCTTTGAATCTGGGACACTGGGTCACCCTATTACCTCCAAAAATGGTTATGAAGATGCACAAAGAAAATTCCAGTAGGTTTTGTAAGTGAGGAGGCTGCTGATTATCATTAGAAACTCGAACCCCCAGCGGTAGAGGCAGCACAGTGCTCTGCTTGGTTCATTAAGCGCTTCTTGACCTGATTCTCCTCTGAAAGCCAGACTGACTGGCTGAATGAGCAAATCTAAGAATATCAACCCCACACATCATCTCTGCTGAGATCAACAATGCTTCAGGAACCGACCCCTGACCTGTCTGGGAATGAATGGCAACTGGGTTTGAGAATTTGTTGACCTTGCTTGAGGCAAACAAATGCTCTCTGGGGACTCTCACAGGGGGATGATAATCGGCTGCTCCCCTGGCTTTTTGCTTTGTGGCCTCCCTGTATCTTCTGCGTCTATGCTGCAGGTCCCTGCAGGAGCTGGGCACGGAGACACTCCAAATAGCACAGTCTCCAGAACTCACAACCAAGCCTTTTTGCCCAAACCCCATGCACATACTCTACTCCCTGTGAACTGGCTGAAACACCAGAGCTCTGTGTGCATCCTTCTCCTCTTAGTGACTAAGCGCCTGGAATTGCACCTCCCAGCAACCTTTGCATAACACAAGCTTCATTGTAAAACGAATCCCATGACCAAAGAAGTAGGAGAAATTCAGCTTGCCCTCTCTCCCTCTTGGGGATTTGTGACACCCATTAACATAGCAAGGCACCTGAGAAGTCCTGCAAGGAAAAAGAATAGAAACCTGTTTGACCTTGTTTGATCCAGATATTCCCAAACTTACTTGATGACCAATGGACTATCTGTTCATTGATCCATCATCCATCCATCCATCCATCCATCTACTTGAATATCGGGCTATTGAGAATTAATTATGTGTCAATCCTGTGCAAAGTTCTTTACCCCTTCTCCTTTCCTTTTTCTCCTTCTCCTCCACCTCCTCCTCTTCATCACCATAATTCTACCATTTGAACAAATATCCAATGGTTGCTTTGTGCCATGCACTGAACCAATTTCATCACATGGGTTCCCTGTGTTTACCCTTCCTATAGGTCTATCAGTAGATTCTGCTCAATTTCTTACATTACAGACAAGAAAACGGAGACACTGAGAGGTGAAGTAATGACAAAGGAAATATAGCTGGCAAATGATGAGTTGTACCTTGAATGGGAGTGGCAGAGCCCTGCTTGCTAATTACTCAGTGAAGCCCTTTGCTGGCATGTGACCCCACATAAATATTCTAAGAAATGCTGGCTTGGACTAAACTTAAGCTGAGTGGCCTTCTTATCTCCTTTACCCTCAACCCCTCCCTCAATCTCAATCGCTCCAACAGTCATTGGAGATAAAGGAAGACACAGTAAAGCCAGGACAGAGAGCTGGATGACACTTTAAAGCTTGGGGAAGGACAGACTTCCCCCTCCCCCAAGAGGTCAGAGAGTAGGGAAATACCTCCTGAACACAGGAGGTTCAAGGCACAGGGAGGTGGGCTGGTCACATGGGAACACCAGCAAAGAGTGAGCATGGGCAGACAAAAAAGAGGGCGGTCCAGGAGAAGAGTACCCAAGAGATTAGCCTGCCACCTTCTTTTGTGATGCTAAAGCACCATCTCAACCTCCAGGGCTGTCTGATCCTTGGTTCTCTCTCCTACTAATGCATCTTCTGGGGACAAGTGGTGGCTCTTAGCTCGTATTTTTGATGCATGGACCACTCTGAGAATTTTGCCTTCATTCCAGAAAACTGCACATAACTCACAAATTTTCCATATCATTACAGGGGATTGATGGCCCTTCTGAAATTCATCTGTGGACCCTTGAGGAGCCTCCAGATCTCTATCAGATTCTTAAGTAGGTGGCCAATATGTGCCTGTGCTTCTGCTAAAGAAAAGGTGTGGGTAGGGTCAGAATCCCTTAAGTTAGGCTCCTGGTGACAATTCAGGTGACTGTTCTCATGGGGAATCATGTTGACATGCTTACCGGCACCGTGACTTTGAGGATGTGTGCCTGCTGCTCAGAGGACTCTCACCACAACTCGACAGGAATGAGGTTTTCAAAAAGGTAAGAGGGCCAAACAACTTGGGGAAGTGCTAAGGTATTCCATACCGTAAAAGCAAGCCAGACACTATGGAATCCAAACACAAATCCTTAGCTCTCCTATCCAGTAAGGGGCAACAGTCCCAAGTTGGGGTCTGGCTTCTCTCTGCTGCAGCTATCCCCTCCAGCCCCAGGCCAGGAGATGGATACTAACAAGCCAATGAGCGGGTGATAGGCATAGTAGGGTGCTGACCAAACCAGTGCTGGGGGAGAATGGAGGTAGGAAATACATGCTTGTATTTCAGAGACTCTGCAGTCCATTCTTGCAGAGAAGACAGAGACAGGAGAGACTGAGAGCCAAGCTGTGCCAAGCTGTGCAGCTAAGCATCTATGAAGATGAGCCAAGGGGCTGACCACTGCAAATGGTTTCTTCACGATGTCATGGCCGGGCAGCTGGTGGCAATGGAGAGCCTCTGACAGGTGGGCTTTTCAACTTCCCAGATTAGCAGTGCCCTTCTGGGACACTCTGGGGACATCAAAAGAGGAACCACCCCAAGTGAGTCATTTCCTTTCTGCTTCTTATGTTACAATCTATCTTTAAATATTTTTCAACAAACCATATATATCATTTACTATTTGCTGGATACTCTCTAACCCCTTTATGTATTTTTTCAAATAAAAAAATTTTTAATGTTTATTTATTTTCGAGAGAGAGAGAGAGACAGAACATGAGCAGGTGAGGGGCAGAGAGAGGGAGACACAGAATCCTAAGCAGGCTCCAGGCTCTGAGCTGTCAGCATCGAGCCTGACACAGGGCTCGAACTCATGAACCATGAGATTATGACCTGAGCCGAAGTCAGACGCCTAACCGACTGAGCTACCCAGGTGCCCCCCTTTTTTTGTAATTTTTAAAATGTTTATCTAACCCCTTTATGTACTAACTTAATCTTCATAGAAATCTTTTAAGGTAAGTCCTGTCATTATCCTTGTATCACTGGTAGGGAAACTGAGGCACAGAGAGGTTAAGTAACTTGCCCAAGATCACATAGCTTGTGAGTGGTGAATCAGAATCAGGTAATTCACTGCTATGCTACCTCTCCAGGAAAAGATACATTTAAAAAAGTATATAAATTCCCACTGATCTCAAATTGACTAGTGAAAAACAAGCTTATTTTTTTTAAATTATAATACCAATGTATCATATTGGCTAAGAACTCAGATGATGGGGCCATACTAAGCTTAGGTTCAAATTCTGGATCTGACAGTTCCTGGCTCTGTTTCCCTGGGCAAATTACTTAACCTCTTTGAATCTCAATTAATTCACTTATAAATTTAGAGGTAATAATACTTTCCTCACAAGGTTGTTCGGGAGAGTACTCTAAATCATGTAGCAATGTGCTAAAAATATTCCTTGGGCTTGGGTCTACTTTTATGTGTGTGAGCTTCACTCTTGGTGGTTATATTTTAGCATGATCATCTCCATTTACATGAACGCCACGCATTTAAGTGACTGCTTACTTATGGCTCGCTGTTTGACCCCAAACATTCCAGATTCATTAAACAACAAATCCCCATATTTGCTTAAGCTAGTTTGAGTTAGGTTTCTTTCCCTTACAACTAATAGATTCTGGACTGATTCAACAGTGATGGTAAGAACAACAGACATACACGGGCACAAAGGGAAGTCACAGAAGATAGTTTTGGCTGATTTTTTGAACAAACACTTACAGACTTTTCTAAGTGCCAAATAACATTGTAGGCACTTCAAAAACTACCTCATTTAATCTTTTAACAATTCTCTGGTATTGGTACTCATACCTGCCCCTTCTACAGATGAGGAAGCATAATGCAGAGACTTTACATCATTCTTGGCTAGATGGGTGGAAAGGCCATAGCCAAAGCCATGCCTACCTGCTTCCAAACAATGTTTTCTTTCCTCTGCATGCTTTGCACTACCAAGGATGCTGATGTACTTGCTAAGTAAGGAATCCTAGAAATCTACAGAGAAGCGGGCACCAACATTCAGGTGCCCAAATTACAAACACTGCATCCATGGTGAGGCGTCTACCAAGTGAGTCCTAGGAAAAACTGCATGGGCCATGAACAAGAATTCCAAAAGATCTTTCCAGAGAAATCCCACTGCTGTGGGGCCGTGCCAACACAGTCTGCACAATCTCCAAACTATATTCAGACCCAGAAACAAGAAACATCAACCTGAAATCAACCTACCACAGTCCACGTCTCTTCTTTTTAAATAATGTTTGGTGGAGAGATCTGTTTTCCCTTTCTCCAAATGCTTCTAAACTTCCTGGGTTGGCTGTTTTTTTAGGTACTCATTTTTCCGCACACCCACCTACCACGGATCCAGACTCTACAAGTCGGCATTCCATAAAGTATTTACTGTGTTTGTTTGCATCTCCCCCAAGAATACTGAATAAAGCTCAGTGTGGAAATTCACAGATTCCAGGGTGGCTGTTTGTTTTAGGATTACCCCCCAGACCTCACTTCCTTGGAGACTCTGTGGCTGGCCTCAAAGATGAATGCTCTTTTTAGGACTGAAATAGAACAAAGGGACAAAAGGGAACTGAAGGATTTAAAATTAGGATAAAAAAGGAAAAAAAAAACAACAAAAGTTGGCACTGGAGTGGCCTTCCTTAACCGCGTAAAACTTACCAATGATGCCCAACTTTCAGTGTGGTTTATCCCCATATGTTCCCACACTCCCACTGGGACCTAACATTTGCAAGCGCTATTTATCATTCTGCCTAGTGGTGTGCTCATTTGCCTACCTCACTAAGCAGCCCTTGTTGTTATTTTTATAATTACTGGGAGTCTTTCTCATGTTGCACTCTGCCAGGACTCTGGCTTACCACACACCTGTTCTACTCGGAACACATGGAGAGAAGGGGGTGGGTCTGGCAGTGGAGGAAAGGGGAAGACGGCCTTCCTGCTCGCTATGAAAAGCAAAATCAAGAAAAAGAGGCAGACCAGAAACCACTGAGGTACCTCTTTTTTTTTTTTTAAAGGCTGTACTCTCTGCTGGTTTGTTATTTAACAAACATTCTCTGCTCATTGGAGAGTTAATCAGAACAAATGCTGTGCTGCTTTTTTTATCGTTACAAATGTTGACTTATTTAGCCATCATCATGACCAACAATGTGTATCAGCACCCCCATTTTACAGATGGGAAAACCGAAACAAGGCAAAGTTAAGTACCTGGCCAATGGGCACACAGAGGGCAAACGGTGGAGCTGCACCTCATGCGAATTCAGGTGTTCCTGGATGAGACGACCATGCCGCATCCTAATCCGCATCACTGCCGTCCACAAACGTCCTCATCACTACCTCCTGCACACCTCCACTGTCACCACTCCCACCGTCACTGCCAACTTGCCACTGTCGCTCGCATCAGCACCACCTCCTTCACCATCTCAACCCATCACCACTACTGCCAATATCACCACTAGGACCACTCCACCCCCATCACCATCACCACCCCCTCCATCACCACCATCACAACCACCATCCCTAACTCCATCGCTACCAGCACCCTCACCACAGTGACCAGGGTTTCTTGAGCCCTTTCTACCTGCTGGGCGCTCTACAAACGAACTCATGCCGCGTTCACGACAACCCTGTGTGACTGATCCTGGTTCACCTCTATTTCACAAATGTGGAAAGTGACCTTCAGAGAAGTGAAGGAATCTGTCCATGCGGAGGGTCAGAGGTCGGTAAGATCTGTGACATTTTAAGGGTTCAAGGCCCGTTTTGCCTGACACCTATGGGAATGCATTTAACTGCCCTGCTCCCTTTTCTGGAGGCGGCAGGTGGAGGCAATGCCCCCTGGGCATTTCAACAAACTGGCTCTCCACTCCTCACCCACCATAGTAGAAGTTTGTTGCTAGGATGTGAGGGACCGCCCCGTGGAGCTGCGCTATGACCTTGCATGTGGTAACTCTACTACCAAACAATGTACAAGACCGACTGCTGAGATTCTGAGCTCTGGCCAAGTACCATCCGGGAGCTTTGGCCTGACATCTGCTGAAACTGGCCTGGAATTCTCTTTGGTGAGGCCCCGTACACCCCAGATCAGTCCCTCCTGAGATGTTGCCGCCCTCACCAAAGCCCTCAGGTGTCTCCTCCAGCAAGTTCTATTTGTTCTCCTTTGCCTGAACACCAGCTTTGGGGATGAACGGGTGTCACAAAGAATATGAGGCTTGTTTTTCAAAACTTTCACTCTTGTCCGTCTCTTCTGTCAACTCCCAGATCCAGCGACTGTCATGGCGCACCTGATGTATTGCTGTGGCCTCCTACCAGGGCTCTGCTTTCAATCTTGCACCCCCCCCCCCCAATCTGTTCTCCACAGAACAGCCCAACTGGCCCTTTTAAAGGCTAAGTTCAATCATATTTGTCGTCTGCTGGGAGTTCTTATTGTTCTTGCCCTTCCCTTTTAATTCCTTTCGGGGTAAAATTTACCCCCCCATCAGTGCTTCCAAGCCCCTGTGGTTTCTTTCTGGCCCCCCTCTGCCTCTTTCCATTCTCCCACTGTGTTCCAGGCTTGCTGGCCATTATTCCGTTCCCTGAGGATGCCCAGCAGTGGTACAGCCATCACATGCACCTTCTGCCTCAGTACATATGCTCTCCAATCCCTACCTCTGCCCACCTTCTCCCTCATCTCAGCTTTAATGTCACTTCCTCAGAGACAGCTCCCTTCATCCCCGAATGCAGCTGCTACTATTGTCTGTGGACCCCGCCCCCCTTTTTTTCTTTTAGAGCATTTACCACGACTTGCAATACAAACTCGTATGGGGATCGCTTATTACCTGCCTTCCCCAGAAACTTGGAAGCTCTGTGAAGGAAAGTGAAGTTGGTTTCCTTGCCTATGTACCCTCAGTGACTAACCCAATTTCTGAGGCAGAGCAGAGGCTAAATACATATTTGTTGAATGAATGAGCGAGTGAATTAATTATTAACCAATTACTTAAGTGAGGGGATGAGGTCTGATTTAATCATTATGGATGTCACATGCTTTGCTATAGACAACTCGATACGTCTTTCATAAATAGATCATGAAGTATAGGGAACATTCTATAAATGGTTAAAAACACAGCATTTCTTTCCTCCCATAGGATCAGATAAACCCTCAAAAGTCTGTCTTATGTGTAAGCCGCTAGTTGTCTTATGTAATATAGTAATTGCTGGCTTGAATTAAAGACATTATTTTGGAGAGTTGCTCTTTTTCTCATATAAAAAGTGAAGGATCCATCCCTCATATTAACACATCATCTCCTTGGCATGCTACACTATTAAGGAGGAAATGTGAGCTTATTTTTTGAGAAATTGATATTTTTCACAAAGCCAAGAAGAGCTATCAGAATAAAGGGATGTTTATTTGGGTGAATCACCAGCTTTGCACAAATCCCAAAATCCCAAGTGCTAATTGCATAATGGGTCTTTACAAAATGCCATAATATGGGTTCGGCTGGTTTCTCTGTTTTCGGTTTGAAAAATAGATTGTTTAATAACCCATCAAAGCTATATGTAAACCAAGTAAACAATAGAGCAGATGTTGACTGCTGTCTTGTGCCTCGTAGACATAATTAAAGACAATGAGACACTCACGGAGTCCTATAAGAGAGGACAAAGGCAAACAGAAAAATCACTACAATATGCATTTGCCGGACACCTGCTTTCTTAGTTCAAAATGCTGTCTCATATTTCCTGTGATGAAAAATTTTGGTGACGTTCTTTATTTACTTATGTAAACCGTACATCCTGCTCTCTACTTTTCAGGAAGACCAGACTATAAAAGCTAGCCTTTTAAACTGAGTATCTGCCTCAATTTCTTTATTGCTAAGACCCCAGACAGTTTCCAGAAACGTTTCTAGTTTTCCCATAAGCATAAATGTGAATAAAAACCAGTTAGCCAAAACTTTCACATTTATAAAGGAAAATTCAAGCCCTGGCTTGGGTGGGGGTCTGTTGGGGCTCTATTCACTGGTAGCAGTGTTCGCTCCTTCATGCATTATTTAGGAATTCAACCAAATTGACATGTTTATTTCCTGAAAGCCTCACTTTTTTTTTTTAAGTCAGGCACATTTCCCAAAATCACGATTTCACCTTACACACACACACACACACACACACACACACACACACACACACACAAGCCTACTGGATAGAATACTTAAGTGTCATTCCAATTTTCTAAATATTCTGTTTTTTCCTTTAAACTCCTACTCAGATTTCTGTTAGGTTTTCAGTTCTCAGTTCTACAGGGGAAAAAAAATACAACCACACACAAAATGTAATGCATGATATAATTAAGAGATCAGGAGCACAATAAAACAAAAACAAAAACAAAACAAAACAAAAACAAAAAACACCACCACCACAGGGTGTTTTTCTCTGCAGATATCTTGAAAGAGGCATTGAACATCCAATATACCATTTGATCATATCATTTTCCCCTTCTCATTAGCAAAAAAAAGCTGAGGTTAAAATCAGTTTTCTGTGGCTTACTAGACAGGAGAAACTTTCCTAGATCCAGAATCCTCAATTTAGAAAACAGATGTCCTCACTCAATTCCAAAACAAAGCAGAATTCTTTTTCTGTGAATAACTGAAGTTATTTGTTTTTGTTTTTGTTTTTGTTTTTGTTTTTTAAGCCTCAAAACTCCCATTGTTTAAAGCACACCTGAATTTCCTACTGATTTGTAGCAAATAGTGGTGCTCCCTCTGGTACCTCCCAGCTCCCTTGTCTCTTGTTTTCGAAGCTCCAGAAGGAAGGGGGATTCTAATGTGATTTTGCATCTCGTTATGCTAATAAAATGGTGTCAGCCCATTTTCACTGACAACACCATAAAGCATGAACACCAAATGGGAAACAAATAGGTCCCTGATAACACTGTGAAACGGACCAATCAACCCTGAAGCACCTAAAATAGATTGTAGTCCTCCTTCATTCATTCTTTATAGAAAGGCAGTGAAAATGTCCCTAGGTGAATCTGATTACACACACACACACACACACACACGCACGCACACGCACACGCACACGCACACATGATCTCTGAAGCTCAGGAAGGTTGTAAAGCACTAAATTCTTTTGATTTATGGAGCAGCCTGCACCGCGTTGAGCAAAACAGCATGGCAAGCCGGGACCCCCGCTCCCAGAAATTCCTTTATTAACACGACCAGGCCCCGCAAGTGAACAAAAGCACTGGTGCGGGGTGTATAAATCATTAATATGGTGCCGGGCTGTGACTGCATTTCCTGTGTTAGTTGGAGAGCTCGTCAGCACAATGGGGATTTGGGGATTGGAATTGGCTGCGGAGAAATGCACTCCATCATTCTCAGAGCGGAAGATTCCCATCAGCCCTGTGCTCTCTCTTCTCACCTTCCCCAAGTCTGAAAGCTTCGGTGTGCGTTGCCATGTATTCAACAACAATCCTAATCACTTAAAACTAAAATCACAAAAACAGCTTCAAAGTTGAAAGACCTCCGGACTCTCCGCTCTTTTGACAAGTTTTGCCTTTTAAAGGAAAGAGCCCTGAGAACCCTGTCCAGTGGACGGTGATGGCCCAGCAGAGGCCTGGGGAGATGGCACAGAGCTGGTGACCTGTACAGCCCGGGGCAGGCCACTGGGACAATGAAGAATAACGGGCACATGTGTTGGTTCTGGGGCCAAACTGGCTGTGTTTACTCACCAGCCCTTCTACCTTCATATCCGCATCTTAAAACTAAAATGATGCTCATCTACTCCCTAGAGGCCTTTCGAGGGGGATTAAATGAAGTAATCCATGTAAAAATGCTTAGTAGTGTGCCTGTCTCACAGCACTCCATAGAAGTTATTGATTATTTCATTATATTCATTATTTTATTATTATCATCATCATTGCAAGGGCGGCTGGATTCTCCCTGGATTCTACCCACATGGTCTTCCAGACAGCATCTCCCACTGCTTACAGAGAAGCCTCAGTTTTTGAATGGAACCGAAAGCAGACCTAAAAAGAAGGCAAAGAAAAAGACAGTTCTACAGAATCCTGAGTCACATGTTCTAAATGGAGACCCCAAGTGGAAGGTTCTGCCATTGCACCGGGAAGGAAAGAATTTCTCCGCTCAACCCTTCCTAGTTTAACTACTCATTGCAAATACTTAGGGAAAAAATAAAGGGGGGCGGGGAGGAAGAGAGAAAAGAAAATGCAGAATTTTATACAGATTGTCAGGATGAAAGAGCCTATCAGAGGGTTTAAGTAGAGACAACAGAACGAAAGCAAAGTCATTTGTAAGAGGCACCTTTGCATTTCTAGAAATTCTAGGAGTGGCCCAGAGGAAGACTGATTTAAAACCAGGAGTTCCCACACTTTGCTCTTTTGCCTCAGAATAAAGAGAAGGATCGGGGCAGTGAGATATATGTTCCCTCTCACTGGAAAGATCCAGAGTCTGTAACTGCATGTGCAACTGGACAGGACATCCTGAGAATGGGCATCTTTCCAGGTGCCAGAGCCCAGCACCCAGGTACCACCAGCACCCAGGTACCACCAGCACCCCGAAGGAAGTCCCTGGACTCTTCCAGGGGACGATCTACACTGTAGCAGACCCTCTGCCACATTAAAGTTTATGGGGACAAACCTGAAGTGTGCCCAAGTCCCCTACATCACAGAATAATGACATTTGGAATGGAAATAAAGGAAGCCCCTGCAGTGTGATTCTGTCAGCTTTTGAAAGTAAATAACTTTCCTACTGACAAGAGCAAGACAATTTTTATTTTCCCTCCTCCTGTCACAGAGCATTAATTGAGCTGTGCAGTCACATTACATCCAACACCACCAGCAGGATTGACAATTGACTGGAGGAGGAGGGAACAGTCACCCAGAACAGGCAGGAGGGACCAGAGAACCCAGGGGAGACCCCCAGATTCCTTGTGCCTTGGTAGGGCCACCAGCGCACTCATAGTGTGGATTTGGGAGAAATGGAAAATAAACATTTATGTTCAGCTTCGATAAACAGATGCTATATTGTTTAACTTCATTCATTCATTCATTCATTCATTCATTTCTTTAACAAACATCTAGTGGCCACTTACTGTGTTCTGGCAGTAACACAATTCTGCTCAATTCTAAAATCTGTATCACACTTAACGGAGGACAGTACGAAATGGTGCTTCCCAGCCTCATTTTTCTGAAGAAACCATGAAAGCCCCAAATCAAGTAAAGCAACATGCCTTTGCTCAATCCAGTCAGATCAGCTAATTGAATAACAGAGTTGTGATTAAGCCCTCAGCTCATGACTTCTATACACAGTCCAGAGATGCCGTTTTTTTTTAAACCACGCTTTGGGGGAAGCTGGCACCACTTGGTTGTAAAATGATGTGGGTTTCTCATCTGAATTTTGTAAGACACTTGAGATGGACAGCTGGATATGTCCAAAAATAGGAAACGTGGACCTTGCCATCATCCGCTCTGTTTTTAAGCTGTTGGTATCGTTCACTGTTCATGAAAGATTCCTCTTGCCGGGGAGAGATCTCTCAGCTGTCAGTCCTTACCCCGGCATGAGAGCACAGCTCGCTCCATGCCTAGGTTCAGGCAAAGCAACAGAGAGCACAGCTACCGAAGGGAAGAGGGGGGATATATGCTGTTGTTTTTGATAAGGGGAACCTAGTCCTGGAGGTGAATCCTGGGCAAACATCAAATGCCAAAAAAGAAAAGGCTCATTAAGACTAAACCTTTTGTGCATTTACTCATCAGTACTGGGAAATCTGAGGCACTTAAAGCCTACAGCAGCTGTACTTTGTTCCAGAATTGCAAAGGGGGGAGAAAAAGAAGTCATTACATCCCTGGGAACACACACTAACCTGAATGCTTGTCACCCTCGCTCCAATTCCTACTTTTGATTCCGTGTGTATTTAAACACAACAAAAAGAACAGGATCGAAAATAGGCTTTGGCCGTTCTCACCTAGAGCCTGGTCAAAAGTTAGAGGCTACCGCATGCCCTCCTCCCCAGCCCCATCATCTCAAAGCCCGCTGCAGGCTGTAGGTGTTAAATCCATAGTCATTTCCCTTAACCGTGGACTCCTGCCCTGCCAGAAGAGGCAACACAAAAAAGAAGCCCTGCATCTTGCTGTTTGCCGATGGGTCAGAGGAGGAAGGAGCAATTGTGACAGGGGATTCCTAGGAAATCCAACGGACTGAGCCAGTGTTTCCCAAAGTGTGGCCCTACATTGATGGTTCAGAAGACGGCACATGGATGAGCAACTTCATGGCCCTTCCGTGAGGACAGAGGCCTTTACTTACTAAGAACACCTAAAAGAGCAGCTGGCACCTTATAGATCACCGAACATGGAACAAATGAAATGAACATGGGAATGAATAAATATTTCAAACAACACTGGAAAAAGGATAATATCACAGCGGTGGTTCTGTGACATTTAGTTATTTATTTATTTATTTATTTATTTATTTATTATCTTCTGTTTGGCCAAGTCCACTTTCAAGTTCAAAATATATGTTATTTTTTTTTTAAATATTAAGTAGATGGGGCGCCTGGGTGGCTCCGTCGGTTAGGTGTCCGACTTCGGCTCAGGTCATGATCTCACGGTTCATGGGTTTGAGCCCCGCATCGGGCTCTGTGCTGACAGCTCAGAGCCTGCAGCCTGCTTCGGATTCTGTGTCTCCTTCTCTCTCTGCCCCTCCCCTGCTCATACTCTGTCTCTCTCTGTCTCTCATAAATAAATAAATGTTAAAAAATTTTTAAATATTAAGTAGATAATACTATGATGCTGACATGTCGATGAGGGGATTGGTAAATATTTGGAAGGGGATGCTTTAATGGCTGAAATTTGAGAAACACTAGACCACATTTATTATTCTCAGTGTACTAAGCCCACTGTCATAAGCACCTCTATGGGGTTTTGACAGAAGATACCAACAGGCCTCTTAATGTGTTCCCCTCAAAACTGGCTCCCCTCAAAACCCTCTCTCCACCTCTGACCCACAAAGGTGTTTCCAAATGTCCCAAGGGTTTCTCCACAACTCAGGACTGCTTTCCTCTTATCTGTTCAAAAGGCATCTATTTCCATCCTTTCTCCTTACCACTCCCCTCATTTCAGTATGGCGCCAGAAGAGAACAGAAAGCCTGTGTTCTATTGACTGATGCTGAAATGCCAGCACACGACCTACCTCCACCATGAACTGCCTCCCTATGCCTCTTTTGCTCCCTGAGGCTTATGAACCTGCCCTTCCTCATCCTTGGAACACCTTTCTCAACTCGTCACTCACCTAATGTTTTTTTATGCTCAGCTCAGGAAATCATCACCTCCTTCCTGAGACCCCTGTTGGTTCATCCAACAGAAAAGCTCAACAACCAACACTCCCCCAAACAACGCACTTACTTTTACCCAGCACCCTATTTGTTCCCTGCAGAACACTCCCCACAGTCTTTGAAAATGCCTTCTGGATTCACTTACTTTTGTATCATCTACTCTTTTAGTGGAACGTCCATTCATGGTGGCAGGGACATCTCCTAACTGATTTGCTGCAATATTCTCAATGTGAGGTAAACTTTTTTTTTTTTTGCACGGCCAGATGAAAGAATGAATTAGAGGACTGAATGTGCTATCATATGTATCTGTGGAAAGCACTGGAAATCACTTGCTCCCCTTGCTTACAAGGTTCTAGAAAGTCCAAATGTGCACATGCATTCATTCATTTCTCACTTTAGTTTTTCACAGAGTATCTACTATGTATTAGACTTTAGGCATTGTGGGTACAGTACCAGAATGGAGACATCTCTGCCATCATGCTGCTTATAGTCTAACAGGTCAGAAAAAGCATGGCAAAAGTGCTCTGTAAGTGTCTGGTGCTTAACAAATATAAGAAATGTAAATTAGCAAGAGAGGAATTAGAAGTGGCAATCCCAGGCCATAGAGGGTAGTCATCTGCCTTTTTTTTTCAGCCAGGACCAATCAATCAGGGCCACAATAGGCCAGGAACCGGAAAGTTCCAGCCATAAAAGTTCTTTCCTACTCTTCCAGCCCCAGATATTGGATTTTCAGATCCTTTGGAAAGTCCCTTCCCTGAGTTCCTCCCGGCAGGAGCGGCCTACAGGTTTGCTGCTCATTTCTCCAGCTCGCTAGTACTCAGCACGGTTGAAGGGCCAGGGCCAGGGCCCTCCTGAGCTATTGTGCCTGAGAGCTGACCCTGTGTGACACAGCCTCTCTCAATGGGGCCAGCGCATCATGCAGACAGCCACAGGCCAGTGCTCAGCCGGGCAAAGTTCTCTCGGGGAGCTCCTGGAAATAGGAAACTTTATTGATGAATGGAACTTTCTTTGCTTTTCTTAATTGAATTAAACAGCACACTGGGACACCTCTCCTCGTCCATTAAAAAGGTCTCTGCAGATGGGGCAATTACACCCACGCTTTGTCAGCTCTGCCTCATTCACGGGATGACATCTCCCGCGCATCACCCAGCCCCCTTAGGCACCGACGCACCAACCTGATTTTGTTTCCAATGCTGCAATTTCTTTCTCGTCCAGAAGACTATTATTTGCCTGACAAACTACACTGTTTTTACCCGGCCAATATGAATAAACAAGCATTATGTTTCCTCTTGGGGCAGAGAGCCTGGTTAAATGAATCAGAAAACCCTAAAAAAGATTGTCTACCCTCAGTCCATCAGCTACTGGACAATCACTCAAGGGCCAGCTGTAAGGAAAACAGATGGTGCGTGAGCGCTAATAACATGGGCTTTCTCCACCCGGGCAGAGGCAGAAGCAGCCGCCTGTATGTTCTAACGCGGAAACCGCCGCGAAATGGCAGGCAGGGCTGCCGAATGGCGCAGGACTCGGGTCTGCGGGCTAGCAGATGCTTACAATTTCCACCGGTGACTGTCGGATTAAATAATCTTAAAGCAGAGGCAACCCAGGTAACCCTGCGGTCAACAGCCCCCTCCCTCACCCGCACCCACTGCCTCGCAAAAGCTTCCCGAAATGGGAGAAACACAGGAGGATCGCCAGCCCACCTGAGATACGGGCCTTAGCAGGCTGACGAGAGCCCAACAGTTCAGGCCTTCTTCCCTTTGTGGGAAAAATCAGGGAACCCAGGAAGATTGGTTAACTCGCCAAATTATGACACAGGATCTCTTTAGAAAGAGAGGAGCACCTGTGTCCCATCAGACAGTCACCCAGGCCTAGAAGCGTGCTCATCCCGGCCACTTAAATTCCTTAAACAATTCAGACATGAAGATAATCTATCCTAATTCTTTTCTGCGTTATTGACACTATTGACTACCCCCAATCCACAGCACAATCTAATAAATCAACGAGGGATTAAGCCGAGAAGAAAGAGGGTGATAAAACGCCATTTGGCCCCTATAAATCATCCGACAGAGCAGCGCCAGGTAAGTAAGTGGAATGAGAATTGAACTTTTCTACGCAGCCATAATTGTTATGGCCCACCGAACGTTTCCCAAATTTATAACTGTGGGTGGTGCAAGGGGGCCACCCGCCCCCCTTCCTTATGCCTTACTCCCAGAGCCCACCTTCCCTGGGACTCCTCTCTGAGAACCACTTTCTAATTAAAGACAGAAAGGGTTGATATGCAGGTTTCAGTTCAATTGCTTTCGATCTGAAGATGTCCACAGTGAGCAATGGCTTCATTTACCAGGAATTACCCTTTGTACAAACCACTTCACTATTTAAAACAAACCACATGGATCATCATTAAGTGGGAAAAATTACCAATCTTTGGATATTGACAGTGGCATGGCCCACTTTCAAGGCCCTTTTTCCCCCCCTTTTAATGTGGATTTTAAGCATTTGACTTTTTTTTTTAATTTAGGCTGATAAAAAGGTTCTGAGTGAATAAGATTTGACAGATGAGAGGCTTTCTTTGAACGGGACTGGGAGACACTGACAGTGGTGGAGAAATAGGGAAAACTAAGTTAATATGCTACTTATCCTCTTTCAGGGAGTTAGAACTCGGTGTGAATCACAGCTCTGAAGGAGACGGGACACGCACCGTGCGCTACAAAATGAACCTCGTCCACTCCATCCATAGCCTCGCCATACCTCACCTTGTGATGGATGTGCTGTGGTGTGCACCCTAGGACTTAGGAGGGGAAAGCATTCCTAGATTTTTGTGTGTTGTGTGTACGTGCATGCATGTGTGTGGTTGTTTCCTGCTTCTCTGTGAAAAAACAGAACACATTCTTTTTGGACCTAGCTCCTAAGCAAAGCCCCAGATTTGGAATTTATATTCGGGATTTTCCCCCAAAGCAAGAACGTTTCAGTGGGTCCCCACTTTGGAACTCTGGGAAGATTGTGTACTGGGGATGTGTGGGTTTGAAGTTCCTTTCACATAGGAGAGGACGATTTACCATTGAAGGAGACACCAGATAAAGTCACTGCAGTATATCGAGAACGGAGGCTGAAACAGGGACTTTCCCTGGACAGCAAGATTGAAGCCAGAAGTTCCACTACTTGCCTCTCCCTTCCACCTGAGAATGGTCTACAAGAACGAGAAATATGCCATCTACTAGAAGGATATGGATGCGTAGCTACATGTCTACCTATTGTAGATATGCACGTGATGGCATCATTGGATTTAATATCTACATACCAAAAGAACTATTCAACATTATCCCATCTTGCAATTCCAAGCTGTAGTACTATCTTCGATGTTAAGAGAGAGATCAAAAAGAAAAAGAAAATCATAACTGGAGGGAAGTATCTTTCTAAAGCACAGTTCCTGGGGAATATAAATAACTGAAACAGAATCAGTCAAATAATTTAAACACCACAGTTGCCTCTTTTTTTGGTCTGAATAAATAAGTTCTTTGTGGCCAAAGGGTTATGTCATTGTCACTTGGTCATTCACAGTAAACTCAGGTATTGAGGTATCCCAACTGATGTTTGTTTTTATGAATTGTCTCAGGAACAAATCCGGGAGAGTTTAGGAAGAAAGCCTGGATGTCATGGCTGAGGCAAGGAAAGCAAATGATGAAGTAATTTTCCTTAGATATTAGATGACAAGTGCAACATGAAACTTCATTCCAGAAGAATATATTTCAGTGAAGGCTCAGTGGCCCCTGATGACAATGTGTGCATTTATGAAACAGAACCACAAAGCCTCCAAAATAAGATCATTGTGTTTTAATTATTTTCTTATGTAATTGGTGATCTGCAATGACAAAGACTCCCAAAATATGTTTATTTCTAAATAATAAAAAATAAAATGTTTCTAATGAAGGGATTATTTATCACAGATGTTTCCTGATTCATCCATTTGACCAACGGGCTCTGAGAGTACACATGAGCCCTCTGATCATCAAAATTAAATAGAGATACAACCTATAGCTACAGTTTAATAGCAGATAGGAAATACAGTGGCGATGTATGGATACGAGACGTATAGATTGCATCAGTAAGCGGTCTGTAGAGACTAAAGTGAACTATTTCACGCCCTTCATCAGCCAATTGTCCAAACTACTACATAAAAGCAACGACAGGAGACTTCTATACAAACTGTCATGGCAGCACCAGGTAGGAGAGATGACCTAAAGGTATGGCTCTCCCATCCTGACCGTGAGCCTTAGCCAGGGTGGGAGGTGTGTCTAGAAAACCCGATTCTCAATCAGACAGGCAAAAATAATTGTCTGCTTGTATTCTACTTTGGGCATTTAGTGAAACTCAGAAAAAAATACATGCACACACACACACACACACACACACACACACTCACACACACACTCCATGTTCTGATGCTGTGTCACGGCATCACCTTATCAACACTTTCGCTGAAAGCCTTACCCACCCTTTCTGGAGGGGGGTATATCCCAAAGCACATTGTAAAACCCACCTCCATCTATCTTCATACGGAACCATGATGCTGCTCTAGTCACTTCTAAATATTTGTTATGGCTGCCAGACTCCCCATCAGGCTTCCTCTTTCCAGGGCAGAAATGTTTTCCCTCTTAGAAGAGGCCGCCTGGCAGACACTGATGACACTTGCGTTTCTCCCATGTACTTGTCCTGTTCATGGCAAGAATAACTTCTCGCTCAAACTCACCATCTTCCATTCTAAGTGTGCCTAAATAGAGCAAGCCCACTGAACAACCTAGCAGGATGAAATATCAATTTGTCTAAAGAAGAATGATGTATAAAGAAACAGTGAGAATACTGAGTATCTATAGCACTCTACTTGTTAAGTAATGCTGTTCAAATTGATTAACAAATAACGTGAAAGAAGTGAATATAGGAGGCAAAAGATCAACTCATATTAATAATTTGATTAAATTCAACTGTGGCTTAGCATCTGTAGAAATGGCCATTAGGATATTCTTCTGGTGGGTAACTGGTGTAAAAGACACACGCGCACACACACGCACACACACACACACAGTCATTCACGGCAAAGGTACAGAAATGATAGAAGCAGATGAATCACATAATATGTTACCAATAGGCTCGTGGGAAATGTTTCCTGGCACAATTCACTTAATGAGAAATGGAATAAAACAATATTTAAAAGGATAAGCCAATTTTTTCCTAAGATATTCAAACAACAGAAAGAAAAGGCTGTTCTCAAAAAGACTTCCAACAGAAAATATGCCTTAGAAACATTTTCTGGAGGCAACCAACTTGATCACAAATTACCCAAATGCTCAAAACAGAATACTGACATTTTATGAACACATATATTCCTACAACACAGATTGGAAATGAGGGTCTTTGGAGAGGGAGGCCCCTCTGAATACTTGTAAGGGAAGTTTTGTCAGCTACAACCACACACAGTTCACAAATGGTACTCCTGAAGGGAGTCAATCGAAAACCAGGTAAAATGACTACAACCATGGTTAACTCTTCACAGAGCAGGACCGTGATCCTGGGAAGGGAAGACGATTCCACCTGTGTGACAAAATCCTTCGAACCCTACCAGTTCACAGAGACAGCCTCTGCCCCAAGACAGCGAGCTGCACTCGTCCCCCCTCCTCCCCAAACGTGATGTGGAGCCTGGTTCCCAACCCCAGCAACCAACTTAAGCAGCAGCCCTACTAGTAAAGAGGAAAAGAGAGGCAGAGAGGGTCTGAGGGAAACACCCAGAGAAAGACAGAGAGAAACACAATGAAAGATTCTGGTGTACATACACTGAATGGAAAATAAAACAAACACAGAGCCCCTCTACAAGACCATTATGGGGGAGTGGAGGAGGGGGAAAAAAGCGCCTTTACACATGCCAACAAAGACAGCATCCTAAATCACTGGCTTCAACACAGCATGGCCAGGGAGTTTGGAGGCAGATTCCAGGGCGGACACGCTCCAGAAACCCAAAGGCTCAGATCCCAAGCAGACTGAATAAAGCACAACCCAGACAAACTTAAGAAAACAAACAAAAAAAGAAATACTGAGCACACACCCCTACATACATGTTTTTTCCCTCCCTGTTATAAAACAGCTAAATGAAAACTCCAGGCATGGGAGTGCCTACACAAAGCTCCGAACACTTGGCCTCCAAGGGGTCCCAGACTCACGACACCACCACCGGACGCAGACACAAGAGAGATACAAGTAAAGAAAATGCAGTTTGCAATTTTAAACTCCGGGCACCCAGGCTCGGAACCAGGCAAAGTATTCTGAGAGGTGCAGACAGAGCGGGACGCGGGGCGGCTGGGCTCCGCAGAGAAGAGAGGGGCGCGGATCCACCCCTCCTGTCCGAAAGCACGAGCCCCCTCCTCAACCCCCTCCAGGGTCCAAAGCGCAGCCCAGCGATGCGGGCACCCAGTCCGCTGAGCCCGAGCCGGGGAGGCAGCCACCGAGGGAAGAGCGCGCCTTACCTGCTGTAAGTACATAAAAGTCAAGGCACACGAGAGCTGGGGACACATGCCCACGTTGGGGAGCGCCACGCAGGTGGCCCCCGTCAGAGGATGCTGCATCGTGTCTCTCTGACGCCCGCCGAGCAGGAGTGGGGACGCTCGCATGCAATCACGCGGCTCTTTGCCTGGTCGCTACAATTTTTTTTCCTCCTTTTTAATTTTGCTGATTATCTAAGTCAAACCCCGGTGGCCGTCCCTCCTCTTCTCTCTCTCTTTCTCTCTCTCCCTCCCCCCCGCCGCACCCCGCGCGCGCCCGTCCCTCCTCACTGGCTTCCTTCCCTTCGGGTTTGCTAGATCCTGGCGTTGTTTCACCCGCCTGAACTAAGACACTCCAGAGGGCCAGGAAACTATTTTGTTGCCTTCGTGGTGGTACCCTTTTCCCGGTTTGTTGGGCCTGGTTTCTGACGCCCCGCAAAGTGGACGATGCCCCCACCCCACGCCCCCCACCCCCCGTGGAGATGACAAGACAGGCAAAGGCAACTTGTAGGGAAGGGGGAAGGGGGTGGATGTCCTCCTGTAGATGCTGGGGGGTGGGGTGGGGGGAGAGAGCTAAGGGCGAGAGAGAGGGAGGGGAGAAAGGAGAGAGAGAAAGAGAGAGAGAGAGAGAGAGGGAGAGAGAGATTTTGACTCACACTGAGGCTCACTCCGTTGGTGCTGATGCTGTGTGCCTCCTCATTTGTCAAATGGGTCCAGGGGCAGGGTTGGGTTTTTTTTTTTCCCCTCCCCTCTGCTTTCTCTCTCTCTCTCTCTCTCTTTCTCTCTCAAACGACTCACCAAAATTCAAATTGTGTCTGCTAAAAATCTCTGCGGGGCGGGTGAGGAAGCGAGAGAGCGCCCCACATCGCCAGCATCCGGGGCGAGGGGGACAATTAATGCGATTGCCCAGCTGGGACCCAGACTCTTAGATTTTGGTGGCGGTTTGTTTGCCCGACTCGTTGGCAAATAAACACAGAGAAATGGGATCCCTCCCCCCCCCCCCCCCGCCCTTCGTAAGAGTGCTGAGAAGACCCCAGGGGCTGGGGGCACAGTGAGCTGGGGGCTGCGGCGCCAGAGGCAGGGCGGATTCTGGGGGCCCCCCACCCCCGGCTGCGCGGCGAGGCGGCGAGGCGCCCCCGGGGTTTGGGGCGCAGCTTTCGCTCTGCGCCTCGCCTCGGCTGTGCAGGCAGCGAGCGGCCAGCACTGGAACCGGCTGGAGCCGCTGAATGGGGAAACCGCCCTGGCTGGCGTGTTAAGTCCAGCCTGTTGGACCGCGCCAGCCCCGGCTGAAAGCGAGGGGGCTTCTCCAGCCCGGGATCCTTGCTCTCCTCAAATTATACATGCACAGGGTGGGGAAGTCCGTGTCTGATAAGCCATTACTCTGTGGGTTGCAGCGGGCAAATTACAATGGTTTATTTTATTTTTTTTTCTTGCCTGGCCAGCCCTCCTTGGCCAAATTAGCATTCTGCTCTTGCAGAGGGGTCTCCCCCTTCCCTGTATTTTATGAAGTAATAATTATTCATTAGTAGATTTCGTTAGTCTTTATGCAATAAAATAGGATGTGATCTGCAAATCAAAAGAAAATATTAAGACTCTAACGCATCGTTGGTCCCCACAGGAAAAAAAAAAGCACATTCTTGATTCTTGGCAGCAGTAAAATCACCATCAGGAATAGTAGCCATATTTTTTGAAATAGATTTTGACCCAGTGATTGGATTTTCTTTTATTTTTCAGGGCAAGAGGCTGTCCGAACATCATCTTTTTTGATTCTTGGGTTCCCTGCGAGAAAGCTGCCTGGGGGCTTACGAAGGTCCTGCAGGATGCAGCACATCCTGAGAGTGACGAGAGGACCCCGCGAAGGAACATCTCCGCAGGACCAGGGGATGGCCTCAGGAGGACGTTCCCACTGACCCCTCCCAGAGGCTCATGGAGACCCTTCAGCCAAAGGACAGCTTCTGAACTGAGCCATCAGCTTGAAAGGCACAACTTTGCAGGCTAATCAAATTGCTTTCTGAAGGAAAGAAAATTAATTATTCCACGGTTCCATTTTTTGTTGTTCTGTTTTGAAATGCCATCGATAACTATAAAGTCTTTGCTATGCCAACATCAGGCCCGGACCAGGCTTTTTTCCTTCTACTCACTTTGCAAAACCAGTCCTTCTAACACCATGGGACTGACACATTCCATCAATTTAGAGGGGGCACCCTAGCAAGTTTAACCCGAAGCAGAAGTTGAGCTGGGGGCGCGGGGACTAGGAGGGTGTGGGCTGGTGTTTTACACTGCTGGGGTGGGGCAGTGTTTAGTTTGAAAAATCCTTGCTGTTGTCTCACAAATCACATTCATTGGACAAAGTCTGATTTACAAATAAACTGCTTTGCTCTTTTCTTTCTTTCTTTTACTTTCTGCCTGTTTTTTAATTATTTATTTTTATTGTGCAATTCACAGAATTAAAGGGAAAGCCACTCTACAAAACATACCCATGTATATAAATGAATATAAATAAAAGGTCAAAGATTCTGCCTTTTGGCTCCCCATTCTCCTTCCCATGCTTTTCTGTTTGTTGTACTGACAGGAGTTCACCGTGCCTTCCTTCATTTTTTTTTTCTTGCTGGCATTCGAAAAGCTTACAAATGCCCCAAGAAGAGGACAGAATTTTCCCTTCAGCTCATTTTCATAAGAAACACGATAAATAATACATGGCACTTTAATAAGACCTTATCTGAATGGTTTAATGAAAAACAAATACATTATGTAAAGAACCAATAACTGCTCTCAGCTGCACTGAGCCAACACTGGTTTTCTGGTCCGTTTTCTCTCCAAAGTGGAAAACCCTCAGCGGCGACTGGATTCCTACAGACCTGTTTTGCAATAATGGCTCAGACTTGCCCTTAAACCTGGGTCTTCCCAGTCAGGCATCTTGGAAGTCTGCAAAAGGAAACCATGGAATCCAGAGCTTCTAAATTCATCTCAAAATTATCTGGAGCCATTCTTTAGACATCCATGTCCAAACGTGCCTGCTCAAGTGCATGCGAACACCATGGCACATAGAAATAGGCATGTCCCCCACCCCCAGTGTGGCAGCCACATAAAGGATCACGCAGGAAAGATTTTACAGCTAATATCAGTGCACGTTAATCAGGAACAGAGCATCAGATGACCCTAAATCAAAAGGTAATGCCGTATCTGCAAATACTGCTCACTTGATGACAAAATTCTGCCAGCCTTTCAAGCAGCATCTGGGGAGGGTGAATTTGAATTCCATCTCAAAAGAGACTGGGAAAGAGCCACATCAATGCCACTAGCCCCAAATGATTCTTCAGCATCAATAAATGGGAGAAGTGGGGAAGGAAAATACTCTTCTGTCTCTACAAAATATCCTGGGCACTCAGTATCACTTGGGTGTATATAGTGCATGCACGTTCAAGGGTCACCCTCCTGCCTTTCAGCCACAAGGACCCTTAATTGAATGGTCACACATACCCTGTAGGAAGTAGAGAGTGCCAGAAAACCAGCAATCAGCTAAAAATTCCTTAGGCAGAGGCAACTGCTCAAGTTTTCATTTGACTCACACAATAGTATTGGTAACTTTTTCCTTCCCTCAAATTTACCAGCTACTTAAAAGAATAAAATAAATCACTTCCATTTGCCTTTTTCATAATTCCTTATTATAACTTCCTAAGGCTGTCAAAAGAGCAGGCATTTCCCTAAAGTGGGATATTCTACGAGGGTTTCCATGTCCCAGAGCAAGAAAAACTCCAGTTAGACAGAAAGCAGGACTTCTTCTTTTTTTTTTTTTTTAACATTTATTCATTTTTCAGAGACAGAGAGAGACAGACCACAAACAGCGAAAGGGCAGAGACAGAGGGAGACACAGAATCCGAAGCAGGCTCCAGGCTCTGACCTGTCAGCGCAGAGCCTGATGCAGGGCTCGAAGTTACAAAGTGCAAGATCATGACCTGAGCTGAAGTTGGATACTTAAACGAATGAGCCACCCAGGCACTCCAGGACTTCTTGATCTTAAATATAATTACTTGTGCTGGGGTTAGCTCTCTGACAATGTCCAGGAGTGGCTCAGAAGTATTTTTCTCTCACTTCCAAATTTTGGTATGGGCAGCTCCCTAGTCCAACATTCAGTAATATGAGAAAGGATCTTCAGAAGACCTTATCTCTGCCACAAGCACTTTGAGTCACCTACTTGTTCAAATACTTGGAGGACAGTTAGTGGTTGACTGCTGTCCACGCTGTATTCTAGGCAGTTTTTTCATCTGTAAAATGGGGCTAATAATGTCTCCCTTGTGAAACTGAAACGGGTCTCAGAATTTTTTTTTCCTACCTAATTCATGGACTATTACAATACAACTTTAAAAACAGTGGAGACATTGCATGAAATTAACACCTTAAAAATTGTTTGCCAAGTTAGTACATACGCACACACAAAGACACATGCGCACACGCACACACACACACACACACACACACACACACACACACCATCTGTCATCATCATCATTTCATAAAGGAAAGGGCATTTTATACCAAAAAGTAAGAAGGACATAATCTCAAAATAAAGGACAGCCCTTCAAATTGATTAAATTTCAGTCTATTAAAATTTTCACTAAATTGCCCTTAATTTTCTCATTTAGCTGCAGTCTGTTGAAAATGTCATTATGGAATCAGATGAATCTGTGGATCAGCATTTGGGAACCACCGAGATAATGAATGTAAAGTGCTTCTTAGCACGAGCTCTGGCACACCAAGAATCAACAATACGTGGGAACCGTTGTGGGGATGCTTGAAAACAACAAACAGTCATACTCATTAGGGCTGAATAACACCCTCCTCACCCCAACAGCCTCACTGCAGCAAAACAAACCAAACACTTTGCTCAATTCTGAGTTCCCTGAGCCAGGGAGCCGCACGCCTTTCACAAGGGGAGGAACCTGATAAAGGTCAGACGGGTTGAATTTGTGGCATCCTCAGAGTTTATTTGCTTTCCTCAATGACATAGTGGTTAGGCCCTGTTCATTCCAAGCCACCTGAAATACGATCGCTATGAGGGAGTATTTGGGAACTCTTTCTGGCTCATATGAGGGCATGCAGTATACTGTACGGTGGGGAATACATCCTCCCGAGTCTCACTGCCTAGGCGTTCAGTCCTGGCTCTGTCTCACGCTTCCATGGCTGCTGTTAAATATCTCTGGAGTTACAAGCTCTTAAAACCTCAATTTCATTCTAACAGGGAATGATAATAATTTTGCCTTCCTAATTAAGTTGTTAAAAGATAAAATAATGTAAAACACATGAGTCCTGAGATCGGTGCCTATCACCTAGCAACTACTCAGTACACACTAGTAACTATTATCATTGCATTACTTTTATTCTCAGTCTCTGAGTAGTTGATGACACAGACGTTCCTCCTCCCCCTCCTCCTCCTCTTCTTCTTCTTCTTCTTCTTCTTCTTCTTCTTCTTCTTCTTCTTCTTCTCCTTCTCCTCCTTCTCCTTCTTCTTATTTTGTTTAAAATTACTCAGACAAGACCAACAAAGTCAATCCATTTATAAAACAACTAACTCCAAATGCATTTTTTGGAGAATTCTTTCAAATGCTACAGCACTTATGTGAAAATGTGTAGACATTACCCTTCTGCCACCCAGGTCTTCTGAGTAGAACCGTTTATTTAACCTTGCAGATGCATCAAAGGAACACAAACTTTCATATCAGTCTTGGTCAACTAAATCCTTCGACAGCTAGATCTCATAAAATGTCATGTCTTTCACTACTTTTTGAGGGCTGACTAGGGTAACACATGCAAAGACGCTATTTCTGGCCAATATGGTTGCTCTATTGTTTTCTGAGCTTCCCTCAACCCTGGAAAGTAGGTTTTTATTGCCCGACTTTACACAAGAAGAAATTGAGGCTGCACGAATATATGTACACTTGGACCCACTAGTAAGGGATGCAGGCAGTGTTTCGATCAGGGCTGCTGAACAGAGAAGGCAGAATATATTATTTCCATCATCACGCTATCAAGCAGTAGAGACACTTCTTAAAGAATCATCATTGTCATCATCAACATTTTATTCATCATTGTTTGCAACATCTAAACCTAACGAGCACTACTCTTAAGGATTAGTCTGTGTCTATACAGCTGTGAGATTTCCTCTTTCAGGAACCTATCAGTCACTCTGGCCACCAAACTTCAGAGTATGGAATTTCCCTAGCTTTCTACTCCCTACTTGTAACTGAAGGGGTAAGTCCCACCCCATCCACAGTCTAACTTAAGCTCTTCTAAATAAATAAATAAAATTTAAAAAACAAATACAATTTTTTAAAAGAAGAAAAGGAAACACTCTCATTTGCCAACACCTTTCCATCACCTCCTCTGACAAAAGTTGCAAGCAATACAGGCAATGTTCTATCAGAGCATGCAAATGATACCCCTCAGGAGAGACCCCAGACACAGCAGACAGAACCCCAAATGTAAAAATACCAAAGCAAACAAACAACCTAAGTTCCCATAGGAGCCTTCCTGAAATAATAGGTTCCAGGAGGTGATGCTGAGGGAGAGTGCAGTGTTTGGCACTTGAGAGGGTGGGAGTCTGTTTCCAGTGTATAGGACAGAATGTAAGAGCGTGGGACAAGGGACAGTAGGCGGAAAAGACAAAAACAGCTAAGTGGTGATTTCTCCTAATGAACAAGTGGGTGGGGAGGTCTACTTTGGGAAGCCTCCACACCCCACCCACTCTCTGTGTTGTGACTTTCTGGATGGAACTCGAACAAATCAGAAGGCAAACAAACCTTGCAGAAGATTCTATTTTTCCTCTGTAATGAGCTTGGCTACGAGGTTCTTTGACCCCATAAATGCTCAGAAATATTTATCTTTATGCAACATGAGTCACCTTAAGCATCTCCTACTAGAAGTGACTTCACCTCTAACATCTCAAGTTCTGGAAAAATCCCTTTTGACCTTAACACGTCCAAGGTCCTGTCTTGGCACACAGGCAAGAGCAACCACAGGGATTCTCAGTCCCTGGCGTTATCACTGCACCTTCAAAGGCACCTAATAGTTGGTGGTGAGCTAGGAAGGATGTCAGGACTCAGAACAAAATTGGGTCAGTCTGAAAAAATCGAACGTACATAACAAATGGATCAGATACTCAGCAGAAAACCATCCTGGTTCTCAAGATCTCACCTCACCAAACATACAATCTGAAAACCCAAGTCTTAGTCCCCAAACTCCAATTACCATTTATGTGCACCTCATACTCTTACAACCTCACCTGACCTGCTAGCTCAGGGTTTTCTACTCCCTGTCTCCAGACTCCATTGCAAGAACCCACATATAAAGCTCAGCCCCTCATCATGTTCTGCAACACATCCACTCATAAAAGGCATGTCTGAGTTTAGTAGACAGAGACTGTGGAAGTGTAAGGAAGACTCAATGGGAGAAGAGATTCTCATCTTAGAAGTACAATTCTAGGAGGATTGGTGTGTATCATATCCTTGCAAATGTCACTGAGCTATTCTACCACCATTGACTTTGGTTCAACTCTCTTGGTTCTAGACTTTCTCTGTCATTCTCCTTTTTCCTCTTCATCTTCCCAGAGGGGACCAGAGAGATAATTCTCATTCCTACTTCTTTGTCCCACATTTCCTGCTCCTTGAAGGGATCCCCTCCTAACCCAAGTTTGTATCAAGCCATTTCCCAAAACAAGACAGTACTTTCCAGATGATTTCCTGTGTCCATTATTAAAAGAAGAGCATTTCTTTCACCTGATTTCAGACAGAATAATTTGACGCTCTTTGAGCACAGTGACACATAGGAGAAAAACTATATGTTTCTCTGGCTGGACCTTCTTCCGTGCTTCTGTGACAGAACTGTCATGTGCTCCATAAACACAAGATCTTGTCTGGTGTCATCTTGTGCTTTGTTAGCTCTCTTAACTCATGTACCTCAATTGTCATCACCTTGCATGACCCACATCATGTCACGTCTCTGCTACTCTTCACACACCTGTGAAGGATTTGTAGCAATCAGAGTCCATGCAATCCTAGTCTCTGTGGTTCTGACCTCTCCTCACTGGCTACCCATCGGGAATGATCACGTACCTTAAAGAGCCCCTGCATGTGTCATTACGAAGGTCCTATCCTCGCTGCTGTTTTAACATCCCCCCTAAACAAAATATGTGCACAAGCTTCTCTTCCTCTGTGGCCTTGCCTGTTTGTTAATGGAAGCACCTCCCTTCTATTCAGTTAACCTTGAAACATCAACATTTGCCCTTCATACCTCCCTTTGTTGCTTTGAATAGTCAATTGATTCCCAAACCACATCATTTTTAACTCTCTCAGCTCCAGCTATGAGGCCTCTCTTGATTTTCCATTGCTGCCGTCCCAGTGCCTCACATTATTCTCTTTAGCCTAGATTTAAAAAAAAAAAAAAAAGCAATTCTTCCCTAATTGGTTCCCTTGCTCCCAGTCTCGATTCTTCCCAACTCACACTCTACATGACTCCATGGGGGAATTTTAAATAGACAAAACCAAACACATCAATCTTCTGCTCAAAAGACATCACTGACCCCTCCCATTGCTGAGGTCATGATATTAAATGCTTTACACTGTTACTGTAGCTCCTATCATGCTACATAACTAGCACTTTCTTTAATGTGCCTCCCTTTTTCCAGATTCTGGTCACCTCATACCTAGTCTTGTAATTGCTTATGCCCAGTGCATATTAATACATGGGCAAATATATGTTCTTTGGCTGAGACTGTTTTAATGATATGAGTGTACAAATCCAGGAATACCCAGGGTGTAATTAAATAATCCCAGAATGAAACATGCATCTTTGTACGTTTTGCAATGTCGAGATACAGAAGAGGATGGTAGTACGTGTGTGTGTTTCCCTTCATCCTCCTAGGGGCAGTGCTGGCTATATACTGATAGCACTGTGCTACCCATGAGGATCCTGGTGAACTCAGAGGGGATAGGTCAGCTTCCTCTTACAAATGGGTCAGTCAGTGTCGACAGGGAGTTTCCTATCTACTTGCTGTCTACCTCCTGCCACCCCATCCTTTGCACACTGACATGCATACATCCCATGAGAACTTTATTTTTCCGACTAAATGTTGCATCCATATCATGTTAGAACACCACCTGGCTTAATGTAGTGGGTGTTTATTAAATATTGGTCGAATAAATGAAAAAATTTAAAAATGGCAGTACTAAACTTTTCTACTTCCATGGTCCTAAGGTCCATCTCATTCTCACTAAATGATTCATTCATTCACTGCCTCAATATCTATGTCTTGAATGTATCTGTTATACCCAGCAGACACACTGATCAGGATACATAAAGCAAGAGACAAAATTCATATTCCAGATTAACTTGATAGTTTTAGGTCATCTGGTTTAGAAAATTACCTTTTACAACTCTGTATTGGCATGTAATACAGCATTTCCTCAACATTATGCAACAAATGAAAATACTGAAGTGAATTGGATTATCAGGATAATTGAAAACAGTATTAGTTATCCATACTCCCAACTTCAAATATTGGTGTTCATCAAAGTAGCCTCATTTTTCTCACTGATTGGCTTTATAATAAATGTTTCACATGTGCATTTATAAAATTCATCTCTACTGTGCCCCTTCCATCAGTATTATAAATGGAGTTTCAAGTAAATTTCTTTGTAGAAGGGTTATTACTGGTATAAATGTGCTTATGTGTTTGAGAACCATTGGTTGCCTTGGAACACTGTGAGGCTGAGATCGTACATTTTTCTTCCCGCAGGAAAAAAAAAAAGAATTAAAAGGGCACGTTCTGGGGCCAAAGAGTTTAATCTAACCATATATTGCCTTTTTTATAGTGAAGTGGACGTAAAAAGACGTGGAGGCAGATTGCCAGTTTCCAATCTTGAATCCGTTTTGTAACAGCTGGCTGACTTTGGCCAATTACTTAAATTTCCTGGGCCATGGGGTCTTCATTTATAAGTGGAAAAAACATTTTTTTTTCATAATTTGAGAAACACATAGGATACACGTAGGATAATATATGTACACTGCTCACTACAACCCCTGGCACCTAGTAAGGGCCCTAGGTGTGCTAGTTTCATAACTGCATGGTGCCGATGGTGGTGGTGATGGTGGTGATGGTGATGATGTTGATGAGGGTGACGGACATGGTGTTGGTATGAATGATAGTGATGTGGCTGTTGGTTGGAAACACACGAGTAAGGCAATATAAATTGGCCTCTGAGGGAAAGACAGCTCCATTCTCTCTACTGGAAAGCAAAGGAGCCATTCTTTTCTTCTCTTGCAGCAGAGCCCATTGCTAACTCACGATCCTGCCCTTCTTTCTTAACTGTAGTGTTTCCAGCTAAGGAACCTTGCCTCTTCCTGCTTTCCCTCCTTACAACTGGGCCACAGACATCTCTAAGGAGAGGATGTCTCTTGTATGGCAAGCAGGAGCCAACACCACTATTCCTTTATGTTAATATTTTATGAACTCTTTAGTGAAAACACCAAACAACAGGGTGCTGATACTTCCTCTAATATCGCTTAGATTCTCAGCAGGCTTCCACCCTCCCTTTCCCAACTCCTGCCTCTCACCAGCCAAACCACTCCAATATTTTTCCCTCAGAGACACTGTCATATCAAGATCCACATAATTCCAAGAAATGTCATAAAAACTAATAGCATGTCTGAGAATCATGGGGCATTTACTGCGTGCTAGGTGTTAGGCTAAGTATTTTACTTTCTTTATCACATTTCATCTACCCAGAAATCCAATAAGAAGGTAATTTAACCCTTCCCATTTTACAGATGAGGAAACTGAGGGTAGGAAAAGATAGGTGACATTTGAATCCATACGCTCAATGCCTAGCTCAGGTCAGTATGATTTCCTTGCCTTTACCCTACTTTATTCCATCATGCACTTCTGAAAGTGAGTTTTAAGGCAGAAGGACTGACAATTTAGCAATTGATGTAAGAATTCTCTCAGAGTTGGCTCTTTCTCCAAAAATTAAATCAGATTACAAATTCACAAACTAAGGTTCAGGTTCTCCCAGACCCCTGAGGGCATCTTAAACCAGCACAGGTACTCCTGTTGCCATGGAAACCTGGGCCAGGGTAGAAAAAGCTCAGGCCTTGACCGGATGCCTGAGGGAGGTCTAGGTGACTGTCTTTCCCCTTTTTTCCACAGGGCTTGTATACAATGGATCTAAGTCAGCAAAAACTCTGAGATTTGCTTTGGAGTTCTGGTCAAACAACCATACCAACAACTAGTCTATTGCCTGTTTCATTTGGACTACATTAACTGATTTTGGAAACACAGCTAGGGAAGAATAGAAGGGCATATAAAAAATAGGGGGATGGGTGGAGTAAGATAGAAGCCCACATTTATATGGTATGACCCCATGTATGTAAAGTCAATCTATAGCTATAATTTATAGTCTCCACTGCTAAGTTTATCATCTTCTAATCTGAAGTTATGTATCTACATAGATACTTATAGGCTTCCATGAAACACCCAAATGTTAATAGTAGTGTTGAGACTAATGGCGACTTTTATTATTTTTTTTATTGCTAACTGCATTAACCAAATTTTCTGTACTGCACTTGGGGTACATTGATGATAAGGTATAAGGTTTTTCCTCCTCCTCTTCCTTCTCCTTCCCCTCCTCCTCCTCTCCCTCCTCATCCTCCTCCTCTTCTTCCTTCTTCCTTTAAGTGTCCCAAGGCAGAATAAAAACCACCTCTTCCACATCACAGACCAGGTCAGAGCCTTAGCATGGTGAGAATGGGGGCACAGTCTGCCAGAAATGAGCTTTGACCTCCTCACTATTATAGTCCTTTAGAGACATTGTGATGGGGAGTCCAGAAAGAAGCAGAGAGCGCCCCTGCATAGCTCTTGAGCCTTGCCACCCTCCATGTTAGCCTAATTATAGTCACCAAAGAAGTTTCTTTCTCGTCTCTCCAGGTCCTGTGTGACAGCTCATCATTCCAGTGGCATTTTTGTCGGGAAAACCTCATTTCTATTTTTATTATGAGGACTGCTTGTCTTTACTAGCTCTTTGTACATAGATCAAGACATTATGAAGACCTGCACTTTCCTCAGGCAAATGAGAATTACTAATTTTCTCTCTCTATTAAGTACTGTGCTATCTCCATCAGCTTTAGCAATATTTATTTCACATGCCCACCATGAGAATCCAGGGACAGGGTTAACCTGTTCAGTGCCACACATCTCACACTATAAAGGCTGCTATCATTTATGGACTGTGCTCACTGTCAACAGAAAAAGTAGTCATGTAGCTTCACTCTTAACCTATGGAGACAGGATCTTGTTTAGTGTATGATGTCCAAATTCTCATCCTGCTATTTTTGAGCATAATCACGAGATGAGCTTTTCTTTAAGGGAATGAAGTGAAGACAGAACTCTGATTCCTGAAATCCACATAAAAATTGCGTGATGATCAAGGTAGAAAGGCATGAAAGTTGGGTCATGTGACCCTTAGCCAAAGTCGTATCTGATAATGGTGATGGTGATAAACATTTACCTAACAGCAGAAGTTTCTCCATGCTGAGCATTCCAAAAATGATTTACATACATTATTTTACTTAATCCCCATGCCAAAATCTGTATTCATGCATTCACTCATTCATTCCTTACTTAATTCATATATAAATATTTATAGAGTGGTAAATTATGTTCTAAGGATTGTATAATTCTCCCAGTATACAGTGATTAGACACACAAACAAGCAAAGAGACAAACAAACAAACAAAACTCAGTCTATTTACACTGAAGGAACTAAAAGTCTACTGCTGGAGACAGATTTTAAAAATCAATCAGTTCCTTATAAAACTAACATCACAACAATTTTACTCTTGGGCATTTATCCCAAAGAAATGGAAATTCAGGTTTACACCAGTATCTGTACTGCAGTTTTATTTATAATAGCTAAAAATAGTAATCATTCCAGATGTCCTTCAACAGGGGTAAATAGTTACACTGTGGGACATCCATAATGTGGAATATTACTCAGCAATTAAAAGGAAGTATGAATACACAATAGCTGTAGATGAACCTCCAGAGAATAACGCTCAGTAGAAAAGTCAGCCCCCAAAGGTTATGCACAATATGGTTCCAATTTTGAACTATCTAAGTTTTAAGATTAGTATTTGCCAGGTGTTAGGAATTGGAGGAGGTAGACCTGGTTATAAAAGGACTGGGGAAGAATCCTTTAGGGATGGAACTGTCCTGGATCTTGACTGTGGTTGGGGACCCACAAATCTACGAATGTGATAGAAATGCATGGATCTAAATATACCACCCCTGCTCAACACACACACACACACACACACACACACACACACACACACACACACCACATTAATGCGAGTATAACTGGGCAAATCTCCATAAGATCAGTGGATTATATCAATACAAATACTCTGGTTGCGATACCGTATTACAACTTCTCCCATTGCCACAGCCGGGGAAAACTACACAAAAGGTACATGGAATCTCTCTATATTATTTCTTACAACTGTGTGTGACTCTGCAATGATCTCAATAAAAATTTCCATTAAAAAACAAATTACACAGTTGATTCTCTAAGACTAGTTGTGGTAAATGCTATAAAGGAAAAGAACAAGATTTCACAAATTTAAAAAAGGAAACTATATATAGCCGGGGGCTGGATTTAGATTAAGGGCGAGGGAAGACTTTTCTGAACAGGTGGCATTTCATTGGGCAACTGAAGGATGAGGAGTTGGTGAGGAGAAAGGTGGGTGGCAAAGTGTTCCAGGAAAGGAAACAGTGTGGCAGAGATGTAGAGAAGGACATGCATGCTCAGGGAATAGAAACAGAAGCACCATGGAAAGGAAGAGTCCAGTGTAAGGAGGCAGGAACCCAGGATGAGGACCAAAAGTGAGTGAGTGTCTTAATCCTGTGCAGAACTTACTATTCCACATGTCTTTTGTTGCAGAAAAGTGAGGCTTAGACCATCATCAGGTCACAAAGCTAAGAAGTATCCCCCTTAGGACTGAACATCAAAGCAATAACTGTGTCCACTATCTCCCCTAGAAAAATCTTTAAACATATGCTTGCTGTTTGACCCAGCAACGCCACTCCTGGGTATTTAGCCAAGAGAACTAAAAATGTGTATTCACAGAAATACCTGTACACAAGTGTTTATTGCAACGTTTTCAAAATCAGCAAAAACTGGAAAAAACCCACAGATCCTTCAGCTGTTGAATAAACAAATCATGGAGCATCCACAATAGAATGCTACTCAGCAATAAAAGGCAAGAATGGACTATTGATAGACACAACCGCATGGGCGAATCTCAAATTCATTATACCGAGAGGAAGAAGTCAAACTCAAAGGCTATCTACTTACGATGCCATTTATAGGACATTCTGGAAAAGGCAAAACTAGAGGGACAGAAAAGAGACTGGTGATTTCCGGGGGCCGAGGCTGGGGACTGACTACAAATAGACCCAAGGGAGTGTTTTTGGAATGATAAACATGTTTGATATCTTGATGGTGGTGGTGGTTACATCACTGGATGATTTTGTTGACACTTGAAGAACTATATGCTAAGAAGGCAAGTTTCACTGCATGTAAATTATACCTTGAGAAGCTTGACTTTGATAAAATGACTGTATGGGATGAGCACATATAGATTAAAGCCTGAGAAGACCCCTTTTCACTTCTGGGAAGCTTTGGGCAACAGTATTAGTCTCGTTTTCAGAAGATGCAGTGGAGGAAAACTGAATGCGTATACAGGTTCTGTGGAGTGTGAGGCAAGGATGACCCACTCTTCCTAGTCTCAAAATCCAGAGATGGAGCAGGTGGACTCTGTTCTGGAAGGCAGAACGCCTCCTTATTTTGCCAGCCTGGGGAAGTAACCTAAGTCCTCTGAAACACGGGAATTTGCTCATTTTACAAGGAAGGCAAGACTGAGTGGCACAGAACAGCTAAATAAAGTCAAGGTACACGTTGTGTTTTTCTTCATCTTTGCAGAGGACCAAAACTGTATGCTCTGGGGTCATCGAAGTCACACTCAAGACTTGGACTCCAAAGTCAGTCCCGATCCACAGCAGAAACATCCTGCTCCAAATGGAGGTCCGACCATGGAGGGAACCAAACACCCTCACAACATCCTGAGGGCCAGCAAATATACCAACATCTGCAAATATACCATTCGCTGCCATGGATCTGTTCTTACCAGGCCCATGGGTTTCTCAACGCTCTTACCCTGTGGGGGTCATAACGAGCTGAATGATCAGTTTCCCTTTCAGCTTTTGTGAGTCTTTGGAGGCTAGTTCTGAAACAGGGATAGAAGGCTTGGCCATTTCTGGAAGTTGCCTTTTGTTGTGAGGTTTCACTTTCGAGAAAGATGAACTGAGCCATCTCAGAGAGCTGGTTCACGTCAGGCAATATTAGCATGAGCTGGCATCTTACATCATGCCTGGCCTGCTAGCGAAGCAAATGGATCTGATTAAAGTCAGCCTGACTCTCACCCGACCTCTGGGCCAGACCACCCTTCTTTTCTTTCCCCATAACACTTCAATTTTATCGCCAGTACTGCCCTTATCATAGCATACGTTCATCACACCTTCCTCCATCTGGTTCCTGAGTGCCGGTTTACCCTAAAGATGGCAAGTGCCACAGGACAGGACTGGGCTTCTTGGCCACGACTACCTGAATACTTGGTTCAGGCCTGGGTGTGACAAGAGTTCAGTAAATGCTTGCTGAATAGACGAATAATAGAAAGCCTGGTGTACGCACAGAGAAATGAATTCAAGAGCAAACCCCCAAAGAGACCACCTGGTGAAAAGTAGAAAATATCATTAACTGAAAACAAGACATTTTCGAGAAATCCGCATTTCAGCTTTACCAAACAGACACTGTAGCACTTCGCCCAAGTGACATGTTATATGCAGAGAATATGCAGCATTTTTTCCTATTACAGTGAGGCGTACTCAGTAAGTCAGAGAGGTTAGACCTCAGCACGGGGTCCCGTATGGTCAAAGATCCATGTTTAAGAGAGAGAGAGAGAGAGAGAGAGAGACAGAGAGAGAGACAGAGAGAGAGAGACAGAGAGAGAGAGAGACAGAGAGAGACAAATGGAAAGAAAATACACATTAAGAAAAAAGAGTCTCCAGAAGCCTTTGTCACATTTACAATCAGAAAAAGTAGTAGGACTTTTTATCAGTCCCTCATCAGTATTTATATTTTAAAATCCAGCTCCTAAGAGAGCCATAACCAAATATTTTTTTAAGGAAATGAAACAACACATAATCAAACTTTAACTGTCTCCACTCTTTAGCCCTGGTCAGAATAATTCTCTTTCGATGAGATAAATTTAGTCTGAGAACAAGACAGCCTTGGCCCAGCTGCATAATTCACTGGCAGCTTTAATCTCCAGAATGAATATTAGTGTGCACTTCAGGTTTTATTGCATTTTTTTAAACAAATGATATTTTAAGTTCAAAGTGAATGTATTATGAGTTGGCAATTTGTAATATGTTTTCACTAAAAAGGAAATCAAAATAAAATTCCTTTAGACCTTCTGATGCGAAATGCAGACTTGAGAACAAACTGAATGTCGAGAATGTAGGGTAGGAAGGCAGAAAAACAGAACTCAACACAAAACAGATATAGTCAGTAGATAGTCGTGATCAACTTTTAATGCACCGTACAAGAATGGATGAACTTCCTTATAAGAATATGCTAATAATACAGAACAAAGCTGCACCGTGCAAAGGGATCTATTTGGTCAATCATCAAAATGGTTTGCCTTCAAAAGGTCCAGCAACCCGTGGTTTGTAAATGTCAAATACATATAGGAGTCTTTATGCAGATATTTTGGTCTTGGGCAACTTTCAGGTTCAGATATTTACAGTCATAACACAGGTTCAATGGAACATTGCTATGTAGCTGGTAGTACTTGAAAATTCAGTAAAAAAGTGTGTGAATAGGCATAGGTTTGCATGTGGACAATTGGTTGAGTCAATAAATCAAGTATTGCCACATCAACCATTTCCAACTTAAAATTATGTCTGTGGAATTTTCCTTAGGGTTTTAGAAACTAAGCAGAACTAAACACCAGTCTGATACATTAAGCTATCCCTTTAGCTATGTATGCAGTGAATTGCATGACAGGTTATGCTGACATTAATCTGCGCTGACCACCAATAAGGAACTGGCAAAGGATTCTTGCCTCTTGTCCTTGAAGTCTTCATCTGTCTAAATCTTGGTTTTTCTCTACCATTTTTTTCCTCTTAATAGTTCATATCCTTCTTCCCCAAGCTGATGATCCTGTTATGAAATGGGAACGTTTCTAGAAGGAACATAGCTGCAAATGATTCCCAAACTCTAAGAGGTGGAAATTTTTATTTTAACTGGCATATCAATTTCATCCTAACTAGTATTCGCATGTTCCAAGTCCTCAGTGGTGGACTCAGCTTCCTTGTGATTTGCTAATTAAATATCTTGACTATTCTTCGCCTAAAGAAGTCTCAAGAGTATGATCTTTGGATGAATTTCTGCTCTAGCAGACCCTTCTCAAGCTTCTTGGGCATTGAAGAAACCCTGCTGTTAAGATCAAGAACTAATGACAGTCCAGATTTAAACACTCATATTTATATTACCATTCAGATTATGTTGGTTACAAAGACCACTAGTTACACTGACTACTATAATAATCCTAACTATATGGTGTCCAGTGTACCTTCATCTATAAGGACAGCAACCTTTGGGTGGCTCAGAGGAGTTTTAACCATCCCACCCAGAGATGGGGTGGGAGATGGGGAAGGCTTCCAGGAAAGATTTCTAAGAGGAGGGGGCATCCGATAAAAAAAATCACACGGGATTTTCTCTGAGTAGCTATATTTCCATTGCAGTGAATATCATGATATTTTGCTCCTAATAATCCATCCTCATCTTTGTTAATAACCAACAGATACCATTCCTCCAGGATGAATAACATGAGAAAAAAAATCATTAAATAAAAGTCGGTTAATTGCATTTCTTAAGAAACCCAACTTTTTAATGTTTCTTCTGAGAGCAGAACAGCGGTATAGTCAAAGATCAATTATCTTTTTTTTTCTTTCTCAAAAAAAATATTGCAGAATACAACACTTGCTTTTCTTAAAGGGCTGCAGACACATTCCCATTTCTTTCCATAAGAATAACTTGAAAAGGATGCAAAGTTATACAATCTACAATTCACTGCACACAAGCTGCTTTTGATTCTATTGCCTCACAAACTAGATACTTTGCTGGGAAGCATAAAACTGTTTATCACTAAACATTTGAGATTCCACTCAGATAATTTACACATAATTAGACAGAAGCCCACACTTCCGAGCAGCCGTATTACCTCCTCTCTAACAGACTATTCTTAAGAACATTTTTGGTAGCATAATGAGTATTTTATGAGGATTTGTAATCAGTCTTAACGTAGGTGGGAACAAAGGTGAATTACTCCTCAACACGATCAAATCATTACATAACTCAGTACAGAATAATGATGAGCTGAGGTTGGCAGAGGTAACCTGCCCAGGTATTTGGAGGAATTGGGAAGTTCTGGTCTTTTCCACAGGCATAAAAGAAATTAAGTGATCCCTTAGGAAGAAGAAAAAAAAAAAAAAAAAGAAATCAGCCAAGAAGAGCAGCCCCTATCCTTTGCTCACCATCAGGGAAGAAGACAAAAAGACAAGAGTATAGAGGAGGGAAGAAAAGCTAATGGTATTTTCTCTACATACAGCCTCTTTAGCCCTCATGGATGCCTAAGCTCTTTGGGGTCCACTCTTGTCTTTTCTAGACATCTTCTGTCCTAAGACATAAACAAATCCTTGGTAGGGAAAACCAAGCCAGCTGTCTCCAAACAGAGACCATGACCATCACTCAAATACAGAGTCATCGGGGAGGAGAGGAACATTAGGGGGCACGGGGAAAAGTGTCACCATTCCATGACACAAAGACCGCAACCAGAAATAGCTCGGTCTCTGGATACTGCATCACTCTGAAGCTGCACTTCAGACTTGGCACTGTGCCTCCAAGGGGTATTTCAAACTTGCCACCTTGCGTGGTCCCTTTGAATCTACAAAGCTGAGTTATCTGGTTTCCATTTATGGATAAAGAATCGTGTTTTGGTTGTTCTTTCTTGCCTTTTCAACCAGAAGGGGTCTGTATCATGCTTTTATGCATGTAACTGAAGAAGCTAATAATTTCAGCTGTATTCCGTTTATATCATGACACAAGTGCAGCTCTCCCCGCCACAGATTACTTAGAAGGGGAGCCCAGGGCTAAGCTTTAAGGCAATCCTTGGGGCTGCTGCTTATATTCTTGGCTCCTGGACACGTTGGACTAGATACTCTCTGAGGTCTCACCCAGCTCTAAACCAGCAACATGGAAAGCTACAACTACAAGACGATCCCTTTGACACTGCAGACCACAAAGTAGGTTTGGATGCTGGTGGCATATACAATCAAGACAAAGTCTATTAATTTTGTAACTATGATCTTGGGAGACAGTGAGTTGAGAACCCCAGCTGTGCTCCTCCCTTTGTGTGCTAAGCTCAACATTTATACAGGGTTCATCTCAACATTTCATCCAAAGTCAGCAGGCTTTCCAGAACAGGCTCTTCACTACAGAAAGCCAACAAATGAAAACAAAACCAATAATAATAATTTCCATATAATCATGGAATCAAATGTATGTATGCCAAAAACTTATGTACAAGAACATTTGTGCTATATTGACTTATGTCAATGCCTGGCAAATAGTAGTTCCCAGTAGACATTTGATAAATAAATGGATGATGAAGGATCACAAACAACATACAGTCTAAAATTGAGGAATGGTTGGGGCATCTGGGTGGCTCGGTCAGTTAAGTGTCCGGCTTCGGCTCAGGTCATGATCTCACAGTCCGTGAATTCAAGCCCAGTGTCGGGTTCTGTGCTGACAGCTCAGAGCCTGGAGCCGATTTCGGATTCTGTGTCTCCCTCTCTCTCTCTGCCCCTCGCCTGCTCACACTCTGTCTCTCTCTCTCTCAAAAATAAATAAACATAAAAAAATTTTTTTAATTGAGGAATGGTTAGCTAAGGGTAATCTATTCATATATTTGAATATTATATAGCCATTTGAAATCAAGTTTTCAAGCAACATTTAATGACATTCATGGGAAATAACCTTGGCACAATGCTATTTTGGAATGAGTTAATAATATATTGTATGAATTGAATTAAATGTTTCCTTTTTCCCTTCCTTCCTTCCTTCCTTCCTTCCTTCCCTCCATCCATCCATCCATCCTGCCAACTATCCATCCACTCATCCATCCCAGACATAAGCATAAGCACACTGAATAACAAAGACCGGGTGGCTCCAGAGTCCTACCTGCTCAACATTGCCTTCCCTGCCCCCACCACTCCTTCTGGACCATGCACTCAGATTCTTGAGCTTCCTGAAGCAGATCAAAAGTAAATGATCTCACCCAACCCTCTATACCTGGCCCGTAAGGAAACCTAGTCCCAGAGAGAAGAACTGATTAGCCTACATTAGTAGTAGAAATAAGTTCACAACCAAGAGGTCCCAAACTCTCAGGCATTCAACCTATGGATGAGTTTCCTAAGCTAACAGAGCAGTGTGTGTGTGTGTGTGTGTGTGTGTGTGTGTGTGTGTACATGCACATGCATGCCTGCACTTTGCATTACTTCCTTATTGTGTGTCCTTGGGTAAGGTAGTTAAACTTCTGAATTCCAGTTTCCCTAAACAGAAAATGGGGCTAAAATAGACCCTTTTTTATGAGCTTACTGTAAAGATTAAATGACTCAATACAAGTAGACACCTGGAACATAGTAAGCACTCAATAAGCATTCGCTAATTTTACATTATTTACTAATGCTGTTATTACTATCTGAATGATAGCATAAATCTCTTGGAGAGACAGAGGCACTATAAACAGATACTTCAGTTGGTTTCCTGGATTTCATAAAGCTAGTGGGAAATTCCACACTTGGGTTTTTTCTACTGCTTTGTGTCATTTCAAATATTTAAGTGCTGAGTTTTAGTTTGCGGACAGGACTATCCTTCAACCACTGTTCAGTAACATTCCTTGGGGATTTAATAAAAAGTATTATGGACTTAAGTAATACCACGGAAAAACAGAAACAATCGATGACATATTGAGAGAATTACATAATACACTTATGTACGGCAGATAATGAAATTATGCAGTAGCAGAGAGAGAGCGCGCACACAAATGCGGCATTGGGAAAATAAACGGTTTTATGAACAGCCCGATGAAATGGATGTGGTAAAGCCTTCTGAATTGTGTCCCCACTGATGGGGGATTTGGATGAGACTAGTTGAACATCTTCTGTCTCAGAATCATGCCCACCTTTCAGCAGAACCACACTTTACAATTTGAAAAGCAGTTCCTCTTATGTTTCCTCATTCATCCTCATAAAAACCCTGAGAGGTAGGTGTCTCCTTTTCAATTTCTCAATTGAGGAAACCCAGGGAGAAAGATGTGAAACAGCCTACTCCAGGTCACCGAGCCTCAAGGAGACAGAACTGGGATGTGCACTTCAGTCTGGTGACCCGTTAGGCACTGAAGAAAACCCAAAATGGACCCATTCTTGTTTACAACGTATTAGAATAAAATGCTTACAGATCAGTAACCACAGAGCCATCGTCCAGAACATCAGCTCCACCCAAAGTCTGGATGGGGTTGGACCAGGTAACGCAAAGACATGGCAAAGAGTGGGGTTTCCATCAGTACAACAGCCTGGGGTCCCTGGTGAGGACAAGGGGGAGACAGAGGGAAGAAAGGGAGGGAGGTAAGCCAGAGTCATGTCTCCTGTGAGAGGAATACAGAGCAAGAGAACGCTGCTGGGAGGCCTCTCAAGGAGCATATGGGGAGATTACAAACCCCAAACATGGGGGACATGTAGGCTGGGGCCACAGCGCCAGCCCCCCCACCCCCACCCCCACCTCTCTGTTCACAAGAAGAGTGTAAAGACTTCAAGGGGGCTCAAGTAGCATGAGTGATCCAACAGGGGAGGCAGAGTTGTCCTGGGGGGCTGGTGCCCCGATTTCAGGCAGGTTTACACGCACAACGGATGAGGGAGAAGAGCTCCCAGGAGCAGCTCTGAGATTGTGCCTGAATGACTCTACCTAGACATTTCCAATAAGATCTTGGGAGATAGCCACCTGTGGGTATCTACTCTGGCTCTCTGGAAATATGGCAGCTTTCCCCCACCCTTATGAAACACTTTCTTTTAAGTCAGTGGTTCCCAACATCTAGCATGAAAGCCATGGGAGGCACATACATGGTCTTTGCTGGTAGCCATTTTATTGATTGACTGATTGATTGATTTAAATGATTTATTTTTTATTTTTTTAACGTTTATTTATTATTGAAAGACAGAGAGAGTCAGAGCATGAGCAGGGGAGGGGCAGAGGGAGAGGGAGACATAGAATCTGAAGCAGGCTCCAGGCTCTGAGCTGTCAGCACAGAGCCCGACATGGGGCTGGAAATCACAAACCGCGAGATCATGACCTGAGCCAAAGTAGGATGCTTATCTGAGCCACCCAGGTGCCCCGATTTACTTATTTTTGAGAGAGAGAAAATGTGAGCGGGGTGGGGCAGAGACAGAGGGGGACTGAGGATCCCAAGCAGGCTCTGTGCTGACAGTACAGAGCCCGATGGGGGGCCTGAACTCACAAACTGTGAGATCATGACACAAGCCAAAGTTGGATGCTTAACTGACTGAGCTACCCAGGCGTCCCTCCTCGTATTTATTTTTAATACTAAGTTACTTGTATAGTTCTACTTCAGCTTATAACATTTGCCACTGGGGCACTGTAGTGGCTCAGTCAGTTGAGTGTCCGACTTTGGCTCAGGTCATGATCTCACTGCTTGTGAGTTCGAGCCCCGTGTTGGGCTCTGTGCTGACAGCTGGGAGCCTGGAGCCGCCTTCGGATTCTGTGTCTCCCTCTCTTTCTGCCCCTCTCTTGCTCACACTCTGTCTCTGTCTCTCTCAAAAATAAATAAACATTGAAAGAAATTTGCTGCCATAACATAAATATATGAATAAAAGCAAATCATTAGATATTTAGTAAATAACAACTGATAGCAAGAAAATGACAAACATAACGGTGGTACATGCATGGCTGAGGTGTCACTAGCCTGCTCTAGAGAACTTTTTAGATAGGAAAGAAAGGCAACTCTATGCATCTGGAGTGGGGGTGGGGGGGGCAGGGGCAGTGTTAGCTGTTGGCTCCTCCTATCCACCGAAGCTTCCCTTGGTTCCAACTCTGCTCTCTTTGAGGCTGAGATGCCTGCGGATGTTCTCACGTACAAAAGGGATGCAAATCAAACATTAAGAACCACGTGTAGATCAGAAAGGCAAGCATGGGACAGAATGTTCAAGTGCATCCCGTCTCCATTTAGGGGAAAAGCACTCAGAATATGGACTTGAATCTTATATTTAGCCTCCACTCATGATCCTTCAAAAATGTGCACAATGCGATACGCTCTATTTCAGGTCTCCTTTGGAGCTATGAGGCAATGCAGCAAAATAAGGGAAGCTTAAATTACCATGTGATTGAAGCGGGGCTAATAAAGACACAGGCCCCGACTTGCAAACATCTGTGCCTTCCAAATGGCTTAGGGCATAGCCCCACTGTGACCTTTATGCCTCTTCATCCAACAGGGTAAGGAAGGGGGTTCCCAGTTGTGAAGGAGCTTCAGTTAAAAAACAACGATGGTATAGAAAGAAAGACTATAGAGAGTTGGTTTAGAAAGAGAAAGTAGGGAGGGGCGCCTGGGGGACTCAGTCTGTTAAGCCTCTGACCTTTGGTTTCAGCTCAGGTCATGATCTCATGGTTTGTGAGTACCAGCCCTGTGAGCACCAGCCTCTGTGCTGACAGTCAGCATGGAGCCTGCTTGACATTCTCTCTCTCCCTCTCTCCCCACTCACTCACTCTGTCTCTCTCTCTCAAAAGTAAATAAATACAGTTTTAAAAAAAATAAAAAAAAAAGAAAGAGAAAGTAGGGAAGTTGACAAGTAAGGGGGAAGAGAGCTAGCCGGCTACCAATAGATGCACACTCGAGCCCCCACTGGGATCAATCAGACACTGTAAATTATTGAAGGGAACAGTTGTGAATGTTTCTAGATCTTCCATTTTTTTTTACCTTTTTTAACATTTATTTATTTTTGAGAGACAGAGTGTGACTGGGGGAGGGGTAGAGAGAGAGGGAGAGGGAGACACAGAATCCAAAGCAGGCTGCAGGCTCTGAGCTGTCAGCACAGAGCCCAATGTGGAGCCCGACATGGAGCCCGACGTGGGGCTGGAACTCACGGACCACAAGATCATGACATGAGCTGAAGTCGGACACTTAAACAACTGAGCCACCAAGGTGCCCATAGATCTCCCATTTTTAAAGACAAGGTGGAACTTAGATTTTTACTGGTGACAAATTCAGTACTTTAAGCACTGTACATGTGAAATAAAATAAAATATGACTTTGGGTTGATTCCCCTCTGTGGGGAAGCAGTGGGCAACCACTGACCTGGAGGGCGACATCATTTTGCCCACTTACATCATCCCTTATCATTCCCGGATGTTTTTACTTCTATTAAATGCCTGAAAATTCTTTCCACAAGGAAGTGATTTATTAGAATAACTAGTAATTTGTTTTCTTAATTAAAAACCAGATAGATGTTCCTGTTGGCCATTCACATATTAGTGGGAATTACTTCAATCAGATTGCTTTCCTGATTCATATCCAGCTGAGAGGGCTCTTTCATACTCATGCCTGGAGGGAGAAGAGAGCTGGAGCTAGTACTCAGATGTGGGGACATGTCACCTGGGCTGGATTCCAGTAACAGCTCCACCTCTTACTATAGGTAACATTAGCATCTCAATTTGTCAAATAGGATTAATAGCATCTAGTTTCTACAATATCCAGCATGCAATGTCAGGGCTTCATACAAGTTTGCTACTTGCATTATTAAACAGAAAAGTTTAAAAGGGGGAGTTGGGGGCGCCTGGGTGGCTCAGTCAACTGAGCGTCTGAGTCCTGATTTTAGCTCAGGTCATGAACCCAGCCAGGGTCATGGAATAGAACCCTTCATCAGCCTCCACACTGGGCGTGGAGCCTACTTGAGATGCTCTCTTTCCCTCTGTCACTCTCCCCTGCTCACACTCTCTCAAATAAGAAATAAAATACAATAAAATAAATTAAAATAAAATAAGGGGTGCCTGGGTGGCTCAGTCAGTTAAGCATCTGACTTCTGCTCAGGTCATGATCTCGCGGTTTGTGAGTTCGAGCCCTGTATCGGGCTCTGTGCTGATAGCTCAGAGCCTGGAGCCTGCTTTGGATTCTATGTCTCCCTCTCTCTCTGCCCCTCTCCTGTTCATGCGCGCTCTCTCTCTCTCTCTCTCTCTCTCTCTCTCTCTCTCTGTCAAAATAATAATTATTAAAAACATTTTTTAAATAAATAAAATAAAAGGGGGAGCTTTAGGGGCATCAGCTGGTTCATTCAGGAGAGCATGGACCTTTGATCCTGGGGTTGTGAGTTCGAGCCCCATGGTCAGTCTGTTAAGCATCTGACTCTTGATTTTGACTCAGGTCATGATCTCAAGGTCATGGAATCGAGCCTCAAATCGAGCTTTATGCTGGAAAGGGAGCCTGCTTAAAACTCTCTTTCCCTCTCCATCTTTCCCCCTCCTCCTCTTTCTCAAATAAATAAATAAATAAATAAGCAAATAAAAAATAGAGAGCTTTAAACAATGAGGTAATTTTTGCCTACAAGTTGATCAAAGCGTAGAATAAGTCCAAATTATAATGCCAATCATATTGGCAATGATGAAATGAAATGACATTGTAACAGAACACCAATATGAGCACAATTGATTTAATGAGAAATTGGATGAAATCTAGACAAGAAGTGTAAGTCTGCTTGTATCTTTTGACTCCAAGGTAACACTTTTTAGAATTTAGTCTAAGGAAGCACTCAAAAAAGTACACAAAGACTTTCATATAAGAATGTTTTCTGTGGCATTATTCATAACAATAGTAAGGAGGAGAGACCAAAAAAAAAAAATCTTAAATGTCAACAGTGGTGATAAATTCTGGTATAGTAGAAAGTTATGGAATCATTAAATGTAATTTTGAAAGATGATTAATAGCATAGTAAAATGTTCATGTTTTCATACCAAGTTTAAAAAAGGTAGGAAAAATTCTGAAAATACACTGAGTATAATATTGTAAATATATAAAAAAAACTACACACACACACACACACACACACACTAAAGAGATCAACAAGAGAAATGTTACAATATTAAGAGTCTCATTCCAACTATATGGCATTCTGTAGAAGGCAAAACTATGGAGACAGTAAAACACTCAGTGGTTGCCAGGGTTTGTGGGGAGGGATGAAAAGGTAGAGGAGAGAGGGTTTTTAGGGCCGTGAAATACTCTGTATGATACTATAATGGTGGATACATGTTATTATACACATGTCCAATCCAGAGAATATACACCACTCCAAGAGTAAACCCTAATGTAAACCTCAGACTCTGGCTAATGATGATGTGTCCATATAGGTTCCCCAAATGTAACAAATGTCTCACTCTGGTGGGGATGTTGACAATGGGGGTGGGGCTAACAGGCATAGGTCAAGGGTATATGGGAAATCTCTGTACCTTCCAGTCAATTTTGCTATAAACCCAACAGCTCTAAGAAAATAAAGCTTTAATTTAAAAAAATGTTATGAGTGGTTATTTTGGCATAATAGGCAGCTGATAAGTGCTTTTTTTTTGCATGTGTTTCCAACTATTTTTCAAATGATCATACATTGATTTTTGAAATTACTAAAAATTTGTTTAAAAGTTGTATGTAGCAGCACTTGGGTGGCTCAGTCAGATAAGCATCTGACTCTTGATTTTGGCTCTGGTCATGATCTCATGGTTGATGGGGTCAAGCCCTATGTGGGGGCCTCAAAGCTAACAATGCTGAGTCTGCTTGGGATTCTCTCTCTGCCCCTCCCCCACTCATACTCATGTGCTAGCTCGCTCGCTCTCTCTCTCAAAATGAATAAACTTTGAGGGAAAAAAAAGTATATGTATGGATAGTGGGAAGCACAGAGAAGCAGCAGAAGAAAATGCAGAAAAAAGAACCAAAATGCTATATATTCTAAAATAACTTCACCCTGGTGAAAAAAAAGCCTGGGCTCAAGTTTGGGGTACTCATTCTCAAGTAAAACATGGGCAGAATTGAATTATAGTTAAACAAGTTCAAGTAAAAGAACGTACTTTAGTCACAAGAGGACTCCAAAGCATTGCCACCATAATGTATTCTTTATTAGCTGCAAAGCACCAGGCAATTGCCAATTCAGACTCCTCATTAGAATGTGTTACCTTTGAGGGTCTTCGGGGAGGGATGTGAGACATACCTGAGAAGGGGCAATTTGGGCATATGCAGAAGATCTGCAGGTCTTCCCAAGACTGCAAGTAACTCCTGGGCCCTTGTGGCGGGAGAGGAGCCATCAGACAGGGGAGAGCTCCAGAGAAAGACAGCGGCCCCTACCGTCCATTCCCCACACAACATGCGAAACAGTTTCAAAATGCAAAATAACTGCACGGTTTCAGATTCACCAGTCTTCCCACTGCATTTAGGACAAAATCCAAACTCCTTATCTTGGGCCACCATTCTGAACTTGGCTCACCCCCTTCCAGACACAATGTCTTCCTCTCTGCTCCCCTGGCTCACCATTCTTCTTGTCTTGGCCCTTGGAAACTTGTTCTCTCTCTCCTAGCACAGTGCCCTCCCCTTCCCCCTCCTGCTGCTTCCCCGGACAGGCTTTGGCTCAACACTCATAGCTCAGCCCAGAGTCACCTGCTCAAAATGTCCTTCTCTGAAAACAGCTTCCAGAGTTACAATCCCTGTTCCAGTTAATCCCTATGCTCTATTCACTTTTATTTTTTTTTTCCTTCGTGGCACATCTGAACTTATTTGAAATGATTATTTCCATTTGTTTACTGATATATAGAGTGATAATCTAAGCTCCATGAACACAGGGATCTCACTTTTCTTGTGCAACAGTGTTACAGACTGAACAAAATCAACAGATTCATATGTTGAACCGCTAACCCCCAACGTGACTGTACCTGAAGATGAAGCCTTTGGTAGGTAATTAGGTTTATATGAGGCCATGACTGTGAGGCCATCATCCTGGGATTAGTGACTTTATAAGAAGACACACCAGAGCTGCTCACCTCCCTCTCTCTACCATGTGAGTCCATAACCAAAAGTCATGGTCTGCAACGCAGAGGAGAGCCCTCACCAGAGCCCAAGTTTACCGGCACCCCGATCTGGGACTTCCAGCCCCTAGAAACGTGAAAACATACACGTCCATTGTGTGAGGCACCCAGACTATGGGATTTCATTACGGTGGCTCAAGATGACTAATTCAACCAGTACACTCTCAGCACTCAGAAGAAAGCCTGGAATCTATTAGGCATGCAATAGATATTGATGGAAGAAAAGGTTTTGGAATTTATAATGTTGTTATCGAGCTAAAAGAATGGGCATGGCACCCTTCAAAGTCCAGGGGGTCCTAAATTGAACAGTGCAGATTCATTCTGCAAATAATTGCTTGCTAGGGTTGATTTGAGGAAGACAGAAAGTTTGTACCCTTCTTGGCCTGATGACTCTTCCCATGCAAAGGTGAACTGAGGACATATGTCTCAAATGGACATACATTAATTTTCTTCCACGCTTTCTCACCAACTTTTTAAGATCTGTATGCTTTAGAATTTGGACCAGCGTTGGCAATTCATGGCCCAGAGGCCAAATGTGTCCTGCTGTCTGCTTTTATACAGTGGATAAACTAAGAATGAGTTTTATATTTTTAAGTAGTTGGGAAAAATCACAAGAAAAATAATAGTTCGTGTCAGAAAAAAATATGCAATTCAAATTTCAGTGTCCATAAATCAAGTTTTATTGGAACACAACCACATTTCTTTGGTTGCCTATAGTATTCTGGCTATTTGGTATTGTAACTGTAGATTTGAATAACTGTAGCAGGGAATGTATGGCTAGCAACACCTAAAATATTTACTCTTTGGCCCTTTATTAAAAAAAAAAAAAAAAGGGAGGGTGCCTGGGTGGCTCGGTCGGTTGAGCATCTGACTTTGGCTCAAGTCATGAGCCATGGCTTGTGGCTTGTGAGTTCGAGTCCCGGGTCGGGCTCTGGGCTGACAGCCCAGAGCCTGGAGCCTGCTTCAGGTTCTGTGTCTCCCTCTCTCTGTCTGCCCCTCTCCTACTCACTCTCTCTCTCAAAAATAAATAACATTTTTAAAAAAAAATAAAAAATAAAAAAATAAGCCAGCTCAGACATGTAATAGCTATGTGAGTTTGGGCAAGACACTCAACTACTCTGAGCCTTGGATCTCCCGCTTAAGCTGGGACTAACAGGTTTTGTTGTTCATGGTTATTGTGAGTTTATCACAATGCCGTGATGGTGCTGAAGAAATATGAATTCTGCTTCTTATTTGCTGTGTCATTCATTTTTACGTTAATGCCCACTAGCTCTCCTTGGGTTTATTGATCTTATTTCTGTCCTGCACAGTCCACTCCCATCTTCCTTCACATTTACCTTGTCCTTTTTAAGAAACACAGCCTGGTGACTCAGTGCTTAGGGTCTGGAGTCCAGTAGCCTGACCCTTCAGTTTATGACCTCTCTTTTCTTGGCTGGGTGACAATTTTGTTTAGGGTTGCTGTGTAGAAAGAGACAAGAGGCAAAATAGCTGAGCCCAGTGTCTGGCTTAGTAGGTGCTAGCTTTGATGCTGACAAGGTTCATCTGCATACCCAAATTCCCTCCAGGTCTCTTTTCTCCTTCTGGATTTATCATTCCTTCTCCTATCTTTTTATCACTGTTTCTAGCTCAGCCAGCATCTGTAGTTTTGGAGTGATAGTCCTCAGTTCTGCTCAGATCACCCAAGGAACTCTAACACTTTGTGCCACCCCAGATACGCTAATTTAAAATGATCTGTTCCAGGGGCCAGACATTAACAGTGGTTTAAAACTCCAAATGGTCCTTATACCCAGCTAGGGTTAAGAATCAATGTCTTCCAGTCTCTAGATGCACCATTCCTGGAAGCATCAAAATTCTGGATGGTTTCAGGGCCTATGCATGCCTACCAAGAGGGCCAAAGTGTCTTCTACTCCCATATGTTCATCAGGTACTAAGGATCAGTACCATGTACCTTCCTGGTACTGCATATACAAAGCAAAGTGATTCATGGCTCTTGTCTCAAGTGGCTCAGACACAGAGAAGAAAGACACATGTAATGAAGCTTGCACAACACTATTCAATTTTTCATTGATTCAGTGCCTAACAAAGAAATGTGGGCCATTCAGATGCTGAGGACGGATTTCATGAGAGCCCAGAGAGAACAATCATTTCACTTACAAAGGCTGTGGAAAGCTTCACAGGCTCGTTTCTCATTGCACATCAGTCTCCTATCCTACCACCAGGGTAAACTGAGCTCCAGGGACTTTGTCTCTTGTGTGATGGTGCCACATGGTAGGTCCTTCCAGACAGGCTCTGTCTTTCATATAAGAGCACATTTTGCCTCCCTTGCCCTGTCTCTGACACTGGACACCCCTTTGTTCTAGTTGTCAGCACTAAGCCAGAAAAAGAATGGGATTCCCGAGCCTACAACTGCCTTTGCAAAAATGCTCCTGCCCTCAGTGCATGCCAAACATGGCATCTTTCCTTCAGCAATGGTCAAGGCACTGATTGATTACCCAGACCACTTCTGTGTCCCTCCCTGACAGATGGCAGATGGCACCTGGAGACAGCTATCAAGGCTGCAGTTAATAGTTTAGAGCAGTAGGTCTCCTCTGGGGGAACAAGTTGGGCCTAGGATGGGGGGGGTACTGGTTGCCCAAAACACCGGGGTGCCATTGGTGTATACACATGTGCCTGACTGCACTAGGGGGTAACTATGATAGTCTAAATATTAATAAATATGTATCCACACTGCCTAACACTTATCACACATGTTTTTCTGTGCCATATTGACCCCAAATGGTTTCACAAAAGTAGGAAAACCAATTGAAACCTTCAAAACAGAACTCAGTTGTTTTCCTCGTTAATATGAAAAAGGAACCAGTAGGGAAAAGGATGAAGAGGAAAAGGCAGAACCTCCCTTACTTAATGACTGACAGTGGTCCTCAATCCTGTCTACACATAAGGATCACCTGGAGGACTGCTCAAGGGGCTTCATATTTTGACCAAACGAATACCAAACTTTAGAAACAGGGACTGGTATCATTAGTTTTCTTCAAGTCTCCAAGGGGGTTCTAGAGTCAGGCCTCATGATCTCACTTTGTTTCCCCAATCGCCTTATGAGATAGATACTATAAATATTATTATGCCCATTTTTATCCATAAAGAAAATGATTCTTGGACTGGAATCCTGTTACACAACTAGTAAATAGCACAGTGGACAGTAACTTTGGAGCAGGGTTTCCTAGGCCTGACTCTTGGTAGAGAAGTCCTTAAACCTAACATGGCTTTATGTAGAAGCAACAATTCCAAGCAAACTATGAGTTCTCTCCTACACAGATTAAGATTTCCCTTTGGCAGGGGGATAATGAATAAGCCATTCATTCACTTGTCTACAAGCATCTAACTCTTAACTAGTAGACACCAAACTGAGACTAGGCTGTACCTTAGGCTATGGAGGATAGCCTTTGTTGCCCTAAGTCTGGACATCATGATGGTGGTGGTGGTGATGATGACGGTATAGCTACAGGCCAACATTTACTGCTGTCTCACCATGTCAGTTCCACTTTATATATCATACATTGTCTCCTTAAATACTTAGAACTCTTCTACAAAGCAGAAAGGTAAAGCTCACAGAAGCTAAATGACTCACCTGCCCAAAGTCTAAACATACCAGAGTTGAAAATGGAACCGTAGTAAGCTGACTCTGTTGGATATGTCTGAGCAGAGGAGATGATCACATGATGCCATTTCCTCCTCAATTTCTCTACTTCCATTTTGGGCCATGTCTCAGGTTGACTATTATGAGCCCATCTGGTGTTGGGGAAAAATTTCTTCCATTCCTCATAGAGACTCAAATCCTTGGCCATGAACTTTCCTGACCCTTGGAGGAAGAGTGAGACACTTAACCAGAGCCTAGCACTTACCCTAATCATGGGGCCAACCCCAACCACTGCATCAGAATTCCCCTGGGGCCTTAATTAGATAGGGGTTCCATAACTCTTGCATGTGGGGTCGATAGAAAAGCAATTTTTCCATTTGGTCTCTCTGAGGACCCTGCTTTTCGCCAGCCCAGGGAGGTAGCCCATGTGTGTGGTATACCCTGAGGTCAATAAAAAGCTTTAGAATTCTTAAGGATTGAGTGGAAAATATTCTCGTTATAACATTAGAGAAACTTAAAAAAAAAATCAATGAAGTAATAGGATACAACACTGAATGCGCCCTTTAGCCAGACTCAATTGTTTTACCCACATAAAGCCTCTGGATGACGCCTACTGGAGATGCGATGAGTTATTCCCTGAAGACACAGCCTGCAAAATCCCAGAAGAGAAGCAGCTAAAGGGGGAGAGGGAGTATCAACATGCATGAAAAAAAATAAAAGATTATCTTATCCCCAAAGCCACAATGATTTAGGAGCTTTATATGGGTGGTTTTGGGGATGGTTGATTTTGTTTTGTTTTCTCCTTTTATTTTTTTGTTGTTCTTGTTGCTGCTTAGTGTAACGGTTAATGGAATTTTGATAAAAGACACACTGCGTTACTTTGCCTGTTAATTAAGATCAAGGGTGAAGCATGTCCACGTTACTGAGAAGTCTGAATTTGCAGCTAGAGAATGCAGTTTGATTTCTCCCAAACACAACTTCGGTGAGACTGACAGCATGTCATTCCACAGTAACCTCAAAAGAGCCTCGGTTTGATATTTGGATAAGAATATTCATCATCTCTCAAGCCATGACGGTGAAGGACCTACATACATGGTGGAGCTTATAAAGTATGATGAAAGATAAGCCACACACATTGCACAAAAGCACTGGGGACAACTAGTTGAAAACCAAAAACCTCTGAACAAGACAATGAACAGGTAATGCCAATGTAAATTGACAGGCATTCATTTATCTCAGAATTGTCGACCAAGTGTTGAGTATGTATTCGGCACTTAACGTAGCAGGTGTACTAGATTCTTATTACACACACATACAGTTATTCATCCTGAGAAAAGGTTATTTTCCAGAAGTGCCCCCTCCCTTCTCATTAACGTGCCAGCTACTGACAAAGCACGTGGCATTGTTACTATAAGCTGATCCTATGGGTATTCGAGTGATTAATAAACATTAAGAAATGGTCACCTCCCGCACAAATGATAAAATTTGAGAAGCTATGGGCTTATTAGGAAAGAGAGAGAAAGAGGAGAGGAAGAGAGGGAGAGAGGGAGAAAGGAAGAGAGAGAGAGAGGGAGGGAGAAGGAGAGGGAGAAAGAGGGAGAAAGAGGGAGAGGGAGGGAGAGATGTTGGAATTTAAACTGCTTTTTATCTTTGTTTTTTTTCCATATCATGGATTTACACTGACCACTCCCGGTTTCTCTCAGTAAATGATGTTCCCAATGCAGTGCTGCATAGCCATTAAATGCTAATGGTTGCAGGATTTCGTGCAATGGTATGCACCCTACAGGGGTCTGACTCATTTAAGAAACAGAACAAAACCAAACTCTGCCCTAGGATATGTTATATTTGATTCGTGGTATGAACCGCTGAAAGATCATTTGCATGGGCGTGTGCGCCTGCAACATGCAGGTGTTTTGGTTGGGCTTAAGCATCTCTTTGCAGAAGGGTTTCCTTCTAGGAAAAGGCTTCTACCCTTCAGTTTAATTGCACAGCATCAAAGAGAAAGCTCTTGCCCCACTGATAACTACATAGTGTGATGGTGGGATAAAGGTCTCCTGGTGTCAAAGCTTCTCTCCAGGTGACAGATTGATGGATATGGTCAACCAGGTTAAATTGCTTCTTGGACTTTTCATAAAGTAGGGTTGCTTCATTTTAGCTACTAGTTTTCTCAAAGGTGGAGGTGATCACTAGTTTGAAGAGGGGCAAGAGGTGAGGGAATACACATACTTGGAAAGGTATGCAAAATGTCACCGGGGAAAGAGGACCCATTTTTCTTCCATCTAAAAACTTCACCTTAGGGGGAAAGAGAGCACAGTCACAAACTTGTGACATTCTCCTTTTGCAGGGGACCAAAGAATTTTAAGCTAGAGTCCCTTGTAAGTGTGAGGGTTGCAATGACATCTGTTGGAAGAACCCTTTCCTGTTTCCAAATCAGTGGTAGTTGCAGCTGCTAATAAAGCTAAGGTCAGTAAGGGAAAGACAAATGAGATTAAATGGCCCTGATACAATAGCAACCATGACCTTTGCATTTCATTTGAAATGCAGCCATCATGTTAGTAAAATAATATAGTACTGGGATGGATACTATTTTGCTAATATGATATATAGATCTCCAATGTGATTCTCATACTGACGAGTAAATTACAAATGTGCCAGCTCTGATATATTTTTACTTACATGTACTACAATATTTCATAATCTCCTTGCAGTAATTTCCCCCTCCCTTGACACAGAGACAGAACACAGAGGAGGATGAAAAGCAGTAATGTGCACAAGTGGAAACAGCATGTCAAATCTTCCCAAGTGGATCGTATTTGGACGTGACTCTCAAAGGTCCAGTCAATAAAGACAGCCAGTAACATTTCTTCATATCATTTTTGCTCGTTTTAATGTCCAAAATACGGAGACTCTACAAATTAAAAGGACTAGGATAATTAACAAGACATATACTGGGTGGGAAATGCAATTAACATCTCCGTGTACACACACTCTGTTTGCGGCATAATTTTCACCACACCTACCTCAAGCCCGCCAGCAGAAAACAGTTAAGAAATTACGGCTCGTACCTGTGAAAGCTGTGAATTATAAGAGGACATTTTCACGAACAAAATATGGCCAGCTGAATTTTATTTTTCAGTGCAGTGATCTTTGCCTAAAGCTACCAGTTCTGCTGATTACATTGAACATTTCAAATGTCAGGGTTTTGCCGATACAGAATTCCTTCATTAGGGGCTGTTCAGCTTGCTTCCCTCCTCGGCTCCCTTGAAAGTGGGAGATACCGAGATGGAATCTCCCCGTAACCAAATCATTCCCAGCCCAAAGAGTCACAGAATCCAGCCAGAATGCAGGCCTGCAAATTTAATTTCCTCAGCTAAACGCTCGCTATCAGCAGCAATAGCCCTGGAAACTCTCAAATCTCCCCTTCAGATCTGCAGAAATCCTGACAGAGACGACGTCTATGCAGCACAGAGCGCAGGGAGATTTCCCGACTGTAGAGTAATAAATGTGGTCCCCAGGTAATCAAAGGGCAGGTGCAGATGACCAGTCTTGGGAACACAATCTCACTCTGGAAGGGAAGCGGCTCTTGCGAGGGGCATCTTCGTGGGTGTGGATAGACAAGGTGGACAAGGGTGGACCACGGCTCGGGGAGAGGTTGAGAGGCTCCTACTGGAATAAACACAGAGAACTGTGTGACTGAGCAGATGAAAACCGGGAGACACCACGGCTTTCTGACACAGTCCTACCAATCCAGCTCGCGGTGGCTGTTATTTTGCAGTTTGTAATCAGTGAGTTTTCAATCCAGTGACTTAAGAAATAAAAGGGAGAAGTGGAGGGGCAGCAAGTTTCACATGGTTGTCATGCAATTTTACCCCCAGGCAGTGACCTTCCGGTGGTGAGAAACATCCAGGAATTGTGTGGGTCCTGGGAATGTAAAGAGGATGCTCTCACTTCCTCTCAGTCGGGGACTGCAGCATGACCCCTGGGATGGGACGATGTTACTGATTAAGTCTTAATGAGATTTTCTGATAGAGAAACAGTTGGACTGGAAAGCGTTCTTTGAAGGCAATTTCGTTCAGTTCCACAACTGTTTACTGAGGGACTATGGCAGACAAAGTGAGAGCCATACAAAGCTGTAGACACCACAGGGAACAAAATTAGGAACTGCATCCTGTCCTGAAGGAGGGTGTGATCACAGGGGAGGGGAGACAGGACCAGGATGGGTAACAGAACAAGGCTGGTTCTGTTAAGTGCCACGGAAGAGGCAAAAAGGAAACTCCCTCAGTGATCAGGAAGAAGGGACAGACACTGAGACAGGTGTCCCCCACTGTCAAACTTGCCCTGGTGGGGATACAGAAGCCAAAGGACAAAGCTTTGTGGGTAGGAAGTTTAGGGAGGTGGGTGAACTTGACTCAGGATGCTAAGTTAAACATGTCACACAGCGACCCTTGTCACTGACATTTACCATGAATGCACATAGCCATGCATTCTTAACAAGGGGGGGTGTGATGTTGCCCTTCAAGGAGGTAAAGATTGGTTCCAGGTGTGTGTGTGGGAGAAATCTTAGGCATTGCTATAGTTTGTGAGTCTCCAGAGAGCCACTGTATATAACAGATATATGGTATATCTGTGGTCTTAAAATTTAATGGGGGGCAGGGGGAAGGTGACCAGGAAACAAGTGATCTAAAACATCTCTGTGGTGAAGGGGCAGCGAGAATGATATAAAAGCCTGAGAAACACTGACAGAGCCTTTTCCCATGACAGCTGCCTGTGCCTCTCAAAATGCCTGAAAATGAATCTGGGGCAAAACTTCAACCCTCTAGCAGGAACAGCAACTTCTCCAGAGATCTGCTTCCTGACTAGGGACAGCGTTTAACCTCTCTCCTCTCCTCAGCTCAAAGGCCAGACATTTGGGAGAAGGGGTGATGGGGCAGGAAGGCAAGGAAATAGAGAGGAAAACCAAGATCATACCATTCCTGCTTCTCTTCCTCCATTGAAAATAGGTCACAGATTTACATTTCATGTATTTATTTTTAAAAGTGTATTTTAGAAGCTCACCACTCCCTATTAAAAATGAATGATGTCTTTAATAGTTTATTTTCATTCCAAATTACAAAGGCAGTATATATTCATTATGGAAATTTGGAAAATGCAAATGAGACAAAAAAGACAATAATGGCAACACACATAAACCCACAGTCCCAAAGTGAACACCTTATGGTATTGTTATATTTCCACAAGACCAATGCTACCTGATGGGTTAGCTGTGAACTACATGTGGCCACTGGACACTTGAAATGCTGTTGGTCCAAATTGAGATGTTTTGTCAGTGTAAAATGCACATGAATTTTGAAGACTCAGTGGAAAAAAAAACTGTAAAATATGCCATCGATATATTTTTTATATTGAACACATGTTGAAATATATTGGACATGCAGTTTTAAGACAATAGATAATACACTGCAAATTCTTTTGCAGTATCTTTTGCACTAAACATAAGCTGGACATCTGTCATGGCAATGTATGTTTACTTATGTTTACAGTGAATGCTTGAATGCTAAATAATACAGCATTGTATGGATGTCACCAAATGCACGAAGTCAATCCCCTATCAGTGGATACATAGCTTGTTACTGATTATTCATGATTATTACAACTCTGTAATAAATAGCCTTTTGAACGATATCTTTGCACACAGCAGCTTCCCCAACTGCACGATATAGTAGAAATAGCAAAGCTTAGGGCCAGATGACTCTCATTTCAAATCAAGTCTCAGCCTTTAACTAGCTGTTTAATGTTGGGCAAATTATATCTCTCTCTATTGTCTAAAATGGGAGAAGTCCTGTTAGAAGGATCAGAAATTGTATTATTTTGGGCACACTTGAGACAGTAAAATAATAGCTAACATGTTTAACACTGTAAATAAAACATTAGCAGCACTATTGTTAGTAAGTTCCAGAACTGTGGACACTCACACCACCACCACAAGTAAAATTATAGAAACCATAAAAAAATGACTTATTTTATTTAAGGCTGAACCATACATGAGTATCCGAGTTGAAATTTGAAATGTCTAGAGAGATTATATAATATCCACTGACCATTTTCACCTATTTCAGACCAAACTCACTCACCCCAGATTTCCAGCCCTTTCCTTCTTGTCCAACTCTGAGTGAAATACAACATAAAGTACCATTACAGGTAGGAATAATAATGCTTCAGAGACATAATGCTTGCAATTTGGTAATAAAAACAATTGCAAAACAAGGCTGGTCAATGTGTTTCTAACTTAGATTTGAATGGCCATCGCCTCTGAACTGAAGACAGGGTTGAGTGGAAACGTCCCTCCTCTTTTAAGATATAGCATAAAGGATTATAGCCTGGGAGGTATATACAATGACATCCTGGCACAGTTAGATAAATGACACAATGGCACCTGTAATAAGTATATACTGATAATGAAGAAGGGAACAGAATGTGCTGGGGTCTTAGAGGGCTTAATCAGGCCACTGACATCTTGCCGATGGGGACTGGCTTGGGTGATCAAAGAAATGTGGTAAATAATCCCATGAAGTCAAAGAACCTAAGGATGCCCAGAGTTGGTCTTGCTGCTGGATGAGCCATCCAAGTAACAGTTAAGTAGTGAAAGGAAACAAAGCCAAGAACTTCTTTACCTAGTGATTGACCCTCTGAGTCCTGTCAGTCATGCAGCTTTATGGGACCATTGTTCTTCCAGCAACTAATTGTGCAACTTGAGGCAAACTATTTACCCTCTTTGCTCATCAGTCTCCTCCATGCCAAATGAGGGGCCATAGAGTTAGTGTGAGGACTGAGATAACTACTGGAAGTCAAAGGCTTGCTATGCACAGCAACACAGCGCCCAGCGTGGAATAAGCTGTTAAAAATGTTGGAAGGTTCTGTAGCTTCCACTACTTCTGAGCCTTGCGACATCTTCTAACGAAAACTCTCTACCTGCTGTTTCAAATTCTGATATACCCCTCTCCTGATACAACTCTTACATAGAGAGCTTCCAGAATTGGGTACCACACATAGAAAATATAAATTCTCTGACAATCATTTCTCAAGAGATCTTACACACAGAACTTGGGCTCAGTGTTGGACACGCGAGACAGGATCTCTGCCCTGTGGAGCTCACAGCCATAAGTAAGCAGCAAGATATGTCATAAGAGTGTTGGCATAGATTACTAGGCGGTGATGGAGAAAGGCATTCAAGCTGCCTGAGGAGCAGGTCGGGAAGGGGTGATGTTGAGCTTAGTCAAGATGGGCAGGTATGAATTGCCTGGGCAAGGAGGCAGGATATAAGAGTCTTCAGAAAGAAAAGAAAAAACTGCCAGGAAAGGCTGGTGGTTGGGGGTACATTTACAGTTTTGCAGGTGGTTAGAAGGAAAGCAGTCATGGGAGTCAAAGTTGCAGAGGTAGGCAGAGTATGATTCTGAAGGCTTTCTGGGAGCTCAGACTTTACCCTGAGGGCAGTGAAGAGTCTTGCTAGTTTGTTAAGCCAGAGAGCACCATATAAAGCAGTTTGAAGGAAAGAATGAACCAGAAGCCAGAGCCTGGCATTTTCTACTTTCAGCCTTGATGCCACTGACATCAACATGAATTTCTGGACAGCTCCACATAACAGGACTGACTAAATGATTTGTCCATTGCCAGCAATATACTTGTAAATGGTGAAGCATGTATAAGCCACACCCTCTTTGGTCTGGGTTCTTGCTTCTTCCAAAGAAATAAGACAGGTGGGGAACAGGCATTTCCCAAAAGAGCTGTCAAAATGCAAACAGATTGACCTGGATGTGTTTGCTGAGTCCAGCAACACTGTGTTTAAGAAATAATTATAAAAGAGTAAACAAAGAAGAGGGGAAGGGTACCGAATGCTTATTTACCCAGAGGGCTTATTATCAGAGCTTAAGATGCTGAATTTCCTTTAAAATGAGTGCACACATAGTTACAAAATGTAGAGAATGTGCACACACGCGCAAACACACACACACACACACACACACACACACACACACACACGCTATAAGACGGTTCTGCAAATACAGGAAGTAAGGTATAACAGTAGAAAGAACACCTGATCCAAAATCAGAGGCCTGGGTTCACATCCCAGATCTGACACTTCCTATTACATAACTTTAGCATGGAATTACTTAATTTCATCTAAAATGAAAATAATAATAGCTAGCCTCAGGGCCTCTTGGTTTTGCTGTGTGACCCAAATTCGAGATAGGATTTGAATGGCAATGATCACCTCTGGGGCAAGCTGGTGACATCAGGGAGAAAAGTAGGAAACCAAAATGTTCATGCCACACCCAATGTGCTTAACAACCACCAAAGCCCAACACACTGTTATGCTGGATGATGGCCCACTTTTGCCAGGTCTTCTGACTTTTAATGAGAAACCACAAATCTAAATGTCTATGGAAAAAAATCCCTGATTTTTCAATGTTGGCAACAAACTCAAACTTGAAGCAGCACTAAGGGCCTGTGGACTGTCAGTCTGGAGGCTGTGCTCTGGCCAAATGCACCACCTTTTCTTGCAAATAGCAATCATGGAGTGGTGAATGAATCAAGTTTTTCAGTGTGTTTATGAGTTACATTTCTACTTACTTTCAAGCTCATCGAAGAAAGGCTTGAAATTTCAAATTTCAAATAAATGAATGAAGCAATGAAAAAAAAGCTTTCAAAGGAAACCATTTCCTTCCTTCTTTTTGGTTATTTAAGAAAGGGAACTCCTCAGATCTGGCCTCCACCTGGTACGTGGAGCTGGAAAAGAAATCCCTTCCCTTCCTGTTCTGAATTTCAAATTCAGTAGCCACATCTGCAGTATCCTACAATTCACTATCCTTCTTTATTTCCTTTCTAGCTGCTCAACTATTATAGGGGTTTAGTACTTTCGTTCAAGAGCCACTGTAAGAATATCTCAATGCCCTGTGTTCCCTTAATGGCAGGGAAAAAGCCAGGAGAACTGAGGCCTTTTGAAGCCTGGTTCTTTGGCAGAATAACATAAAAGATTACACCCAGTGTGACCCTTCCTGGCAAGTGTGTTCATATACAAATGCTCTGGGTGCATGAAAATTCTCAGAAATATGGCATCCTGTTCTTCAACATTCTAACAGTAAAATATATTCATCTAAATGTACTCAGAGTCCACTGAATTATGACCTGGGTGCCTGGGGGTATAGAATCTGAGTTTTTACCTTCAGGCAGTTTACTTTTTTGGAGGGAGGAGGTAAAAACAGATTAAACAGAAGAAAATGTAAGTATAATCACAGTGGTTGGGCAGCAGCATAGGGGCTAACGCGGCTACCTTGAGTTAGCTCAGGAAGGATGTCACTGAGAAGACCCACAAAGAAATGGGTTTCTACCATCAACCTGACTCCAGAACTTTTAATCATCAGGTTGGCATTCATGACCATCAGCACACTGTTACTATGAGCATCCTGTTCTCCCCGGTACAACACATGATTTGTCTTTTGTTCACTTTCCACAGGGATTCATCACTTTTCTCTCCATCCTTTTTCTCTCCGTGGATCTGTTCTCCATTTGGAGCTAATCTACAAATGCCTGCTGAGGGAAATCATGCTTTTGCTTACCATTCAGAAACATCGTGTTCGATCTTTACAAATCAAAAATAAAAACACAACTCTCAAAAAATCGATAAAAGACATGAAAGACATGATAAGGGTTTTGCCAGAAGAAACATGATCGGCCTGAGAACACGCAGGGCAAAGAAAGGGTAAACTTTAATAGTTACCAAATAGGCTCTATTTTTCTCACCAAACTGGTAATTGGGAAGGATTTTTATAATGCTAACTTTTCATTATTAAAGGAGATTTGGGGAGTCTCTCTGAAACACTAATGTTGAAAGTGTAAATTGGTTTAACCTTTCTGAAAGACAATTTAAGAGTGTGTATCAGAAGACTTAAACATTTGCATAGCCTTTATTCAAGTATTTCTATTTGTAGGGATTGATTCCTGGGAAAGTCCTTGGTGTACTTCAGGTATAGACACAACGCTGTCCATCAAGGTCCGTTTGTTGTGTGATGGAAAACACAATCCCAAGAGCTCAGTGATCGGGAATTATGGAAAAAAAAAACTGGTCCCATTCAATGGTTTACTCTTCAGCCTTATGTTACCCTTATAGCCCTATTCTTATAGAAAGAAGCTTTAAAAAGAAGGAACTTTTCTACAACGTATAAAGTAGTTATACTTTTAAAATTGCAAATATATGTACTGTTGACATAGGATGTGTTAAGCCAGTGGGGGAGAGAGAGAGGGAGAGAGAGTCAGTTGGAGAAATACTTTCTCTGTGGGGATGAAGGTAAAATTGAAAAGAAAAAAAACCCTTCTATTTCTATGGTTTTGGGGATTCTAAAGACCTCCCCAGTTTTTGGCAAATTCCCAAGAGGCTTTTGTTCTTAATGCCTTCATTCCCCTCCAGGTTCCTCCCATTGTGTTTATTACCTCTTTACAGAACCATTTACAGGGTTCATCAAAAAACAAAACAAAACAAAACAAAACAAACCCAAAAAACCAAAACCAAAACCAAACAAACAAAACAACAAAAACAAAGAAAGGAAGCAAAAAACAAAGAAGTGAAAGGAAGAAAAAACAAAACTGCAAAACTGAAGGGCTGGAGTCACAGGGAGAGGTCCCACCAAGTAACCCTCAGCTATGTGTCCTCCTCAGCTCAGATTCCTTTCTTCCCTCTCTTCCTGTGACCCTCCCCCTCGGCTGTCAGCCCTGTTCTGGGAGCTCCACATTTCTCTCCTATTATGCACAGCACTGTTCTCCTGGCTCCTACTCTGAAACCTGCAAAATTAAACCTATCCAGGATTCCACAGACAAAGGGCCTTTCATTGAACAGGATGGAGGTATCTCTCCTCTTCTGGGGGCAGGCTATACATAGCAACATTTGCCTTGTTCCGTATAGGTAGATGAGACATACACATTATAAATAGATGATAGCTGAGCTGTTACTCACAAAGACCATTGTCATAAATAGCATTTTTCCTGGAACATCTATATCTAGATATATAGGAAAATAAATGAACTATAATGTTGTCTCACATTATCTCTGGATGATGAATGCCAAGTGATTCTAATGTTCTTCTTTGTGCTTATCTGCAGTATCCAAATTTTCATAATATACTGTATTGCTTTTGTAATAAGGGGATCAAAAACAAGTCAACTCTCCACAGAGAAGAAATGCCTGGTTCTGAAAGGAAGTTTGGCTTGTGGCTGAAATAACAAGACCTAGAAATTAAGTAACACTTCCCAACTTGGGCCAACTAAGCAGATAAATACAAGCATGAAAATTTCTGTTGAACTATGCCACCTGCCACCCCCCCTCCCCAACCCCGCACCGCCCCTCACAGGAGGGCTAAGAAATCCTGGAGATGCCTACAGAGGGCTCCTACTGAGAAGTGTCAACCACTGAGAAGTGAAGGAAGGTCCTGGTGGATAAGAAAGGCAGCACTGATTGGGGGAGCCATCATGTGCCAAATACTGTGTTAATGCTTTGTGGGTCTTATCTCTGATCTTTACAAGGACTCTCTGACAGATCGAGTATAATCTCCAAATGACAGATGAAAAAACCCAGGCTCAGAACCAAGAGCTCATCTCTCTCTGATGTTTACCTTAATCCAAACCTCTTTCCCAAATCATGAGTTGTTCTTCCTTCTACAAGCTCATTTTTAAAATACCTGGACAGACTGAAAATGTACAATAACATGAATTTTAAAAAGCTATGTTTACCATGACAACTAGATTGAGAGATTTGTAACAATAAGCAGTCACTAATGTGTTCTTAACATCACACAACTTCTGCATCAGGATATAAATTCATTGAAGTATCACTTGTGAGATTCTAGTTGTTTCTAAGACAAAACTATTCATTAGGCCATATATTATTAAAAGTGTCATACATTTGATCTTGTAGAAAAAGTAAGTTATTATTACTAATAACGATTTCAACTAACAATTACTGAGTGGCTGTTATGTATCTGGCACTCAAAAACTCATTGCATTATTTAATTCTTAGCGTGTGGTAGATCTGCGAACCACACAGTATCCAGTAGTAATGTTCACTCCCTGCCCACCGCCATGGGCAGAATATACTTTCCTACCCTTTGGCTGTAGATGTGTCTGTGTGGCTTGCTTTGGCCAAGGTATGTTAATGGTGGCCAGTGTGATGTGGCCAAAGGCTTGAAGGTACTTGCACAATTGTGCTTGTCTTTTGTGCTTCTCCCATCACCATGAGAACATCCCTGGGCTAACTGACTGCTCCCAAGAGGAAGACATGAGTTGCATGGCCAGAGTCTCTCCCAAGCTGAGCCTTCTCAGCCTGGTGCAACCTAGATCAGCAGCTGACAGCTGATCTACAGAACGTACAACCGAGTCCAGACTACACCAGGGCTCCTACTGTACTCCAGACACATGAGACTAATAAATGCTTCCAGTTGCCAGACAGTTTAGATTTTCGTAATTGTTAGGAAGCAACAGTAAAGGGATACAAGCAGTATCCTATAAGGGGGGAATTATTTTAAAATGAAGAGAGTTTGGCGAGGTTATGTAACTGGAGTTCCCATCTGAGTCTAAAATAAAGCCTTCATGCTGAAGCTCACAATGATTAGTCAGTCAGCCAACCATTGAACCCAATATTTAATAAGCACATGGTGTGTGCTAGGTGCTGTCCATGGTGCTGAGAGTGTACCAGTAAACACAACAAAAATCCATGAACTTCAAGGGTTTTGTTTTGCTAGGGAGGACAGGAAAAGAGCCACGGCTTTACACCTGACTAAAGAAAAGAAGGTGACCAGAGAAACTGACAGTAAATAGATAAGCAAGAGTAAAAACTTTAGGATGGGAATGAGCATGGTATGTTTGGGGGGGGGGGGGGAGGGGATCATAGTGGCCAGGGTAGTTACAGGAGGAGAGTGGAGAGAGGAGACACGAAGAAACAGGTAACACTGAGCCTGTGGGCTACAACAAGGAGCCTTGATTCAATACTGGTTCTAACTGGAAGCCACCATAACATTGTGAGTACAGGAGAAAAATGTTCTAGTTACCTACTTCAGAAAAATTTTGACAGCTGCTTTGCAGTGGGCAGACTCCAGGGAGCAAGGCTAGAGACAGGGAGACCAGGGAGAGAGCTCTTGGAGCTGTCCAGGTGGGAAATGGTTGGACTGGATTAGAGTGGTGGCTGTGGAGAGGCTGAAGATTGTTTCCTAATTGCATCTCAAATTCAAAAACAGTCCTAACTTCCCCAATTCTAAAATAGACTTGGCTTCAGCATGCCTGAGCAAAAACATTTACCAATTTAAGGGCCAAACTAAATTGTGAAAAATCTCTCAAAATATTTGCTTAGAGTAAAAAGTAAAAACACACTTAGCAGTTGTGAATTAGTCATTCGCCTAAGGTGGGTGATAATTTATGCCACACTTGTAGTTGAAAAAGAAATTTACATTTACATTGAAATCTATACATTTTTTTCCCCAGCGATGGGCTAATTGTGTTTGTTGAATTGTTTCAAGTTACTATGGGCTGGGGGAATTGAGCACCTATTTGCAAGGCTATAGGGATTAAATTAGATAAACCCAAAGGAAATGTAATTGGTAAATTGGGAAGTACTGTATGAGTATATGAAGTATTATCTAAGGCACTGTGAAAGATTAATGGACAGAGGGTCAATTTGAAGCTTTAAAAATAAAAAATGAACTTAAATTTGATCCTGAGTACCCTGCAGCCAATAAACAAATGCCTTTCAATAAACGAACAACAAAAACATTATATACTTGTTCATCTGCTTCAGTTTCGCTCTAGATCACCAACAGATAAAGGTGCCACCTTTAAGAAAAGTTATAAAGATCAGATTTTTATCCTATTCTTTTTTTTTTCAGTATGAAAACATGTTTTGCAAATCGCAATGCTCCTTACTAGTCTCAAACCAAAGACCCAAGTTGCAGAACAACCCAACAGGTGTCTTTTGTTCGGTCCAGGTAGGGTGTAAGGGATTACACTAGAAATCCACTTTTTAAATGGAAAGGTCATCTAAAAAACAGATTTCCAAATTCCATTTTAAAAAGGAATCAGAAAATTTGGCATATTCCTATGTTGAGAAAAGCTGCCATTGTTAGACTGAGTTTGTAATCTTCTGTCTTGCTTCCTGTTGTTCTCCAAACATGAAAGATACGTTGCCAATTAGCTTCACACGATACAGTGTTTTCTTATGACAGAGGACTATTAATTTTTACACCCACCATGATCAGAAGTGGGAACATGAGAACTAGACTGTGTTGGCCAAATTTTCTAGGGCCCAGCCTGCTTCCTTCATATAGAACCACCTGCCAGCCCTTGGGTTAATAGCACTGATCTTTTCATGATTCACAATATTCGAGGTAAATGTGTGGGAAATGGAAGGAAGCCATGGAGAGCAAGGCACAGATTTACAGGTTTAAAGCACAGACATTCGGTGGATCTTCACTATAACTTGAGCCCCACAGTGTCCCGATTAAAGTGCCCTAGCTCCAGGAGCACTGTCACTGAAAGTGACTGCTGGCTCTGATTCCAGTGGAAGCTTGCCAAAAATACATTCCCACTTAAGAAAATTGAATATGATTTTGCAAAGGGGATGGCCAAACTTGGTCTTGATATGACAAAGACGTGTGCTCAAATGGCTCGCTCAGGGAAAAGGTCCAGCGTGGCCTATGAGGGCAAAGCTTCAGGGTTTGAAGAAGTTCCTCAAGTGACAGCAACTTTCAAAATCAAGATGATCATAAAGACTGAATTGTACTTAATACAAAACACTAGGGTTTTTTTTTCTTTCTTGTTGGATATTTTGGCATTTTCCTGGAACGCATCATGTAAAGGTATGTTCCCATGAATTTTTATTTACATTCACACTTTTTCCTATGAAGACACCCTCAATGACAATTTAAAATTTAAATTATCATTTAAAATTAAGGTAGAGAATGATCTAAGAAACAGAAAATAAAAGTTTTACTATATAGTGATTATTTTAAATCTTGTTGAGAACACAAAGACCTCTTTGAGACACTGATTTAAAAGCTATTAACATTTTCTACAGGAAAAAAATAAAAAGTTAGACACATACAGTTGCCTATGTGATGTCACAGGTAGAATATCTCTTGAATCCACATTAGAAATTACCATCTCTGATCATGCAAAGTTCAGTAATACAGCATCAATGCTAAGAATAAGGAGCATGGGGTCAACTTCCTGGAGCTGATTCTGGCTCAGCCATGGCTGTATGAACATTTGAGCCTCAAATTTCCCCGTCTACCAACTAAGAACAATGTGAATCCACAACTCATGAGCTTGTTTGGAGGATAAGTGAGCTGAATTCATACCAAGTGTTGGAATAGTTGCTGGCACATGGTAAGAGATCGATACATGTTTGCTGAACATTTACTTTCTGATTTAATACTGGCTGTGCTACAATTTTAATGAAAACCTTCAAATTTATTTTATATTGGCATTCCTAACAGTTTAGGTTAATGACAAAGAGAATATACAGAATAGTTTTCTTTTGTTTTCTCTTTCATTCCCTTTCTTTCCTCCCTCCCTCCCACTCTCTCTCCCTCCCTCCTTCCATTCCTTCCTTCCTTCCTTCCTCTCTTCCTTCCATTTTCTTTCTTTTTCTCTTTTTCTTTCTTTCTTTCTTTCTTTTTTTTCTTTTCCTTTCCTTTCCTTTCCTTTTCTTTCCTTTCCTTTTCTTCTTCCTGTCTACCTACCTACCTAAATAACACCAGAGCTGGAGATTCTGAAGTCTGTCTGTCTGTCTATCTATCTACCTATCTATCTACCTAAATAACACCAGAGCTGGAGATTCTGAAAATCAAGTCACAAAAGCAAGAGGTAGAGACAAAAGGAGAAACAAGACGAAGATAGTACATATGCAGGGCAGACCTGGCTCTCCATGTGAGGCAAGAATAGAAACATGTATCCTTTGCACCTGACCACGGATTCAATGATCCTGCCTCTGGCCAAGACAGGGCTGAAACAGCATATCAACCATCTGACTGAGCTGTTCAGTCAGCTCTCCCAGTCAACTAGTCCGAGTGACCATATCAGTCCTATGCATGGCCCAAGTCTCATCACAAACCCAGTCCAGCTGGATGGCAGAGGCACACCAAGAAGAGTTAATGTTAAGCTGAATTGCCTTAGCACCGAGCACCGAGCACCGTGCAGGGTCACTTCTGCTCTGTTAGTTCAGCTTATCCCCAGCTAACAGCCAGGGGACCTCCACATGTCCAACTGTGCTGCAACACAGGGCATCCTATTTCTCTCGTGTGGGTGTCACTGAGGATGCTGGCTGAGGGAGGCTTTATCCACGAATTCAGTGAGGGCTAAGATTAAAGGGCTGGGGCACCTGGGTGGCTCAGTTGGTTAAGCAGCTGACTGGCTCAGGTTATGATCTCATGATTCGTGGGTTTGAGCCCCACATCAGACTCTGCGCTGACAGCATGGAGCCTGCTTCTGATCCTCTGTCTCCTTTTCTCTTTCTTTCTACTGCCACCCCTCTATCTCTCAAAAATAAAAATAAACATTAAAAAAAAAAGATTAAAGGGCCAACTTTTCCTGCCAAGAAGGTCTTCAACCCCTATAGATAGCCTCTCCTTTCAGGGACAGTGAATTCTAGACCCTCCCATGCCAGCTAGCCCCTGAAGAAATGCAACAGGTTTTGACTCTTGGGGGACTATGGTGGATTCAGGAAAAGGAATATTGGGGGTCCCTCGATCCTTCCTCTCATGCTCAGACACTAGGAACACTCTCCTTGTCTACATTTTGACTGACCTCTTTGCCACCTTCTGCCTTTTTCTGCACCATTTAAAAAAAAAGTGGTTTTGAGGGGAGTCTGGGTGGCTCATTTGGTTAAGTGTCAACTTTGCCTCAGGTCATGATCTCATGGTTCATGGGTTCAAGCCCCGCATCAGGCTCTGTGCTGACAGCTCAGAGCCTGGAGCCTGCTTTGGATTCTGTGTCTCCCTCTCTCTGTCTGCCCCTCCCCAACTCATACTCCGCCCCTCCCTCTCAAACATATATACACATTTAAAAAAATGTTAAAAAAACCCCTGATTTTGCAAATGTCTCCCATTTCATACATGAGGGAACTAAGGCTTGAAGAGGTCTAATTACTTACTTAATGCCACACAGCTGTCATGTGGCACGGTCCAAAGTGTGCATCAAAAGTGCCTCCTTTTCCCATGATGATACACTACGCCTATTATTGGTATTTGTTTTTTATTTTTTTTTTAGTCAGACATTTATGTTCAGGCATGTCTCTGAATTTTGGGTGAATGCTTTTGTCAGTCCAATGACAAACAACTCATGAAATAGTGATTTCCATGTGTTAGAGTGCATATATGATATGCACATATGAGCGTGCATGTATGTATACGTATGCATGTAGAGCAGTGAGCAGTGGTTCCCTGCAGGGGGCAATCCATCCCACACCCCCAACAGTTGGCAGTGCCTGGGAGAAGTTTTTTTATTGGTTTGACTGGGGGGTGTGTGCTAATGGCATCTAGTGGGTAGAGGTGAGGGATTCTGTTAAATATTCTATAATGCATAAGACAGACCATCCCACCCCCAAAAAATTCTCAATCCACGGTATCAGTAATGCTGAGGCTGAGGAACTCTATTTACAAACATACATATATACATATTTATGTACTTGAACACTCACTCATGTATTCATATACATATACATATCATAAATATGTTACACATAAATACAATCCATATACACTACTGTATATATATTATATGCACATGTATATGCAAATACATGTGTGTGTGCATATACCATGTATATGTATATGTATATGTATATGTATATGTATATGTATATGTATATCTATATCAAGGTGAGGGAATGGGGAGATGGATGTGTGTGTTTGTGTATACGCAATTGTATCTCCCCATTTGTATAATACTCATCTTCCAGGTACAGATTTTTCATAATGCACTCTTTTTTTTTTAATTTTTAAATGTTTATTTATTTTTGAGACAGGGAGAGACATGGCACGAGTGGGAGAGGGGCAGAGAGAGAGGGAGACACAGAATCTAAAGCAGGCTCCAGGCTCTGAGCTGTCAGCACAGAGCCCAATGAAGGGCTTGAACTCACTAACTCATGACCTGAGCCAAAGTCAGACGCTCAGCCGACTGAGCCACCCAGGGCGCCCCTCATAATGCACTCTTACTAGAAACATGATGAAAGCAAAGAAGAGACATACTTTTTCTTTGCCATAATGTCTAGATACCTAAAAATATTTTAAATAGCTCTCTCAAAATGGGCCAATATAAACCAAATCCATAAAGGTCCATGCCATACAGGTTTTGCTGTGAGATTTTCATTTCAAAATGTCCTGTCCAGAAACATGCTAGTCAAGTTGAATGAACCAAAGGGTTTAATTAAACAACCACACTCGGATGTTGGAGTGCATAATTTGCCCAGTGAACTGCAAATCCTCTAATACCACAGGGAATCTCATACTTTTTCCAAGACAGTTCACGGGGCCAGGAAGTGACTTGCTCTCTGCTTGGGCCACATCCATTGCTCAAGCTGTGAGGAATTAAAATAAATACCAGCACGAAAATGGAGGAGCCAGAATTCAGCTAATGAGTATGAAAACACAGTGGCAATCCATGTTCCAGGCGGGGTAATATGTTTCAGGATTCTGAATAATCAGTCCTCTGGTGGGCTTCTCATTTTACACATGCAAGAGATACTTCTTTCTTCTTCTAGTCCCCCTGGCCAGAAATGGCGATCTGATATAAACACTAAAGCTCTACTTCATAATAAAATATTGCTTCCCTGCCTAAACCCCATGGCTTTGTTTTCAACATAGCCAGAACCGATGTTCCTGCACTTAAGGCAATGGCCTGGTAAAGTGTGGGGAAAAGTGAAATGCCACGTCAAAGTGCTGTTTACTTGTATTTATTTACTGTTGTAAACCTTTGTTTAAAGTATTTATTTTATTTATTTTGAGAGAGAGAGAGAGAGAGAGAGAGAGAGAGAGAGAGAGCAGGGCAGAGAGAAAGGGAAAGAGAGAATCCTGAGCTGTCATCACAGAGCCCGATGCGGGGCTCAAAAATCACAACTGTGAGAATCATGACCTGAGCCAAAATCAAGAGTCAGATGCTTAACCAACTGGGCCACCCAGGAGTCTCTGTGATATTGTTTTTAGAATCTAAAGTAATATCAATACTACAAGAAAAAGTTTAAGAAAACAATATCCACATAGAGAAATCAACATAGTAAATTAGCATACTTGTCTTTTGTCTTTAATAGGTATCTTTAACATATACTATATGTACCAGCTGGGGATTTTTTTAAAACTGTTCGTGTTTTAGGTTCCTGATCTACAAAATATAGAAGTATAGAATACTTCTATAAGTATAGAATAAATTTTTTATGAATAACAGTGAATAAATATATGTAAAATACTTAGAACAATGTCTGATACACAATGTTCCATACATGTTTCATGTCTTCATCTTATTATTATTATATCTTGTAATTTCAACAAGTATCTTGTTTTTGAAATTCCAAGATATTTGAAATATTAATCAACATTAAGAAACATTCTCTTTGAACACAGTGAACTATGTGGACTCCGTCCAAGTGGTAGTTCAAGTAGTTAGATGAGTGTAAATAATATTTATTTTCTTTCTACAAGCCACATGCCCCATTTTCATTCTTAAATGAGTTTTTGCTGGTTCAAAGGAACACACACAAAACCTCAGCAAATTCTAATAATTTGTCTATATCAAGACTCCAGAATAGCAAAATAATACTTAAATGTAAGACAAATGTGTTGTCACAGTCTTAAAAATTTGGCAACAGTACTCAAAAGATTCTGGTGCTTTCTGATCTCATCTTATTCTTCCACAAACACAAAAACTGGGCTTGACAGTTCTATGATCGTACTTTTTGAGGCTTCACCCCAGCTGATTCTATATTTTTCTGAGGACATCCCATCATCCAGAGTCCCTCCATAAACAGAGAAGTAGCCCACAGTGGTATCAAACTGTGTTTCAGGACTGGCGAGGGAGAAAAAGGGTAATGGAAGGAAACACATATGAATCTTATTATAGCTTTTGAATCTGGAAGATTCAGAAGGTAGAGAGAAGACAGAAATGGGGTTTCCTAGTGATGTGATGCTTGGCCCAGGGTCATAAGGATGAGGAGGGTTTATCTAGGTAAACGTTCTAGGCAGAAGAAAAGGTTCAGCCAAGACCTTCAAGAACTTAGGGAAGGGTAGTTGTCTCTGGTGCAGACAGTAGAATTTATTTTCCAAAGTCACACATATGGAAAGGGGGCGAGATGGAATATTAAGCCAGTTTGGTCCAACACCGGAGTCTGAGTTATCTGCTTTTTAACTTTGCTCATTCCATTCTGCTTTAGGCTAATGAGACACATAGACAGACAACAAATATGTAAACGAGGTACAATCTGTGCAGCATCTAGCACAGAGCCTGGTCTTTAGACAGAGCCATGTAAGGATACATTTATGTTATTACCTATTACTTATCATTATGTACAGTACGCTCAAATAAGGGCACGACCAAAGTCCATTCTGCACTCCCTAGTGATCCATCCAAACGCTAAGTGGACATTGAGGAAGAAAGGGCAGAAGGGGCTTATGGTCCAGAGGGTAGTCTTCTGAATGACAAGGCAAGTGCCCAGATGCCAGGCAGGGAAAGTTATTTTGTATGATGGCATCTGGCATGCTGGCCTATCCCACTGACATTTGTGTTGGCTGCTGTGGTGCTGTCCCTGGGAAGTTTAGGAAGCAGCTGGCTGTGCCCCAACCCCACAATGCTTTCCACCTCTCCTGAATCAGGCTGATGGGTAACGCAGTAACCTCTACTAGTGAAAGAAAGGCTCTTCTCGTCCCAAGCCAGCCTCTCCTACATCCACTTAGTATCCAAGCTACCACACAGAGGCAGTCTGCTCATGATGTCGTGTGGGATCCTACCAACAAGTGTTCCAGACAAAGAAGACTGCTCACCACCACTCACACCAATGATCCTACTCTTTGCTGAGAAACAGAAATGTTGACAAACCCAGGTACTGTGGCTAGACTCTTCCTTAGCACTGACTGCACTTTGAATGACTGCTGAATAATTCAAAACCCCACTGCATGCTTACTGTGGCTGAGGATATTAAAAAAAAATGTAAAGTTTCTAAATTACCTCTAAAAATAACTACCAAAAGCCACATAGATGTATCACTATTTGGGAAGTTGACTATAATATGCTACCTTACAAAGAGTAAGCTATTCCCACTTTAGAGATATCAATTCACATGATAGCAATTGCCCAAACAGATGGGCAAAAAGCCAAAAGCAGGGTCCTAAAGGCAACGGGATGGATGCATCTGGGAGCGACGGGACAGAAAGATATTCTGCCAGATTTTACTACAGGCGAGAGGAAAAAGATATTCTACCAGATTTTACAATAGTGTCTGTGTACTATGCAATCTCAGAACCACCTAAAAGGAGGCTGTGCTCTCTACATACAATGGCGAGGGGAAAATTGCTATACTTTTTGACCACGTGGCATTCTTCTCTCCCTAAAATAGAGTTGAAGCAATACAGTGTCAAATAGATCCCAGTAACCCTGGTTCACCCTGAAAACATGGGCTGTTAGGGCTTCTCCTTCTGAGATCTAAAATACACCAATTGAATATTTGCTTTGATTTTTAAGCTATTGAACATGGGTAAGTTAATGCTTAATGGTAGCATTATTTAGGTGTCTTATGGTTTGAAACACAAATCAGAATATTCTGGAGTTTCTGAGATGCTGAAGAGTTGAACTAAGTCCAGGTAGACCATGGCCAGGACCTTTGTGATCTGAGGGGTTATTTAAACGAGATGCCCATATGCTGGCTAAATCCCTCTGTCACTAATCCAGCCATGGTGCAAACCAGAAAACGCACCTTTTCTAATGAATACTGAAATTGGCTGTCATTAAGAGAGAACACTCACAGGAGGGCAACGAGACAGTGATCAATATTCATATGGATCCATGCTGCCTCATTGATTAACAGTCTTCAACTGTAAAAACTAGAATGGCAATAATAAAGTATTATTTTCAGTGCAGGCTGATACAGGGTATTACTTAGATTTAAACTTTTTTTTTTTAATTTTCAGAAAGTCTTAATAAATAAATTGCCAGTAAGAAAAAAAGGATGGTGTTTGTCGATGCCTTGACAGGATATTCTTTTTTTTTTTTTTAACATTTATTTATTTTTGAGACAGAGAGAGACACAGCATGAATGATGGAGGGTCAGAGAGAGAGGGAGACACAGAATGTGAAACTGGCTCCAGGCTCTGAACTGTCAGCACAGAGCCCGACACGGGGCTCGAACTCACAGACTGTGAGATCATGACCTGAGTCGAAGTTGGACGCTTAACTGACTGAGCCACCCAGGCACCTCTCAACATGATATTCTTAATGTCACATGAGAACGCAGTGTAATATTCATCTCAAAAAGGTTTGTTCATCCCTAGTCACAGCTGCCTATCAACTCAAAGAGCAGAAAACAGCCCCCTTACATCCATTACACCTGTACCCATTCACTGTCTCTATGGGATACAGATAGGAGGGCTCGCTTTATTAGCTCCTCTTTATTAGTTTATGACATCAACATTTAAGAAATGAAGATCTTAAGTCAAAATGGTTTGCTGTATATGTATCGCTATCTGTTCTTCTCAGCTCAGTCAGCCAGATATTGTTACTCCTCCCCACCCCCCACCCCCAGATACACACCCTGCTCTAAGCCAAGAGATTCTACTCAACATGGTCGGGCTGGGTCCTCCACTTTGCCAATCTTGGACAAGTCACTGACTTTCTGTAAGACCCACCCCTTAAATGTAAAATAAAAATTCTTAACGCCAGAAGTCTTCTCTCCTTTCTAAGGAGTGCCAACACTTCAAAGCACTTTGAAAATATATGATGCCAAATGAATGTTTATTATTAGTGTGACGACAACCGATGTGTGTAGATTTATATGCCTCTTAAAGAACCTTTGCTGTTTTACATTCTCCCTTCCAGTGAAGCATGTCTTGCAGAGAAGAATTCCACCATGACACTTTGACTCGCCTAGCAAAAACTCATTAGACAGTCCCTTTTTTGGACTGCAGCGGTAGAAATAAATTTCTTGGATCCAAGCTATAAAAGCAAGTCTACAATAGGTCTGTGAAAATGGAATTGGGAGATGTTCGTGAATAATTCTTATGGGATATATAAAATTTCTATCTATTAAATGCTAAAAAAAAAATCCAAGTACCAAAAATGGGGTGCCTTCCTTTTTTTTTGGAAATTGAAAATTATTTTGAATGTAGTCTATTACGGGCTTCTGATTTCTCCATTCAGGACAAGGTATTTGGAAAAACAACAAGTTTGCTATTTCTTTGTCATTGTGTGCATGTAGAAAAGTTCATTTTTTATGCGTTTAATATGACCCAAGACGTGGTATTTATATTCAAGGCTGAAGGCAAAATCTTGGGGCTAGCCCCTCTTCTTTATTGGGGAAGGGGCCTTAGTTTACAGATGGCATCTTTCTGTTTCATCTTTTACTGTCCAAGGAGAGCTTTTCTTCCCTTGTGGTTTTGCTAGCAAATGGATGGAACCCAAACCGAATGCATTTCTTGTCCTCGCTCACTCTCACACCTCCATGTTACATATGCAACAAGAACTTGCTGGAAGAGAAACCATTGAGGAGCTAATTCTTGTTTTTTTCTCAGAAGGGTTCCCCTTTATTTGGCCTGAGACACCCTTGACATCAGCACAGGAGGCTTACAGTCCCTTTGCAGTACACCCCAATTCGACGGTCAGGCCCACGTATCTGATGAGAGTGTCAGACGGCAGAACACACTTTTGTGAATAGAGCTGAATGCAACGGAAATAAAAGAAGCATTCTCGTGAAATAATTTCCAGGCTGCCTTTTCATGGTAATATGACTCCTTGGGGTCGTCTCAGTTTTGCTGAAAATGAAAAGTATCAAAATAGAATTAAGCACCTTTACCTCTATTCTCCTAGGACCAGTAGAGCCAGTCAAGATGGAAATTTGTCCATTGGCTAAACAGTCAGAATAGCTCCCGCCAAGCCGTGATTGACTTTTTGGCTAAGCTCAGCAGAAATGAAGCTTGTGGTCAATTAGCTTTTCCCTTAATAGGATTGTGTTGGGCAAAATAAAGTAGAGAAAGAAGGTGGAGGGAAAACTGTCATTTAATGAATTCCCAGATGTTGTCATGTTTCCCTGAGACATACATCATAAATAAAAGAAGGGTTCAAAGTTCAACGGCTGCCACCTTGTGCTAAAGTCACATTCCTTGTTGAAACGGCAGAGAAACAGCAGCACATCCAGAAGGCAAATCATAAGTGCATCCCATTAATCATTCTACCAATTTGTACTTTAGGGGAAAGCAGGCTTTGTGGCATTTTTAGGACAGTGATGATGATTATGATAATAATAATAATAATAATAATAATAATTACCAATACCACACATTGATCTTATTTAACAAGAGTTGATTGAGGGCCTGTCATATACAAAGCATCATGTTAGCCAGTAACACTGCATTCATGAAATGAGATGGACAAAGAACAAAAAGCAAGTCAATTTTAAAAAATTACAAATGATAATAAGAGCTTGACGCAAGTGAGCAGGGTGCCACGGCAAAGAATAAAGAAGGGCTGGGGTTACTGGTTTACAAAGGATAGTTGGGAAAAGTCTTTGAAGAGGTGGCTTTTCAGCTGAGGTGTAGCCAGTCTGAGATGAGTGAGAGTCAGCGGGATCAGAATGAGAAAAGGAAGGGATGAATTTAGTGAGGTTGGCAGTAGGCAGACTTTGAGTGTCAGATGAAGGTGGTTGGAATTAATTCTAACTTCAGTGGGGTTTTTTGGCTGAAAAGGGAAACGGTCCTATGTGCATTCTGACATGGGCTCTTTGGCTGTTGGGAGAAGAATCCGGTAGAAGCAAAGGGAAGAGACCAGGGAATGAAGACCAGTGCAGTGGTCCAGAAAATGGTGACAGCAGCCTTGATTGATGTGGAAGGTCTCGATTTTTTTTAACTATTTAATTTTTTTAAATGTTTATTCATTTTTGAGAGACAGAGTGTGAGCAGGGGAGGGGCAGAGAGAGGGAGACACAGAATCCTAAGCAGGCTCCACGCTCCAAGCTGTTAGCACAGAGCCGGACGCAGGGCTCGAACTCACAAGCCATGAGATCATGACCTGAGCTGAAGTTGGATGCTTAACCAAGGCGCCACCCAGGTGTCCCTCTTTTTAATTATTTTAAAGGGAGCATTTCAGTATCCATCGACACATCCACAATGTTGTGCAACCATCACCACTGTCTAGTTCCACAATGTTTCATTATTCCAAAAGACAATGTCATACCCATTAAGGAACTGCTGTCCCCATCACACACACCCAGCAACCACTCATCTGCTTTCAGTTTCTCTGGATTGACCTATGCTGGATACTGGATATTTCATACAAATGGAATCGTACAATGTGTAACATTTTGAGTCTTGCATCTTTCACTCAGGTGTTTTTAAAGTTCATCCACCTTGTAGCAGGTGTCAGTACCCCATTCCTTTTTTATGGCTGAATAATAGTCCACTCAGTGGATTCATTGCATTTTGTGTATCCATTTATCCTCTGCTGGGTATGTGGACTGCTTCCCCATTTTAGCCATTGTTAAAGGTACTGTTGTGAACATTCACGTACAAGTGTGTGTTTGAGTTCTTGTGTTCAGTCCTTTTGGGGAACCACATAGGAGTCGAATGGCCAAGTCATGGGGTGATTCTAGAATTCTATATTTAACTTTTTTAGGAACTTCTCCTTGCCTTTTACACATCTGGCTAGGATGATGAGTGTTCTGGGTAAAACGCTTGTTCACAGAGCCATGGAATAGCAAACATAGATATTTTCCTCCATCATTACAGATACTCATTCTCTAATACTCCAGTTCCGTCACACTGTCCACAGTGACCCATTCCTGATTTACTCTTGTTGGTTTCTGGATGGACACAAGGCCCAGGGAAAATCAACCCTACTCTTTCTTTCTTGCTTTGACCAGGTATCAACAAACAAACAAACACGTCATAACTTTCTGGGTTGTTCTCTTGGTAGGATGGGAGTTTTGAGCCATAGTGTTCTCTTTGGTATCACGTAGAGAAAACCCACATGATCCAGATAACCATAAGCCGTCCACACCGCACCCTGGAAATATAGGTCATGCAGAATACTTTCCATTCAACAGAAAAGATCCCGGATGCCCACGGAGCCGGAATGACAGCTCTGGTTCCACAGCTGGTAAATACAAATCCTGGGGCTTGAACCTGGTCATTTGGACCCCATGGCTCCAAAGCCCAGTGACTGGCTGCCTGGTATCAGAGGGTAAAATTACATTCAGCAACTTTGGGGAGAACAAACTTGTTCCTCTAAAATGAGGAACTATTGGTTGTCTAGGAATAAAATGACCTGCCCTGTTCAGTAGCAATTCTGTTGAGTAGAAACAAACTGATCAAAGAGTGTGGAGAAAGTTTAAGTCCAAAGAGCAAAAATCCAACAGCGTAAATTCATGCTGGCTGGCATAGGTGACCTTGAGGTCACTTTTAGCTCCAAGTGCCTCTCTCTTTTCTAGTTAATGCCTCAACCGATTTTCAGGAACAAGTTCAAGGATGAACACATCAAAAGCCAGGGGTAGAACCCAACTCCATCACTTGGTCTGAGAAATAAAATCAACCCAGCTTTCCTTCCTTCACTGATTGGGGGAAGAGGAGGAGTGAATCTGTCAACCAGTGTTTCATCATAGTGTGACAGACCAGTGCTTTCCCTCGTGTCCTGATCCAGTGCCCAAAATATGTGGGGTTTGAGAGCCAGGCGAGTACATTGGTTAAATGTTGCAGCCAACATGTTGGTCCAGAAATGAGGGGTGAATGCAAAAATACAGACCATGCCCAACACACAGAGCAGTCATTATTGGACTGGTTTTTTTTGTTTGTTTGTTTTGGGTTTTTTTGCCTTTCCTACTGGACCATGTACCCTATGAGAGCAGGTATTGAGTTGGGACTTGCTTGCCATTGTCTCCCAAGTGGCTCACACAGTGACTGGCGCATAGTAGACACCCACTTAAAACAAGAGTGGAATGAGTAAACAAATGAATGGAGGAGAAAAAATGGTGAGGAGAGGTATTTATTTTCATTTTCCTCCCTCCCCTCCTTCCTTCTTCTTGCCCCTCCCCTCCTTCTTTCTTCCTTCCTTCTCCCCCTCCCTCTCTCTCTCCTTCCCTCCCTCCCTCCCTCCCTTCTTCCTTCCTTCCTTCCTTCCTTCCTTCCTTCCTTCCTTCCTTCCTATCCCATCCCATCCCATCCCATCCCATCCCATCCCATCCCATGACACTAATGTTTTCATCTATCCAGTTCTGAATAATGGAGTTACCACACAGGGAAACGTAACCAGGCCACCTCCGTATGTCCTTTATAGGGAAAGGCCCAATACATCATTATCTTTAGGGTTAACGTAAAGAAAGCCTAGTAGTTACATTTCATTTTTTAAGGAAATTTGGACCATCTGAGGGCTCACCAGCTTAGGAGGAAAAAGTATGTCTTTGTGAAAGACTTCAGTGTCTTGCAGAGGATTGCAGTGAATTATTGGGACACTGCAAGGTTTAAGACTGATGCTTTCTGAAGCATGAAAGAAGTATCTGTAGCTTTTCCTTTTTATGTTTAAATTACTTTGCTTCTTACTTGACTACTTTTTCTGACCTTTTAGTGTGCTGCCTTTTTTATATTTCTCCTTGAGTTCCTTAACCATTTTTAAAAGTAGTTTAGATACCTCTTACGAGTTCTTCTTTCTTAGCCTTCTGATCCCCATCCTTTTGGCTCATCCTCTCCTCACTTGACCCTTCCATATAAAGCCTTGCAATATTATTATACTCTTTGCCCTACTCCATCCATCTTCTTCTATTTCTTGCAATGCAATAGATAATGTGAAGCTATGGATCTATAAAACACTCACTTCTCATTTTCAAGTGAACATGAAGTTATGACCAAGGGTTTCTGTTTGTAATCCATTTTCCCCCAAAATGAATGTAATGGGAAACTTGGTCAAATCCACTTAACCTCTTGTACAGTTCACCTTGGGATTCATGTTCTTCATGCTGTCCTGCATTGAGCTTTGACAGGATAGAGTGAGCCAATAGGGTACAGAGAGAAAAGAAAAATTTGAGAATCCTTTTAGACCAAGATCTGAATCACGTCTCCAAAATTTCACAGCTGTGTGGTCTTGGGCAAATTACCTGACCTCTCTGGTTTCCATGTTCCCAATCTGTAAAACTTGGTTGATATTACCTATCTCAACGAGTCACTGAGGACATTAAATTAAATAATGACACCTACTTAGAACTACCACATAATGGATACTCAAGTTATGGAAGACTTAATGATGATTTAGGCTTTTAATCAGTAAACATTTACTGAACTTGTTTGATAATGGTAGAGGGAGGAGGAAATGAAAAAGAGGCTTCGATTTCCTTCCTCATGTGAATTATAATCACTACAGTTTTTTTTTTTTTCATTTTATCTTCGGAATAAATACAATCTTCAACCCCGACCAATAGTAGATTTTCATCCATTCAACAAATACTGGGAACCTACTGTGTGTGCACACAACAACGAGCAAAATCAGACACAATGCCTGATTTCATGGAACTCATCTGTGCTATGTTCCTAGAGAGCAGTGGTTCTCAGCCCAGCAAATTTTCCCATTGGTCAATGTCAGGAGAAAGGTCAGTTGTCACAACTGTATGCTATTGGTATCTAATGGGCTGAAGCCAGGGATACTGCTAAGCATCCTACAGGAGGGTCCTACATCCCTCAGGAGGGCCGGCCCCACAACAAAGAACAGTCTGACTGTAGAGAAACCCTGCTATAAGGGAGGGATAAGGATGACATAATCCATCATTAAGGCAAGGAGTAAAAACAGCCCAGACAGACTTCATCATTGCTTTGGGCTCTCCCAGATCCTAAGCTGCAATTATGAGATTAGGGTTTCCTGCAACTGCCGTAGAAAGGAAAGGATTCCTGGGTGCCGAGGCTAACTGGTGCGGCTCATCCCAGAGGCAGGGGGATGGACCAAACGCCCACTTTAGTGCCTGTCTTTGCCTTCTGCTGCACTGACTGGCCTGGGGACGCTTGGGCGTGCAGCTGGCATCTTTGGCTTAGCATTTCAGTCAATGCTTGTGGACTCCAGAAGCTGCCGTCAGGGAAACCACTGCCGATGAGACGCTGCAGAAGCAGCACTTCAGTAGAGATGGTTAGATAAATAATCCTGAATAAAATTGCATATTTTTAAGTGCTTTATTAATACAGTTGGGTACAGAGCGTGCTAAATTCCTACACTGTGGAGATGAAGGCTAGGAGAAGAGGATTATGCGGAGAGCTAAATGAGAGAGGCCAGGGGAAGGAAAGGAGGAGGCAAAGCAAATTGCTGCCTTGCGTGTGTGCGTGTGTGTGTGTGTGTGTGTGTGTGTGTGTGAGAGAGAGAGAGAGAGAGAGAGAGAGAGAGAGAGAGAGAGAGAGAGAAGATACAGATACATGGATACAGAACACAGGATGTGCTTTGTGGCAGTTCAGGAGAACAGACTGACACAGCAGAGGCTACCGTATACACAAGTCAAGTGACTTCACACTACTATACCAGGATTTGCCAACTCCAGTGTCTCCACTGCTGAACAGATCCCATAAATGACTGAAGCTGGCCAGGTGGGGACTTTGGAGGGAATGCAGAAAAAAATGCACTGCCAGAGGGGACAACCATATCCCCGCTCTAGTCATTTACCTTGTAGAGAGTGGGAGAAGCCAGAAATTCACATTTTTACAGGAATGTTGTTATTTGGTCACACACATGCACACACAAACACACACACCGCCACATGAGAAGAAAGGACTATATCCCCAGGTCATAAAGTCCACTGCCTTGTGAGCCTCAAGTTTAGAATATCCAGCTTGGATTTTATTTTAATGACATAATTTGTTCAGTTATGTGTTTTCAGAGGCTTCCTAGACACAGAGACAAAGGTTTTGAAGTGACTTGGAAGTCCATATAATCCTCCTGGTTAGCTGTGACCTTAGACCCATTGCTGAGTTTTTCTGTGCTGCCTTTTCTGGTTTGGGAGTTTGACTCTGTAAGATCTATTTTACAGAGTTGTTGTAAACAGAAAATAAGCTAACTGTGTAAGCACTTAGCATTGTTCCAGTATCAGACAGAGCTACCAGATGTTGGCTCCTTTCTCCCTAAGGAGATGTAGTTGAAAGCAGTTGATATGGCAGACAAGGAAAAAATCCAGAATTTTGTCCTCAGAACATACACACAGGCAGGTGGAGTGTCAATGCAGGCTGCCCCCCCATACAACTTCTTTCTACCTGCTTCCCTTAACTGAGGCCCCATAGCGGATGTTAGTCCCTTACATCTGCCAATAATTCCTTCCCCCTTTCATAACATCTTGTATTTCTTTGAAGAAAATCTCCTTCTCCACCCCTGGTCTTAGAAAGTATGGTATACAACTTTTAGTTCATATGAGGTCTTAGTCATCCTTGAATTCAAACCTGTCTACTCAGAATATCCCATGTTTCAGACCAGAATAATGGGTTCAAGGATGGGAATGGGATACAGGAGAATTATCCCTGGGATGTTGCCTTGAACAATTTGGAAAGAGGTAGTCTTTTCAGGCTGGTCTTGATAAACTGGTAAGATCTCAGTCCAGAGTTGCAGGTGAACATCTTACCACCATTTAGGGATAATGTGCCATGCACTGAAGTCAACACCAAGTAAAGCAGTCTAGACAGACTTCAAGGCACATTCCTGAGGATGTCATCATTTGGTCACCCTGATCCAGCCATACCTGAAACCCAATTTGGAACATGAAATTCACAGTTTTAAAAGTACAACATGTTTCACTTTGGACTAAAGGCAGTTCTTTTTGTATTTCTGTCACTCATAAACTACGAAGTTTGTGGAAAAAAGCACCACTCCCCCATCCCAGCAGAGTTATCTTTTAATGCAAGGCCAAATCCCATTGCTTCACGTGGTTTGTGGAAGGCAGACAATCTGCAAAGTAACATCTAGATTCATGCTTCCTCTTCTTTTATTGTATGACAAACGGGCTGAGTGCATGGCTTTGGAGAAAGACAGTTGGCAATCTAAGTCTTCCATCTACTACCTGGGGACTTTGAACAAGTTATTCGCAATTTCCTTATCTATATAAAAGGGACAACATCACCTTCTCTACTGGGTCATTGTGAGGAGCAAACAAGATAACAATAACCCACTTCTTGAAACTCTGTCTGGATATCATACACTGGGCATACTGCTCTTCACGAAATGCTATTCCTAGAACAATTTAAAGAGCAGTGTATCCCACAAATGTCTTAACCTAGAACCTGACTTATAGCAGATGCTCAATAAAACAGACCGTGTCATCACTGTCCTTCTCCTCGCCACTGACCTCTAGTGCAGAGGATCACCTGGGGATCACGGAGAATTTCAGATTCTGATTCAGGATGTGTGGGAGAGGAGCCTGAAATTCTACACTGCTACCCAGTCCCCACGCCAATGGTGCTGGTCTTCAGACTATACCTTGAGTAACAAGGACTTAGGACACACAAAGCCAGGACAGCCGAAGTGAGAATCCTAACTGATTTCAGAATATTCCTTGCTCTTCCAAAACACCGCTTATTTGATCCTCTTACGTACTTTTAATCAAAATAAACATTGCCATTTGGAGACCTGGCCTCTACCATATCCCAACACACACTCAACTGAAAATCTAAAAGTTTGAAATCTGGATGCCCAGACTTCTATACCAATTAAATGAGAAGTTCTCAGGGTGGGGCCCAGGAGGCAGTATATGTGCACCTCTCTAGTTTGAAGGTAAGACTGAGACCCACTGGATGAGAAAGCCCCTGGAGAGGGACACCACAGGCCAAGGGTGACAGGGTGATAGCAGACCCCATAAACTCCATGGGCAGAATTCAAATGGCACCAAGGCTGCTGATGACCTTCGGTAGAGTGAATATATCGACATGAAACATGCTAAATGTTATTACAAGTCTTTAGAAACAAATTCCATAATTTCTGCCTGCCTGTGCTAAGACTAACATAAGTCATTTGTCATGGAGTATTAGTAGTGTGGACCTGTTCCCATGAAGTTACTGCATTAAGCCACTTCTTCAACAGAGACTTTTTTTTTTTTTTTTTTTTAGAAAAGGAGGGAGCCGGAGTAGAAAATGTTATTTGAAAACCTGGTTCCTGCAGGGGTGCCTGGGTGGCTCAGTCGGTTAAGTGTCTGACTTCGGCTCAGGTCATGATCTCACAGTTTGTGAGTCTGAGCCCTGCATCAGGCCCTCTGCTTTCAGCCCAGAATCCACTTTGGATCCTGTCTCCCCCTTTCTCTCTGCCCTTCCCCCACTTGTTCTCTCTCTCTCTCTTTCTCTCTCTCTCAAAAATAAACATTAAAAAAGGACAGTCTAGTTCCTGTAAAATCTACAACAATCAGCTTAAGAAATCAGTATTTGATTCCAATAGTCTTAAATTTAAAGATATATATTAATAATATATTTTTCTTATGTACCTGTAAATCATATTATTTCAGAAAGTGCATAAGGCATATGAGAAGTCATTACACGTCCCTACCCTAATATATGTCCACTTCAACTCAGTACGTTTAAACTATTAGGTGTGCTAACCAACCAGCCATGAGAGATATATGGATTTTAATAAAGAAATCACTACTTCTAGAAAAAAAAATGTGTTCTTTTGGTTTAGGAAGTATCCCCATTTCTATCAGACAAAAACAAAAAAAATTACCAAGGGCACCTTCTCTGTTTCCTGCCCATTCCACACTGAAGGCTCCACTGAGGGCAGAAATTGTATATTCTGCACTTCTGTAGGCCCCATAATGCCCAGCAGTGTTTGCACCTAGTGGGGGGAACTGACTCAACACTCCTGCAGCTCTGAAGTGTGAGGCACAGAAATGAATAGCCAAACCTGGAAGAACACATTTCGGGAGTTAAGCAGACGTCGATGGAAGCTTGACCGGCAAGACTCTCAGCCAAGTCAACTCATCTGTACAATGGGACTTGTGCTAAGTACATCCCACAGGTAAAGCTCTTAAGCATAATCTATCATGTTGTATTATTAACATTACCATTGCTAATTTATCATGATTGAATGAAAATGACACTTTGTCTTTGTTTCTCTTTTCACGTCTATCAATGTAGCCCACGATTAGACACCCATCAAATCCTGAAGCCTTCTCTGCTACTGACTGTCAAATTCCATTCTCAGAGAAAAATCCTTTCCATGCTCTGAGAATTCAAGGCACAGGTGGTTTCACCTGGAACTGTGAGGATCCCCCCTAGAGGTCTTACCTCCTCATTACTCTAATCTCAAACTTGCATTCTTAGGCTGACCCAGCCATTAGTGATAACCTTCCTGGTCCTGGCTAATCCACCTGTGCTCCAGCCTCTAACCCATGTAGATACAAGTGACCTGGCCTCATCCAGTTTGGTAGCTAACCTCCCAGGATGCTGCTGACATCTGAACAGAAATCTGTCCTTCAATCAGGCTTTAGCTCACAACTCTGGGAGGAAGAAGAATGGGGCATAAGCCAGAGTGGCATGGCCACACTCCAGAGAAGTCTACACTGAATAAGGAGCGACCCTCACAGAAACAAATATACCATGAATGAGAAGTCTGGCTGGAAAAACTTAAGTGTGTGAGGATCCTGGACAAAGACCCTTTTCTGTAAACCACTGAATAAAGCCTATCCATGGACCATAGCAATCTTTTGTGGTGAATGCCTTGGAGGGTTGATTGGAGTTGCATTGGTTCCTGCTTCTGATTTTAATCACAGTTGCTCTAGAGCACATATTGTGTGTCAGGTATTGGGTTAAACCTGACACATTATCTCATTTAATCTGCACAACGACCTTAAGAGGAAGAGAGGCTTTTAAGTGCTAAGAAATGTGTAAAAAGCACATAGTTCACAAGGGGCAGCACGCAGATTTGAACTTGGGCAGTACAATGTAGAATGCCAGCACCACTATGGGTACTGCCCCCCTGCCTCCCTGGGTCCCATTATAGAGAGAGAGTGTTAGCATTTATTAGGTGGTCACTTCCCTGCCCTGCCCACGTTTTCAGGGGGAGGACAACTCATTTTGACAGAGCTCTGGGCCACCACCTGTCCTAACAGTTCAGTAAGAATGAACGAGAAAACACTCATTGCTGAGGAATGTATTAATAATTGGGACTGACACAGAAACTACGTACACAGCCAACCTGAGACTTCGTACGTTAGAGCTGTTGGCCTGTCAAATGCAGCATTATGACTTCAATTGCTGAAACTCGCTGCATTCGTGGAAAATAAACAAGAAGAAAGAGGAACCTGATCTCCTATGTGGGCCACCTCTCCTCTGCTCCGGTCATTTCTGTGGCCCTGTCTTGCCTCCAGCTGAGCTTTTGAAATGAGGAGTCTTTTTTTAGCTGGAATATTCACCGCCGCTTTTCATAAGATCAGCTGGAAGGACTGACACACGGTATTCAAAACTTGGCTTTGTGTCTTCACGAGGAAATTTTCAATGACTGACAGGTTGGCTGATAATGGTAAAAAATAAAATGCCGTCTCTCCACTTTTCCATCAGAGAAGAAAAGCAAGACTTAGATACCTCTTCTGAATTTCATGGTGTTTCTACCCATTTTGTGGTTGGACATGCGGAGACGTCGGGTCTTGTGCATGATGAAGATACATCAGCAACTCCTCCGGGAAAAGAAATCAATTTTTTTCAGTGTGTTTGCTTTCTTGGGTTTCACTTCTGAAAGATGTGAACATTCCAGTGGATTAAAAAACTTCAACGGGCAGTGAATAGCCACACTGAAATCTTCAAGTGTGTGGATGTCGCGTGAAGGGTAATATAGAAAGAAAAGGGCTAAAAGTTAGAATCCCCCTTTTATAATTTGGTCACCTTGCCTTCTGAGACCTGCCTGGTGACTGTGAGGCCCTTATTCTGACAATTTCCAAACTATTTCATGGACTCTTATAAGTGCAAAGCACCTGTCTGGGGTGAAACTCTCTAAGAAGCAGAGGTAGGTAGCTCTTGTAGAGACATCTAAGTAAGAGCCACCATAGAAAATGTAGCAATCAGATCAAAACTCAACTAGTCACAACTATTCTGGCCTCATCTCTGGGAACAAAGTGAACACACACTTCATAGTCTGACAACAAACCCATAACATGAAGCTCTTCTTTGTTGGGATTGTAGAACAACAGGTTGTTTTCTTAGCTGGACAGGTGTCTCTTTCTTACCATTTTTTGATATGCAAATTCATTTAGATTTCCTGAGCACACATCCAATAGAACAGGTCCAGAAGTATACTGTGTCGTGACAGACAGAAAGCAAAATGGGATGTCAACGTTCTTGGAGATGAGAAGATCATGGGGACACCAGTGAAAGCCCAATGAAACTGTGGATCCTAGGGATACTCCTGATGTAATAGATTCAAAGTGGGTTTGAATTCCACTTAAGACCAGCATCCAAGATGACTGTAAGGCAGATCCAGAAACTACAATCTGAAAAATACTGCCGCAAGTCATTTACAGAGCAGGTAACTGAGAAGCATAGGGACTAGTTCAACCGGAAGGAAGGTGAAGCAATCTTCCCTGGAAGTAATGTAACCGAAAGTGGTGTGGCTTCCAAGAGACAGGTCTACTACTAGGGTCATTCCCACAATGAGGACATAAAGCGGAACAGAAATGTGGAGAAATCTGAGAAAATTGCTTAGGAGGGAACACGTCGGCACCAAGACACCATCCTTCAGGAACCTGGGATAGACAGTGTCTTCTCTGGCGCTCTAATGCACTGCTCTTTCTGAGCAACAGATAAAACTGTTGACCTGTGCTTAGGACCACGCGGCATGAATGATACACGTTGTGAAAATGGAACCACACGCAACGTGATGAGGTGCCAGAACCAGGAGAGACAGATAGGAACTGAGGCCCACTATGGGGCACCATACTGAGTGGTCTCTCTCTGCTCACTTCACAGGATGCTCTCCGCTAACACCAACAATTCCCCTCCGGTACTTGTGCTGTTACGGTTATTGGGAGCGGGCACTTGCAGGCTACGTAGGTAGAATTGTTGGGTCTTATTGGCCTGGCACACATAATTGAGTTCTTTCAGGTTAAATACATGAATGACATGACTCCATTGTAGACGCTTTGATTGTAAAATGAAGCCTAATTGGACCAGATACACCACATTAACAAAAAGCCAACTGAACTCAGAGTTTTAAAAATTCCTAAAATAGCTACCGAAACCCAATGTGTTTCTATTTTTTGATCAAACAGATTTCTCTATGGTCAGAAAAACCTCTTGGTACAAACGCACTCTTTCAGAAACAATAAGAAACGCTTTTGTGGAAGGTCGTGTTTTAATCTTACAAACACAGAGAAATTATTCAATTATCCATCTGGCTTTCTGAAAGGAATGGAATGGCTCCAGCACCACTTCTAAAAATCCCCTTCCTTCCATTTCCAGAGTATACACAGAGCAGGGATCTACAGCCGAGGAGCACACTTTTGCTTTGAGTTTGACAAAGACAATCCCATCAAGTGTGAAAAATCCACCACGGTATTCGTTCTGGAACGGCTAAGTCTCCTATTTTCTGGGCACTACAAAACGCCTAGTCTATCATATTTGTTTCCGACTGCACATTACATCCTTTAACATACCTAACAGTTACTTTCAGGGGAAAATACATTTATAAATGAGCATGGATGTAGCACCCGACAGTCCCTTCTACCCCGCAAACTTTTAACTATGCTCATCAATTACTCCTAACGGTGCAAAGAGTTGGCAGTGTTTAGCCACCATCCTTTCTGAGTTATTCAGCTCGATCTTGCGGCTCATTAAAAGCATCTCTATTTATTTGCTGTGTGTTACAGTCCTTAACTTTGGCACAACACTCCAAAAGAAAGCCCATTTTACTTTTCCCTGTGGTGTTAATTGGTAGAGCATGCTGCCTGCCTCTTCATTAATTATGTCAATGCCTATGAAACTTCCATTTTCATGGGGGTGAATTAACAAGGCTTCTCCGAACAGGGCTGACAAAAAGCCAGCCCGACTGCCTGTGACGATGGGGATAATGAAGGCTGCTGGTGGTCAATGCCACGTTCGGTTGCAAAAGCTCTCTTTGTCTGGCCCCAAAGCCCTCTCAGCCTCTCCTTCTCTTGTGACCACCAGCAGGAAGTAAGCACTTTTGTAATCTGTGCTAGGGACAGCCCATAAGCCTGCCCAGACCCCAGAGATAAGGTTGTGCTGAACGTGCTCTCCGCACGGGGCTGACGACGGTAGGGGAGGTGGGCCAGTTCAAGCCCACCCAATGCAGCCATGGCTTCTGATGCTTCCAGACAGGTTCCTGATTACCTCACTGCAGGGGAAGTGAGAAAATAAAAGGCAATCCCTGCTGAAAACTCCTTTTTTTTTTTTAATCACTCTGAGATGGATGACTTGGGAAATAAGGTAGGAGCAAAAAAACACAGGCACGCACTGCGTAACCCTAAAAACCTTGAGCCAAATCACATCCCCTGGTTAACAAAATCATTCTTTTATTTTTGTGCCTATTTCTCTGCTCAATTACTGCGAAGGTTGGTAAAAGAGTGACACCTAGTTACTGTTTTACTATTTTCTCTCTCAAACCTGCATCGTCCTCTAGAAGCTCCCTGACTGGGATCGGATACAGATTTCAGTCTCCTGGGCCCTCTCGCTCTCTGACTCATGTTCATCTCTCCATCCATCTATCCAGCTCCATCCGTGTGTCCACCGTGACGTCCAAATCGAATGAGAATTAGAGAAAGAAACGTACATGCATAAAGGCCTGGGTAGTCTGTATGTTTTAACTGCTACTCCCAAACACATCTTGGGAAGGTAGAGGACAGTGATTTGCAGAGGATTTAGCTGGAATTATGAATAAAAAGAAAACGTAAGGCCTAAGCTCACTTCCCAACTCCCTGGGTGAAAAAAAAAATCATAGGGTTAGAAAAATCAGCAAGATGGAATGATATAGCCTGGCTTCCAAAGAGGGGACCTGTGGTCAGGTGCGTATACACCCCAACACCCCCACACAAAAAGACACACAAACACCAGCATATACACAAAACATACATATGTGTGTATATGCACGCACTCACACATACAAAGACACGCAAACACACAAACACAGACAGTAGAGACAGTGCGACAGCACTAGAGACTAGAGAAGAGTCCCTAATGAGCTTTCCAAGATCCCCAGGCCTTGACTATTAGGAAGTTCTTTCTGATGTCTCATTGCAGTCTTTCCTGCTATAAATAAACATTTTTTTTTCTCAGAAGAAAGTGAACAGCTACTGTCCAGCAAACACTCCTTCCCATGGTTGAGAAGCAGTTCTACATTTTCTCTTGGAAGCTACATCCTTGATTATACTCTTAGAACCAGCTAGCTCATGACCCTTTTCTGAGGGATAAGTCCAAGGGTAGCAGATGCGGGATTTGGGGGGGGGGGGGTCACAAACACCAAGAAAAAAATGCAGGTTCCAAATATGCAGTGGTTTTGGCCAGAATTCCAGCTGGTACTTTCGTTTACAGATAAGCACATGGACACGTTCCTGAGTCCTCTCCGACTTCGTGTCTTCACATATAAAGCAAGAACGTAATGCCTGTATCACAGGTTTCCTGACAAGAATGAACAAATGACTAGGGGGTAGTAAAACGTAAATAAATATTTGTGAAAAACCAGTAGTCATCAACAGCTGCTCCCCTATGCATTGTGTTCCAACACGGAGAGAATCGGATAAGAACAGTACAGGTTTATGGAGTGCTAATTATGTACCAGACGCTGTGCTAAGCTCTCTACTCACATCATGGTAATTAATTATCGCTGAGACCCATGAGGAAGATGCCATCATGATTCCCATTTTACAGGAAAGAGAATGGAGGCATAGATGAGTCAAACGGCTGGCTGAATTCTTTCTGACAGTACACGGAAGATTTATTGATGCCCCTAAATGACGTGCAGCTTGTGGCATGATCCACAATGACCCAAAATAGGAATAACCCAAATGTGCACCAAGGGGTGCCTAGATCAATAAAATATGGCATATCCATACAAGAGAATGTTCCCTGGCAATACCCACTGTAACCTGGATGACCCTGGGAGACGTGATGTTGAGTGAAAGCCACCAGACACGCAAGGTCGCCCAGTGTGTGATTCTTTGTAGGTCAACTATCCAGAACGGGCAAACCTGGAGAGCAGGCAGCAGATTAGTGGTTGCCTGTGGTTGAGGTGAGGGGTAGGTGAAGGTTAATAAGTTCGAGGATCTTTTGGGATGATGCAAATATTCTCCGCCCCTAGCTTTAATGAGGGGTAACTGACAAAAACTGTATGCACTATATTCAAGGTGTACACGGTGATGATTAGATGTATGCATACTTTGTGGCATAAAAATGCTTTAAAATTAGATTGTGGGGAGAGCTGTGCAACTCTGCAAATGTACTACAATAAAACCACAAAACACTGAATTGGTGAGTTTTATAGTAAGTGGATTATATTGCAATAAAGCTGTTTGATAAACAAAAAAGTCCTTTCTCACTGTACGTGACAAGCTACCCAGACTACCCTACTCATAACCTCATGTGTGCAGGCATGAAACAGAAAGAACTTTTACCAACTTGGCTTTGCGTAGATGGGAACCAACGAGAAATGGAAATACATGAGAACAGAAGAAAAGACCATTATCTCATGGGGTCAGCCATGTGGATTCTGGACTTTATTTGCAGGACCCAGAGAAGTGTGTGTGTGTGTGTGCAGCTGACCCTTGAATGGCAAAGGTTATACTTATATGCAGAGTTTTTTCAAGAAATAAAATAAAGTATTCTCCTCTTCCTTATGATTTTCTTAATAGCATTTTCTTTTCTTTATCTTACTTTATTGTTAAGAATATCGTATATAAGGGCACCTGGGTGGCTCAGTTGGTTAAATGTCCAATTTCAGCTCAGGTGATGATCTCACGGTTTATGGGTTCAAGCCCCGCATTGGGCTCCACACTGATTTGTGGAATCTGCTTGGGATTCTCTCTCTCTCTCTCTCTCTCTCTCTCTCTCTCTCTCCCTGTCTCTCTGCCCCTCCTTGACTTGTACCTTCTCTCTTTCTCTCAAGCAAAATAAATAGACTTAAATGAAAAATACAGTACAAAATATACAGAATATATAATATATGTATTAATTGACTATTTATGTTACTGAGAAATCTTCCAGTCAACAGACTATTATAGTTAAATTCTTGGGGACTCAAAAGTTACATGGGGGCGCCTGGAAGGTTCAGTCAGTTGAGCATCTGACTCTTGATTTTGGCTTGGATCATGACCCCAGTGTTACGGGATCAAGCCCCACATCAGGGCTCCACGCTGAGCATAGAGCCTGCTTAAGACTGTCTCTCTGTCTCTCTCTCTCTCTCTCTCGTTCCCTCTGCCCTATCTCCAGCTCACGTGTGCTCTTTTGCTAAAATAAAAAAAAAAATAAGTTACATGTGGATTTACAGGGGGTTGGCATCCCAACCCCGGCTTATTCAAGAGCCAACTGTATTTGTATATGTGTGTTTGTGTGTGTGCATGGGTGCATTTTCAGCATGTGGAGAAGAGTCTCAAGTATGGAGAGACATGATTGGACATAGATGAAAGAGTATGGCTTGGCTGGCATGGGAGCAAGAGGAGTTCAGGGCTGAGCAAGCAGGAGCCATGGTGGTTTCCTGTCTGAGAGAGACAAGAGGTCTGGAACAAAGGCATACTGTGGTGGACAGAGAGAGAACGGGCGACCTGAGAAGCATGTCAGGACCTGTGACCCAACTAGATGGAGAGAGAGGAGAGCGGGTGATGCAAGAGGCAGGGATGGAGGAGGGTTCAGAGGTGTTTAGCTTGAAACAAGGTCATGCCATGTGCTAACACAGGGATCTATGTAGGGAAACATATTTTCTGGGTAAGATCATTGCATCATTGTGAAGGACATCCTCCTCCCAGGTGCATAAGAAATGAAATTTCATAAGTCCTTCGGGGAAGAAAGATTAGAAGAAAATAGGATGGAAGACATACTCTTGATTAAATTAAGGGACTACATCTGCTTCATTAGAAAACTTCCTTGCTTGATACATGGTCAGAGACCAAGAAAACAAGGTGGCAGGAAAAGCAAAAAGCAAAAAGCAAAAAGCAAAAACAAACAAACAAAAAAGACATTCTCCATAAGGAAGCTCAGAAGCTTCCAGAAAGGATCAGGTTCCAGGCAAGAGGGAAATGTCAAATTCCTTCTCTCTTCCTCCTCAGGACAGTGGAGATTAATCCTGAGCTATATAGTACAAACTTGGAATATTTTACTTCCTTAACAATGCACCACTTTAGAGTTCCTGCATGCCCTCTGGCTGGCAAAGCCCTCTAGCTGTCTTTGAGTCTGTTTCCCTATTTCTGGGCAAGGCTTTTTCAACCCTCATCCATCAGGGAAGTCTATTAGGAAGAACTGGCTTTGGCATTAAATAGATTTGAGTTGGTTTATGGCTCAATCCTTTATTCATGGTGACATCTTGGGCACGTTCCCTGGCCTTTTGGAACCTCAGCTCCCTCATATATAAAATAGGACAATACCAGGGCTGTTAGGATGATTAAATGAGATTTATCCCAAGAGCCCATTCTAGTGCCTGGCACACAGTAGGCTCTACACTGAAAGCTGTGATGGTTACCGTCATCCTCCAAGGCAACGATTTCCCATCTTTTCTTGGCTTGTTTGTTGGCATTATGGGATACCTTTGAGAATTAGAAAAAGCCATGCCCCACACCCTCAATAAATGCTCATGCATGAAAACTCTGAACAGACTTACTGAAGTTGGATCCATAGACCACATTTTAAAAACCTTTGATCTCAGGAAGTGGTTCTCCACTGTGGCTCTCCATCAACCCTCTCTTCTCTAAAATTATCTTTACCTGGTCTGAAGTTGGACACAGACAACACTATTTCTTAAGGTATCCCAAGAGACCCTAATAGGAAAGCAGAATGGAAAACCACTGGTGAAGCGGAAAATAAGGTGCCTCCTTCCCTCTGCTCACGATATTATCCCAAGAGTCCTGCACGTCCCCTGTTTCTGGCAGGGTTTCAAGGTGGTTAGAAGCTCAGACTCTAGGCTCCAGACAACCTACAAACCAGCCACTCTCGACCCCCATTAGCAGCATCATCCTGGCAAGCTATTCAACAATTTGGCTCTTGTTTATTTCCTCTCATCTATAAAAGCAAGAATGGGACAATCATACTGTCTTCCAGGACTTGGGGGAGGACAAAGTGACATGTTCTATGGGATGGTTCTCAAAATATGCATGGCAAAGCAATAAACAGCTCAGTAACAGATCATATGTAACCATTACTGCTTCTGTGACTAATAAGGTCACCATCATCTTTACCATCTTGGCATTGTATCCCTTTATCATCAATAAACTCAAGTATTGATGCCACTGCTTTCTTAAAAAAACAAAAACAAAAACAAAAACAAAAACAAAAAAGCAGCTGCTGAAGATGCCTTATGCCAGAGTTCTCAGCCTCCCAGGGGTTTGAGGCTCCTCTGCTTGGAAAAAGGTCAGTGCCCAGGCCCTAGGGATCCTGACAACGTAGAGAAAATCCGTCCTGGAGTACACCTACATTGTGAATTCCCTACACCCTAAAGTAGCTTCTGCATAGGTTGAAGTATACCTACATGTTTAAAATAGTGTGTTTGGGGGGAGGATGATAATATAACAGGTGTTTCTCACTCATCAAATACTGAACCACTGATGGTACGGCCAACAGATTACGTTCCCTGGGAGTAAAGAATTGTGCCAACATTGGAAAAGCAGAAACAAAGGAATCGTGCACAAAGGTAGATGACATGATGACAAAATCTAGCAGCTTGTGCTTCTCTCTTCCTCTTGACCCTAGATGACTCACTCAAGCTGTCTGCTCCAAGCAACCCTTCTGGACCCACCACCCACACAGGTTAATCACATCACCTTTCTTGTGGTCCCTTAGCTATTCACTGCTGATCCTCGGCTAATCGTCATTCCTTTGACTTGTGTGGAACCTCCCTGGCCCTGCTTTTCCAGCAACAGTGACTCAGCCAGGCAAGGCAGGTTATTCGGGGTGGCTGGATGGGGGTGAGAGGGGGTGGGCAGAAGGGAGGAGGGGTAAGAGAGAAAGGCAATTTACGGCGCCTGTGGGTAGCTGGCTTCTCCCACTGGCACATTTCTAATTTTATTTTGCTTGCATTTATATTAGGAAATGCTGCAACCACAGCGTGCTCAGGGCGGGGACGCACTGGAGGAAGATATGAGGGCTCACAGCCGCCCAGAGACAAGGGCCCAGGGAACACCCTCTCAGGCTTCCTTGTTCAGGCTCCTGCCCACCTGGCTTGTGAGCTGAAGAGGAAATGTCCCCAAAAACCACCAGTGCAGGAATTACCGTAACTTAGGTTCTTGCTCATTTCCCCTTGGAAACAAAAGAGGTTAGCGTTGCTTCCCAGGTGTGGCTCTAGATTCCAGCAACATGCTCTTTCTCCCTCATTTCAGATTCATGGGATGCTTTTTACATGGAAGATGTTCCCTGGAGTTTTTACTGTTTCCTATATTTATTAATGATGAAGCCCAAGAGCCCAGGATTTCTGTTTCTCTGACAGCTACCAGCCCAGGGGTTAAAAGCTTGGATTTGAAGATCGCACAGACCTACTTTTTAATCCAGTGCAACCTGGGACATATCATTTAGCCTCCCTGAACCTCCTTATAGATAATATGAGGATAATAATTGGGATAAAAACGTAAATAATACACGTAAGAACCTCAGTGGCATGACTGACACCCATGGAGAGTACAATGGAGGAGGGCACTTGTCATCGCCATCATTAGGAAGGTCAATTTTATGTGTTAACCTGATTAGGCACCTGGTTATTTGATCAAACACCAATTTCCTTCTTGCTGTGAAGGTATTTTGTTGATGGGATTAATGTCAGCGATCAGGTGTCTCTTTAGAGTAAAGGAGATTATCCTCGGAAATTTTGGTGGGCCTGATCTAATCTGTGAAAAGCGCTAAGAGCGGAACTGAAGCTTCCTTGAGGAAGAAGAAATTTCTTCTCCTGTTCACTGCCGTGTCTGCTGCTGCCCGAGAGCTCAGACTGCTCCTCCTGATGGCCTGCCCTCTGGATTTCAGACCTGCCTAGCCGGCCCCCACAATCACATCAGCAAGTCTTTACCAGAAGTCTTTTATATTTCAGGTGTGTTTCAATTTGTGGGGTCAGTCCTTCCACATTCTCCATGGGAACACACTTAGGGTGGGATGATGTATTACTTTGCCAGAGCTGTCTTAACAAAGGACCACAGACTGGGGGCTGGGGGCCTAAACAACAGAGATTTATTTTCTCATGAATCTGAAACTTCAAACATTAGGACTTCAGCATATGAATTTGGAGGAAACATAATTCAACCCCATAATAGATGGTGAGAGAATTCGTGGTAATCTGCTACCTTAGCTCCAGTAAGATCCCTGCCTCCAAAAGCCAAATTCCAGAGATAAATAACAATACTCAGTCTTCCAGTCTGAGTCTCTTCCATTATTTGCTGCAGAGACCACACAGGTCTCTTTCCATTATTTGCTGCAGGATTGGTGATGCCTAAAGTTGCACCTAACTAGAAAGCATGGCACGCACTAAGTTCAGTGCGTGATGGACAAAATAAATTCCACTTACAAGAGGCCCCAAATAGGCAACTGATGAGCTTTCCTAAGACACAGAGACAGGGAAGGAAAGCCCCTTGGAGTTGGCCTCCACTGCAGCAGTGGCTCTCTCCCGTAAATAGAAGTAAGATGGTCTCTGGTGACAGATGGTGGCCGACCGCCCTCCATCAGTGCAGGTTCTAGCACAAAGCCACTTGAACTGGGTCCAACAGACAGATTAGCCCTGCATGGGCTGGAAGCGACTGCCCTACTTGCTACTCAATGGTCGGGTTCTATTAAAAAAAAAAATGTAAGAACTTTCTTTACTACCATCTTTCTTCAGGTTACAGAAACAGTCCCTACCACCGACCACTGTTTTACTGTACGACTACACAGTCCTAGTATCACTGATTACCCATCTGGGCCCAAATTGGAATGGCCCTATTTCCATTTCATTACTTTTTGTAGCAAGATCAGTAATTCAATCACGTCATCATTCAAGCAATATTCACCGGATCGTCTGTCATGTACCAGGCACCGTTAGGAGCTGATCCGGGGTGTGTCGGATTCGCTTTTAATAAAGCTTCTGTTAGGGCTTTTTTTATGCTGTGGAGTCCCTCTTTCCACCATTCATGTGAGTCTAATGGAAAGTGGAGTAAGGGTTCTTGGAAGGGACGGTGGAGCACTAATGAAAAGCATGTTCTGTCTGCTCAGAAACATGCATGGTTGATCAACCCGAAGCTAGCTGAATGAAGGGCCAGAGCGTGACCAGAGGAACCACCATAAAGCCTGGCTGATGATGCAGCGTACATGGAAGTGGACAGCTATGTAAGAGACAAAGGTAATGAAGATGCTGTAAAAGAAAATACAATGTAAACCTCTTGCTGATCAGCGAAGAAATGCCATTAAGATGGATGGGGTTATTTGAAGGCTCTATAGAAGCACATACACATCTGTCTGGTATTTCCATAAAGCCCTTGAAGTCGCTGGGATGAGGAATGAGATTATGATGAGCTACAAAGGGCTAAATTGGCTGCAAAAGGCCATGAAGCCCTGAGCACTGTGAGTGAGCCTATAACACAGAGAGGGGATAGACCGTGGCCATAGAAAGAAAGAAACCGGTGTTCCAAGTCAAGATGATTGCTCCTGCCTCCCCAGCTTTTTTTCAGATAACGGCATTGTTTGATTCTTTAGAAATCCCAACCTAAACACACAAAAAAGAACTGCCTGCCTTTTAAAATGTGTCTGTGCTAAAATGCTCTCCTTCGAGTTCTTCCATTGCATATTTCTTCTTGGCCAGGAGCTGGGAATTCAGTTATGGGAAATCTCATAGTAAATGTCGTGGCCATGTGTTTGTCACTTCGTAAATCCTCACTTTGTGCTTGACAGGACTCCAAGATCACCTTTTAAAGCTAATCCAGCTGAGGGATAAGACAGCATTCTTAACACTTCAACTGGAGTACAATATGACTGGCAATAAAATCTGCCTTAACCCATATGATTGGCAGAGGGTTATGGTATGGTGGGCAACACACTTTGGAGAGCTTGCAAGTTTCTCTCTTACAAAAAAAGGAAAATACCCGTAGACAAATGCCCTAATTGCTAACAACGCTATCAGTGTATTTCTAAAGGGTCTGGTAGGTGTATTGAGCAATGTAAAGTAAGACACATTACACTGCATACAATCTCAAAACTCCCACTTACTCCCCATCTTTTACTTAGCCAGATCCTTGCAGTGCAAACACCAAAATATCAAGACATTATTCCTTACTAAATCTATTTTACCTGTTAAGTTTGCCTAGAAAGATAATCAGTCTGTATCACCTGGCTTATTCTGACACTAAATATCACTATACAGGGGGGATTATTTTTCCAAATTAGACGGTAATGTAAGTGTTTACCTAAATCTGCTAAGCATTTTATGGAGTTCCTGATGTTGGTTCAACTAAAACAAAACATTCGACTCTGATCAGGGTGGCCAAGGCACACCTGTGTTCAAAGAACACCATCTGCTATAGACGCATCATGCTGTCAACAGAATCATATGAGAAAGCCAGACGATCTTCCTGTATTCCACCACAAAAGCTGAGGAGTAGGCAGTAATGACTGTCTTGCTTTCGGATGTGTAAGCAGAACGTTATTTGCTCCTCTGTAATTGCTACACACATTTCCCTTGTGGTGAGGTACCAATTCTCCCAGAGACAATCACTAGGGTCCATGTACTCACCTTTGCCCTTTTTAGAAGACTCAGCAGCCTCCTTTTCTTCCTAGTCCTTCTGCCTATCACCAAGACCACAGGTTGAATGACCAGGTTTATGTCAACACTATTAATGACTACAAAGGCATGAAAATCCAGTTTTCAAAATGTGTCATACATTATCAACACATATGGCAGAAATATAAACATGGTGGGCGGAGACATACAATTGAAAGTTTTGCATTTATCTCTGTAAGTTTTCACTCAGTTGGAATTTTCCAAAATATTCATCTGGCCAATGCTCATCTCTTGCTATTTTCTTCATCTCTCAGCCTCTGTCTTAATATCACTGGGGGAGGGGCAGAGAGGAAGCAATATAAGGGAAATCAAAATTCCATGAGATTGAGTTTCTACCTCAACCTCCTAGGGGGGTGGCATAATGCCCCCCAATGCCCCCACCTCTCTGCCTGCCCCCACCTCTCTGCCTGCCCCCCCATACACACGTGAAATAGCTTGAAGGTAAAGTTGCATTATTCTTCAAGAGGGGTATGGAGTTCTAAAGGGCAGCCCCTGAGAAACCATGAGCACAGGAACATGGAGAAAAGTAGGGCAAAAATGAGAAGGGTGGTAGTTTTCCATTGAGCCATCGGAGTGATATGCTTTTAATATGCATGAGGTCCTGTTACACCCCTACGTGAAACAGACCAACAGTGAAATCCATATGTAATAGGGCATCAGAAGCCCTATAAGGTATATCCCCACCTGCCTCTTCTTCCTTACTCATGTCTCTTTTTGCCTGCAAGTCACCCCCACTCCCAATCCACACGGGTCTCTTTCATCTTTCTGGAACATGCTGACATCCTTCAGCTTTAGGGCTTTGTCCTTCTGTCCTTCCATGTTAGCTTTTCCTTACCCTGACCTTTGCATGGAGGCATCTTCCCAACCTTCCATTTCAGCTGGCTACCCTCCATAAGTTCTTGAATATGCCCTATCATCTCTCACTGTGGCAGGGACAATTTATTCACTGATTTTATTTATTTACTTTTGGGGGTATATCTGTCAGCACAACACTAAACTTCAGGAGGGTAGGGACTTGTACGTCTTATTTACTGGCTCATTAGGCACAAAATTGCATGTCTGTTGGATGACAGGAGTGGCTCGCCCATGGTCCACTGAAAGAGAAGAGAAAAGAAAAGTGAGGAGAAGGAGATGAATGGAGAGGAGAGAATGGGAAGGGAAGAAGGGAGAGGAAGGGGAGAGAAGGGGAGGAAAGGGTTGGGGGATAAGAGGAAGGATAGAGGTCACCATGTAAAGGGGGAAAACTTCCAGTCAGCACTCCCTGAGAACACTAAGCAACTTTGAAAAACAAGGCTGCTACTAACACTGACTTCTAAATTGCTTCTAGGACTGTGATTCTGCCATCATCTCTAACTTGATATTAAAAAGTCGCTATGCACAATGGCCTGGGTGATGTTGCATGCTCAGGGTAGGTCTGAGAAAGGGGTGATGAGCTAGAGGCAGGAACAGAACATTGGAATGGGTGGTGGTAACTGTGAGAAAGTACGGAGTCCTTCCAGGCGTCTGCAGCTACCCGGAGGGGCACTGAACTTCCCACCGCCCATGGATAAAGGATGAAGCTGGTTTAAACATAGAAGGCTGGAGAAGTTCGAGGTACCCAGACTGCAGATCTAAATGTTAATCAAAGATTGCGACAGTCTTAAAATATAATGTGAGTGATGTTTGAGAACACAGCACAGCTTGTGCAGCCCTATGTAAAGCAGATGCAAATCATATGTAAATGTGCATGTGTCCTCCTTGACTAGTTCTGACTTCAGCCCCTCCCCCCCCCCCCCTCCCCCCCCCCCCAGGATTGGCTCTCCGGACATCCTTAAATTTCCAGTTAAATCAGTGGATGGGGAGTCTCTCACTTTTCAAGGCAGAAGGCTGCCTTTACTGGGTTTGAAGGGGCTTTTGAGAAAGAGTCATTAATAAGCTGATATTTGCAGAGGGAAATGGGAAACACAGAGACACCATTTGCCAGTGAGAAGGTGGGCTGGGTTGCACAGATAAAGACACCTGCTCTGAGCTTTGAGAAGGATAGACGAGGTGGTACTGGCTGAGAACTCACTGCAATCCCAGGGGCAAGCAACCCATATTGATTTTTTTTTCCTTTTTTTTTTTTTAACTGCTAAAACATACAGGACATAAAATTTACTATTTAAGCTAGCTTTAAGTGTACAATTCACTGGAATTAAGTACATGCATATTATGCAACCATCACCACGATCCTCTCCAGAACTCCGTTCACTTGCCAACGTTGAGACTCCGTACTGATTAAACACTAACTCCTCATTCTCCCTCAGTCCCTGGCAACTACCTCTCTACTTTGTCTATGATTCAAACTACTCTAGATGCCTCATATAAGTGTAACATGCAGTATTTGCCATTTTGTGACTGGCTTCTTTCACTCACCATGATGTCTTTAAGGTTCATTCATGTTGCAGAATATGTCAGAATTTCATTCCTTTTTGAGGCTGAATAATATTCCATTGTATGAATATACTACATTGTATGAATTATCCATTCATTTATCAGAAGACACATGGGTTGCTTCCACATTTTAGCTATTGTGAATAATGTTGCTATAAACATGGATGTACAAATACCTCTTCAAGATCTTGCTTTCAATTCTTTTGAAACAATTCACAAGTCAATTTGCTAAATGATATGGTAATCCTATTTTTTTGAGAAACTGTCATATTGTTTTCCACAGTAGCTTCACATTTTACATTCCCACCAACAGAGCACAAGTGCTCTGATTTTTCCACATCTTCACCAATATTTGTCATTTTTGGTTTTTCTTTTCCTTCTTTTCTTTCTTTTTTTAGTGGTAACCATTCTAATGGATGTGAAGTGGTATCTCATTATGATTTGGTTGACATTTCCCTAGTGATTAGTGAGAGGAGCATCTTTTCATGTGCCTATTGGCCATCCGTATACCTTCCTTGGAGAAATACCTATTCAAGTTATTTGCCCATTTTTGATTTGGGCTTTTTGCTGCTGTTGAGTAACCCATGTTGGTTTTTTTGCACACAGTCAAGTGGCTCTAATAGGTAGACTTGTGAGAGATTCTTCCAAAGGCAATATAGAGCTACATCTATGCTAATCCTTCTACCATAGATTGTTTGGGTTTTCACTGACTTCCCAAATTGCTCTAAATTCTGAGTGCTACCTCCAACATCAATCCCACAATCGACTCTGGCCAGGAGGTCTACAATCACCACCTAAAAGATCTTTCTGACTTCCTGCTTGTTCTGCCCACTTTCTACATTGCAGCCAGGATGAGCTTTGTAAAGAAATATCAGATCATTCTCCTGCCTATATCAAACTAAGAATTTCCTGGCTTATTCAGAATAAAACCCATATTTCTTAGCATGGCCTACAAGAACATACAGGGCCTGGTCTTTCCTGTCTCTCTGACATCATCTGGTGACATTCTCTACATCTTCTACCACTTTCTGACCATTCTGACATTCTTTTGTTTCCTGGTTATGCCACGTTGATCACGTCAGCACCTGGCATCCCCTTGGCTTGAAGTGTTCCTCCTCCAGATCTGCACATACCTGACCCATCTTGCCATTGATGCCTCAGAGAGTCTCTTCCCTTCCCATTCCAGAGTAGCCTCACCTCTTAGCCGGTTCGTCTCTCTCCCATCTCTCTTTGTTGCCCACAGAGAAGGTTTCGCTTTCTGAAATTATTTTATAATTGTGTCTTCTTCCTCAAACTCACAAAATTGGGTTTGGTTGCTATTTAGAGTTCTGAAATAACAGGGGCTTAAACAAAACATACGTTTATTGCTCTCTCCCCTAAAAGAAGTCTGGGGCGAGGCAGTCCATGGTAAATCTTGTTGACCCTTCTACTTTTTTTTTTCACCACCATTCTTAGGATATGGAATCCATCCTCAAAGTGGCCTCAATAACACATGGTTTCATATAGGAGAGAGAAAGGGGTAGAACACAAGAATGCTCCTGGCATTGTGAGTCAGCCCCTATTAAAGGGATTTCCCAGAAACAACACCTAATAATTACCATTGCCATCTTGCTGGTGATCCCTCTCTGTTAGGAAAGCTGGAGAACACAGTATTATTTTCCTTTAATCTGGACATCTTGGCTGTGACTAAGGGGCCCATTACCAAGGGGTCAATTACTAAGAAAGAAGGGATAAGTGGCTATTGGAAAGGCAGCTGGCAGTTTCTGTCACAATTCCTTCTTGAATGCTTTTCCTCTACCAGAAAATACGAGCTCTACACAAGCAATGATCTTGTCCATGTGGGGTAATACAGTATCCCCAGTGCATGTTTCAGTGGCTGATGGGCACATCATAAACACAGGTGCAGTAACATTTGCTGATCAAAAATGAAGCACAGTAGTGACTTTTACTTTCCAACGTGACGTTTAAGAACACACATGGATTCTTTCTGCCTTTCAGATTCTATGATAAGACAGGCTAATTAAGTGTTGCCATAGGCCCACCCTCTTCTCCATTCCCCTCCCTGGGAAAATCCACCTGTCTTAAATCTGAGAGCCATAGGACCATTCTTATCATCTGCAAGAGGCATGGCGCTTCCTTTCTAGAAATCGCTGCCTCCGAGAATTTAGCATTATGTTCCACATGGAGCCAATTTGCAGGCCAGAATAACTCAAACCTCTTCTTACTGATGCCGTGTGTTAATGTCCCTGACAATAAAATGTTGCTACGGCCTGGCTTCTAGCCTCTTCTCTGGAATTTTCCAGAAATCTGGCTCTATCAATGCTGCTGTCTACATTCTGAGCACATTTAAGAATGGCTGATTGCAAAAGCGGTCCCACAGTGTTCTTTTAGTTTAATTTTGCTCAAACACCGCTCAGACTACAGGCCAATGTCATGTGAAATGGGCTGTCATCTCTCCAAATAAAAGCACCCAAAGGTATGACAAGTGTTTGGTTGTGCTGAAACTTCCAAACCTTCGGGCGCCTGTTACCTAGAACACACAGACATCCATTTCCAAAGACGTTTTAAAGTGCATGATTCAGGGCCCATCTCGAAAACATTTCTCATCTATTACTTTTTAACCGATTACCATTCGATTTTTCAAATGATAAAACAGGAAAACCTTTAAACACTCAGTGGATCCTGAATTATTAAACATAAAAGGGCACTTTGGTGTATTTATTATCACACTGGAGGAAATCTTGTCTGGTTTAAGCTCTTAGCTCCTTAAAACATCCCCTCTACGCTGAAGTGGAGTTAAAAATGCATTGCCATAAAACTCCATCCATTTCCAATTTTCTCATCATTGGTTTCTGACATTATGAGCTGTCACCTTCCCAGGTTGCAACTTCCCTGGGGAGGAGGATGGCCATGTGATGTTGGTGGTCATACTTCACTGGCCTCTTGCAACTGAAAATGAGGGCTGGTTCTCGGAGCCGCCTCCTTTTCCACTCTCCGAATGGTCTTAGCTTCTTCAAGGATCAACTTCTGGGGGCTTCTTGCAAGCACAGTCCGTACCGGCAAACTGTGTGCAACTCAGAATGCTCATTTCCTTGGAACCTATGCTGAGTTTTCTGCACTAGTGCCTTTTTTTTTTTTTAATGGAGGTGATATTCACATTATGTGAAATTCGCCATGTTAAACTACAATGTAGCGGCACTTAGCACATTCACATACTGCGTGAAGCCACCTCTATTTAGTTTCAAGATATTTCCATCATCACCAAGGAAAATCCCATTACCTTTTGAACTGTCACTCTCTAACTCCCCCTCCCCTAGGAACCACCATTGTGCTTTCTGTCTCCATGGTTTTTCTATTCTGGACATTTCATATAAATACAATCATACAATGTGTGACTGTCTGTGTCTGGCTTGTTTCGCTGAGCACCATGTTTCCAGGTTTCATCCATGTTATTGAATTTATCAGCACTTCATTCCTTTTTGTGACTGAATAATATTCCATTGTATGGATATACCACATTATGTTCATTCATTCTTCCACTGATGGGTATCAGGGTTGTTTCCAACTTTTGTCTATTGTGAACAATGTATGAACCTATATGTACAACTTTTTGTTTGAGGACCTGGTTGCTATCCTCTTGGGTGTATTCCTGGCAGTGCAGTTGCTGGGTCAGATGGTAACTCTATGCTTTTTGAGGAACTGTCACCTATTTTCTACAGAGTAACAGTAATTTTCGTTCACAGGTTTTAACACTCCTTTCTCTTGATGCCATTTTTAACTTTGTGCTCAAGAAAAGATCACTCCAGAAACAGAAAGAAGCTCTGAAATTCCCAAAAGCAGGTGTTAAAATCAACAGCAAGCTCACCTCTCCCTGCTTCAAATACAACAACAGGAAGCATGAGATGCTCAGAGCCATATTTTTTCTTATTCCTTTTCTCTGTCCCATAGGAGAACAGCTGTGGGAGAGGCTTAAAGGAACCACATCATACTTCGTTCCAACAGCCTGGCGAAAGCAGAGGATGCGGGGTAAAAGGCCTGTTGAAGGGGGGGAATGTAGGGAGAAAGGACAATTAGGGGAGACAGAGAAGGAATAATGCGTGTGTTGAGGTGTTAGGAGAGAGAGATGAACAGCCTGGCTACTCAGACCGGCTGTGGCATACACCTTTGAAATGGAGCCTTTTAAATCCTCTTTAAAAATCACCCTGACTTGCATACCAATATGATGCCACTGGCTTTATATATTTCAGATAACCCAACTTCCCCTCTGCACGCCACTCCAACTATATTTAGCGGTACATATTTATCTTTGCTCAGAATTCCACTTCCCTTTCCCTTTGCAAATGCTGTCCTCCTTGCCTGAAACATCCTTCCATAAATCATCCATCTGGAAATGCCCACCTATCCTCAACACCCTGTCCGGAAATCCCCTGTCTCCTCCAACCTTCCAAGATACCCTTCTCAGCCTGATCATTCAGTTTTACTTCGAGTTACACAGGCCTGTCTGTTCTTCCTAACCAAGTATTCTTTGAGGGTAGGGATACCAGCTTCCTCTTAAACATGGAGATACAAATATTTACTTCTCAGGGTCGTTGTCGGGATGAAGTGAGCTCATGCATGTAAAGAGCACAACCTTGGACGTTGTAGGTACTTAATAAACATTTGTGAAGTATGTGGACCTTTGGATTATTGCACTTCAAGGCCGTCAATGGTCTGAACAAAAGACTCTTGATTGGGCACTGAGAAGTAAGTGGGGAAAATGGGGCTAGGTCAGGAAGAGGGGTACAGGGCAAGGTGGAGAAACGATCTGCTGAGAGCTCTTCAGGATGGAAGGTGAGAGTAAACTTAGCATGACCAGTGCCCAGAGCAGCACTCTGACAACACACACAGGTGCTCAGTATTGAGCCAGAATAACTATTATTACTGTTGTCACTCTGACTATTGGGCATGCTGATGCAGACTTCAAAATTGCTAAACCAAGCCTGTGCTTTTGCTTTCTTTGAATGAATAAAACAAGGAACTGGGGGATCCTGGGTGGCTCAGTCGGTTAAGTGCCGACTTCGGCTCAGGTCATGATCTCACGGTTCGTGAGTTCGAAGCCCACATCCGGCTCTGTGCTGACAGCTCGGAGCCTGGAGCCTTCTTCGGATTCTGTGTCTTCCTCTCTTTCTGCTCCTCCCCTACTCATGCTCTGTCTCTGTCTCTCAAAAATAAACACTAATTTTTTTTTTTTTTTTAAAGAAGGAAGAGTAGGAAAGGGAAGGAGAAGAATAGGATGAAGCCATGAGGGAGGGGAAGCACCAAAACAGTAACCAATGAAGCTTCAAAACCTCCTCTGCAAGGCTGAGCAAGATGATGTTCACATTCTCCACATGCTCTGGGCCCAGGAGAAACTCCTTAGATCCTGCCACAAACAGAAATGCAGCCAAGAACGAAAGGAAAAGCCTGTCACATGTGCTAAGCTACATTCAGTAATCCATTTATAAGGGATATAAGCCAAGCACCTTTCTTTAAACTGTGAGCATCTTTGGTACACATTAACCCTTCCAAATGTGTGCTGTTGGGTCATGGTATTGTTCTACCATATCAGATGGCAGATGTGGTGCCAGATGTCAGGTGCCTGTCCCTGCCCATGCAGTGATGCTCACCTCGTCTGACCTGTAATTTATGTGGTGGACAAAAAGTTTGCACATGAGTTCCTTGCTAGAATTGGTTAGGGTTGACAGCACAACCAGTATTCTCACAAGAAACCATATCCTGCAAGCCTGTGAGATAAGCAATGTAAGAGGATGAGGCTTAGTAAGAGACATTCTTTCCTATCACCAAATAAAAGGCTATCCCGGGAAAGCTGGACCAGCAGCAGAATACAAGCTCAGCTCCTGATATAGCAAGTCCAACCCCATGCTCGATTCAAGGCACAAAACACAGTGAGGCTAACAGAGAGTAAGAGCTTTTAAAAAAAGGTCATAAACTAGGGGTTTTAGAAATTTTGGTGCTAGAATTAGCAGAACAATGAACGGCAAGCAAATTAAAGACCACAGGGCTCAGTGGTCAATCAAATTTAATGTTGAAAAAAATTTTATGTGCCTCCGCTTTCAAAATCCAAAGAAATTACGTATTTCTGGTGACGAGGTGGAAAAGAAAATAGACTGAAAGATAGTTGAGGAACTTGCAACTTAGTAAAGAACAGCCCTTTAGAGATTACAGCCAACACTTTGAAATCTTCAGCCCCAAAGAATCAGATGTTCCCAAACCTTAGCCATCTTTCTGCCACTGTCGCTAAATGGCCATCATGTGTCATAATGATAAACTATCAGCTGCTTAATATAACTTTACACTGGTGTACTTGGTTTCCACTAAACACATTATTTTTACAAGGCGACTTTATACCAATACTATAAATGGAAAAGAAAAAAAAATAGTATCACTTATTCCAAATAGAGACTAACCATAAAATAAGTACAACGCAATCACAAGTTATTAAAATCTTCTACCATTACCTGCAGACACTGAGCCTGAGGCCTCTATTTTAATATTAAAAATGGGGATCATCAAGTATTAGAGAGATGTTTAAGATGCCCTAGCACCACACGAAAAGTTTCTCAATAACATAAACAGGAAAATGGAAAGAAAATTCAGAACAGAATAACTCTGTCCCCAAAGGATTGGTTTAATGTTATTTAATAGCATCTCTGTGTCACCTAAGTCCATAATAATCTGATAGGATTTATACGTTGGGAAAGACAGTTTCCAGACAATACTTTTCTTAAAAAAAAAAAAAAAAAAAAAAAAAAAAAAGATGGACTCCTGTCTTTTCGACTGCTATTAGGATATCTCCTATTTCTAGCTACCTCTCTAAGACAACTTAGTCTTTCACTTTCTCCTTACTGTGGTGACATTTCTCCCAATTTTAAATTAACTAAATATACTACCATAATCTATGCTAAGCTTTGCTATGCCAGAGCAAAGTGCTAATATACCAGATTGTTATTTCAGACATGGACCTCATACCTGTACTTCTCTGCCCTGTTACACACCAGCTATATGACACTGGGCAAGTTCATATCTCTCTGCAAAGTCTCCTCATCTATAAAGCAGGGTACCAGGTAGTACCCAGCTCATTAGATTGAGTACTATGTAAAATGTAAAATGCTTATAGCAATGCCTGGCACATGTAAGGACCATATCACCATTTGCTGTTATACTGAATACTTGCCTGTTTTTGTTTCCTGTTCCCACTGTAACAAATTAGCACAAATGTAATGGCTTAAAACAACACAAATCTATGAGCTTACAGTTCTGTAGCTCAGAAATCTGATTCAGGTCTCGTTGAGCTAAAAGTAAGGTTGGTGGGCTTGGGTTCCTTTCCGGAGTCCCTAGGGGAGAACCTGTGTTCTCGCCTTTTCTGGAATTCTAGAGGCTTCCTGCATTTCTTGGTGCCTGGCTCCCTTCTATGTTCAAGAGAGCAACTGCCTGTCAAGTTTTTTTCAGGGCACTTCCCTCTTCCACTTACAAGGACCTTTGGAATCATATTGAGCCCATCCAGGTAATCCTGGATAATCTCTCCATCTCAAGATCAGCTGATGAGCAAGATTAATTCTATTTGCAGCCTTAATTCTTCTTTGCCATGTAATCTAACCTATTCACAGTCTCCAGGGATTAGAATGTGAATATATTTGGGGTATATGGCATTATATTACCTACCACACTGCCAAAGTGTGAGAAAGCTCTCGACACAAAGAACAGAAGACATGGTCTTTCTCTCTGCTTTTATGTTGTTCTCAAAGAGTGTGTAAGACTGTCCCAGAGGGATGTGTCAAGCAGGTGACCCCTGAACATAATCTCCTACCAGTATGTTTGATATGTCCCACATTTTCCTTTTATTGCTTATAAAAATACTTTTAACTTGAAATAGTTTTAGATTTACATAAAGACTGCAAAAAATAACAGGAGAATTCGTGTGTATCTCTTATGCAGCTTCCCCTAACAGTACACTACAGTGCTCCAAGCCAGGAAATTCATACTGGGACAACACTGGTAACTGAAATGCAGATCACGATGGGAATTCAGTAGTTTATTCCACGTATCTCCCTTTTCTGGGCCTGGATCCCATCCAGGGTCTCACCTTGCATTTTGCTGTTATTTCTCTTTACTGTTCTTACAGTTGACATTCTAACAAGTCAACATTTGGTTGAAGCGAATGGTGCCACCAAGTACTTGCCTGGCAGAATAATGTCTATTCCAGGGACCTTTGGGCTCTGCAGGTATGTGTATCTGCAGCCTCTAGGTAAGCATTGCTAGGATGCTGAGAAGCCCCAATCCAGCAACTTTCAGAACCACCCGTCCCCAAGTCTCTTAGATGAACCCTCCCCCCAAATACTGCACTTCCCCTAACTTCAGATTCACAAATGAACTCTCCCCTTTCACAAACACCAACAAGCTCCCGTGAGGCCAAAACAACAAAATGGCAGGAAAGCACAGGAGAGTCTAAGATGTTGGGTAACAGGAGACCAGCAATCCTTCTCACACTCCCCCATTTCCCTCCTTCCTTCTGGTTTTGAAAACAGCTCGTGGAATTGTACAGAAAGGGCATCAATAGATTACAAACTGTTTCCCTCTAATAAAACGTTAAACGATGTTGAAAATTAATCACCAGGGCCATCATGCTGCCCTCCTCAGAGGGAGACGGCTCGGGAAATTTAATAAATTATTATCACAATGATGTTCCTATTATAGAATTTGCATTTCATTCCCAAGGCCTGCATTCAGCCTCAGAGTTGCCTGATGATGGCTAAGAAAACTGAATGGACTCTTTTGCCTTAACGGTTGGAGGGCCCTGCTTACAGTGGTCCATCAAAGGGTATATGGGCTTCATACTTAATTATTTCAGTGTCTGCTCTAACCCCCTTCTGTATAATTTTGGTTTCTTTAAGACAACTAAAGACCGTATTGAATCGTGAGAGTGCCCTCCTGCCGGAAACACGCACTGTAATGATATGCCTAGCTTAAAAGCAAATCTAATCTACTTGCTTATTAAATTTAAATGTGTTTAAGGCTGATATGGTTTGAAGATGATATGTAAAATAACAGCCTCCATGGTTATAAATGTCAACTCTAAAAATTATATGCAATATAACATACAAAATAAATGCTGCTTCATCTTTACATTCCACTGTGATCAATTCATTAAACGATGTATTACAAGCCACGAGGACGGTTGTACAACGCAAGACGCCATTTGTCACAACATATTCCAAAGCACCCAGGAAATGCTGTGGAGATCTTTTGTCAGCAATGGATGATAGTTCTTATTAGAAAGAGGGGGGAAAACAGCTTTTCGATGTACCATGAGCAGAATTACTTCTCCAATCAAATATTAAAGACTGGGGAAATCCATTCTTAAGGCAAAGTTCCATATTTACAAAGTGGGACTGGGAAAAAGGGGTTTCTTAGAAGAGAGGACTGGCTATAAACAGTTAAGTATGATGGTAAAGAATGAAGACAGAGTTCCCCTGAGTTATGAAGCACAGTTTCATAATGTTCAGATCATACCGAAGGAGTCCCTAAGCTGGAATGATCACAGCAGGATCCTATGTGAATGTGAGGAGGGGGCATATAATATACACCTTGGGCCCCTTTTTCAAGCCTCTAATGGAGAAGACTGGGAGAAGCCTGGGAATACCCATTTTTTTCTAAAAAAAAGAAAAAAGCTTCCTTCATTATTGTCTGAATAGTTAACATGCTCTGAAGCATAACCAAGCTTTCCTTAGCACGTGCATGCAAGCATGTGCATGTGTCTATAGACAAGTCTGTTTTAACTCTTAAAACAGATGAACGACACAAAAAGATACAATGAATATGAACTCTGTGTGCTCCAGTGAACAACACGCACTACACAGAACCACAGTGGGAGGAGAGCAATACTCCCTATCAGCCGATCTGCTGGTGGAATACTTCAAGTGTTGCTAACTTCTGGCCAACTATATCCCTTTGTATGCCCAACCCCTTCAATTTAGGTCTTCTAACTTAGGTCACTTCCCATATCCCTTTAGCTCATAATCTAGAGATCAGAGTTTTATTCAGGAAAAAAAAGTATCTGGCTGAAAAGTCAAAATCTCTGTTGGGAATTTATTGAACAATGAGGAGGATCAATGCTTATAAAGCCTAACAAAAGAATGAGGGCAGTTGACTCTGGCTGAAAGGATTTTTATTTTAAATTAAAAAAAAATTATAAATGCATTTAAATTTAATTGTGCTAAGCACAAGCTTCTCTATCAATGGTATTCTACTCCTTAGTGACCTTTTAGGAAGTCTTGAGACTTTTTTTAATCAGTCAACAAAGAACTCTGCATTTGGGGCGCTCATTGATGTCCTGCCCAATCCTATTTCAATCAGGATAATGATCCTTTTGTCTTCTGTATTTGAGTTGGACCCATCCAGACACACAAGTAATCAGGATATAGATGGGCTAGGATAGATTCTTCGAGAAAACTGGTGGAAAGAAATAAAACTTTATTACTAGATGTACTGGGAAAGTTATGCAGATTGCCCGCAGGTGTCTGGGAGTCGTGAGGCTGCTGACCTGGACTTCCCCAGTGATTTACAACCTACAGTATCTTCCTCCCAGTGGTAGGCTGGTTTAGAAAGTAAGAGATTTAATTGAGAGATTTAATTAAGAGATTGGTAATGGGATAGAGATAATTATGCCTCACAGAGTGCCTCATGTCCTCTGGTGTGTGTGTGTGTGTGTGTGTGTGTGTGTGTGTGTGTGTGTGTGTGTTGGAAGGAGGTGTTTTGGAGTGGGGCAAATACATTCCTGGAATTGGGGAAACGAATTGAATCAGTGTGCCCTGAGAGCATGCTCACTATGGAGATGCCACCCTCCCAGGCTTCATCAGATAGGAATCACTCAGCCTTCCCTCTGAATGCCCAAAAGTCTGGATCTGCCTCTGGCTAGAGTTCCTGAACCAAACCTTCATTGGATGGTTTATCCTGCTTCCCAGGCTACAGTTACAGCCCTCCATAGTGTCAAAGAACCTCCTCCAATCCCTAGCTGTCTGCTGGTCTCTATGCTGTGTCCTTAACCATTTCTTTGAAAGATCCTAGCTCTGGACTTGCACTTTTAACCACAAACTCAATGTCATTCCTCTATTCCTTTGCAGTATGCCCTACGCTATCTCTCATGGCTATACTTTCTGCAGTCGTGAGACAGATCTGCATCAGAACCCCCAAATGATATGGGGACATAAGCAGCTCAGGATGGCAGTACCGAAAGTGCTGTGCTGAGCCAATGCTCATGGGACAAGTCAGTAGTGTGATCTGCCGTCTGCTTAGACTATAAAAGAACACTCAGGGAATGGGGTGGGAGAAAATTATACATGCGTGTGCGTACACACACACACACAGACACATACACACACACACACACACACACTTCCTGCAGGACTTCAGTTAGGGTCTGTTAGACCCCTCTAACAGGCAGTTAAAAGCTTCCTCCAAATGGCATTTTAAAACTAATTGCAATGCAAATTTCAACTTTAGAGTTTTTAACAAAACCCTACTCAGACAACATCAGAGTGTTTTAATGCAAGACTTACAAAGCCAAAGGAAATACAGGAAGATGCATTATGGCTTCTTCATTTTAGCCTAAGCACTTCAGTTACCTTCTCCAGCTTTTCAGCCATGGTCCATTTCAAGGATGTTTCGTTCCATCACACTTGTGCCTCTGCTATCCTTTCCAGTTACATAATAATACATCTCTGGCTGAGTTGGCTAATTTGTCAAAATTCTCTAATGCAACCAGCAAAACATTCCACATTTCATTCAGAAAATGCAATTAAAGAAAAAGTAAAATGCAGTAAAAATGATCTACAATCCCACTATCCAGAGGTAACTATGGTTAGCAAACCAAAAAAAAATTTTTTTTTCAAGATTTCTATTCTGTTTGTGAGCTAATTCTTACAGTGGTGTGATTTTGCCCGAGCCATGTTGTGGAATCTGCTTTGTTTACTGACAATACATTGTGAACAGTGTCCAATATGACCACCATAAATTAGCCAATTCTGTGTGTCAGAAATTTAGGTTATTTCCAATTTTTCACCATTACAAAAAATGCTGATAAATATTCTTTTATAGGGAGCCATATTTGTTTCCATGATGTGAAAAGGATTTCCCCATAGTGCTAAATTATATGTATACACCTTTTTAAGACTTCACACAATTTTTAAAATGATTGATAATCTCTCAAAATAACTGAGGAAGGGCAGGTGCGCTATAAAGAAAAAATATATTTATGTCCTATTTTATGCCACCTGCCCCCTTGTACCTTATCTACAATTTTAGTAGTTCAAAGTATCTAGAGAACTAGGTTTTGAAAATAAGTTATAACAGATATTAATGAGACTACTGAGTACATCCTAATACAGATGATATTTGATAGGAGTATCATTTTAATAATGATATTGCAGTTTTATACAGTATCATATATATATGATATGTATAAATACGTATAATATAATACTATATATATCTATATATAGATATATAGATATATAGAGATATATATAGATATCTCTTTAGCTACTAAGAAGTAAGTTTCATGATTTGGAAACTTTCTTTAAAGTGGTTGCACATATCTGCACAATTATTAAATCCCAATGTCAGTATATGATCACTGTATTATTCTTTCTCCTTTTCTCTACGCATGAGATTTTTCATAATAAAAATACTTTTTTAAAATGGAGGTGGCTCAGTCAGTTAAGCGTCCGACTTCGGCTCAGGTCATAATCTTGCATTCGTGGGTTTGAGTCCTGGGTCTGAGCTGTCAGCACAGAGCCTAGAGCCTACTTCAGATTCTATGTCTCCCCCTCTCTCTGCCCCTCCCCTGCTCACACTCTGTCTCTCACTGTCTCTCAAAAATAAATAAACATTTAAAAAAATGAAAAATAAAAATAACGGAACCAGAACATTCTTCTCAATGGGGGTTGGAAGCACACAGTAGGGACTCTGTAGTTCAAGTGGAAGAGACTGCTAGTAGCTTGGCAACAAAAAAGACTCTATTTCTGGCATGCCACGATGCTGCATGGAATGACTGCTGACAGCAGGTGCCATGTGTAGCCTTAAGGGGACATTGTGTGAAATAATAGCATTTGTGTTTCCCGGAGGCACCAGAGTTCCCTGACCCTGACTCTCTGGCCCCCTGGATCTGTACTCACACACACCAACCAACCATAGTTGCTAAAGGCTGGCACCTGCTTGAGAGGAGGAGCAGAAAGGGTCAGGAAGTGAGTCTCCACTGGGTAACTGCATTTGTGTTGAGAATGGATTGGGCTTGTTGGTACCTAGGGATGAAATGGTATGGAACCGAAATTGCCATGGCTCACCAAGAATCTGTGAGGCTCGGGTCTACACAAGCTGGTGTAAAGGCTTTACAACCTGAAAGGAGTTCAATATCTTGACATGTGTGCTCTCCATTTAACACTTTTGGTTATAGCAGGAAAAAAGAAAAAAAAAGTGTATTTGGAGATAAATGGCATAACTAGGTCTATCTCTGAGGACTAAATTGATTTATGATTGTGACACACAAATATCTTCCCGGATGTTTCTCAAGGTGTAATAAAAGTGGTGGGGTTTCTTGCAAATGGTGTATGCCATCTACCCAAGAATGTGTGTGTCCACAAAGATGACCCATAATGCAGTATCGTCAGAGGCACTAGACCCAGATAGCTCTAATCTAGTCTTGTCACTTGCAGACAAAAGCGTGGGATCCAATGTTCTTCCATGCAATCCACCTTTGTCAAATGCGTTAAGGAAATTACCTGTCAGAAACATCATGGCTGAGATTCTGTGATTAAACACAAACGTGGAGATGCTCAAGGGTACAGTGGAATCATTAGGGAAAAAAATTACACACAAACACCTCCTTCAATTTACTTTCCTTTGAATTAATTCTGTGGTCATAAATATTTGAAATCCGCAGAGCGATATATAACATGAAACTTATCAAGTACCCACTCTGGCTGAAACTATGCCAGACACTATCCCATAATATCCCCATCCGTTCAGTGGATGTAACGAGATAAAACTCTATGGACATTCCTCCATGTACTTATTGCACAATTTCAAATGTATTACGTAATCTAAGGCTCAATTTCCTTATCTGCACTGTGGGACATTAATATGCATATCATGTTGTCATTGCAATGCTTCAAAGAGGTAATATACATAAAGTTTCGAGCACACATTTAGCACAAAGTAAGAATTCTTATACTTATTAACAATTGTGAGTAAGCATTATTATTGTGGTTAATTAGTATCCCCTTCAACACACGCACACACACACACTCAGAGTTTAAGGATCTTGTCTAAGGTTTTCAGATTGACAAATAGAAGCACGGAAATTTAGAACTGAGGTTGTTCTGAGTCTGAAAGTTCAAACTCTATCTCTAGGTCCCCATTACTCAGATTCTTAAAAAAATAAGATTTCACAAGAGTTCACAGTCATTCATGGGGGTTCATATCTCTTTCGGTACACCCATGTGATCAAGACCTGTGTATTATGACCCCGTGATACTGCACTACCACACTATTTACTAACCTGAAAAGGACTGTCAGAAAGGTATGTTTAAGGAGCCACACTTAAATTATTTAATGTTTGACCATGAGATTGGGATTGTAGGTAACTATGGGGGAAGTAAAAGCCCACATGCAATGCAGATAAACAAATGTCCTGCGTCATGGGGTGAATTTGTGGATATATTGTGATTGCCATCATCTCTCCCCCAGCCTTCTGCTGAAATCTTTTAGATTATCCCTATGCTTCCACTATTCCCCTCTCCTGAGTCTACTCTCCACAAAATTCCTGAAAATTGTAAATTGGATGATGCCCGCTCTCTCAGGCCACTCAAATGGCAGGCTGTTGCTCTAAGACTAAAATTCCATCTCCTTACCATGAGCAAAGAATTTTCCTTGATCTGCTCCTCCACCATCCCCTCTCCACCTTGTTCTTGGGGTTCATTCCAGACATGTACGGCCCTTTTTCTGCTCTTCAAACATACCACACCCTTTCCTGCTAATGACCATGCACAGGCCTTCACACTGTTGGGCTCGTCTCACAGATCCTGTCTTCCTCCTCCCCCGACCCTCGCATCAGTACCATCCCTAGTCATTCCAGTTCAAGGCAGCCCATCTCACTGTCTGAACGACCCCATCACAGTCTGAAATCTTACCCTCTCTTTACTGGTTTACTTTATATCTTTTAAACTACTCCCTAAACTAGAATGGTTATTTCATGCAGGCAGAGACCTGGTAACATTCATACCTAAAATGACACCTGACAACAGGAGGTGTTAAGTACCTCCTTGCCAAATGGAAATTAAATACGATGAAAAGTTCTCCATGTGTTTTATTAATTTTATTTGAACAGTGATGCTCAGCCCTTGCTCACTTTCTGTGTGAGTCAGGTATTCCCTGAGTCCTGCCTGGCAAAGGTGGTTTGGCCCTGTATTCTGAGTACACCTTCCTGCTTCAGGCACCTATGAGATCATTAATGCAGGCTTCTGGGAACCTGGAAATAACACACACACACACACACACACACACACACACACACTCACACACACACACACCTTTATTCAGAAATATTGATGAAGTAAAGGGGGAGAAAGAGTGCAAAGCGTCAGTTGTACTTAAAGTTTGGATTGACCTGTGAAGGTTTAATTATATAACAATAATAAATAAATAAAAGACTTTGGGTTCAGGATAATTCCATGCTGACCAGTGGGCTTCAGCAGCTGGTATGAAATTTCAAGCAGAACAATTAGCCTTGTTTGTTCTGCCAAATTAGAAGCTCAACCCCTACCTTCACTATCCCCTGCAAACTCATAAACACAGTAGTATACTTACAATTATTGGGGATACATCTCTTTAATCCACGATGGCTCCCCTAAATCAAGCCAATCTCCTCTCAGACACAAATATACATAAGCAACGGTTGTTTTATGTGATTCAACCCATTGTACCTCAATTAATAGGTCCAGGGTTGAATACCAATCCTAGCTGGGTCAATTTAATTCTCTTTCCTGGAAAATTTAGAATCCAGGATGTCGTTCTCTTATTTATAATACTATACATTCAACAACATTGCTACATGTCCAGTATATGTAAAGCATTGTTCAGAAGAAGTCTTTGCTCTCAGAAGCTTAGGGTCTAGTGGGAGCAGCATATGGTAAATGAGTAGATGAAGAAAGTAAGATAATGTATGATCACAGCATGGGATTGGTATGGCCAGGGAAGGCCTTTGGAAAAGGTAACGTGAACCAAAATGCAATTAACCTAAAAGAACCAATAATATTAACATTTGGAGGGAGCATCTCAGGATTACGTGCAAGGTGCAAGGTGGAGAGAAGGGCGAATCCGATGGGTTGGCCATAAGCTGCAAAGAAAAGGGTCTTGAGAGTTGAGGACGGATGCCTTTGCTGGTCCTTGGTTCATTCTAATGGCTCAGGCTGCTCTTCCTCCTCTTTGTATACTCTTGGCATCTATGGAATATTTTGAAGCTAAATTCTCCTTTCTCACTTATGTGAATCTGAAGGGAGTTTCTGGTTTTGCTTTCTCACCAAGAAGAATTAGGATTGCCTCTTAACCTTGGATTTCTAGAGCAACAGTTCACAACAGAATATCTGGAAAAGGGCAAAAACGTTCAGGACAAGGAGAGAGAAGAGATATTCAGCAGCTGCTCAGCCTTCTGGAACCAAGGATATGAGGAAGCTCGGCAAGTGTGCGTGTGAGATCGTCTCATGAAGAAATCCGGCTTGAGGAAGGATTTTACTTTTTGTTTTTTATCTGTGGCTGTAGAATTCAAGTCAAGTTCCCTACAGAAGAACATCAGTGTTTACAAAGCAGGAATAAAATGACAATCCTTCAACAGCTTCACACAGCTTACAGTTAAGGAAAGTTTTAAACTCTCCGACCCCCAAAGCTCACGATCTAGGTCAAAGATACCACAATAAGGTTCATCTTAAGAGGCAACTGAAAACCATTTACAGTGGCTGAGGAATTACCATGAACATACTTATTTTTTATTTAATGTTTATTTATTTATTTTGAGAGAGCATGAGTGGGGGAGAAGGGTGGAGAAGCAGAGGGAGAGAGAGAACCCTGAGCAGGCTTCAAGCTCAGCGTGGAGCCTGATGCGGGGCTCGATCTCATGAAGAGCAAGATCACGACCTGAGCTGAGATCGAGAGGCAGAGGGTCAACTGACTGAGCCACCCAGGTGCCCCACCATGAACACACTTCTGAAGCCTTGTCCAGCTCATCAGCAAAGACAGTGATCATCCAGCGGTGCGTGCCTTGGGTGCTGGACTGGAGAAATAGGTGGTATGTGCTTCATTCACTATCCCTGTTCCAGAGGAATTAACCCTTTTTCTCCCTCTACCTTAATGGCTGAGATCTTTCTTTTCCTAGCACCTATTTCAAAACACCCTTGCCCACAACTATTCAGAGAGATCCCCCCTGGGGTGCCTCTCTAACACTGACAGGGCTCCAAATAAAAGCACTCTAAAATTCTCAGGCAACCGTAACTATGATCACTTATTAACTCATGAGCAGTAGGAAGAAGGAGCAAAGAGCCTGAAGAGAGCAGAGAAGGATGAAGTCTGGCAGTTCAACTCATCCAGTTCTGGTGCTCACTCAGTTCTCATGACCATGCTAAGAGGTAACCAGCCATCTCATCATTTAGCAGCCGGGGAGACTGCAGATCAGAGAGGTTCTGTGACTTTTCCAAGACCATTCAGCTGGCAAGTGGCAGGCCAGGATAGAAACCCGATCTCTAGAACTCCTGGCCATTCCCTTACATCAGGGGGTCAGTAAACTACGGCCTGAGGACCAAATCTGCCTCGCTGCCTATTGTTGAAAACAAAGATTTGTCATAATACTGCCAAACTCACTTGTTTTCATGTGTTGTCTGTTTGCTCTTACTTTACACCTGCAGAGTTGAATAGTGGTGACAGACACCGTATGGCCCACAAGCCTAAAATATTTACTATCTTGCCCTTTACAGAAAAAGTTTGCCAACCAATGTTTTATGGCATTGTTATGAGCGTTAAGCATAAAATCCTCAACCTGACACATGCTTCTTCTTAACCATGATGCTGAAAATAAACTTCCCCTGTGGTAATATTGTACCTAAATATTTTCACCTTGAAGCAAGTGTTCTGGCTTTTCTTTCTTTCTCTCTTTCTTTCTTTCTTTCTTTCTTTCTTTCTTTCTTTCTTTCTTTCTTTCTTTCTCTTTATTTTTTTTATCATAATAACTCACAGTAGAAATAGAGCAGAGGAGTAGGAAAGATAATTTTCCCCAAGCAAATCTCTTGCAATCCTTTCTAACACCACAGGGAACCCTCTTACCTTTCACAAAAAAGGAAAGAACCAGTCACTATATTTAGTGGCAACTCATCTATCAGCCTGTAAAGTACTATCCAATAAAATCAAAGGGCCCCACCAGATAGATCAATACTAGTGCATAAACATGTTTGTGTCTGGGCTTTCTGAAAACATGCCTTCAGAATGTAGGGACTTGCCCTGCCCTGCATCTGATGAGAAGGGTAATCCATCGTGAGAAAACAGGCTTCCAGAAACTGCTCCTTTCTGGCTGTGTGGCATCAATCACTTACTTAACCTCTCTGTGCCTGTTTTCTCTCTGAAAAGAATAAAAACAATAATAGTACCCTCCCTCCTTATAAAATTACATAATAATTTAAATAATTAATACAGGAAACTACGTTAAAAGACTGATATACAGTAAACGAACAATTGGTATTGTTTGGATATTATTATTATTTGGTATAATAATAGTGTTGTAAAGCACCATTTACTGTGAAGACTAGGGCGATTGTGGACAAAACACAGAACCTTTTCTCTAATGAAAACGGACCCTCGTGCAACATTTCTGAGAAAACTGTAAATTTTTCAAAGATTCTGTACACAAATGAAGGACAGTGCAATTCCAGGAATTTTGTTACTGCTGTTGTTGGAATCACCCGTGTGGTCAGCTTGGTACTTAAGAAAAACAAAAGCAACACACATGTGCACATTAAACTTTAAATGTGTGACAAAAAGGAAATGCCAGCACCTGACAGATAGGTCCAACAGCAAAACATAATTAATTGGTCTGCAGCTTGGCAAATTCTCCCACAGATTTTGGTGAGTCGTAAATCAGTTCAAGAGGGAGTCAGACAAATTGTGGAGACTGAACAAATCATTGAGAGATGGAACGCAGAGCAAATTGTTCTCTGAGGAGGAGATTTTTAGAACTCCTTCTCTTAAGTAAGGCGGTGGGGTGGGGGGTGATTTGAGAAAGTCTGAACATAGAATTACTTTACATTTTCAATGGAAATGAACTCCAAAAGCAAAGGTAATTTAAGTGTCTTCCTTTCAAAAAAATTCCTGGTTGAGCATCTTCCCATATAAAGAGCTGCATAGCTGTATCCTATTCTCCTACCCACAAATGCATCAAGAAAATTAACACCTCAAATAAACTGGGATCTGACCAAGAAAAAGTTGAACCTTGCACATTAATTATGTATCAGATCAAAGAAACAGCCATAAAAATAAAAGCAAACCTATCCTCCATGTGGCAGCTCTATCAGTTAGTTTATTGCTCACCATATGTGCTGCCATAGAAAATTATAACGGGCCAGTATTGTTAACCATAAACAAAGGGGACTGGATTATTATTTATAGTCTTGTTAACCAAATTAGTAAAGTCAATCAAACTGGATCAGTATACGAAGTGACGATGAGTGTTCATTAGCCATGACTTCTAGAACAGGGGAAACTCAATGTTAAGAGACATTTGGTCAGTGAGACTGTGCTTGACTTTCAGAAGACAGAGACCCATTCCAAGGTCAGGCACGGAATTAACAACACTGCCAATGGCTTTCAACGGCAAGGAATGTGTGACTCTAAGCATAGAGAGTGTTCTTCTTTTAGATTCCCCCAATGGATAAATGGCCAAATTCTGGTGATATGAACAGCATACCTCCCTAAACGCAGCATAGGCAGAGTCTTCACTGGCGGGCACATCAGATTTCTCAGCAGGGACTACAAATCAATTATTCAATCATCCAAATGATCAAAAAACAAAAACTTTTCATGCTTACTCATATCTGTATTCTCTTTCCTTTTGGACACATGGAAAGATTACATTTTCCATCTCCTTGCAGCTGGTTAGAACCATGTGACTCGCTATGGCCAAACCATTAGTGACCTAGTCATTTAACTGCCATTACAAGACGTCCCACTCTTGGTCTTTCTCAGCTACATCAAACAACAAGGCTGTGTGTCCTCAAAAGTGAAGCTACTGGCGGATGGTACCTCCATCAGATTGAATTGCTAGGTCATCACCTGCTCTGCAGAGTTGCCTAGACCCGTGGAAGACTTTATATGAACAAGAAACACGAGAATTTTTTGTGTGTAACTATGGCATAATCTGGCATATACTGACTATCTGTGGGAGGTGTGGCGCAAGTGCACACGGGTGGCCTTTACTCCTAGAGATCTGAGTCAATAGGTCAGAAGGGAAGGGACACAGCGTCTGTGTGGTTCACATGCTCCTAGTTAATCTTACGAGCACATCCAAAGAGGAAAAAGTACACTAGAACATGGGCCAGCAAACCACGACTCAGAAGCCAAATTCTCTCTGCTTTTGTAAATAAAGTTTTATTGGAACGCAGCCGTGCTCATCCATTTATGTACTGTCCGTGGCTGCTTTGTGCTACAACAGGTGAGATGAGTGGTTGCATCACAGACCATAAGACCTGCAAAATCTAAAATATTTACAGTCTGGCTCTTTATGGAAAAGGTTTCCTGACCCTCGGACTAGAATATTGTGCAAGCACCCCGCTTCCTGCTACCGTCTTGTCAATAGCGCAACTTGCCGGGGCGCCTGGGTGGCGCGGTCGGTTAAGCGTCCGACTTCAGCCAGGTCACGATCTCGCGGTCCTTGAGTTTGAGCCCCGCGTCAGGCTCTGGGCTGATGGCTCGGAGCCTGGAGCCTGTTTCCGATTCTGTGTCTCCCTCTCTCTCTGCCCCTCCCCCGTTCATGCTCTGTCTCTCTCTGTCCCAAAAATAAATAAAAAACGTTGAAAAAAAAAATTAAAAAAAAAATAATGCAACTTGCCTGCATAGCAGCTGTCACAGGAAGCCACCTGCTGTACAAAAGGTGACTGCTGTGAAAAACCTTACTGAAAATAAGACACAGGATAGAAAAGCTCACATAGCATCCCTGACCTGCTTCTAACTGCTCTTCTCATCAGCTCTAGAGGCCTTGATGGGACTCTTGTTTGTTTGTAGAATAGATACTTTTCACTATAGTCTGTCCACAGATGATCAGCCGGGAAGAGGGCCACAAATGCCATTCCTCTGTCACTGGAGGCAGTGATGTTCTCACTATTGTCCATGTGGGGAGACCCACTAATGGACAGAAATATATGCCAGTCAGCAAAATGCCAAGTTGCCCTTGCTTGGTTTCATAACACTGTACATGAGGTCTCTCCAAACTAGCTTTTTAAAGTAGGCTACATCTGGATTTATTGGCAGCCCGGGATGGTTTCTGAATGTGCCCAGAGAGACTTCATGGGCAGCGAGTGTTTATTCTGCTATCGGTAAATCACCTTGTAAGTAAATTATCAAAGAGAAACTTTGAACTTCGAACCTGAAATTAGAAAATGTGAATAGAAAACTTTTTTTTCATTTTTAAAATAATTCCTCCCACCCCCTGTCCCTGGTTCTTCTCTATTCTCTTATACTTCCTTTTTTGGTTGTTGTTTTTTGTTCCATTGATAATAATAATATCCATTATCACCATAGATATTTTATGTTTTTATGTATATGTAAATATGTATTTATTTTCTGTTCATTGTCTTCATCCTGACTATGATGTGAACAAGAATATTATCTAATTATGTTCATTATTTTATTCTCAGTATCTAACCAAGAGTTGGAAAACTTTTTCTCAATGGGCCAAATAGTAAATATTTTATTCTATTTTAATTTTTAAGTGTACTTATTTTGAGAGAGAGAGAGAGAGAGAGAGAGAGAGAGAGAGAAAGGCAAAGGGGGACAGAGAGAGAGGGAGAGAGAGAATCCCAAGCCTCCATGTGGGGCTTGAACTCATGAACTGTGAGACTATGACCTAAGCCGAAATTAAGAGTTGGACGCTCAACCAACTAAGCCACCCAGGTGCCCCCAACAGTAAATATTTTAGACTTTGTAAGCTATACAATCTCTGTCATAGCTGTTTAACTTTGCTCTTGGGAGCACAAATAAGCCACAGGCATGAGAATGAGTGTGTGTGACTTTATACACAATAAAACAATAAAACTTCATACACAAAAACAGGGAGAGGGCTGGATTTGTTTCCAAAGCTATAGTTTTCTAACTCGTGACCTAGAACACTGTCTGACACATAGTAGGCACTTCATAAATATCTACTGTATCAATGAATACACAGAATGAAGTCATCACAGCATTCACTACTGAATGAATGAATATGTGAATGAGCAAATGAATGAATGAATATCTCAACTGTGTGTGGTTAAACAATAGTCACTGAGTGCACACTGTATGTCAGGCTTTCTTCCAAGTTCTAATGATATGAAATAAAACACAACATAAAAATTATAACAGCTAAGGAAATTCAGAATGATGCTAAGCACTTTACATGCATTATCTCATTTAATCCTATCAATGATTTTAAGAGCCAAGTATTATTATTAATCCCATTTTACAGCTGAGTTAACTCAAGCTTAACATGGTTAAGTAGCTTGCCCCCAAATCACACACACAGCATGTAGTGCCAGGATTACAATGGAAGAAATCTGATTTAAAGTACATGCTTTTAATCATACCAGTGTGGTCTGTCGGTGGGGACTTCTGCTGACAGAAGTCCGCCTCAGTTAGGCATCATAATGAGCATACTGGTATGTACTCACCTCCCAGGTACTTAGTCTTTTGGTTTCAGAGTGTTCAAGGTTTGAAACCTATACTACAGAGGAAGTGGTATCTTGGGCTCATATGTGCTCAGGGGGGCGATGTATGAACCTTGAGTCTTTTCAACCCTCTAAGAAGTGACCTTTTCCTAGAAAGCACAGATTACTGCAACCCAGCTGAGAAACATGTGCAGAGACAGCTCTACCCTGGGAGGGAGCAAGTCATTTTATCAAAAGATAAAAGAAATAACACCAACTACTGTGTGGCTGGAAGAGGTAACCTCAGAAAGCTTGTTCTAATAGAGTTGTGCGTTCCTTTCAAACACCACAGCACCAAGCAGCAAGGGCAGGGTGATAAGCCCAGATCCTACCCATCTCCAAAGCAGAGTTCTTGAACAAAGTGTACCTTGTCCACAAATGGGATCGTTTTGTGTATGAGGTCAGTGCCCCATCTATGCCTTGTTTCAGTTATTCTATAAGCTATGAATATAACAGGGTAGGGGAAGAAGGTTCATTTCCCAGTCCTACATTTCTGCATAAAAGAGACGGGATTCATTCTCCCACTTACTGCCTTTCTACCCATTTCTTTGCTGCCTTATTTACAAGAGAAAAGGAACTGTTGATAAGGAATGTGAGAATCCTCAAGATTCACTGAGTTCCATTTCATAGATGAACAAAGTTATTTCATGAAAAGGTAAGGAATGTGAAAAGATACTCATGATCTTTAAACATTAGGGAAATGCAAGTTAAAGCAACCGTGCGATGCCACTACATATTTCCTAGAATGGGTATAATTCACAAGACAGCTAATACCAACAGTTGACAAGGATGGGGCACCACCAGGACTCTTGTTTGTTGCTGGTAGGAATATACAATGGAGGATCCACTTTAGAAAACAGTTTGGCAGGTTGAGTTCCACTCTGAAGTAGCCACTCAAGAGAAGCAAAAGCATACGTCCACACAAAAACATGGAGACCAATGCTCATAGCAACACTATACATAATAGTTGACATCTGGAAACAATACAAGTGTCTATCAATTGATGAACAGATAAACAAAATGTGCTATATCCATACAATGGACTGTTACTCACCAGTAAAAAGAAACTACTGATACATAGATGAACCCCAAAAACACACAGGGTAACTCATCGGGGTGACGAAACTATTCTAAAACAGGATTGTGAAAATATTTCATATCTATAAGTCCACTTAAAATTGAATTGAATTATACATTTATAATGACTGTATTTTGTGGACACCTGGGTGGCTCAATCGGTTGAGCATTTGACTTCGGCTCAGGTCATGATTTCGCACTCAAGGGTTCGAGCCCCACATCAGGCTCTGTGCTGACAGCTCAGAGCCTGGAGACTGCTTTGTACTCTGTGTCTCCCTCTCTCTCTCTGCCCCTCCCCTGCTCACACTCTGTCTCTCTGCCTATCAAAAAATAAAATAAGATAAAAACATTAAAAATTTTTTTAAATGACCAAATTTTGTAATGTGATATTATATATTAATAATCTACAAACAAATAGAAATTCCACATGCATGATCTCTCTCTTTCAGGTTCTATCGCTACAACTGGGTTGTTAAGTCTTACGCCAAGATTCATTCCATTCACGTGTTTTAGCGGAGGCTACAAATCATGGATACAGAGGAGGGTTTATAAGACTCAAACCTAGAAAATACGATACTCTTATTTCCTTGTGCAGCATATAAGCATAGCCAAACCATGTCTTTCTTCAAAATTTTTCTAAGTGGAGTCAGCCAAGAAAAACTCTGTGTGTTATGTTTCTTGGGTGCCTATCAATTAGAATACTTTTGGTTGCAAATAACAAAAATCCATACTAAAATTAACTTAAACCCTATAGGAATTAATATTGCACATTGCAATAATTCAAGGACAAACACACTTGCTTTCAATCTCTTTGGGCCTTTTTTGGTCAAATGCCCAAATACTAGTGGGGTCATCCATCGTCCAATGATAGCCAGAAAACTGGGTTCCAGAATGAAATGTTGACAAGGGCAGAGGGGTTATTATAACTGGCTTATAACATTTAAGTCCCTGTCCTGCTCCACCTCCAAATGGGGTTGCTGTCAGATTATCCATTGTCACGTGAACTTGATGGAGAGAGATGGAAACATGAGTAAAATCAGTCCTCTGCTAGGAAGGGGAAGAACATGATGGAATCTAGGTGAACAATTGGATTCACAATAAAACTCTGACAATAAAATCCCAGAGCTGCCTAGGTTTTGCCACCTGCCTCATACAGAAAGGCCATCTTCAGTGGAAGGGAATGAAGCCAATATGGTGATACTGAGAACAGTCTTCATTGTCATTGCTTGGTTCCAATGACACATGCCCTTTCTGATCATATGACCTAAGAAATGCACCTCCCTTCACTTAAACTCAGTCCAAATGCAGTTTCTAGTAACAATAGAAAGAGCCACAGTTAATTCGATTACAAAAAGAGCTAAATTGGCTTTGCATGGGAAAAGGGCAGTAAGCTCCTCATGGATAAGTGTCGTATGCACTTTATTCACCATCCTTCATATAACACAAAGAAGGTGCTCAATAAATACTTGCTGAATGAATAAACCTCCACCAATCAGCTCCCTATATTGACTGTACTTTTTCTTTGGGAGGAGATCAAGTGATTTCCCTTTCATTTCATTACTCAGTGGGATCTGGGGTAGGGAATGTTTGCTTCTAACCCTCAACTCTCAGAGAAGCAAATGGGCATCGTAAGTTATTTCGCTTGTATAATATAATAGTTACGACACTGTGCTAGAGAATATGACTTTATTCAGTTTTATGATGCTTTGTGCTGTAAGTGGGACTTCACTATAGATGAGTCTATGGAATTATTTTCTTTATAGATGATTAAAATAAAAAATGTCCTAAATTCGTTCCACCCTCCTGGAGCCGTTCTCAGTCTTAACTACCACCTCCTAATATCTTTACTGCTCTTTCCCCAGTGTTTCTGGAAATTGCATTCGAAGTGTAAAAATAGTCTGCAGTACTGTAATTGAAATGACAAAATGCTGAAATACAAGGAAGGAGGCAAGAAGTAAAGAGACAAAATGGCTTCCGAGAGAAAAAAAAATTGCCACTCAAATTGAACTCAATTTCACACAAAACATCTGAAACTAATACCCTCCTTTCTGAGCCTTTCAACACAGATTGACACATATATCTGGTTGTTTCTGAATTCTGTTTTATAGCATTAAAGTAAGTGGGTTTTGGGGGGACATGTGTTTCTGGCAGTGGCACTCTGCCTCAGCTAAGAGTCCCTTACAATAGTGGATTCTAACAGCAGTTTGCTTTGCTTTGACTAAGTTTCCATAGCCTGTGGCAAAATTCAAAATAAAAGAGGGGGGCGCAAAGTAGTGAGGATTTTTCTTGTAGTTTTTTATAAATAATAAGATAATTCTATAACTTTTACCACAATGATTTAAAGAAAATAATATTTCTATTTGTCGATAACTATTAGTAATGAAATGTATCCAATATTAAGCCCTGTTCTTTCCTCAGAGCTCATAATCTTTCTTCTTATTGGGTATTAAAATGTCATGTCTAATATGGGGTTTTAGGGAAAATCGGTCTTTGTTTCTTGTTTGTTTTGTTTGCCATTCTTTTATACTGAAACCATATGGGGCGGGGGGCCCAAAATTTAGTTTTGAAATGTATTGTTCTAGGGTGTTTGAGTCTTCTGCTTCGGAACCCCAGGACGGGTCAGCTTGAAATGGAGAGAGATAATTATCTCCCCATGTTCCCCCAAACCTTCATGTCAGAAGGCAATACACCAGGTGTTTAACTCCACGTGGAGAATGCCAACATACATTTTGCAACGATAAAATGAAGATTCTGATTCTTCAAAATCTGTCCCCATGAAGTGAATGCATAGTTGTGCGTTAAGATGCTGTTTCTAGGCTTACCCCAGCGCTGTCTGTGTAACTTGGGGATGATCTGTGTTCAGGGTAATTCAGAGTTTTTGTTTGTTTGTTTGTTTGTTTGTTTTGCAACGAGACAAAACAACATGAACGCATATTACATGTAACGGGTCTTGGCACAATTTCTCAGGAGGTGGTGGTAATTTGTAGAAGGTAGCACTTCTGATGTGTTGATGAAAGGCTGGGGATCAAAGGGTGGTTTCCAGAGAGAGACAAGTATGTACTTTTTTTTAAATCCATCAACACCATGGCGGGAACAACAATGTCTTTCCCCATTACAAACACAGTAGTGGGAAGATTTAGTTTTATTACATACTTTATTAGGAAAATGTGTGGGGCACTGGGGAATAAAAAAAAAAAAGAGTGTGTGTGTGAGGAGAGCAGACTTTTTAAATGGGATTTGAAAGCCCTATTGTGGGAAATTTACTGTGGGGTACGTGGATTCTAGATAAAACAAGGAAAATGTAGAATTATTGGCTCATATGAATGAACTTCAGTTCTGGGATGCAGAATTACAGAATTGAAAGGTAATTCATAAATTATCTGATTTGGATGCTTCATTTCACAGATAAGAGAATTGAGGCACACCAAGATTTTTCTGAATTGCCCCCAAATCATGTGAATCCAGAGAAAACCAGAACCAGAAACCAGCCTGTTCATGAAATGCTATAATCTTGCCACTATACCACACAGTCTCCGAGGTAGGATCTGGGATCTGAATGCACATCTTCTTTCCGGACACTACTCTCCTAGGGGATATATCCCCCCTTGAGTGGCACTTATAACTAGAGATGTGCCTCAATTATCACCCCTCCTTAAGCTATATGTTAAGCAAAATTTTAAAGATATAAAAAGACATCAGCAAAGCCAGATTTAAAGGGTTCTGAAAAGTCAATGAAGCACCGAGACAGATAATGTATTATTACAGTCCTGATGCTTATAAGCTCAGAAAACACTAGCTGATTGCCCACCATATAAATCAACCCATTTGCAACAGCCCTTCTGTAAATGGAAATGGCCTCTTCGGTGTTATTGATAAAGACACTGGAGTTCGAAACCCAAGGAGAGAAAATTATGTTCTGAACACTGAGGCCACCGTTTTACCTGTTGTGCTGAATTCACATTAAAGATCCTCTCTGAAAGAAATTTCTTTCTATAATCCTACAGTCTAGTTGGCAAGATGAGACGTGCATATATAACTCAATTAGAGGATACACAATATAGTGTGAAAGTGAATTAATGACAGTAATTAATTAAGAACATACTAAGTGTCAAGGGCTATGCTAAGCATTTTCTCATAGAATGCTCAGTAAACTCAAGTGTCCAGCAAGATTATTGCTGTCAGTCGACAGTGGAGGGAAGTAGGACTTCAAAGAGTTTAAGTTGCTTACCCCAGATCCTATTTCTTGGGAGGAAAGTCCTGGGATTTAATCCTGGGCATATCTGCTTTGCATCGATCTTTGTGGATTGCTGATTGGTAATGGTAGCAAGCATCCTGCGAGGCACTGAGAGGTCAAGAATAAGGAGAGAATGTTCCGGAAGTTTGTCAGGATTGATCTGGATCTCAAAAATTCAGTAAGATTTGGAAAAATGGAAATGAAGGAGACATTCTAGCTGGGAAGCAGAAACTGAGCAAAAGGATTAGAGTGACACAGGAAAGACAGTGCTTTTTGCTGTCACCAGCAAGAGAAAACTGTAAGACCCTGACCTGAGTCATGAAAGTTAGCCCGGTGGTTCACTGGAGGGAGGGTTGGGGTAGCTCTGGTGAGACCACTGACGAGGGGCCACAATGGGCAGCAGTGGGGGCTGTGGGATCAGATTCCCTGCCTCTGAGTTGAAGATATATCACCACTTCAGCCATCTCTATATTTTCTGGAAGGTTCCATCCCCTCTTAAGTACCTCATTCGACCACCACGCAAGCCATTGTTTGCAATACTGAGGACACAACACAGAACAAAAGAAAGCCTAATCACACTGTCTTGGGTTTAAGACTAACCAAAGTAGGTACCTCTCAGATATGGGAGTTACCTGGGTAATCCAGGCTAACTAACCCCTTAGCCTGAAAACACAGTGCTGGGGGAGGGAGAAAGGGATGGCTGATATTATCGTTATTTTTGTTATAACAATGATTCATATCATCTATACTTCCTGTACAGGAAGTATCAGGGGTTTGTACAAACATAACATAATATTAATTATCCAGTGCACATATGCCAAAATAATAATTATATCAAATATATAATCTGAAATATAATCTAAAAATATCATCTGGGCAGGAGGAGAAGGCAGATGAACGGATACTCTAAACCATCACATGCAACGAAATAGCCTTAACTGCAGTGTGGCAGTAAAGCCTGTACCAGATTTTGGTTCTATCACTTATTCTGAACTTTTGTTTCTTCATTTGTAAGTGGGGCTCATAATGTACTTGTTGTGAAGGGATATTATGAAGACATAATTTGTTCATGTGTATCTGCAGTTCTCAACTGGGGGGTTTTGTCCTCCAGGGGACATGTGGCCACATATGGAGACATTTTTGGTTGTCACAACTTGGAAGGGGAGGGGGGGTTGTTACTGGATCTAGTGGGTAGAAGTCAGGGATGTTGCTGACTATCCTACAAATGCACAGGGCATCCGCGCTTCCCAACAAAGAATTATCCAACCCAAATCATCAAGACTGCCAAGGTTGAAAAACCGTGATATATGGAAAGCCCTTAGCATAATGACTAGCATTAACAGAAACTGAAAAAATATATATATTGTTGTTATTATAATTATCCTCTTCATCATCACCATCACACTGCTACCTGCACACACAAGTACGAGAAGACTGTGGGCCCATGGATGTTGGCAGAATTTGAAACAATGATTGGCGGTGCCTTCTTATTAGGAGAAAACTCCATGTTTTCCCTACCCCGAAATACTGGATGATTTGTCCCTTTTTCTTCCACATCCAAACACTATTGTCACTGGAGCAACCCCCCTCTATAACTTCAGCTATGATTCTGTGCCACAGCTTATTTCTTTTAATTAGAGTCTTAGAATTATTCCCTATGGAGTTCACCCAAGAAGGACATCACAAAACCTTTAAAAAATATTATGTTAGAAAATGAAGTTAAGACTAAAATAGAGCCACACTCCTCCCATTTGAAAGTATATTTGTTCATGTCAGGAGAATGAAGGCTGCATGAATTATTCATTAGAATAACAGTTTATTGGCAAAATTGTTGTCTTTGGATGGTATGCATTATGGAGTGAATAAATAATGTGGGACGGATATTTTTAGGGACTGAAGAGTGAATCTAGGAAGAAAATTCGTAAGAGGAAGGAGAGGAAGTTATGGCTAGAAGTGGTTGAGGCTTCTCAGTAAAATATGGGAAGGACATAAAAATGGCCTGAACCAAGAAGTAAAGTAGAAAAAGCAAGGATAAACCCTTCTAACTGCTTCGCTCTTGTGTATATGTGGCTGCTTCTCTTCCACTTTTAATCGAAAGTTTTCTTTACCACTATGAACAAAATTAATTAGGTTTCCTATGGCTATCTTCCTGAGCTGGCCGATAAGGTTCAGAAATTCACATTGATTGAGAGACGAGTACAATCTGACCGTTGGGTCTTTTTTTTTTTTAAATGTTTATTTATTTTTGATAGAGAGAGACAGAGCATGAGTGGAGAGGGGGGCGCAGAGAGAGAGACAGAGGGAGACACAGAATCCGAAGTAGGCTCCAGGCTCTGAGCCATCAGCACAGAGCACAATGTGGGGCTCGAACTCACTAGCTGGGAGATCATGACCTGAGCTCAAGCCAGACACTTAACCGACTGAGCCACCCAGGTGCCCCTGGTTTGTTTGTTCGTTTGTTTAATGAGTTATTATTGACATATAACATTGTATAAGTTTAAAGCATACAATGTGTCCATGTGATACATTTATACACTACAACATGATTACCTCCATAGTGTTAGCTAATATCTCCATCAAGTCACACAGTCATTATATGTTTTTGGTAGTGAAACTATTTAAGATCTAGTTTCTGAGCAGCTTGGAAGTATATGATACAGTATTGCTGACTATAATCATAGTACAATACATTAGACCTTCAGAATCACCTTCACCTTTAATCTGTAAGTTTGCACCCTTTGACCAATTACCTCACCAAACCTCCCACCCCCAGTTCCTGATAACCATCTACAAATTCTCTGCTTCTACAAATTCAACTATTTTACACTCCACATGTATAATATAATAAAATATCTGTCTTTCTCTGGCTGGATTATCTCATTTAGCAAAATATCCTCAAGGTCCATCCATGTTGTGGCAAATGGCAGGATTTCCTTCTTTCTCATAGCTAAATAACATTCCATTGTCTAGGTATACATTTACACATACATATCTTCTGCATTCATCCACTGACGGACACTCAGGTTGTTCCCCTCTCTTGCTACTGTGAACAAGACAGGGATAAACATCGGAGTGTGGATGTCTCTTCCGGAGGGCAGTTTCATTTCCTTTAGATACATATTCAGAAGTGGGATTGTTGGATCACATGGTAATTTTATTTTTTAATTTTCTGAAGAACACTCATACTGTTTTCCATAGTGACAGAACCAGTTTATGTTTCCACCAACAGAAGGAGCTCCCTTTTCTCCACACCCTCTCCAATACTTGTCTCTTGTGTCTTCTTGATAACAGCCACTGTAACAGGTGTGAGATAATATCTTGCTGTGCTTTTGATTTGCATTTCTCTGATTCATGCTGTTGAGCATCTTTTCATATACCTGGTGGCCATTTGGATGTCTTCTTTGGAATAATGTCTGTTTGGTCCCTCTGCCCATTTATTAATAAGAGTGTGTTTTTGTTATTGAGTTGTAGGTGTTCTTCATATATTTTAGATATTAACCCAACACTGGATATATGGCTTGCAAATATTTTCTCCTATTCCATGGGTTGCCTTTTTCATTTTGTTAATTTGCCCATGGAGTTATGGTATTCACTTTTCTCCCATCTCTGCCTGGCTTTGTTTGGTCAGTTATTCCCTGGCACATATCAGCCGGAGCTGACCTTCCTTCAATCCTCAGCAAGCTGCAGACCAGACCTTGGCCTACTTCCTGTTCAGAGTGGAGAAACTCACTCATGCTCTACAAACTTTCCAGATCAAACTTCAGCTTTCTGGGGAAACCACACTCCCATTAGCAAAGCTGCTGCTCATATAAAAGCTGCCATTGGTAAAGTGAAGTTTAATGCTGATTGATTGAAAAGAAAGTAGACAATTTTGTTTCATTGAATCTCTTTAAATGTAGCTAATGCTGTAAACTATTCGAGAACATTTCATTTTCATGTTTTCCTCTGGGGAGGAATAAAACCTGCTTCTTGAAAAATGAAAAGCTAAGTTAAAAAAAATTTTTTTTAATTAAGAAAATAAAATACTCTCCACCTTGTGTGGTTCTTTTACTCTGTTAAGAATAGTCTCTTGGATCCCCCGCCATTCCTGGGAAAGCACCCGAGATCGAACACTTTCCTAGAAGAGGGGTTGGCACACTTTTTCTGTGAATGGTCAGACAGTAACTATTTTAGGCTTTGCAGGTCATAGGGTCTCTGTTGCAACTACTCAGCTCTTATGTTGTACCTTCAAAGCCAACAGAGACAATATGTAAATGAATGAACAGTGCTATGAAGGAATGAACAATGCTGTAAATGAATGAACAATGCATAAGTATTATTCATTTGCAAAAACAAGCAGTAGGCTGGATTTGGCCTTCAGGTCTTAGTTTGCCAACCCCTGGCTACAGAAACAAATGACAAACTTAGTAGCTTAAAACAAGAGACATTTTTCTTTAAAAAATTTTTTTTAACGTTTATTTATTTTTGAGACAGGGAGAGACAGAGCATGAACGGGGGAGGGTCAGAGAGAGGGAGATACAAAATATGAAGCAGGCTCCAGGCTCTGAGCTGTCAGCACAGAGCCCGACACGGGGCTAGAACTCACGGACCGCGAGATCATGACCTGAGCCGAAGTCGGCTGCCTAACCGATTGAGCCACCCAGGCGCCCCAAGAGACATTTTTCTCACAGTTCTAGAGGGTAGAAGGCCAACTCAAGGTGTTGGCAGGGCCACAAACCCTCCTAAGGCTCTAGGGGAGAAATCTCTCTTGCCCCTTTGAGCTCCTGGTGGCTTTTGGCATTCCTTGGTTTGTGGCTACATCCCTCCAGCCCCTTCCTCTGCCTTCACACGGCCCTCTCCTCTGTGCCTCTGTGGGTCCAAATCTCCCTCTGTTTTTCTTAAAATGACACTGGCCACTGGACTTTGGACATGCTCTGACTCCAAAATGATTTCACCTCAATATTCTTAACTATTTATATCTGCAAAGACCCTATTTCCAAATAAAGTCACATTTTGAGTTTCTAGGTGGATGTGAATTAGCGGGGTGGGGGTGGGAAGGACTCTTCAACCCACCACACGTGTTCTAGAAGAACTGTGCCCCTTTCTGTCTCAGAACTTGGAGCACAGAAGGCAAAAGGAAAACAACTATAATGAAAATGGACATTGTTATTATAGTTACATGCTAAGTCTGAAATTTGCCCATTCTTTGTTACAAAGGGAGATTGGCCAAGTGCTGGAAATGAGTTAGGTGTAGATGCATCAGTCTGGGACTATCTCCCTGTTGCCATCCAGGACAGAAAGAAAACCCAGGACAGAAAGACCAGATGCCGTGTCCATGCACTCCCAACTAAGGTCCCACCTAAGTCCCACCAGTGAGGTGTCCCGCATCCTGGGGAATGTTACCATGTATTTTGAGAGATGTGCTGTTGGCTATCCATCCTGAGTCCAAGTTACGGCCATTCCTCTGGACTCCTCATGCTCCCACCTTATGCCACTGACGTTGCTGCTATTGTCTGCCTGGAACTCCCATTTGAAGCCACCCTAGCACATCAGCTGAGAGGAGACTGAGGCACGAAGATAGGCACCCCTGTATCCCTTTCTCATCTGACTGTTCAGATGTATCAGAAGAAAGGCAGGTCCACTGCTACAGTAATGCAAACAACTGATAACTGATTATCAGGCTGTTCTTAACCATCTTCTGACCATCCGAACCCTGGGACTTCTCCACATCACCCCATACCATAGTCTCTAACCTTCAATTCCCATCCCCTCCCCCGACCTGCCCACCATATCGCAGTCTATTTGTGCACCTTTCTCTAATTTTCTTTCTTTCCATATAACTAATGCCCTATAACTTCATCTTTAACCTATAAGTTGTTTGCTGATTTACGTTTTTCTCTTAAATAGAGATTATTCACTCCCTTGGAAGAAATCTTGTGTGTGTGTGAGAGAGAGAGGGAGAGAGAGGGAGAGGAAAATCTTTTGCTATATAACTACTGAAGAACAAACCATCAAAAGGAGTAATAATCGTCTCTTGATTACTGCCTGGAAAAAGGCAAATCAAAATGGATACCCCCACCCCGTTCAGAATCAAAGATCTGAGAGTTGGAAGAAAGTGTTAAAGTGAGAGATCCGGAAGAGAAGCGACCAGGGCCTCTGGCCCTGTTTAATCCCACCTGGGCCCCTGGCTGGACTCAGTCCCACACCAGGGTGCATGGCTTGTGAGCAGAGTGTGTTCCCCACGCCATCCATCCCTCCCTCCACAGCTAGGTGCTTTGGAGCAGCACACATACAACGCAATTTGCATGCCGTACCCTGGCAGGAACCGAGCCCATTTGTAAACCCAGAATGCTCAATGCCTGACACGGACAGCATCTGACAGGAGTAGGTTCTCAACACAGATCTGTGAAATGGGTAAATAATGATAGGATTGTATCCTTGGAAGCCAAAGACAAAGGTGGGAATTGCAATGGTAGCTCTGTGTCTATGGTCTGGAGACCGTAAGAAATGACTAAAACTATAGCAAATTGTTCTTTGGAGCTTCAACTTCAGGTAGGGCCTGTGGTGATATGCCTTGGGCCTTACCAGCCCTGGTCTTTATTTTACTCAGGGTTAATTCTAGGAGCAGGCCATTTGTTTTGTAGCCCACTTAAAATTTCTTGCCCCTCCTACAGTTACTTGAAAATGTCTGCAAGGAGGTATAGCAACAATGTTTGTAAAAGCAAAAAAATTGAGAATAACATAGTAGTCCATTAGAAGGGGAATTGTGGATTAAATTATGCCACAATCCTAATGAAAGATTTTTATACAGCCATCAGGTGGGGAAAAAATTGAGTAAAAATTTGGTGTGTATACTAAGATGATTTTGAAATGTGGTTGTGTGTGTGTGTGTGTGTGTGTGTGTGTGTGTGTTGTGTGTATGTTTCTGCAGAGAAGAAATTATAAACTATTAAAAACAGTTATCTTCAGAGTGTAGAATTTGGAATCCTTCATTTTGTGTCCCCTTAGTCTTTTCCTGTTTTGAATTTTTGCAAATGAGCTGCATTATTTCTGTCATGAAAAAAATTAAAAATCAAACTTGAAAGAAATGTCCTCAAACTATTTCGATGTTTACAAAGCGAGATCATGAAGAAGTTTTTTGAGACTCTGAGTGGGGGATGGGGGGAGAGACTGAGATTCTAGGGAATAATAAAGGGAGCAGAAGAACCAGGAGATAAAAAGGACATATCAGATGGTGAATGAGGTCAGTCACCCACTTGCAAAAGCAAAACATCACCAGACCAGGCACTTCATACATAGTCATAAAATTCCCTCATCCGTGTGCCATTTTCCAAAGCAAAATCTCTGAACATGTCTCTTTGCTCTGAATTGATAAGGTTACTAATTACCAGGGGACAAGGGCTCTCTGCAGTGACATTTATACAATTCCCTGCCCCTTCATCCAAATCAAACAAGGTAATACTCAAAGGAAATTGGCCAGTAGACTCTCCATACTTCAACTCAGGCAAGTCAAAACCTTTTCAAATCTCAGTTGGCTGATATTAGAATCAGAAAAAATAAAAGTTAAGATTCTCAAGCTGAGGATACTTTCATGAGTGTAAGAATTATTTATGTGTGCATCACTATGTTTGGTAGATAAATAAGATGGACATAAGCCTGACCCTGTGATCTCAGACATATACAGAAAAGTCTGCATTCACATACAATGTGACACAAAAGCGAAGACAGTAGGCAACTTGTCTGAGGTCATAAAGCCAGGTGGGGACCAAAATGGGAACTAAGGCCCAGGTGTCTTGACTTCAACATGCCATTTGGGGGCATGAAGCAGAGAACACCTCACATCATGTCTCCAGCTTTTAAGTGTAGGGCTCCTTAACAACAAAAGGAGAGGAAGAAGAAAAGGAAGGAGAACAGTGAGGAGGAAGGAGAGAGAGCTGTTTTAAAATTTACCTTTGCCTTACAAAAGGAATGGGGCACCTGGGTGGCTCCATCGGTGAAGCGTCCGACTTCGGCTCAGGTCATGATCTCACGGTTCGTGGGTTCGAGCCCCACATCGGGCTCTGTGCTGACAGCTCAGAGCCTGGAGCCTGCTTTGGGTTCTGTGTCTCCCTTTCTCTCTCTGCCCCTCACCCATCCATGCTCTGTCTCTCTTGCTCTTAAACATAAATAAACATTAAAAATTTTGAAAAAAATTAACTTTATCTTTTCCTTTTATTCACCTAGCAATCAAGAAACCTGGATTGTTTTTTCTCAGTTATATCATCTGTACAATGGGGCATGATGAAACTTGCTCATTTACATCTATGGAGTTACTATGGTATTGAAATAGACAGACATACTCATTTGACCATCATAGAATCATATATATGTGGAGATAGATAGATAGATAGATAGATAGATAGATAGATAGGATGGCAGGATGGGCGGGCGGACAGATGGATGATACATAGATAATATTTCATTTTGTTATTTTAAAAACTAAACATCATCCCACCACTGTTGGCACATTTCAGCAGGAAAGTGCTGGCTTCCCTGGCACGTCTGCTGGAGCTTGGAGGGGTTTCTCTGGCAAGACACCAACTCCCTTGTGAAGAGCTGACTGCAGCTCTGAGAGAAGGAAACAGGCTCTTGTTACAGTAAATGTCAGCACCAGTGGGAAAACCTTACTAGCTGGCTGTATTCTGGGAACAAATATGTTTTCAGTGGTTCATTGCCTGGAAAACTCAACTTGGGTAGGCCTCAAACCTTTGAGCCTGTTTACAGGGAAGAGTGAGCATTGGCTTTCTTGTTCCAGGGGCTCCAAATGGAAGTCCTTGACCATGTTCCATCTCCCTACTTTAGGACTGAGCAGAAATGTCTGAACATCCAGAACTCATGCTGACATCACTTCTATAAATGCTGGCTTGTGTTCTTTCTTGCAAATATCTACCAAGATGATTCTCACGAGTAGCTGCTCAGATGAAGAACAGAAATGCCCCATGGAAAAATTCACTTATTTCTGCATTCTAAGCCTTATCTTCAGTTCCCCAGCATAGAGATCTCTAGAATTAGACTGCCTATATTCAAATACTGGTTTTGATGTTAACTAGGTATATATGAAACTAGGTATAGTGAGCAGTTTTATCAGTATGTCCTTCTGTTTCTCCATCTATACAAGGGGGATAATAATATTCCCTGATTCTAGAGTGACCTAAGGATTTAAAGAAAAAAAAAAAGATTGGAAGACTTTACCCAGTGTCTCACACTTCGCAGTAAATGTTCCTACTCATAGTAGTAAGGGTAATGGCATCTTTAACAAACTTTAATGGATTTCATTAACCATTCTAAAGCAATACAACAAAAATTAAAAAGCACATCCATTTAAAATAATTATGTTTAAGTCCAATGTGGTAGGAGAATATAGTACTTTAAGTATTTCTAGCTCCTGATGAGCTATGGATAAATGGGAGAGAAAAAGCTTAAAGGAGATATCAAGCCCCTAATCATTACTTGTAAACTACCTCCTCAAGCCTCCAGAGGCTCCTTTCTGCAGGAGGAAGAAGATGACCAATTATGTTCTAAGCTACATGAACATCAGGGTCAGGAAACCATAGATACCTGCTGCACATCCTCTGTTCATGCCAAATTCCACTCGGCACTCCTATTTATTGTGAAAATACCTTCCTGAAAGGAGGGGGTATTAAGTGAGCACATGAAGTGCTGAGGGAATACAAAATAAGGGAAAGATCAGGAGTTGAGTCAGAAGTAAGCACCGTGCTGCTAAAGCTAATCAAATAAACATGCACATACTGTATTTTCCTATTCCCCGACCATGGCAGACATCATTAATTGATCATGGCACTTCTTCCCCATGAACCTATCTAGGACCCCTCATAACCCTCTACATACTCGAGCTGCTGACAGACACGACCAATCACTGAGAGACAGGAAGTGACATAATCCCAGACACTGGTCTTGGTAGAAGCAATACTAAAAAAAAAAAAAAAAAAAAAAAAAAAAAACAAAAAACAAGTAAAGGTTTGCAATCATGATGAAAGTAGCCATTTGAGTACATTTGAGTAGCTGGGAATGACTTCAGTCAAACCCTCACAAAAAAGGAGTGTAAGGTCTATGGCAGAAAGTAAACGGCTGACTTCTTTGCTCCTAAGCATCGAAGGTTTGGGGCTGACAAAATGCAATATTGATGAGAGAGCAGTAAAAGACAGACTGATGAATTCTGAGTTGAACTGGGGAATTAAACAGAGCTTCCAAGGTTGAAAGCTACAATACTCATCAATTAAAAAAAAAAAAAAAAAGATTGGCTCAGCTATCTGTGCTAAGAAAGTGCCTGAAAATATGACACAGGAATTACAAAAGGCCCTTCAGTAAAATTAAGATGAGGATTACACCTCAAAAAGGATTGGCAGTGGACTATGTCAATCATATAAAAGAAAGTGGTAGCTTAATTATTTGTATTGTGACTTTCTAGCAAATAGAAGTAGGTGATCTTCATGGAATCGATAACAAGAACAAATTTATGGAAATTATAAAAGAGACAACAATTATAACAAGTGCAATGATACATTTTACCATAAGCATATTACATGCTGTATGTTAGGTATTTAACATATACTATTTTATGCAATCTTAGACAAGAAGGAGGGAAGTGGGGGAGGGAGGATGAAAGAAAAGGTGGAAAAAGGAGGAAAAGGTGAAGAAGGAGAAGAAACAAAGGTTTGTTTACTTGGAGTTATTTTTTTTTAATTGCCATTTTACACATTGGGCAATTGGAGCTCAGGACAGTCAAGTAACTTGCCTGGCATGTGTCAAAGTCAGGAAAAAACAGCCCCATCTGCCACCAAAACATACAGCTTTTTACCTCTTTGCTGTACTTTATCCAAAAAAAAACAAACAAACAATAGAGCCCAGGAGCAGGCACACTGTTATTACAACAATCAGGGAGGAGGAAACAAGACCAGTCACTGGGAATATTTCTCTCTCTTTGAAGCCTATGTGGGTTTCACCATCACATGACACATGACCAAAAAACACAGTGGACTTTCTTTAGCTTGACACTGTGCCTGCAAGCAATCCTCCCACTAACATGAATTCACAAACACACCAAAAAAGGGGAAGGGGGTTGACCATCGAGCAGTCATTAAGCAATCCTAATCTACAACCACTGAGAACATACTATGTGTAAATGCATTCTACAAGGGCCTTTTATCCACTGATGAATGAAAGCATTCATTCATCCATTCATTCAATACACATGCCTTTATGGCCAACTAGGTTACAGTTATAACTACTCAGGAAGGAGCAGTAAATAAAACAGATAAGAATTTCAGCCCTTCTGAAACTTCCATGCCTAGTGGAGGAAGACACAAGAAAAATTTTACAAGTACATAATATGTCAAGTGATCGTTACAAAGAAGAAAAGTAGCACAGGGAAGTAAGCAGACCATGTTATGGTAAGACGTCCAATTTTAAATATGGTGGTTTATCCCAGGAAAGAGAAGAAAGCCATGTGGCTGGAAAGGAGGGAGGAAGACTATGGTAGGAAAGGAAGCTGGGTAAGGTGGAAAGATGTAGGGCATACAAATCCTACAGACTATGTTAAAGATCTCAGTCTTACTCCAGGAAAAACAAAACAAATAATAATAATAAAAAAAAAAGAGGACACCACTGAAAGGTCTAAGCAGGATAGAGGTATAGTCATGACTGCATTTTAAAAGTTCTTCTGGCTTCTGTCAGTGGAAGGGACTATAAAGGATACATGCTGGAAGCAAGAAGACCAGTTAGCGTGCTATTGGTGTAGAACACATGAGAGAAGGTGGCAGTTTAGGTAAAGGTGGAGCTTTTGGAAAGATTTGGTAAATTGTTCAGGGGAGAAAATCAACAGGACTTGGTAACTGGCTGGATGTTGGAAGTGGTGAACTAATTTTTCCTTAAAAAAAAACATTGATGGGGTGCCTGGGTGGCTTAGTTGGTGAAGCATCTGACTCTTGATTTTGGCTCAGGTCATGATCCCAGGATTGTGGATGGAGCCCAAAGTCAGGCTCTGCACTGAGCGTGGAGCCTGCTTGGGATTCTCTCTCCTCTTTGCTCTCTGCCTCTCCCCTGTTTGCTCTCGTGCTCTCTCTCAAAAACAAAACAAAACAAAACAAAACAAAACAAAACAAAACAAAACAACCACATTGAAATAATAAAAGTATTCTAGGATCCCAGTCTGAGATGTGCCCCATCTCTAAGCCAATAATTCTGGGGATGCCTTTTTAACGTTTATTTATTTTTGAGACAGAGAGAGACAGAGCATGAACGGGGGAGGGGCAGAGAGAGAGGGAGACACAGAATCGGAAGCAGGCTCCAGGCTCTGAGCCATCAGCCCAGAGCCCGACGCGGGGCTCGAACTGAACTCACGGACCGTGAGATCGTGACCTGAGCTGAAGTCAGAAGCTTAACCGACTGCGCCACCCAGGCGCCCCTGGGGATGCCTTTTTAAATGTTGAGCCCATTCTTGGATCCCACAGTGGGGTGAGGATGAGAAAGTGAAATCAGTTCTAGGTTTAGGAAGAACTGAAAGATTCATTAAAAAAAAAGTTCTACAAAAGGAAAGTAAGTGAGGTGACATTACAGCAATCCAAAGGTGAGACCAGAGGACATGTTAAGCTTAAGAAAGGAGAAATAATCTGACCAAAGACACAACAATGAGATAGGAAATAATTCTATCTTGTGAACAAAATTGACAAAAAGTCAAAGGTTACATGAGGTTTGGAAACCTGAAAGCATCAAATTCCTTTGACAGAACTAGTAAATTGAAAAAGGATACTGTTTTAGTTATGGGGAGAAATTAGTTCTATTCTTGTTATAAATGCCTTAAATATTTAGAACACCAGACTCATGGCCATAATTGCACAGATAATGCTGAGATATGTCAAGAAAAACACAAAACAATTAATTAGTATGACAACTTCCCCCAAGGAAGCAATTCAAATCATTTAGTGAAAAACAAAGTTATAATAAAATGTAATCATCTTGTGTCTATATTAGCAATAATTAGTATATATGATCAAAGCCACGCCAAAGATTACTTTTCCATTTTAAGTGTGCAAACTACCAACATTCTGTTGGTACAGATGGAAGATGTACATTGGAGGAGTCCAGCTATTTGATGGAAGGGAGTAAAGGCAGGGAATTCTGGGGTTTATCAAGCTCTCCAACAGACTAGGCAGTCACATCTGTAGTTGGCAGATGTGAACAAAACCACCTCCTGAAAAACTGTGAGCTCTCCAGCACCAGGAGAAAGGAAAAGTGACAGAAAACAGCAGAGAGAATGGAATATGGAGCCCCGAGCAGACGGATGGATGTGCTTGGCCAAACCCCGCCCCCCATTACCAGAGCTCCAGATCTAGCTCATGGAATGGGAGTTCCAACCTATCACCAGCTTCAAAATGACAATCTTCATAAGGCTTGGGAATTCTGTTCTTTGGCATGAAATAGATGCTAATTCTCTCTCCTTCCTGATACCCTTTCAAATATGAGCACATCCACCTAAGCCAGACAAGTTAGTCCCCACTCTCCACCTTTGGGACAGACATTACTAGGTGACGTGACACTTTCCCATTCAGCCCCAGGATCTCTACCAAAGATGCAACTTGACAGGTAAATCCGTATCATAGAACACTGCTCAGTAAGTAAAGGGAATGAGCTATTGATACATGCAACAATGTAGATGAATCTCGAGGGCATTATGTTGAGTGAAAAAAGTGAATCCCCAAATCTTACATACTGTACACATTCTATTTATATATTCATGAGATGACAAAATTTAAGAAATGAAGGAAAGATGGTGGTTCCTAGGGGTTAAGCATGGGGGAAGGGGATGGAGGAAGTGAGCCAATGTACGGTATGAGGGATCTTTGTGGTGTTGTGTCTTGACCATAGTGTGGACACATGAACTGATACAGGTGCTAAATGTGTATAGAACTAAATACACACACACACACACACACACACACACACACACACACACACACACACAGGACTACAAATAAAACTGGGTAAATCTGAATAAGATAAGTAGATTATATTAGTAGATGGCATCAATGTCTGAATAAGAGCATCAGTAGATCTTATTGCATGAATTAGATCAATCACAGATTTTCCTATACTATGATTGTTTTTTAAGATGTAACTCTGGGGGTACAGAGTTTCTCTCTATTACTTTGTAAGCTTAACGTAAATCTACAAATCTACAATGACCTCAACATAAAAAGTTTTAGTTTTTTTTTAAAGCAGCCATTTTAAAAATAAAATAAAGTAAAATAAAATCTACCAATGGACTAAAGTAAACATATAAGTTGAAATCTATTTGTCCCTCCTCGAGTAGATCATTGGGATTTTATCCACATATAGTTTCAAAACCAAAGAAAAAAATAGAACAAATCTAATTTCTTGCCTAGATTCTGATTTTTTTTGTAAAAAATATTTCCAATCTTTTGACACAGGCTTCAGTCACCACAAACAAAATTAGGTGATATGTGAAAGTGCTTTGGGGTGCAGAGATATTGTCAACTTCACCATCAGAATTCAGTTCATAGCAGCTCAGGGACAATGCTAAAAATTCAGAGTTCCTAGACCCAATTCTGATGTTGACATGTGCCTGGAGTTTGGAACTGAGCTATCCCAAACCCTGCAGTTTTTGTTGACTCTGATTCTGAATGGTTCTGTCAGCCTGCAACCAATCCCAGAGTACCAACATTCCAAAGCAGGATTGCATCTAACTGCTGGCATAACATTTCCTTTGATTCCATGGCAACCCTATATCCTAACTGTGTTTTGCAAGGGCTGCAACCTTCCATTTACCCTACATTCATTTCCAAATTGAAACGGTATCTTGTACTACACATGTTTTCTGTGATAGTTTGTCCTGTGAATTCATTTAGTAATGAAGTGTATGGTCTGTCTTCCCATTTCAAGAACCCGGGTCACGTTCACAACCAACTGCCAGGCATTACATCCACCCAAGGAGGAGCTTTTCAGTCTGTATTTCTAAAGCTGAAAAGATGCTCAGGTGAGTTTGCTTCAATTAACCTGTGCCAATGAGAATATTATTGCATTCTCCCACACTCAATAGTATGGAAGTTGCTGAATATTTAGTAGCATAATCAAGTATAATAGGGGCAGGATGGGAGAACTCCTTGCAAATTTCCTTCAGCCTTTCACTTTCTGACAGCAGAGGGTGTGTGTTTATTATTAAAAAATATGTTGTTTAAAAGGCCCCTTTGTGTGTGTGTGTGTGTGTGTGTGAAGAAAACAGGTTACTACCTATGTTGTACGAATGTAAATGAATAAAACCTTTTTGGAGGGCAAATCTTAGCGATATCTATGAAAAGCAAATTGATAGAGCCCTTGCAGAACTAAGAAATTATCCTATAAATATACATAGCAAACACTGAGATATAGATGTATAAATAGATGCAGTGTCTGAAATAGAATAAAAAAAGAAACTAAACCAAGCCATTTAAATGTGCATTAATAAGAAATCTATTAACTATTGTTTTATTCATAAAATGGAATACTATGAAGCTATTAAAAAGAATAAATTAGTTCTACGTATCTAGTGTAGTTATTATACACGGCACATTTATTTATAAATATTAGAGTATCAGCTGGATGACTAGAATTCCTTCCTTCCTCCCTCCCTCCTTTTCTCCCTCCCTTCCTTCCTTCCTTCTTTCTGTGGCTGGCTAATCTTTCATGAACCAATTCCTGGGAATATTGCTACTTCTCCTATTCCACAATTCCTTTCTCAAGATCAGCTATTCTAAGGAGGTCCAAAGGTAACTGTGAAGTGGGGGACATAAGGAGTTGATATTCAAAAGGTATAAAGTTTCAGTTATACTAGACGAGTAAGTTCTAAAGTAAGTTCTTCATAGTTTGGGAAGAGGGCGACTCTTGGTGACTATTACCCCACCACACATACACAATGAAGGGACACAGGACATTCTGAATAGTGTTGAATATGTTGATTACCTTGACTGTAGCAATGGTATCACAGGTGTATGTATATGTCCAAACTCATTACATTAAATATATACAGTTCTCTGTATGTGAGTGTGTGTATATATACATATATATATACACATATGTACATATATATATATATATACATATGTGTATATATAGCTCAATAAAGCCTTTTAATGTTTTAAAGTTCACTCATTCAGAATCTTTAGGAAAAACAAATCGCCACACTTTGTTTCAGCATTGGTTGTTAAAAATGTACATATCAGGGCACTGGGTGGCTCAGTTGGTTAAGCTATTGACTTTGGCTTAGGTCTTGATCTCATGGTTCGTAAGTTCGAGCACTAGGTCAGGTTCCGTGCCAACAGCTCTCCTCCTCCCCCTCTCACACTCTATCTCTTTCAAAAATAAATATTTTTTAAAAAGAACATACACATCATGATAGTACTCAGCCTTTTCAAAGATGTGCATGTTGAGAATAATTGCTGATCTTTCAAAAACGAGAGGTTCTGGAAAGTTTGCATTAATATCATAAACGCACACACACACACACATATACACACACTATACTTCAGCTCTATAGAAACTCCTATTGTATTGAACCTACTTTATTCAAGACAATTCATTTTTTTGAGACTAAAGTTATTTAAAGTAGAGTTAAAGTAACTCTTCTCCACCACTCACTATGTAAATTTGACCAACTTTGCAAACTCGAATCCTAGTTTGCCCACCTATAAAATGGGATATATAAAGTTGTTACCTGATAAGGTTGTTGAAAATATTAAATGAGATAATACCTATAGAGCATTTGGTAAAATGTCTATCCAATGGTAATGTTCGATTAATATTACATATGGTTTATGTAAACATGTGCACATGTGTGTATGTATCACACGCACATACACTTGAAGGCAAAGAGTCCGCCGAGTTCCCAAACTAACTTTTATGACTATCTGTTACCATTTTCTTACAATGATTTGTTTATCTTCAATATTTTCAAAATGCCTTCTTCAACTCTAAGGAGAGTAGGTGTTCAGCTCAATCTAACATAAGGCAGAACTTCTAACAATTAAAGCCTTGTACAAGTGACTGCTTTGTGAGGCAGTCCCACCACTGAAGGTATGCAGGCCAATGAGCTCTTCTGGAATAAGTCAAAAGGAAGATCTCAGGGTCTCTCCATTATGGGGCTCATTTTAAGGATCCCTCCCATATCAGCATAAAATGTGTGCCATGCACTTCAGCTGTAGGGTGTTTTTTTTTTTTTTTTGATGTTTATTTATTTTTGAGAGACACAGAGAGACAGAGCGTAAGCAGGGGAGGGGCAGAGAGAGGGGGAGACACAGAATCTAAAGCAGGCTCCAGGCTGTGAGCTGTCAGCACAGAGCCCAACACGGGGCTCAAACTCACAAACCGCGAGATTATAACCAGAGCTGAAGTTGGATGTTTAACCGACTGAGCCACCAGATACCCCCAGTTGTAGTTTTTCTAATCTCCCTGGAGGAGAGAGATGGCTTCCACCATATGGTCTTCCACGTATGGTATTTTTCACCTGCCTCCTTTACAGTGCAATAGTGTGCAACTGTTTGTAGATTTATAGCACATATTCCTCTGACTGGAAACCCTCGAGATAGTGACTTGACCCTATTTATCTCTTAATCTCACGTAACTGGGCACACAGTAGGTACTCAGTGGACGATTTCTGGATGATAAAATAAATCCTGCAAATCAATCTGGAGTGCTTTTCTATCTATAAAGTTTTTCCTACAAAATCTAGACCATTAAATATTCTGACAGAATATTTAAGCAAATCCGCTGTTAAAATATTAATAATGGAAGCAGCAACAATGATGGCAGTGATGTATAAATTGAAAAGTAAATCCACAGAGATCTCAATAGAATGTTTTTGTCTCTTTATTTCCATTCTCCTTATTTGAGAAGGGATGTTTTTATCAGCTTTAATGCCTAACTAGAATAATTTACATCTGTCTCCTTCCCCTTGGTATCAAGAGCAAAAGCATCTGATGACTGCATTCTTGGGGGAAACTTACAGTATTTTCCCCTAAAAATGACTATTTGATAACAAGCATAACAATAAAGTAGATACCCCTTCTATCCAATAAGTGTCCTCTGTCCTTAAGTCAGAGTTTTCCTGGAACATGGGATGGGGAAGAAAGACTAAAATAAAAGATTGCATTTACAGTTTGGCCATAGAGACTAAACCAGATCATGTTTATTGATTTATTTCAATCAATAGACACGGGAAAGTTCAGGAGATTTTGACCCATGCCTCCAGATATGCATTTGAGAGAGGTTTTTACCCAGCCCCAAAGTTGAGTTATTGCAGAATGAAAAAATGTTTCTGTCCACCAAGTGACACAGATATATTCATAACAGGAAGGAAGGAGGAAATTCAGCTCCTTTTGTTTTTCTCCCAGATTGTAACATACAAAGACAAGTTTTGTACAAATTATTAAACTCTGTCATGTTTCTATCTACTTAACCAAATGATAACTAAACACAAAATATCAGAATCATAAATAGACATACTCTGGATAAAAATAAATAGGCTTCATGCAGTGATAATGGCCACTCCTTGCCCAGATTACATCTGTTCTCAGAAACTATATATGTCTATTATAGGTCCTTTATTGTCTTCCAAAAAATTAACTTCCTTCATGCCAGGCTCTGTGCTACTCACTGTCTGTTGTCTCTTCTGGGGAGGGAAAAATGGTCCTCCATGTTTGGACATAAAATCTCATGTTCATACCCCATAAAGAACTCATCTAAACCTCTTTTTTTTTTTTTCTTCTAGGACCTGAACTAACCAGGACACAACTTGTTTGTCTCACACTGCATTTCCAAGGTGAAATTAATTCCTTCTCACTGACATGTACATACACCAGACTCGTGTCTTTTTGATGACATTGGCACAACACAGAGACTACTGGAAAGGATGCAAATGGAATCTAAAGACCTTACTTCTCATCTTTAGCAAGGCTGCATGACCAGCTATTTGGTAGCATCAGACTTTATGGGCACCATTTTTAAAGAAGCTATAGTTCAAGTTGAGATCAGAGCTTTAATGGGGTTTTGAACTATGATGTGTATGAAGAGTTAATGGCAACATTCTTTAGCCATCAGGTCAGCCAAGGGATGAGATGAGGAAGTATATACACCTGTGGAGCACAAGTCCACATTCTGTTTCTGGCTCATCATCTCTTCCCTATTTCTTCTGGTAGCAACATTTCTCTTTCCGCTGATAGAGTGCTTTCCATGTGGTGGGCTTAGTAAAAGCCAGGCACACCCCACCTGTGCTACTGTTATTGATACATGGTCTTGACTGGAAATCAGAATTCTCTCTCCCTCTAGCCCCAGGGTTCAGTTCAGGAATGAGGATGTAAACCAAACAGAGTTGATACCACTCTAATTTTATATATGGAAGCGAGAAGAGAGAAGATCTTGTTTTGCTTCAAAACATAAGCTGTTAGGAATATAGCCTGAAGGCTACAATTGGCCACATGAAGAAAATCTGCTCAAGAATGAAATCAACACTCAGAAGGAAGTCAAAAGATGGAGAAGAGACATACCATTAGTAACATTATTTGAAGCCCCGGACACAGCCCTACTTGACGAAAATATATCTTTTGGATTCCTAATTTCATGAGCCAATAAGTCTCATCATTAAAAAAACAAGATTAAATCTGTTGTAGTTTAATTTTTGTCATGTGCAATAAAAAGTGTTCTGGTGAATCCACGTGAAGGCAAGAAAGGTGTGACCAGCCTCCCATTCTACGGCTGACTTTTTAAAACATTGCTTTCCCAAAGAGGTCTGATTGTAGCCAAGAAGGCCTTTGGGTCAACAAAAATCTTTCCTTCTAACAACTTCATGCATGACAATGCTGGAATGCTGGTTGGGGCTTAACAAAATAGTTCCTGCAAATGGAACCCACTCTCCAGTCTCTGTCTTTTGAGGGAGAAAACTCCTGTGCTACCATGAAAATAATTTCGGAAAGAAATACATCTGCTTTCAGAAAGTGTCTGCCAAGATGTGGCCCAATGTAATTTAAAATGGCTAAGACAATCAGCTCGAAAATTAAGGTTTCTAATGGGAACACCTACTCAGCCCTAATAATAGGGGAACTACCATCATAATTATAATGTGGTGCAAGCAGGCACATCATTAACTAACTTTTCTCAGCTACTGCAATTAACAAGCATCAATAGATTGAGTAAATTATTAATAACCCACACATGCTCCAGTGCACACTGCTGGCTCTATTTTTTTTTTCCAAGTAAGAAGCAAAAAGTTAACAGCTGATATCCAAATAATCTTTGATTTATCTCCTTCATAACATTCCTGCACCTTTTAATAATTCTTTTTGGAGGAGTTAAGAGTTGTAAAGAATTAAGTGGTGAGTGGAGAAGGAAACAGCCTGGAAGTGAGCAATGTAGTCTAACAGAGAGACCACCTTCTATGAGTTGATCAAACAGCCCATTCCTTACTTTCTCCATAGTGTGATCATTTATAGAATTGCTATTATCATCACTGAGTGCTAGTAAGGGTAGAAGTTGTTATGCCTGTGACTTTATACAATGTAGTGTGAATCAGCAGCTCTCAAATACAGCCTAGGGACCGATTTAGGTTTATGATGTTCACAAATAATCTCCTCAAATCATGGGGCATTAGCGCAGGGTGGGCCCTAGCCTAATATGTAAGCAATAAAGAAGACAAAACAAGAGAACCAGGAAGAATTAAGGGACATAGTCAAGGCTGCACAAATAGGAAGTCTTTCCCTTGCATTTAAACTGTCACCAGCTCCTAGAAATAAAGCACAGTCCTTGTCTTTCAGGTGTGCCTGTACTAACAGAGAGAGGCTACTGAATAACAAGCGTCAATAGACCAAGAAAACCCTCTGAGTTGGAATAAACACAAGGGAAGAAAAGGAGAAGGGCAGGCAACTCAGCCTGGGGCAGAATATTCACAGCTTCCCATAAGATTTAAAATCTCTGCTGGATTCTTTAATGACAGGGGAAAAAATAAGTGTGTGTGGGGGGGGGGGGGGCAGAACAGAAGTAAGGAATGGTCCCAGCAGAGGAAACACTGTGTGTATAAAGGTGAGGGCATAAGAAAAACATGGCATATTCTGGGAACAACAAGTTACCTGATGCAGTTGGAGTATAGATACACGAAGGTGCATAGTGGCCAGATGAGAAGGGATGCGTCAGGAACAGATGCTCTCTGCTGAGAGCCATGGCTGGCCTTCGAGCAGCCTTCAGTAGAAAGTGACACAATCAGGTTTTACTGATGAAAAGATCCCTAGGGCTGCACCTGACAGAATGGAGTGGAAGGGGGTGTGGTAGGGGAAGGAAAGGACCACAGGGAGGCTGTGACAATCCATGCAAGGGATGTTAGTGGTCTTAACCAAAGACCCCACAACGGGAATGCAGCAGGGAATCAAGAGTTATATTTTTGTGATTATCGGGAGATAAAACCCAGAGACTTGACTCTTCACCCTGAGTCTTAGGTGATGTGACTATCTCCAACTCCTTAACAGGCAAACAGCCACCATGCAACTGCTACCAGATAAACAGCACCAGGAAGTCCGGTAGCCTTGGTTCTGGGTCAGATATAAAGGTGGAGGTTTGAGAAAACTGCACTGCAGGAGATAATTTCCAAGACTTGGTTTCTCTCTTGCATCTCCATAAACCTGGGTCTTCAAAGACCATTCCCCGCTGTGAGGAAGGGACTCTTTCAGAAAGAAGTAATAGCCAAGTGGAGGGTAGCTAGACCAGAAGGCCTCTGACCTTGAAGAAATCTATCAAGACACAAAATAGCAAAATTCTATGGCTCCAGGTTATTTCTATCTTGATGCCTCTTTCAACAAAAAGGCATCAGACTGAATGATTTTAGGCACATGCCGAGTCATCTGGCTGAGTCCTGCAAGAAGGAGGGGGATTGAAAAAGGTGACCCATGGGTCACTCTGGTACAAACCTACTCAGAGCCTGTCTGCAGGCAAGTGCCTGGGGCTGCTGGACTCAGGATCAGTCTCAGGCAGGCTCTGCCTCCCAGGCCTCTTCGGGTTTCTGCTCAAACGATCGCCTCATTTTGAGATCATTCAAGCATGTTAAAACTGTAGACAGCAGAGCAGCACATCTATTCAATGACCACTTAAACTATACAACTGGAATTTATCACAAGTACAAGGGAAAGGGTGAGTCGTTAGAAAATCAAACTGGGAAAATCTCCACTCTCGATCAAACAGCTATGCTTTCTGCCCAGGGACCTGGGTACTGCAGCCTTAAAACACTAAATGTGTACAGCCTCCTGTCGGTGTCCAAAAAGGATCTGAGGTAGAGACGCACACAACAAAAGAGGTGTTAAAATATGTAAAAGAGGAACTTGAGACAAGGCAAAAATAAAAGAGAGGGGCATGATAAGTGGATGCAAAAAATTCATTCTGTAATAGCCTGTAGAATTGCTGAGATCCAGACTCCTCTATAGATAAACCTTCTTGGGGTTTTCTTGAAAGGATAATTTAAAAAAAAAAAGAGAGAGACTCCTCTAGACAATATCTAGGGTAACTTTAACTCTCACCCATTTGTAATAAATGTCTTGCTGTCATCATAGCTATTGGTCTGACGGAGTCCAGGCACTACAAGGTCTAAAGATCTGATCCTGTGAATTAGGGCTGAGAACCAGCACTCTTGGATTTCTCTCCATTGACACTGCCTCATTTCCTTGGACTAGCTGTGATCAGCTGTGTCCATCAATCCTTGGCCATCTGCTTAAGAGCAACCTTTTCACTTGGCCTCTGATTCTGCAGTGACAGGTTTCACCCTTTGCATACCTTCCACAACTGCAAGGTGCTCAAGTGGAAACCACTCCTTGGAAAGTTACTCAGAAAAATATCCCCACCATTCCCACTCCTCATCACACCTTCGGCCTTATTCCAGTAATGGCTTCCGTGGACGTCCTGCAACAAGTCACGGACCCTATGGTTCTACTTGTTTGCTGTCAAACCCAAAGTGCTGTTTGAGCAGATTTCTCCCGAGGAACAAACTATGTAATCACCGATAGCAACAGCACTGATGGCACAGTGGAGGTGATGGTGGGGGCTGGGGGGAGGCACTTTGGCTTCTAAAACACTCACTTTATGGCTCTTGGCTGGTGAATTAATAGAATACTGTATTGTATGATACACACCACACCTATCACAGTGGAGATCTCAGGCAGGCTTTCGAATAACATGAAGACCCATGATAAAGTAGAATGCAAATTTCCACTACAAACACTGCTCCATGGAGGGCATTATTCTCTGTAGTATCTCTGCCAGATGCAGGGGTTCTGGAATGATGAGGGGCAAGCTTTATGTCAAAGGTGCATTGCTCTTGCTTTGTTACAATGAGGAACTCGAGAAGAGCTGGAGAAAATACAAAAGTTGACCCCAATGGCCTATGCAGTGTAGTCCTCTCTAGTATCAGAAAGCCAAGGCCCATTTTCATTCATAGTCACCAGGAAGCCAGACTTCACTGGGGTAAAAGAGCGAGTGGGTGGGTAAGGGGGTCAGCTGGTTCAGCCAGGCCTGCAGACACTGCCCTTCTCTGCCTTTGCCCAGGAAGACCTTACTACAAGCACATTTTCAAAAGCAAGATACATTATAAGCAAACAGAGCTATCATTTTTAGTGTCAGAGAAACTTGGGATTTCAATACATGACATTTAAGTTACCAGACAGGGTGTCAGGCCGAGTCTCAGAGGAGATGGGGAAGTAGCTTGAATGAGGACCAGAAGTTTGTGCCCTGGGGTACTTTATGGTATGCCATGCCCCTCTCCCATCCAGATGGGCTTCAACACGTGAATCTCATTTGAAATCTTCTTCCCCACTTTGGAACAGCCTGAAGAATGGGGAGTTAGCAGTTTTATTTACAGCACTCTTAGCCCCCAGCCAGGTAATCACACAGTAGCAAGCAGATGGGGAGAGGGGACGCTTAGAGGGGATGAAGAAAGCAGTGGCTGCCACATAGTGATGGAGGTGAGTGCTTGGCCACTGCTGCTGTGCTACGCGGGGGTTGTGGACCTGAGGGGATGTGGGCCTCTGAGAACCAGACCAGCCATATGGGTAAGCCAGGGAGAGGGACTAGGTGTGGAGAGAGAGCGAGAGACAGAGAGAGATGTAGACATATTCCTATGTCTTCCCAACATGGGGCCATGCTCCTGGGATACATCAAGCTCAAAGATACACTGGTGTTTGCTTATGTCAAGATCTGCAGCAGAGCTCAGATAAGCTCAAACTCAGCTATTAAGCAATCACAAAATGGACTCGGCTTCTAAATATTCTCACTAACGTAAGCCAGGAAAACCAAAACATGGCAACCGCTCCCTGATATGAAGACCTGAACTCCCTCTAAAAAAGGGTGGCAAAGGAAAAAGGGGTGGGAGTGGGGGGTCCCCTGGCTTAGGAAACCCATTCTAAGACCTGCACACACCTACATCTAGAGCGGGATGGGTGTCCACGGTTGGTACTGAATGAGCCATCCAGCCCCATCTGACCTGGGGTTTGCTGAGAAAAAGCCCTCAGAGGAACAGATGTGAGCTGACTCATCCAGAATCCTCATCCCCCTGACCTCCGCTGGAGGAGGCAGGAAGGGGGTGACTTCTGAGGAGGGCACAGGCTCTCTGCTACTGGAGACCCCCAGGGAGACACAAACCCAATGCTGCTAAATGGCAACCTTCAGAAATCACCTTCTCGGGCCATAAAGACTCTTTTACTCCGTGGCTTGATTTGCTATTGATTTAAGGCTCTTTTTCATAGTGATGCAGGAAAACATTTTATTTTCTCGGATGTAAGTGGGTGGGAGTCTATCCGGGGAAAGAGGGGGGAGGCTGCCATGTGGAGTGACGCCATCATTTAAAGACACTCTCCACTGCACCCTAAATGTCTACATGAGGAATTTTAAATAGGTCTAGATTCATCTGTATCAGGAGCTTTTAACCTGGTGACCAGGGATCAAGAATGGGTTTCGGAAACTGTGGGCCCTAAGTAATGGTGCAAAATGCTGGGCCTTTATGCGTATACCCATTTCTCCAGGAGAAGTATCTTGGCTTTCAATAGACTCTAAGGATTCTGAGACTCTCAAAATGAGGATATCTCCAAGATCAGAAAGGGAGTCGATGCCTGCCGTTCCTAAAACAATCATCTTAGCAAACCAGAGAGATATTCACCAGCTTACCTATCAGATGACAATTCCTATGCAGACTTTTTCCCCCAAAGGGTCACTTTACACACAAATCAACCCTGAACCCAGACTTTAAAGCCATTCAAGGGCACCCACGAACCCAAATAGGAATGTTTGGAAGACAAGACCACACTTTAAAGAAAATCATGATTGGTTCAGGAAAAACTAACAGAATTGTGCCAATGTCTGTAAACATTATTCTGTTAGATCCTGGGGGCGGGGCTATTACTAAGCACGTCACAGGCTGCATACCACCCTGCACAGACTTACCATAGTGCCTGAAACACAATAGATGCTCAATAAATGCTGTGGAATAATATAAATGAATAAACAAACAAAGGAAAGGATGGATGATTGAATGAAGACCTTTTAAGACATTTTCATGATGAGGATGATATTTGTAGAACCGAATTCCCAGGCTCCAGGTCCTTGCTTGCCTCCAAGGGCACAGAAAAGATAAAAAGGGTGAGTGAGAAGAGGCTATGGGAGAAAGCTACCCCATAAATACAAGGTATTGTTATTTTTATTTTTATTGGTGCTTCCACTGCCTTCGGGGGGAGGGGGGAGCACATGTGAATATGGCTAATTTTCTGCTTGACTCCAGACACATTCTAAATTACTGAGCCACATTTTATTTTAAATTGACTAATAAAGAAATCTCACACCCCACACCATTTCGCATTTTCTTGGGTCGTTTAATGTTTATACCCTTCTGCAATGGCTATTCTTTCCCTGAGAGCTGGGATGGGGTGGGGTGAGGGCTGAAAGGCTGCTTGATACATTATTCTCTCTCTCTCTCTCTCTCTCTCTCTCATTCTCTCTTTCTCTCTCTCCCCCACCCCGTTTCTCTTTGTCATTGTTCCACTCAGTCTGTCTGTCTCTGTCTTTCTGTCTCTCTTTGTCTCTGTCTCTCTTTATTTTAATTTGTCCCGATCAAGACACAAATATCACCCTGAATCAGATGTCTTGCCTTTATGCTCACTTGAAAAAAATCATGTACAGCTTTTTGCTTTCCCCTACATAAAAATAAATGGAAAACATTTTGCAAATGTCAAATGCTATATAAAGGGAAAAATATGAAGGACACTGGGCACATAAACAATAATACTAATGACAAATTTTACCTCTCCTAAAGCACTCTCTGCCACCTAGTTCCAATTCTGGAGTTTTATCTCAAGGGTCAGAAACCAGCTATATCATAGACAGAAATGGATTCTCACAGCAAAATACTCTTCAAATGTGTTACCAGATGATATTAAGGAAAAGGAAAGAAAAGTAAAGAAAATTACTCGGGGTTGACCATTTTCATTCTTTCACTTATTTATTCACTCATTCAACACTTTTTTAAAGCAATCTTATGTTCCCCAAATGGCATAAGTCACTGAGAAAATAATGTACAAACAGTAAGAGGTGGTCCCTGCCCAAATGCAATAGTCTAAGCAGGGGAGACAGACAGTAAGAGCACACATGTGTAAACAAGGTAATGTTCGATTATGAATCAAAGTGTTTTGATTGATAACGGAGAAGGCGAGCAGATAAGGGAAAACCCCAATAGTGAAATTATACTGAGGTAGAGACCAAAGGCTCTGAAAGAGCCTGCCATGCAGAGAACACTACTGAGAAAAACAAGTACAAATACTCAGAAGTAGAAAAAGTCTGGCCATGTTCCAGGACCTGTAAGGCAGGTAGAGTGGAGGCCGGGAGTTTGTGGATGAGTGACAAGAAATGAAGTCAAAGAGGGACCCAGGAGCTGGCTTTTGCCTTATGGGCATGGCAACAAGTCTGGACTTTCTCCTAAGTGAAATGGAAACCCACTGAAGCATTTTAAGGGGGTGACTGATATGATGGGATTTATGACTTTAAAAGGCCACTGTGGTTGCTTGCATGGAGGACAGGCACGAGTGGAAGCAAGGTGTCCAGGTAGAAGGGCAGGGTGGTCACCTAGCAAAGAGCTGATGGTGGGTTGCACCAGGTGAATGGCAGTGGGGATGGAGAGGAGAAGCTGGGTTAGGACTTGCTAGAGAATTAAATGTTGAGACAGGAGAAGTGGGGATCCAGGAAGACCATAATAGCCTATTTTAAATTGGTAATCCTAAAATTAGATTCATTTAACTCATCCAAAGTACAAGTGGCCATAATATATGTATTAACATGTGTGGTCCTTTATCAGGTCAGAGAGAGTCATAAATACTACCCTCCCCCCCCAAAATGATCTTGACTACCTCCAGCAGAATTTTATCTCCATGCTTTTACTTTCACTGAAGCCTATATACTTCCTCTTACAGCATCCCTCAAAACTTCCATTAAATAATCATCGGATAAGGTATACTGTCTACCAAGCTGTGTTCTGAGGTCCATCAGAGCAGGGACCTGATCTGTCTTGGTCAGCATTATATTCCCAGAACCAAGTACTGTGTCTGGCATCCTGTGGGTGCAGTGAAATGAATAAATATTGAATGTGAATACATGCCCTGCAATTAGCTCTCTGAGTTTCCAGACAATAAAGGATAGGAAGCAATCTGAGCCCAGAACTAACACCCACTGACTATTTCCTAGTCTCCTCACAAGGATCCTCCTACTCCCTCCCCAACCCACTGCAAGTCTAGACACACCAGTCCCATAAAGCCAGAGCCACGCTGAACATCATGACTCATGGATGAGAAACCACCATAGATAATCATTGGGAGTTTCCAGGGTTTGCTGTGGGTAGCTTCCTGCAGAGCCCTATAAAGCAGAAGGAGGTTCATCCTTCCTTCTACCTGAAGTTCATCCTCACTCCCTCCTTCTCTCTCCCACTTTCACCTTAGAAACCATACCTTGATCCCCTTTTGGAAATGCCAATGTGTTATCAAAGCATTTCACAAAAGAACTCCATGGAACCCTGCTCCTCACAATCCTTCAAGATGTGTGACTTTTTGAAATCCATTATGAAGCCCACTAAGGAAACATGTTGGAAAGGGCAGTGCTACCTTTCCATGAGTATCTACCAATCCAAGTCTCCAGTTGTCTACTTCTAATTTCAATAATTACTGCATGGGCTATAGCACTAAGATATTCTGCTCTAAAGGTTTTAGATGGGAACTGTGGATTCAGAAAATTACAAACGACTGTCTACAAAGATGCCCCCAAATTCACTGATGTATTCATCCATACATCAAAAAAATCATTAAGTTCCTACCATGTGCCAGGTCATGGATAACTGTCAATGAATTAAACAGACAGGGCTCCCTTACTCATGTATTTATCTAGTTGGAAGGATAGACAACAGAGCAATGAATATGTAATTGCAAGTTGCGGTAAGCAGTGTAAAGAAAATAATGAAGGTCCTAGAATCAGACTAGAGTAGGAAGAGGGAAGTATGTAAATTAGATGGTCAGGAAAGATGGTTAAGAGAAAGTGAAGAGGAGATGGCATTTTAAATAAATGGTAAAAACGAGAAGGCACCTACCAACCACTGAATGACAAAGAGACAGAGACAGGGTTCCAGGCAGAGGGGAGAGCCCAAGTAAAGACTGAGGCAAGGAGGAGCTTCCTCTGGCTAACCTTTCCAATCGCCTAATATCGGGCAGCCACCTGTCCCAGGATCTCTGTGCCCAACTGCCATCTGCACTCAGGTGTCTGGTCTGCAACCAAAACCTTCTTTTCAGGGTGCCACCTTTCCCTCCCCTTCCTGCACAGCCAGAACATCCACAAGCTTGCCCGCCCCCACTTTGTGCCCTCTCTTCGTCATCACTTGTGCACTCCTAGATGCTGGTTTCTCCACGCTCAAGTGAAGAAGCCCCCCCCCCCCCCACCAAAGGCTAACCATGAATTCCTTGTTTTCAGACCCAATCAATTTATTTCTCACTGTTCAACCTCTTCACAGGCTATGATTTTCACCATTCCAACATTCTTGAAACTCTCGCCCTTCCTTTGCTCCTTAGCCAAAGCCCTCACCTGAAATGGTCCCTGATTTACTCATGTTGCTGTTCCTCTCCTAACCACTGCCAGTAAAAACAGCACTAGGGGAAGTTACCCCTACCTTTTACTCAGTACATATAACATGCCAGGCACCACACGTATTTTACAAATCTGGAGGCAGGTATTTGGTTTTGTTTTGTTTTTTCTTCGCCCTGCGCTTTCTCCTTCCATTTTAGTCACTCAGACAGGTCGAAAGGACCCATTTGGTTTCTGGTTTCAAGATGAGGAAATGGGAATGAGAGGAAGTCAGTGGAGGGATGAAGCTACACAGGGCAGAAAGACAGTGATACGTATAAGGACCTTTTGCTTTCCAAAAGCCTTTCAAGGTACTTATGCTGCATGTTCTGCTTAAAAATAAGGGAATATCTCTGATGGAAACAGGAAGACAGGAGGAGAGAGAAAAGAAGGAAGAAAGGAAGAAGAGGGAGAGGAGAAAGAAGGAGAGACAGAGAAAGAAAGAGATGCCATGCACATTATAACAGAGACTCCCAGACACTGGTAAGAGGACCAAAGCCTACAGTTTCGTGAGCATCAGAGACCTCCAATGGCAAATGGGTATGTGGTTCCAGTATCTACCAATTCTGGGGTAGAGGCTTATGGCTGAAGAAATGTAGCCTGGGTTGTCTGAGAAACAAACGAGGTAATGGTCAGCCAGGGTCCACCCTCTGACCCTCACTTGTTTAGGTAGCAGGTAATAGCCTGGATCCTTTGCATAAGAAAGGTTGCATTTCTTGCCCATAAAGTGGAATTGGGGATGAGGATAAAATTAACCTTGTTTTAAAATAACACAGAAATGTTCTCCTTCTTGCACAACTGAGACAATTGTGGGCATAGATTCACACATGCCTTCTCTCCTTTAATCCTTACAGCATCCACTTCTCTGGGCGTCCTTTCCTCCACATCACCCATGAGCGCATGTTGTCCCAGAAAGGTTACGTGACTTGCCCATGCCACAAAGTGACAAAGTCGAGATGCACAGAAGACTGTCCAACGCCAAAATCCTTGGCCTTTTTCACCAAGTCTTATCCCCAAAGACCCCATGTGCAGCCTCTATTTTGTCTTTTCGTATCCTCTCTCAGCAATCTTAGAATCTCTCTTGACTTCAGCATCCATTTTTCCGTGTTCCCTGCCACGTCTGATGCTTACATCCTAACCTTTCGATTAGCTTTATCTGATGACCCTCTCTGAGTCAATGGTGCATCCTCCATCACCAGGCTTTGCTTCAAACCCCTGAGTCATCCTTCTCTCTGAACAATGCTTTCTTCTCCAGGAAGACTGTTGGCTTTGCACACAGACTCCCTCGTTAAAATCCCAGCTCTTCTGCTAGGTGGCCTTAGGTAAGTTTCCTAAACTTTTCTCACCTCCATTTCCTCATCTTTAAAGCCATGAGAAAAGAGAAAAGAGAAGCTATCTCACTGAGATGTTTTGCATATTAAATTAGCTAATACACAGAAAGCCAAAATATAGAATAGGACTGGTATTTAACAGATACTTAATAAAAATAAGCCTGAGTCGTCTCTCCAAAACAGTTGTTGAGCCTGTGCACATTAAATTGAAGATGAAACAGATCCTTACTCTCTAAGAATTTCCACGCTAGGTACCTTGTGGGGAACTGTCTATCATGTTCCCTGCCTTGGTTTCCTACCATTACCTCTTTGGTGGCTTAAGTCACTGTTGTCATGTAGCAGGCTTTTAACTGAGATGACTGTCCCTTAGCTTCCTCCAAGTTCTTTGTGGAGGTCAGACTAGGTTTTCCAAAGCCAGAAATCCTCTGATGGCTTCCCAGGAGGGACCAGAGGAGTCCCTACAGCTGGGTGAAGATGAGACTTTGTGGCTGGTCTCAGATATATGTGGGCCCTGTTCTATCACTTCTTAGCGATTTAATCTCAGACGCATTATTTAACCTCTCTGGGCCTCAGCCTCTCATTTGTAAAATAGGGATCAAACAGTACATGGTAGTAAAAAATAATAAGTTAGAGCTCAATGGGCACACAGAAGACTGAAGTACAAGCCCCTTTGCAGGGAGGCAGGACTATTGTGACCAGGTGTGGCCAACTGACCATGAGGAGAAGCAAAAAGGACCAGAGTGAAACCTTCCTGTTGTCTCTGGGCAGGCCAACAGTGGACTTCACTTGAGAGAGAAATCAACCTCTGCCTACCATTTCAGGACTTAGCATATCCTGATAAGTTCTAAGCCCTCACTCACTTGATAACTATCCTCTTGTCCAGTGCTGTCTGGCAGAACCTTCTGTGACAGTGGAAATGCTCTATATCTACGCTGTCCAATATGGCAGTCGCTGGTCACATGGGACCAGTGAAATGTGGCTTGCATGAGTGCGACACTACATTTTAAATTCTGTTTAATTGCAGTGAATGTAGATGCAAAGAGCCCCCGTAGCTGCTGGCTACCGCACTGGTGAACTCGGGAGAATGAGACTTTGTTCCCTGGAAATGCCAGGCTCTCCTGAGTCCTAATGTCTTCTTCCCGTTTGCCACGGAAAACCATTTTCAGGCAGTCTCTACCTCCGAAATTCTTACCTTGAAGGCATTTAGTCTCTCACTCGGTTCAGTCACAAATATTGCTCCAGCAACACCGTGTTACTTCTTGGGTTTGAAATGAGCAGCGCTACAATTCACAGAAAGTGCACACAAGCAAAAATGCACGCAACTGTTACGGATGCTTATTTCCAGATCAAAAGGCAATTCCAAAGGCCTAATGCAGTTGAACACGTGTGCCAGATACAAAAATAGAACAAACAGAGCTTTCTCTGAGTTATTCTAGATCCAAACCACCTGAAAAGGCACATCTACAGCCAGAAAGACGGAGGGAAGTGGAACGAGGCCTTCAGAATAATTACATGTTGTTAATTGAAAAATGTTAATCATGTCATATTAGGAGGAAGACGGGGTTAAATTGGTAAAATTTCAATTCACTTAGGCCTTATCTCTTGTTGGAATGAACCAGATGATTAATCCTCAATATTCTTCAGGGATGCAGCGAACAGCAGCAATTAAATTAACAACTACAAAGTTTATGCTCAGAGATTCAAAAATGAAAGAGGGAAACGCTTTAATTTTTCACAAGTTGTTACCTTAATTATCTTCTTATTGCTCTGTCTCTTTTCCCTCATTACAAAAACACACCCCTTAGTATTCACAGATCCCTTTAATTTGCTGTAGCTCAGTAACAATGTAAGAAATGTCATCGGAGATGCAGAGCCATAAATCTTACTTTGTGCGTGCTCAGTGAAAATAAATTGTTCTTCTGTGCCTAGTCTCCGTGTTCATTCTGCAGAGTGCTGACAGATTTCCACCCCCTACACGTCATCTGAGTCTCTGTAAACCAATGCACGTAGCACGTTCCTTTATCACACAAATCCAAACGCCACTACCAGAACAACAAAAATTACTTAGGAGAACAGGCTGAAACTTAATTGGTCAGATTAATGAAATACCTTAAGGAAATAGAACAATGTGGTAGTTAGGGAAATAAACAAACACTCAAATTGAAACTTGTAACGTACTCACAGTACGGACATTAAAATGGGCATATAGGAAGCCTATCCTGCAAACGCAGACCCCTAAAGTCTTCTTTACTTTGTTGTTTTTTTCCCCCCTCTGAATGGTATCTCTGCATCGCCAGCAGAGGAATCCAACTTTGTGAAGATCGGATAATTCATCTCCCTTGGAATGCAGCTAATCAAAATTGAAAAAAAAGATAAATTCCACGGCAACCACCATAAAGCAAGAGAATGCTGCCTCATGGTGATTTAACAGGTCCCCTGACATATGTGCATTAAAACTGTAACGATCACAAACACTATCTCCATGTCACGTACTCCTCTAACTCAGAAGCCCCATTTGCAAATTTAGCACACAAGCCATGTACACCCACAACTGCGACACGACAAGAAAAGTGGTCTTAATGGTCAGGGTTTCTAAGTAGGCTCTGTGGGTGTGAATGAAGGCTAACAGGAATGCTTTTGTTTTCTTCAAAGAAGATGATTTTCTGGATAGGGGCAGGGGTAGGGGGGAGCGGTGGCGGTGGTGGGGAGGAGTGGAAATCAATGACATAATTAAGAAAATAGCAAGTTGGAAACTGTGAATGAAATTAAACACAAACCTACCACAAAACCCTGGGCTGAAACAGCAATGCAATCAAATGATTGTGAGTCCAAACTGGGAAATGCATGAGAACATATCAATAATTGAGTACGCCACATCCTAGATGCCTGAAGAAGTAATCACCGTCACTGTAAATCCTCCCTCAGAGTGATGTGAAAGTCTTTGACGGTTATATATACTAGAGCAGTATCATCTTTTAGTCTACTTTCTGAATTTCCAAAGTTTCTCAGCAAAATGTCATATCCCGGGAGAACGTCCTCACAACAAATTATTAGCCTGGCTCTATTGATCATCACCCAAATGGCAAAAATCTCAATAAATTTCATCTGGACCTTTACGGAAACCTCCAAAATGCATTACACCCCCTCTGCTGACCACCGTTTTTACGATCGCTATTGTATTTGCAGGGTAGTCAATTTTATACAGCATAACAAACTGCCAAGTGCTAACGTGATTCCCTCCATTACTGAGGCCCATGTATTAAATTTAGTGAGGTACAATATCAGACTTCAAATATTGCAAGGCTTAGGATTGAATGCCGCAGAGCCTAATGTTATCAACCTGACAAATACACTGACATATTAAGTAGCAGATCATGTATTCATATTTGGAACTGATGTTGTTTTTCTGTGTAGCTGTATATTTTTTGGATTAGCCATGATATTTCAAAATGAACATTATGTTTTGGAGTACAAGGGGGCTGACAGCAAAGAAGCTGCTTTGGTCATTATTTTTCTTTCACGGCAAATCAATTATCACTTTTCTTAATGACGTGCTGTTATAGGTATAATGAAAATGTAAGCACAACTCGGAAGAAAAAAAACCATCATTTTTTAAAGAAATGGCTTATTTTTGTGTTCTTCTGCCTTCCACCAAGGTAAATAAGCTTTAACATTATAATTTTATTCCATGAGTGAAATGGCAGATTTCTTTGGCATTAATCACATGAATCTCTTCTGGCTTTAAACTAAGACAAGGGTTGTTTTCTCCCTTTCCCCTCTCTTGTCATTGAGTCTTTGCATATTGGAGCAAAATCTGCCAAAATTACTGAATTTCCTTTAAAAATCTTGCTTCTGTTCTAATGCACTTATACCATTTTAACCACTTCCATTTTGGAAAATGTGCATTGCAATATATTTACCCAATATTCTCATCCCACAATAAAATTTACCATTCACAGAAACTAGAGTCTAGGATCTGAACATCCCAACAGCCAAAACTTGTCAAGTTTACTCTCCATGGCTTATATCTAAAACAGTATTTTGCCCAAAATATATATTTCTCTCATGAGACTGAATATGATTTTTTTTTAAATTATATGTTCCGTCTTCCCCTCTGCCCCCTAAAACCTTGAGAACATGATACTCAACCCTCTTCCGGATCAAGAATTCTGATACTAAAACCTGACTATTTCCTACATACAAATCATAGTATCAAAAACCAGTTTTGCAATAATGAGGCCACTCCTGAGAACCAAGCAAGTACCAGGATGCATCAGAACCAAAAGGTTTATTTTCTGACTCTAGTCTGCAAATTCATCAGAATCACAAGGGGGGGAAAAAAGTGTCTCTGGTTAAAACTGGAGATTCCAAGACTCAGACCGAGATTCTGATTGGCAATGTCCTCAGTGGGGCTCAGGAATGCAGAAGTCTTACATACACCCAGAAAGATTCTGATAATCAGTTGGTCTTACAGACAATGGTCCTAAGGTGATAGTCCTTGGGACTCAGTCCTGGATACTTGCTCCATTAATAGACATTTTATTAATGGGGTGAGTCTGGATGTTGCACTGAAGGATTTTCCTTTAGTTGGTCTGACAGGGGCAGAGGGGGTGCTGGGCGTTCAGATTTTCTCTATCGTGGCAAAAACCACAGGACATATGATTGACCATCTTCATTATTTTTAAGTGAACACTACAGTAATGTTAACTATGTACACAAGATCTCTAGTACTTTTTCTTCTTTCAAATCTGAAATTCTACACCTATTAAATAGCATCTCATTCCCCCCTCCCCAGGCTCCTGGCAACCACCTTTCTACTTTCTTTTTCTGTGAGTTTGACTATTCAAAGTACCACACATAAGTGGAATCACACAGTATTTATTTCTTTGTGACTGACTTCTTTCACTTATATAATGTCCTCGAGGTTTATTCGTGTTGTAGCATATTACAGGATTTCTTTTTCTTTTTTTTCAGGGCTGGCTAATAGCCCATCATATGTGTATACCACTTTAGCTTTATCCATTATTCGTGGTCATTCAGACTACGAATTCTGAATGACCTACGTGTCATTCTGAATGCCTACGTGTTAGGCACCAGTACTTTTCAAAGCTCTTATGTGGGATAGAACTACTTTTCTAAAATATTGTGAAGCCCCTCACCCCTAGAAGAGAGATGTGGCTGTCTGAAAGTTACAGCATTTGGAAGCTTAGAAACAGGGTACATTTATATTCTATGTGTCCCCGTATTCACAGGATTGTCAACAGACCACACATGAAGCTCTTTACAGGAGGCTGAGTACGTATTCGCTCGGGAGCCTCTGATGAGATGTAGGAGGGACTGCTGGGCTGATCCTGCCAGAAAGAGATGACTGGTTTGCTTGGAAGGAGGCTCTGCCCATCTCAGTAGGGCCCAGCTCTCTGTTGGTGGGGTCCTACACAGGGAATGTTGTGTGAACCTGGGTTCAAATCTCAGCTCCAGTCACTTCCCGGCCATGTGATTCCCAGTGAATTTCTTCGAACATCTCTGTATCAGTTTCCTCAACTATACAATGGAGATTATAAAACCTGTCTGAGCAGAGGCAGTAGACAGAAAGTGGCCAGCCAGACCTCGACACTGAAGAGGGCACTGTCTGAGCAGAAGCTATTATTCTTATGATAGTAAAAAAGATAATTTAAAGTCACGAATTCCTAAACTTTAACATGCCTACCTGATTAGATATAAAAGAATTGATCACCCCCATTTATAGGCAATGTGTCCTCTCCATAGAGGACTGATAATAAAACTGAAGACACTCATTGCTGTCCTGCTGTCCCATAATGACCTCTTCTTGATGGCATCCCAGAATTGCCTGACAGGTTACCAGTGAGACAAGAAGACTAGCATTCTTCTTGGTCTCAGCTCCTACCCTTTTAAAATGCATTGACAATATTGGAGCATAATATTCAAAGGGGAGAAGTTTGCCAAGGATGGGATTCCACAATACTGTTTATTTTTATGTTTTCTTTTCAAAATCAGTCTTATATTTATGAAGGCAAAGAGAATTAAAAATATTGTTGGCCATCAAATCTACATTATCTACCCTAGACTACTTGTACTTATCCACATTATTTGTACACTAATAACCCTTTCATTTAATTATTTAAAATATACTTACTATGCACTCTCTGGGTCAGGTCCTATGTTAGGCATCGGGGTGTGGCAATGAATATGGAAAATGTGCTGACTTTGAGGAATTTACAAGTGTGTAAAAGGATGATTATCATAAAAAGTGTTAAATGTAGTAATATAACCATGCTCCGAGAATTACAGGAGCACCTAACTCATTCAACTGGCTTCAAAATTATGACTCTTCAAAATATGAGGAAGATTAGGCCAGAAAAAGTAGATTCCACACAAAAGGAACCATATGGTTGAAGGCATAGAGGCCAGGTATAGATGGAAATAGAGAAACACATATCTGATTTGGCATTGCTCACAAATAAAAGTCAAAGCAGGAAGTGAAAAGCAATGCAGGCTTCAACCTATCATCTTCAGATTCATTCATTGATTATTTATTCATCTATCATCCATCCATCTTTCCATCCATGCATCCATCCATCCATCCATCTAATGTATGTATTCACCATACATCCATTATCTATCCACCCTTTTTCAAAAGTGTGATAAATGTCTCTTTTAAGCCAGGAATTGTACTACCCTCTGAAAATTCAAAATTTGTGTAAAAAACTCCATTTGGACTTGCAAGACACTTGAAGTTTGATATTTCTGTCTCAAACAGACATCTCTTCCTAATTCCTTACCCTTATCAAGCTATCCACCAGATGCATAAAATTAAAGCTAGCTGAAACTCCTCAATCTTCTCCCTCATGAAACAGAACAAATGCAACATATCTCTAAGTTCAACACATGGCTTTCCCCTTGGACTTCACCCCCAATATTACCTTCTATATCATATAATAAGAGGCATTATCTTGGGGTCCTGACGTCTACATTTCTCCTCCTTCTGAAATGATTTTACTTTATTCAACTACCCCTATCAGCTTCTAGTATCTGTGGTTCACACGGGCTGACTTCTCCCCCTTACTTGGGGTGCAGACATAACCCAAGCCTAACCAATGTTCACTGTTCTGGCCAAATGGATTGATTCAGTCGTGGGACCACTATTCAAGCAAGGTCAACCAAACAATATACAAATAAATGGGGTGACAGTTAAAAACTTGGACTCTAGGGCCAGACTTAACTTGGTTTGATTCCTGATAAAAGTTTAACTTTGGGCATGCTTCATAATCTATGATAGATTGATTACAAAAATGGCCCAAATTATTCACCTATCATTTATCAAGGCCATTTTTATCTACAGCTACCAATACCCTACCATAAAGTGGTCATCTATTTTCTCACCCTTTGAATCTGGACTGGACTCATCACTTGCTCTGGCAAAAAAGAAAAAAAGGAAAAAAAAATCAGGAGTAGCAGAAATGACAGTGTTTCAGTTATGAACATAAGCCTCAGAAGGCCTTGAGCAATTAGGCAAGAAAAATGGTCTCTGTTTGCAGATGACATGATCTTATCTTTAGAAAACCCTAAAGACTCGGTCAAAAAAAATTGTTTGATAAACGAATTCAGTAAAGTTAAAGGATATAAACTCAACATACAAAATCGATTGCATTTCTATATATGAACAACAAACCAAGTGTAAAAGAACTTAGTAAAACAACTCTATTTACAATAGCATCAAAAACAGTAAAATGCTTAGGGATAAATTAAACCAAGGAGGAGAAAGTTCTGTATGCTGAAAACTGTACAACAGTGATGAAAGAAACTGAAGAAACAAACAAATGGAAAGATAGTCTATGGAGGAATACTGTTAAAATGTCCATAGCGACCAATGCCATCTAAGATTCAGTGCAGTCCTTATCAAAATTCTAATGGCATTTGTCACAAAAATAGAAAAAAAAAATCCCAGTTCACATGGAACCCAAAAGACCACAAATAACAGAGGCAACTTTGAAAAAAGAACAAAGATGAAGGCATCACTCTTCTTGACTTCAAACTATACTACAAAGCTATAGTAATCAAAACAATGGTACTGAGAAAATGTGATGTCACATGCAAAAAAAAAAAATAATAAAGTTAGACCTGTATCTTACACTACTCACAAAAATTAACTCAAACTAGATTAAAGACTTGAATATAAGACCCAAAACTTGCCTGGGTGCTCAACTGGTTGAAGGTCCAACTCCAGCTCAGGTCATGATCTTGCAATTCATGGGTTCAAGACCCACAGTGGGTTCACCACTGTCAGCACAGAGGCCCGCTTTGGGATCCTCTGTCCCTTTTCTCTTTGCCCCTGCCCCGCTTGTGCTCTATCTCTCTCAGAAATAAATAAACATTTAAAAACTTAAATAAGAGATCAGAAGCTGTAAAACTTCTACAAGAAAGCATAAGGAGAAAGCTCCCTGACCCTGGTCTTGGCAAAAATTTTTTGGTATGGTACCAAAGTACAAGCAGCAAGAGTAAAAATAAACAAGTGGGACAAAATTAACCTAAACAGACTCTGCATAGCAAAATAAATAATCAACAAAATGCAGAGGCAACCTGTAGAATGAGAGAAAATATTTGAAAACCATAAGGGGTTAGTATCTAAAACATAGAAGGAACTCATACAACTCAGTAGCCAAAGGACTGATAATCCTGAATAGACATTTTCCCAAAGACTTACGATGGCCAATGTGGGCATAAAAAGATGATGCACATCATTAATCATCAAGGAAATGCACATTAAAACCACAATGAGTTATTACCTCACACCTGTCAGCATGACTAGTACTGAAAAGATAAGAGATAACAAGTGTTGGGCAAGGATATGAAGAAAAGATGACCCTTGTGTACTACTGGTGGGAATGTAAATTGGTACAGCCACCATGTAAAGCAGTATGGAGGGTCCTCAAAAAATTAGGAATAGAACTACAATATAAACCAGCAATCTAACTTCTGAATCAATATTCAAAGGAAATGAAATTACTATCTCAAAAAGATGTATGTACCCGAATGTTCAATCCAGCATTAATCACAATAGCCAACAAATGAAAACAACTTGTGTCCACTGACAGATAAATAAAGACAGTGTGATATAGATATTAGATAGATAGATAAATTACAGTCATAAAAAAGAAGGAAATTCTGCCATTTGTGATAACATGGATGGACCCTGAAGATATTGGGCTAAATAAGTCAGAGAAAGACAAACACTGTATGATCTCACTTACATGTGGAATCTTAAAAAAGTCAAACTTAGAGAAACAGAGTAGAATGATAGTTGCCAGAAGCTGAAACGTGGGGGTAATGAGAAGATGTGTTTGAGAGATCCAATATACAGCATGGTGAATATAGTTAGAAATACTGTTTTATGTAGTTGAAACTTACTAACAGAGTAGATTTTAAATATTCACCCACACACTACACACACACACACACACACACACACACACACACACAGTAGTGAAGTGAGGTGATGGATCTCGATCAAGCTGGTGGAAAAAGCCTTGAGTACTTCTGAGGTGATGGATGTGTTAACAAACCTTATTGTGCTAATCATTTCACCATACATACATGTATATAACATATATATACATCAAATCATCATGCTGTGTATCTTAAATTTAGTGTTATATGTCAATTATATCTCAATCAAGTTGGTGGAAAAAACCTTGAGTACTTCTGACCTTTTTTGCTGCAGAATGGTGCCAGCTCACTGTGGCTTCTCTGACTCCTGATGAGGACCAGGCTGGCCTGCTGATGATATGTGAGGGGGATGGGGAGCAGTGAGCCATGTCAGCCATGGGCACACGAGGATCCAGGTCCCGCCTGACCTAGTGACTGCAAGCTCGTGAGCAAGCACAGCAGAGATCAGAACTGTCAAAGGAAGACTCATGAGAAACAGCAGCTGTTCACCATTTACAGTCACTAAGTCTGGGGCCCATTTGTTACACAGCGCTGACACAACCATTCTGTGCCTAACTTTATCATCTTCAAATGGGGTTAACCATGATGCCTATTTTATAAGATTGTTGGGAAGATTAAGAGTGATAATAGATCTAATATGTATAAAGTACTTATAAAAGTGACTGGTGTTTGGTACACACTATTCTAAGAAAATCCTCTTTTGTGTGTATGTGAGAATGCTCAGGAAGTAAGCATTTGTTTTCTACTAGGGCTGCTTATTTGGCATAAAATAAGTCTGGGAATTCTGCATCTCTTGAGCCCTCAGAGATCATGTCAACAGAGAGAAGCTAAACAAAACAAGAGAAAAGATCCAGATTTCAGGTGATCTATTTATACACCTGGACCCAATCTCTCCCTGATCTTTGCAGTTAGGTAAGCCAATAAATTATCTCTTCCACTTAAGCTTATTTGAGTTGTAATTCTGTCACTTGCTACCAATAACATCCTGATTAATATGCTGTTGAATAAAGTCCTTATATTCTTAAGTCAGGTTATCAACAAGATAAGTTGAGGCTTCAACTAGCCTCCGTGGGGCTATAAAGAAGAATATAGAAGACAAGGGCCCATTCCTGAAGAGTATACAACTCAAACTCCACTGGGGAAAAAAGCTCATTAATTCCTTAGTTAACGCTTACCTGAAATCCTCACCACACTTAGAATGGTCACTTAATTCATTCCTGTAACTCTACCTTATCCAAGCTCTGGTTCAGTGCTGATTTTCCCATCCAAATACACACACAAACACACACACACACACACACACACACACACACACACACACACACACACGGCATATGCTATATCCCAGAAGACTGATAAGTAAATCCCTGACATCAAAAACTGCTGTTTATTAATAAGAAAATATATTTACTTTTCCATACCTTGGTGTTACAGTATTTATAAAATGGGGATAATAGTATTCAACCCAAATAGTGACAGCACATATCAAATAAGTTATTACTCATAAAATGCTTATAATCATAACTGACATATAGGAACCACGACTAGCTATTCCTAATATTATTAATTATATTGTTATTTTAATCCTGTCTCCTCTCTTGCAACCCAACAGTCACAGAGAGATATGTACAGTGGATGGTATTACACACTGTTAATAACACCACAAATAAAAGGTGTAAAAAAAAGCTGAATAATACGAGATTTGGGGGGAAGACATCTGTACCCAGTCCGCCCAGGCTTTTTTTTTCTCTGAATTGCAATCCCATTCAGAGGAATGGGATGCTAGCCACCATGTATGACTCTATGGACCACTTCCCTTGACCACATAAACCAAAGAATAATTAGAACTTGCAACTGAAATCTGAGGCCACCCCTTATAAATGTTTCAGGTGGGAGCTATAATAAATTCAGCCTTTTAAAAACAATAACTTAGGTTGAATTTTGGAGCTAAGAATCCATTCCCACTGTTTGTCTGTTTCCTCCATGAAATAGAAATGATGATATGCATCTCTGTGGTTATTGTGAGGAGTAAGTGAGTGAGTGCATAAAGTACTTGGAACCATCCCCAACTTGGCACATAGTAAGTGCTCAAAAAATGTCTTCTCTTCGTTTTCCAAGGGAACAAAACACTTGGTAGTGGAAAGCTGCTTATAATCTGATGGGCTGTGAATTTTTAGCAGAAAACCGGACATTTAAGCATTAAAATGCCTGGTGCTAATTATCTAACATTTATTGAGCAGCTATTTGCTTGGCATGCTGCTACTGATCTAAATACATTATCATAGTTAATATTAATAACCCTGTGGGAAATATGGCACTTCTATGCTCATTTGTATGGACAAGGATGCGGAGGTTTAGGAAGGCTGAACCCTGAACCCAAAGTCCTAGCTCTGATAAGTGGCAGAGAGGGAATCTGAACTCTGGAGTCTGACCTCAAAGCCAATACACTTAACCACAGTGCAGTCCCGCCTTCCCTCTTCCCATGAGTAAAAAACCTCTGTGTTGTCACTTTTGGTTTTCTTTAAATATTTCAGCATCAACAGAGGGCTCCCTATGCTCCGAATCAAATGTTGTTCTTAATAAGCCAGCCCCCTCCTTTCCATATGTAAACGTCTACCTCTGAGTCAACGAGCAGCCGCGTGCTTTCCAGTCCTGTGAATCGAACTAATGGCACCACTTCTTCCAGGGCTCAGATTTTAATTAGCTCATAAGTCTGTCACTGGCTGGTGAAATATTTATTTCTTAGGAATACAGTTTAGTAATTTATGAATCAGAGTCATATGTAGAAATGGGATATGGACTGTTTCTACACTGGCTGTCTGTTTTCATTGGAAAGTACAGCTTCCACATTGGTAACCTTTGTACCAAACCCAGCCACCTCTTTCCTACGTGCTGAGGAGTCTGTCTATTTGCTTTTGGGCGTTCTGAATCATTCTGATGTTAATATTTTGGGATGGGATGTGAAGGGAGCTAGGAAGTCAGGGGTATAATATGCTATCGTGTTGGAGAAGACATTATTGAAGTCTTTTAAAAACACACACATTATTACTATTACAAGAAAGAAAGAAGGAACAAACGAAAGAAAGAGAGAGTAAGAAAAGAAAGGGAGAGAAGAAGGGAGAAGCAAAGACGTATACAGCACATACTTCAAATTACAGATATTCTATTCACATATATGGTATCTACAAATCTACTAAAAACCCTCCTGATACTTGGTAAAAGTCTAAAACACTACAGGCATTTGGAAGGGCCATGTGGTTGTATGCACATCATTTCTAAACATGTATATCCTTTGACCTATTAACTCCGCTTTTGGAATTAGCTATACAACACCTGTGCAGAGATAGACGTACAGTCATATTCATTGATGTAGCATCGATTAAAACATACAGCTTCCACTCTTGCCTGTCTTCTTGCCTCCGGTGCAGGCTGTGGGATCTTAACACAGAAACTGGATCGAGAGAGCACCCAACTCCCACCCCTATGTAAACTCATAAATGGCCTCCTTATACTGTCAATTCTAAACATAAAACAGTACATCTTATTAGCTATAAGTAATCTATTGCTGCAAAGTATTATCATGTACATATAAATGTATTATGCCCAAGCAGGCAATGTCTGTCCCCTATACTACCTCCTAATGTATGACTTTTTAAAAATAATTCTTGGGGCGCCTGGGTGGCTCAGTCAGTTAAGCAACCAACTCTTGATTTCCATTCAAATCATGATCTTCCAGTTCATGGGATCGAGTCCTGTGTCCAGCTCAGTGCCGAGTGTGGAGGCTGCTTGGAATTCTCTTTCACTCCCCCTCTCTCTGCCCCTCCCCTGCTCATTCGCATGCATGCGTGCACTCTCCCTCCCTCCCTCTCTCTCTCTCTCAAAATAAATAAACTTTAAAAAAATAATTCTCTGCTCTTCCACTTACCTAATGCCCATATTTTTTCATATGTATTTTTAAAAAATTTAATTTTTTTATTTTTGAGAGAGAGGGAGAGAAACACAGAGTGCAAGCAGGGGAGGGGCAGAGAGAGGGGGAGACACATAACTTGAAGCAGGCTCCAGGCTCTGAGCTGTCAGCACAGAGCTCAATGTGGGGCTCGAACCCACAAACCGTGAGATCATGACCTGAACCATCAAGTCAGATGCTTAACCCACTGAGCCACCCAGACAGCCCTTCTTCTAAAATTTTATAGTTCTACATTATACATTTAGAACTAATGATCCATATTGAGTTAGCTTTTGCATAAAGTATGAAATGTAGCATTTGGCATATAGATTTCTAATTGTTCCAATGCCATTTGTTAAAAGGAAAATAATTTCTCCCTTGGTTTTGCACTTTTTTCAAGATTCAATTACCTATATTGGTGTGTATCTATTTCTAGACTCTATTCTGTTCCATTGATCAATGTGTCTATTCTTTGCTGAATACTACACTATCTTGATTACTCTAAGCTTACATTAAATAAAATACATTCACAAAACATAGTAAGATATGTTTATCTAACTTTATTCTTTATTTGGGATATTCTAGTTCATTTGTCTTCCCATATGGGCTTTAGAATCCTTATGTTTATATCTACAAAAATAACTGCTGAACTTTTTATTTGTATTGTGCTAAATCTTTAGATCATTTAATGGAGAATTAATGTATTTATAACGTGGAGTCTTCTAATCCATGAAACAAAGTATTCCTCTATTTATTCAGATCTTCTTTAATTAATTCCATGAGTAGCTTATAGTTTTCAGCATAAATATCCTTTATATGCTTATTGATCTATACATAAGTATTTCATTTCTTGAAGCATTGTGAATGGTTTATTTTTAAATTTTGGATTCCAAATATGTGGACACAGATATCTAGATAATACACAGATGTTTGTGTTTTGACCTTGTATCTTGGTGACATACTCAACTCATTTATCAGTTCTACGAGGCTTTTAGAGAGTTCTGGGACCTTATAAATATTGTCTGTGAATATGTACATTTTTATTTCTTCCTTTTCTATTGCTGGAAGAAACCTTGTATAATCGGTGTTTTTTCAACTTTCAATGTTTGGTAGAATAAACAGTGATACATCTGATCTGTAAATGTTTGTCTTAGAAGGATATTCTAAATAAATTAATTTTCAGGGGCACCTAGGTGGCTCAGATTGTTAAGTGTACAACTTGGCTCAGGTCATGATCTCATGGTTCGTTAGTTTGAGCCCCATGTCAGGCTCTGTGCTGAGAGCTCAGAGCCTGGAGCCTGCTTCAAATTCTGTCTGTCTGTCTCTCTCTCTCTAACCTTCCCCCATTCATGTCTGTATCTGTCTCTCAAAAATTAATAAATGTTAATAAATAAATTAATAATAAATTAATTAAATTTCATTAAAAGCTGTTGGACTATTTAGATTGTATAGTTATCTTGGTTGAGTTTGGTACTGATTTTCATGGAATTAGTTTATCAAAGTTGTTGAATACATGTAAATATATTTTTTGTAATATATCCTTACTATCTCTTTAATTCAAGTGATGTTTATAATTTTTGCCATTTTCTTCTTTTGTCAGTCTTACTAGAGATTTATCCATTTTTTTAATACTTTGAAACAACCAGTTTTGGTTTGGTTGATTTTCTCTTGCTTCTCTATTTTCAATTTCATTGATTTTTGTTCTTATATATAGTATCTCCTTCTTTCTGTCTGCTTTTTTTTTTTCCATTTGCTTACTCTGAATTTTCTAGTTTCTTAAGATGCAAGCTTAGATCATTGATTTGAGAAGTTTCTTCTCTTCTCATAGAAGCATTTAGCATTATAAATTTTCCTCAAAGCACTGCTTTAGCTTCATACCATATATTTTGTATATTGTATTTTCATTTTAATTCAGTTTGAGATAAAATTTCCCTGATATTTCCTGTTGAACCATGGATTCGTCAGACCTGTGCTGTTTAATTACGAAGTATCGGTAGGTTTTCCTGTTAACTTCATGTTACGGAGTTCTGGTTTGATTCTATCTTTATCAGAGAAAAGTGTGGTGAGATTTCAATTCTTTCGAAGTGGTTAAGGTTGGTGTTATGACCTAGAATATGGTCGATCTTGGTGAATGTGCCACGTGAGCTCAAAAAGAATGGGTATCCTGCTGTTGTTGGATGGTGTCGATTATAAATTTCAATGATTTTCTGTTGGTTGAAATTGTAGTTCACTTCTACGGTCTTGCAAATTTTCTCTTTAGAGATTCTATCAAATAGTGAGAGAGAGGCCTTAAAGCTCTCAACTATATTTGTGGATTTCTCCATTTCTCCTTTCATTTCTGTCAGGTTTTGTCTCATGCACTTTGAAGCTCTGTAGCATGGTACATAAGCATTTAGGATTGCCATGTCTTCATGGTGAACTGACCCTTTTAATCATTATGCTATGTCCCTATATTCCTGTTTACATTCTTTGCTCTGAAGTGCGCGTTGTCTGATATTCAGCAGAAGACACAGAGTGGAGGCCATTCTCAGCATGTTCTAACTTAACTGGAAATAGAACTCCCATATGGCATTTTTAGATTGCATGTTTATTTGTCCTATCTGCCACAATAATTTGCTTTCTGAAGGTGGCTCACATATTATACTTTCTACTATTATATTTTCAGAGCCTCCCATAATGTTTGCCCCAGTGCATGTTCTCAACAGCTCTGATGACTCAGTGATCAGTTCCCCACATAGAGGCATGATGATAGCTAGCCAATTACACATGTGTGTATACACATATATGCACACACATACACATATGTACACATGTGTATGAAAAGTTTACTGCCGTCTGTATACAGTGAATATAGCAATGCTCAGATGTGGGAATATGTGCTCTGTGTTTCTACTCTGAGTCAAATGCACCGTCATATATGTGCACACACATTGCAACACTTGAGCGGACTACACCTGTAGCTTTCATTCATCTACAGTATGAGAAAGGTAACTGTGATTTCTTTCTCTTAGCATCCTCTGGCCAATAGGGCTGGCCAGTCTAGCACACCCCATGCATCTTGGTAACACAAACCACCAGAGAGTTTATTGCATCATCCTCAAATCATATGCTAACTATAACAACCGTTAACAGATTCAAGTAAATTCTCTTGGTGCCAGGCACTGGGCTATACTCCTTCATTCTTTCTTTCTGCACGTGCCTTTACTAGATTCTTGAGGTGTCCAGACATCAGACTGGTTACCACTATGACCCTCTGTCACCTGGCATTCACGCCTTTCTGAAATTCCCTCCCATTGTGTCTGAGTCTAACCTGCAACCTACTTTCAACTGATGGAGTACGGCAAAGGTGATAGGATATTTGTGATTACATGTACATCATTACATAAGATTACAACATCTCTTGCTGAAGTCAGTGTCTCTCTCTCCCCATCTCTCACTCCCTCTCTTCTTCCCCATCCCTCCCACCCCTGTCTCTCCTTCTGTTTCCCTTTCTCTCTCTGTCTCCATTTCTGGCTTTGAAGAAGCAAGCTTCCATGAATCCTATAGCCACAAGGAAATTAATTCTGGCAACAACTTGAGGCTACTTGGAAAAAGCTCCAGAAAAGGCTCTGATGAGAATCCAGTCCTGGCTTATACCCTGAATGCAGTCTGCAAGATCCTAAGCAGAGAACCCAGCTCAGCCATGTGCACAGAAACTGTGAGATAATAAATGTGTACTGTTCTAAACTTCTAAGCGCGTGGTAATTTGCTATGCAGAGAATACAATACAATCCTTATAAAACTCTAAGAGGTAAGTATTATTATTATTCCCATTTTTTCAGATGGGATAATGGAGATTCCTGAAAACTGAGCAATTTCCCCAAAGTCATATGAGCCTTGATACAAAGCTGTGATGACAGTAAGTCCTCAATAAATGTCACTGCCTGTTATCAACATCACTGTTTTTCCATGCTTTTCTCAGTGCTTCCCGGGGTGGACATTTAATAAATGTGGTAGAAAGAGTCTAAGATGGTCTCCTCAGATATCTTTGTGTGACCCCACTCCCCTTGAGGGTGGGCCAGATCAATTAACTCATTTCTAACACATAAAGTAAAGCAGGAATGATAGGATGTCATGGACAAGATGAGGACATAAAATGCCTGCATTTTCCAACTTGGTGTCTTTTCTCACTCTCTGAATTGCTCACTCCAGGGAGACCAGGAATCTCGTCATGAGATAGCCTTCTAGAGAGTTCCATGTCAGTGAGTTGGGCAGCAGACCTTCTGATACCCACCCACAAGAGCTCAGATCTTCCTCTAGTAGAATGCTGACATGGTTTTTGCCCCAGCCGATACCTAAAAACTATACAAGATGCTCCCAGATTCCTGACCCATGGAGATGGTGATAATAAACGTGTGCTGTTTCTAGCCACTAAGTTGTGGTGTAATTTGCTATGTAGTGATAGACAGCAATGCCAATGGCAATAGCGTCTAAGCTACCCGAGGGTAGGGCTCTGTACATCTTATTCACCGCCATGGTTGCATCATCTAGCAATGTTCCTGGAATACAGCAAGTGCTCAGAAAAAGGTATTTTTCCATGAAGGATCGGTGCTATTTCAAAGGTCCGTTAACATGGGAATGCCTAGCCCCTACCTGGAGCTTTTCATCAATAATGTAAAGGAAACATACCAGTTTTCTTCACAGAAGGCATGACACTGAATACTAAAAAGAAAATATCTTTTTGACCTTTATTTCAGGAGGGTTATGTAACACATGATTTTAAGCAAATGGTTTGGGAAAATGTTCAAATCTTTATCTTATTTGCAACCTCAGACCCCTTCTCTAGGTCCTAACAGCATCAGCTCTATACCTTAAGTGACACTTCCCTACCCAGACAATTTTCCAAAGTTTGATTTTCTCGAAAGCAAACCATCCAACAAATAGGGTATATTCATCAGTCAGCTTTGGTTGTTTGCAAACCATAAAAGTCATCACAGCAAAAACTAAAGACAGCAGTAAAGAAAGGCAGAGATGGGCACATAAACAGAAAGGAATCGGGGCTTCCCATGAGGTTAAACCTCAAATTGGGGTGGGGAGTGGAAAGGAAAAAGCTACAGGGGCTCTCATTGCCAGCCAGGCAGGGGAAGAAAGTTAAGAGATGCATGTCAGCCTTGAAGAGACTGTGCCCAGGAGGAGAAGGCGTTTCAGAACCATTCAAATGACAGAAGAGAAAGAACCCGGACTAGGGGAGATGAATATATGGTATTCAGTTTCTCATTAGGCCCATGGTGTCGCCTTCATTTGGAACCGTGTTCCAGTGCTAATTTTCACAGTGCTTGAATGCTTCTTAAAATGAATAGCACTCACTCATGTTTGATGCAGACTGCATGGTCCATTTCTGTGCCTTTATTAAAGGGAACAGTGAGCATATACTTGCTTCCCAGGGGGAGAAATTTAGAACTGTTAGATACACGACCTTGGACCTCAATAGCAAAATGGCAGCTCCCCCAAGGATTCACATTTTTCATACTGACTTGGACATAAAATGTCGAAGTGTGTACATGTACACACGCATGGCGGCAGGCACGTGCACGCGTCACTTTCCTGACTGTATTTTGTATTTTGCAACTTTTCAAACACCACATAAGAAACTCTTTGCCTCTTAAAACCAATTCGTCTCGGGGCGCCTGGGTGGCTCAGTCGGTTAGACGTCCGACTTCGGCCCAGGTCACGATCTCACAGTCCGTGAGTTCGAGCCCCGCGTCGGGCTCTGGGCTGATGGCTCAGAGCCTGGAGCCTGCTTCTGATTCTGTGTCTCCCTCTCTCTCTGCCCCTCCCCCGTTCATGCTCTGTCTCACTCTGTCTCAAAAATAAATAAACGTTAAAAAAAAAAACAAAAAACAAAAAAAACCAATTCGTCTCTCAGATACCATTAAGAGTTCAAAACTCAAAGGCTATACATATGTATGTATGTATATATATATATATATATATATATATATATATATATTTTTTTTTTTTTTTTTTTTTTTTTTTTACTTAAGGTGGCCCAATTCTGAGATAAGAGACCACTTTGCCATATTGAAGGTAAGAGTATTTTGCTCATAAATGTCATTGTGCAAACATCGTTGGTCATCTAATTAAAAATTTACTAAGCGTTCACAATGCAAAAGGGAGAATGGGTGATTTTTTAAAAGATTCAAGGTGTCTACTTCTAGGAATGTATTCTATAAAAAAAATCAGCTCTGTGCACAGAGGTATACATTCTGAGATGGTCATGCAGCATTGCTGAGAACTGTGAAAATTTGGGGGAGGGGATGTAACTTAATATCCATTAACAAGGAAGTAAATATTCAAATAAATGAGGACACATCCATAACAGAAGGGTTTGTGTACCCTTAAAAAGAATGAGATGTATCTACACATTTTGACATGCAAAGATCTCCAAACCATATCGAGTGGAAGGATACTGTATCAGAAGAAACTGTAGAGTATGTTCCTCTAGGCTAAAATAATATGCATATATACATTTATAATGCGGATGTGTATGCAGTTGAAGCATAATACATTGCTGTTTTTATAAGTCTAAATGGTCAAATATCAGCAATGACATGCGGTGAGATCTAATGTATATCTAGATAGAAAGTGATAAGGTGGATGGAGCTAGAGGGTATTATCTTAAGCGAAATAAGTCAGAGAAAAACAAATATCATACGATTTCACTTCTATGTGGCATTTGAGAAACACAACAGATGAACACAGGGGAAGGGAAGGAAAAATAAGATAAAAACAGAGAGGGAGGCAAACCGTAAGAGACTCTTAAATATACAGAACCAACAGGGTTGCTGTAGGGGAGGTGGGGGGGATGGGCTAAATAGGTGATGGGCATTAAGGAGGTCACTTGTTGGGATGGACACTGGGTGTGCTATGTAGAAGATGAATCAATGGGTTCTACTCCTGAAGCCAATACTACACTGTCTTTTAATAACTTGAATTTAAATAAAAAAATAATAAATTTGAATATTGATGCCAGGACTGAAAACAAAAAGAGAGTGATATATACCTAATCCGTCTCTCAACAGTACATTGACGGTACACTGTCAGCAGGAGGAGAAGGGGAGTGGGTGGTTGAAGAACAGGGACCCTTACCGCTTACATAAAAGTGTCTTTACAGGGCGCCTGGGTGGCTCAGTTGGTTGAGCGTCCGACTTTGGCTCAGGTCATGGTCTCATGGTTCATGAGTTTGAGCTCTGCATTGGGCACTGTGCTGATAGCGTGGAGCCAGCTTGGGGTCCTCTGTCTCCCTCTCTCTTTCCCCCTCCCCTGCTCATGCAGGATCTCTCTTTTTCAAAAATAAATAAACAATTAAAAAAAAAGAGTCCTGGGGCGCCTGGGTGGCTCAGTCGGTTGAGCGTCCGACTTTGGCTCAGGTCATGATCTCACAGTCCTTGAGTTCAAGCCCCACATAGGCTCTGTGCTGACAGCTCAGAGCCTGGAGCCTGCTTTGGATTGTGTCTCCCTCTCTCTTTGATCCTCCCCCATTCATGCTCTGTCTCTCTCTCTGTCTCAAAAATAGTAAAATAAGACATTAAAAAATTTTTGAAAAAAGTGTCTTTACTGTTTACATGTTTTATCACAGTCTTTCCACTTACGAGTTATAAAATAAGCCACCAACGTCCAAAAGAGATAGGGAGCTATGGATTGTCGCTCTTACCCGCCCCCATCCCCAATCGGAAGCTGTGCTCTTGGTTCCCTATTCAAATCAACCCTGTAGAATATCAGGACTTGAGGTCTCCCCAGAGAGCTCAGTTTTGAATTGACTATGGTCTGGCATGTGCCAGAAAGAGTAGAGGCATTTAATTATGCATTCTGTCAGGCTTGCGAAGCCGCCTCTGTATTGAGTTAGATGAGTTTGATTCAGCCTCGTGTGCATGTACTAAGAGCAGAGAGCACAGAGGGAGCACCTGCAGGTATGGTCTCTGATTTGATTCTCTCCCCAAAACACTATTTAAATCAGTTAAGCAGCATTATCTTGCTATCATCACCATTACTGCTATTATCACTATTATTCCCATTACAAAAATAAAATTGAGACCTAGAAAAGATGAGTGATCTTTGTCAGGTGACTAACAAATGCAGAAACAGAACCCAGGTCCTACGAGCTTATTATTTAGGCACGCGCGCGCGCACACACACACACACACAGTGTGTACACTGAGGCTAGATTTCAGAAAATCTTAAATTATCAGACTCAAGCACTGATTTCTAATCCCATAACAGTGTGTGCAGAACTATTAATGGCTCTGAACATGAGTGACTATATGGGCAAAATACTTTAAGAGGATTAGTTTGTTGACTCTGTCCAAGGTAAATGGCACAAAAAGACATAGGTAAAGTTTGGGTGATTCTAATTTCTTCTCATCAGGAACTTTAATAATTTAAGATTTGGCCTGATGCATAAAATCATATGTTTTTGTCTCTAATGAATCGTGCTCTCTCTTTTCCTTCCTTCCTTCCTTCCCTTCCTTCCTTTCCTTCCTTCCTTCTTTCCTTCCTTCCATCCTTTCCTCCTCCCTCCTTCCCTTTTCTCTCCCTCCCTCTCTTCCTTCCTTCCTCCCTTCCTTCCTTCCCTTCCTTCCTTCTTTCCTTCCTTCCATCCTTTCCTCCTCCCTCCCTCCCTTTTCTCTCCCTCCCTCTCTTCCTTCCTTCCTCCCTTCCTTCCTTCCTTCCTTCCTTCCTTCCTTCCTTCCTTCCTTCCTTCCTCTTCCTTTCCTTCTTTCTTTCTTGCCTGCCTCTCCCTCCTTTGCTCCCCCTCCCTCTCCTCTCTTGTCTCATGCGAAGTACAATTTGTATAGGTCATGCTGTATCTGTCCTTCAAGGGCTACACCTCTAAGAATGCAGGGTGAGAAGTCAGTTTATCAATTGTGAATGAGACTACTTGCAGTTTATGCCAAGTCAACCAGTCAGCAGCTTCTCAATTTGGCTGATCAATTTATACAGTGTGGATGTTAGCCCTAGAATTACAAAGTTTATTTCCCTCCTTCAGGGGAAAACAATCAAATAAATTTGCCAGCACCTCGAAGATAAAAAAAAAAAAAAAAAGGTACAAAATAACCAGAACAGTTTTACAAAGACATAGTCCTTTCAGATTAATCTAATCTTCCCCAGTAGAAAGTTTTAGACAAGGCACAGGTATGAACCGTTTTTATCCAAGTAAACGCTTAGTAATTTACTCCTTAAACTCCCAGGGTACCCAGACATTTCTTCATCTGATTTAAAACACAGGGGATAAGCTGGTAAGGCTAATATATTCGGCAAGTCTTCTATTCTCCCTCCCCCCTCCCCCCACAGCAGAATTGTATTACACATAGCACACATTTAAAAAATGTAATATAATCAAAGGAAGCATTATTCTTACAAAGGCTATTAAAAGAGCTAAGTAAATTCATACAGTATAATAAAAATGATTTATTTACTATGAGGAAAAAATGGAAGGGAAAATAGTGTAGCTCAGCTCCATCTGCAAAATCAGGTTCCCATAGAATATTAATCTTCATTGATTAGCTTGGAAGAAAAGCAAAGCTTTACACTTTCACTTTTACAGTGTGAGTTAATTCAAATACTTCAATTTGACAAAGCCCCATCTGATCACACTGAACTCCTTAATACCAAGCATTGCAGAATATTCTATTTGCTTCTTGAAATCATCAATTTATGTCCAACAACATCTGTAGGAAAATGAGATTTGCCAAATGTCTCAAAATAGGGAACCACAGTTCCTTGGCTTTTTGAGAAGAGCAGTTTTTCTAAACCTTTTTTTAAAAATTTTTTATTATTTTTCCTTGTACCGTGTCTTTCTATAAGAGTAGGAAAGGAATAAAGACTTTCTCCTACAAAGATTGTTCATTACCTCATTTTAGGGGATACATCAATGTCTTGGTGTTTGTCCACACCCAAAGTTTAAGAATTCTAATTTTTCATTGCCAGCGCCCCTGAGAAAAAACACCACATCCTTTACCACCCATTACTGCTTTGGGGGCTTGAATAAATACAGACAGACATTTCAGGTTTTCATCACGTTTTTTTCTCCTGTGACATTATCATTTTGTCACATTATTTTTATTAAAAAAATCACAAGTCTTGCATCTAGACTGTTCAGGACAGTCAGTAGTTTATCTGGCCTCTGCTTCATTAAAGTATGGAGAGTAGATATGGGTTAGGGTCCTTCCTGTCTCAAATTAATACTCCAAATGTCACCAGAGCAACCAGATTAATCCTTGTGCCTAGGCATCTATGCTCACCATTAACCACTGAGCACAGATCTCCATTTACTATTAACGATGAGGTTGTGGATTTCACACCTGAAACAACCCTGTGCAGACTCAATCTGCTTGAAGCCTGAGCCCTGTGTCAATCTGTCCAAATCCTAACTCCACCCATACTTGCTGTGAGGGGCACACAGATTTATGTCCATCCCTCAGTGTCCTCAACTAGAAAGTGGGGATGATATTAATTATTAATATTAGCAGACTTCTAAATAAATAGGAGAACAAGAATTCCTCTGTTCTTGTGACATGATCAGTTCCCTGTTTCACTCTAAAAGCTTCTTCAATAATCCCTATTGCAGTTTATAACTGTATATCTGTTTGAGAGATTATCTGACGCCATGACTCTCTCTCTACCATGAAATTAAAGGTTCAATGAAGGCAGTAACTCTGTTGTAATGTTCCCCCATCACATGCCCAGCAAGTAGCACAGCACCTGTCCCAAATAAAGTATCGATTCATATTTGTTAAATGAATGAATGAATGCATGAGTGAATGAATGAATGAATGAATGAATAAACGAAATTGCCCAAGGGGCTCACTTCAATTTTTTCTGTCTGGAATCACTCCCTTTTCTTGTCTCTGACTTGAGCCTCTTCACTCTTTGAATCTACCACATTATTAAATAGAGGAGGATGTCCTCTACATGTCCCTACATGGCTTTCTTTCTTCTTTGAGTCCCTTGTCCTAAGTCTGAGCTTGGAATCCCTGGGAACTGTGAAGTTCTCTCAACCCCTTTTTGCAGCCTCCAGCCACAGAGATCCACCTCTTCTGAACTGAGCTCCCCAGTCCCACACCTGGCTCCCAAATGCCCACCCTCAGTGATCCAAAGGAGCATCGCTTTCCTGGTGGGATGGATCCACCTGGGGTCATAAGTTTCCTTCAGGGCTCCATATTGCTTTAGGGTTTTGAGAAGCAGTTAATGAATCATTAATGTCATTGGCAGTAGGGGGATCTGATGAGAGGGTGTGGCTGCGGGGATCCTCCCCTTTCTGTTTGTTTGTATCAGAGCATGGTAACAGGAGAAGGGAGACAGAATAGAAACCTGAGGGGAACCTTTTGCATAAAATCATTATAAGACACCCCAAGCTAAATATTAGAAAATCTATGTACGTCCTTTACTTACTTATTTTTATCTCTGTATTTTAAAACTGGTTTTATAAAACTGAAATCCCATGCATGTACACTGTGAATATTTAAAATAATTCAAAGAGGTAACCCTTTGTCCATCATAGGTCCCCTGATCAGCGGCAAACTTTCTAAAGTCAAGTTTGTTGTGTTACCTAGCACAGAGATAGCCCCTTTCCATCCTCTTGACTAATGGAAGCCTACCACACATGCTGTTGCACACCCTGATTCCCACCCCTCCCCCGCACCCATAACCATATGCCGAAGAGTTTGTTCAAAGGCAGTGCAGGTGATTCAACATCATGCTTTCCATACATGCACAGTATTCAGTCCTAAGCATGTCTTGTGGCTTGTCCAACCACTCCTACCTTGATGGGCATTTACGATCAGCAAGAAAGGCTACATGAGCCTCATTATCCATGTAGCTTTGCGCACATGGATGAGTGTAACTCTAAGATAAATTTCTACCAGTGCAATTAGAGGATCAAACAATATGGGTACTTTTAATTGCAATGGCCGTTGCCAAACTGGTGTATTAATTTAACATCCTCCTCTGCATAGGACTGGCTTTCTTGTTTTATAATCAATTCATAATATATTTAACAAATCCAGGTGAACCATGCTCAAATACACAAACACGTACAGGCAAATGTACACACTGAAGTAATTATTTTGTTCACCACCATATACCCAGTCCCTAGAATAATATCTTGGAGATAGTAGGTGCCTAATAAGTGTGTTCATTGTAAAGGAATAGACTAATAAATTTTATATTTGGTCTCTGTATAGGTTAACACCTGTAAGTCACACATTACATTGTTCTGCAATTTGTGAGTGCATTCAAATTCTTTGGGAAGTAGCAAAGCACAAATGGTATATAAATAAGATATAAATGAGGAAGCTCCTTATAGTTCCTGGGGAGAAAAGTGAACATATATGTGCGTGCGTGCACACACACACAAACACACACACACACACACACGCATGCTCCCTGAATGTGAGGGAACCCTTGTCCCCATGCTTCTGATTCCAGAGTTGATGTCAAGATGACCCCAAAGCCATTTTGAATCATCAGAGATTGAATTATGTTGACCACAAGTGTAGTGAAATATATTGTATTTTATTCTAATTAGTTCAAGATTGGTCATCCCCACATCTTATTTCTGAGATCGGAAGGACTAAGTAGTGTCTTCCCCTGGTTGTCTGTCACTCTGTCCCCACTTCCTCATTGTTTCATCATTTCATCCCCCCCTTATCTTTTCTAGGTCAATAGTATAGTCCAAAATAATAATGGAGAAAAGGAAAGGGGAGCCAAACTCTGTTTTTTTTAAGCCTGGAAAATCCCTCAACTCTTGTAAGTCAAGCAAACACACGCATGCTCTAAGACCTCAACTGTAGAAATAGAGGTTATTGTTAAATGGCTTTTAAGATCCTTTTCAGACACAAAAGACTCATATGAGAGAAAGATTAGAAGACTCGAATTCTGTGTAGGCTTACCCGCTATAAAAAGTAACCCCGCCTACTCTATGACTCCATTTATATAAAATTCTAGAAAAGGCAAACTAATGTATAGAAACAGAAGGCAGATCAGCAGCTGTTTCGGGAAGGGCGGGTGGGAGAGATGACAGAGGGGCAGGAGGGAACTCCAGGGCCAGACGCTCACTCTCTTGATTGTGCTGATGACTTCCGGGGCACGTACATATGTCAACACTTTCCAAAGTGCACACTTGAAATACGTGCTGTTTACCAGGTGTTAACTGTTCCTCAATAAAGATGTTTTAAAACAATAAACCGTCCTGAAGAAGAAGAAGAATGAATAAGAATCAAGAAGTACTTGGAGCACCTGTGTGGCTCAGTCCGTTAAGCATCTTACTTCAGCTCAGCATCGGGCTCTGTGCTGCCAGCTCAGAGCCTGGAGCCTGCTTTGGACTGTGTGTCTCCCTTGCTCTCTGCCCCTCCCCCATTGGCACCCTGTCTCTCTGTCTCTCTCTCAAAAATAAATAAACATTAAAAAAAATTTTTTTAAATAATCAAGAAGCTCTAGATGGCATCAGGCTCTCACCCTGGGATGGCCTCCTTCCCAACCCTTTCTGAGCTAATAACATCTCCAGAAAGTGCTAAGCTTCTATACCTACTTCCTGCTTGCCCTTTCAGCCCCTGAAGCACCTGCTCTCAGACCCCCTCATGTGCCACTCTCCCTCTTGCTTACTATCTCCAGCTGCTCTAACTTTGAACCTAGCCATCTCTTTCAGCCTTGAAGACTACACACTTCTTGCTCCTCTTGCCTACAATGTTCTTGGACTGGCTCTTTGCAGAGCTGGTCCCTCTTGCTGTGGGAATCTGCTTAAACATCACCTCCTCCAAGAGGCCCTTCCTGACTACTCTATTTCCAACTCCCAATAATGTCCTTCAGAGCACTTACCACAGACCGCCATCATGCATTCATATATTTGGTTTGTCTGTTTATGGCCTGTACCTTACATTGGCAAGCAAGCTTCGTGCCATCAAGGATCTTGTCCATCCCCTTAATTTTGTGTGCCCACTGACAAGAAGTGTGTCTGCTATATGAGAAATATGGGTTTAAGTAATTCTTCAATTTTCTATTTTATTTGCTTACGTATCTGTTTAATGCTGCTCATCAGACACCTTTAGGGTATCTGCTCAGATCACTGCCTACCTAATTCATCTTAATAAATTTGGTGCTTCCCGGGGTCAGGGATTATGTGTTATGTTTTCATATCTCAGGGGCCTAGCCTAGGGCTTGCACATAAGAGATTTTCAATAAATGTTTGTTGAATTAAATTAAATCATTACACACGAAACCAAACAATTATATAATGGCAAGGCCTTGAGACAGACTGATTCCCAAAAGAAAAAGCCCTGAAGCTCATAGAAAACCCACACATTTAAGCAAAAGAAGGCAATGGGTTGTCTTGAATCAACAACCTATTGAATTGCAAGCGATGCCAAAGATGGGTGCATCACTGAAAATCACCAGTGGTATTTGTTATTTTGTTTGTTTTCTCACAAGAAATGTAAACTGAACAATGTTGCGATACAACCTACTTTGCAACCTGGTCCCAGCATTTGCCAATTCTCAACTAACCTTACTATGTAATTAGGTAAAGCTGTCCGTTCTCTGACCAGGATGGATAACAGAGTTATCTCTAGAGATAGACACACACACACACACACACACACACACACACACACACACACACTCTCACAACCATCATGCATGTGGTAGTTAACAATACAATGGAGCACACAAGTGGACTAGACTCCAGACATCAACTATATCATCAGAGTTCATGGTACTGTTACAGATCCATAGGAAAGGATTTTCAAGGAATATGGAAGGATTCATCAGGGGGTTACTAAATAGTTCCAAATATTCTAAGATGATCTCTGTCCCAGGAATGCCAGCGATTTCTGCAGTAAGAAATCCTGTTAGACAGAATTGTTTTAGAGAGCTGTCACTAGCAGAAACAAAACTGAAGCATGGAACAGTTGTTTTCCTTGCCTAGCATTAATCGCCCACCTCCACGGGACTTGAACAGGCATAGACCTCCCTCATTCTCGGAACAAATGGTGGTAAAGAAGATGTAAGTTATGGCCTCCGTGGGTGATCTTGTGACCCACACCTGTCCCATCACCATATACTACTTCTGGACCAATGTGATTGGCTAATGAATGGGCATATGCCCTAAGGTGGACCAATGAAAGGCATTCCTGAAACTTTAGCTTAAACTTAAAAAGACTTTGTAGACAGAGATGCTCTCTTTCAGCTAGAGGTACTTAGCCAGAAGAACATAAGTTTGGAACTGCTGGTGGCTACCATTAAGAAGGGCTTGTCTGTGACTGAAGCCTACATCAAAGAAAACAGAGCTGAGAAAAGGAAAGACAAACATATGTATATGTAGATGTAGATATCTGTGTATATTTACAGAAAGATCTGTCTATATATCTCTATCTATCTATCTATCTATCTATCTAATCTACAGATAATCTAATCTATCTAAGGCTCCTAAGAATATAATCTGAGTTTCTTGGTACAACTGCATCTGAGATCTACCTTTTAAAACTTTCCATTTAGATGCCAGTACATTCTCCATTTATGTGTGATTTTGCTGAAGCCTATTTGAGTTGGTTATTTTTACCACTCCTTACAATTGAAAGAAGGCAGAGAAATAATAACAGAGCAAGCAGCTGAAGAAAGTGCATGTTAGATTCCCTTGGTTTATTGTCCTTATCTTCACTGGCCATGAACACCTAACTAACATCAAAAACACTTGTCTTTGGGTGCCTTAGCTGAATTATCTATGTTAATGAGTCAGCAATCTAGTAGAAAGAGGTCTTGACTCCACTGTAGAAATCCAACATTCTCATCCCAGATTTACCATCAATTTTGAAGCCAAGCAAACCAGATCCTGAGCAAGTTATTTTACTTTCTTATATATCGCTCTTCTCATCTATTACCCAGGTACAGTTTCCATCCATCTCAGGATTAGAAGAGTCTATCCTAATCAGAGGGGTTCCATCTCCTGATGGGGATGAGGCAAGTTGCCAGATTCACTTAGAAGCTTCTTCAAACTACACTGGTTCTCTCCCATAAAAAGCCATGTAACTACCTGCACTGCATGACACCCTCAATTCTGTTGGGAGGCAAGATGGGGACAGGCTTTGATAATGCAAAACCTTCGATACAGCACCTGGCATCCAATAGATGAATGCTATTTTTATTATTTAACTTAGCCTTAATTTATACATAGTATATGTATTATTCAGCCATCATGTAGGATTGCCTTAACACATGATTCTAGAGTTTATATATGAAAACCACAAGAGAAAGGTTAATTCTGTTCTTATTCTTGTTGCTACTATGTAATAGGAGGAAAAGTTGCCTTAACCAGCAAATGGTCGCCATCCTTGCACGTTTGAAAGAGATACTTGGGTCAGCAGACAGACACAACTCCTTGAGAGTTCTCACACTTGTGAAGAGCTTTTGCAAAGGGTGTCCCTACGTACTGGTAGTTCCTCATGGCTTAGAGTTACATGCACTTTAGGTCAGAGGATTGGAGATTTCTGAAATAGTGTTCAGTACCTTAGAGGTCATTATTTACAAAATCTGCTAGTTTGATGCTTGCTGGTTATAACGTCCTATATGAGGCTCATTCATTGATTTATATTTCTCTAAATTGTATTTATTATGTATATATCACATATACATAACAGGGGAAATCTGAAACTGCAGAGAAACAAAAAGAAGAAAATAGCAGCCAGCCATATCAATCACTGTCACCATCTTGGTGTATATACACACTTTTAGAAATGAGTTGTGCAAATCATGGCCTCTGAATACTGACTTTCTGGATTCATATTCTGGCTCTTTGATACATATTAGCTCATAAATTTTAGGAACTCTAACCACTCTCATCTTCAAGTTTATAACATGCATCATGGAGATAATAATCCTACCTTCCTTCATATTGTTATTATTTTTAATATATTTCAAAGAGGACCTTAGTGTATATTCTTTTTTTTCCCACTTATCATCTCTTAATTCACTAATACGTTTGAATCTCTTTATGCCAATAATTATACTGCATTTCTAAACTCAGTAAGACTGAAGATGGGTCACTTCCTTGTTAGAATGTAAGTTCCATGTGGACAAAGGGCCACACCAGCTTCATTTGCAGATCCCGTACCTGGCCCTTCATAAGTAACTCCATGCATGACTGTGCACTGCTAAACTGACTCAAGACTGGCCACACCATCAATTCAATGCAGTTTAAGTCCTGGAAATCAAAATTGGTAAAAATGGAAGAGAATGAGGTCACTGGTTCTTCCATTCCCTCTTTTAAAAAAAATTCACAACTGGAAAGAAATGTGTGAATCTTTAAGTAATATCCGCACAGTAATATCTTATGCACAAGTCTTGGGAAGTTCCTTTCAGAAACAGAACTGTGCATTTTTTTTTTTTTCATGCACAGAGAGAATTACCGAGAGCGTAAGGTGTGGAAATAAATAAATAAATAAATAAATAAATAAATAAATAAATAGTAGGTAGATAGGAAGACAGGTGTGTGTATGTGTGTGCACATGTGCGTGTGTGCACACACAAGCAGAATTAGGGTCAAGCCTGCCAAATGTATCGTCCATGTTCCATGTGAAGGCTCAGTCAACTGCAATGCTCACAGTACAGTTGTAGCACTCAGCTGAAGTATGTGCATTTTTGGTCTGAAAAGTTCTTTTGAAATTAGACTGTGTTTTCTAATCTCAAAAAAAAAATTTGTTGGTTGGATGATTTTCATTTCTTTCTAAAATGACAAGCGATACTTCAATTTTTAGCAAAAGGTTAATGTTAAGTCTCCAAACTTTATAAATTGTACTTTCTCCATAAAATAAACTATTGCATGCTGGTGTGTAAGATTAGCGAGAAATGTGCACACTGTTGAAAATAGATGGATTTTGCGTTTCAAGGTGACAAGTGCAATGTCAGACCCAATCAATCGATCACTGCATAATTATTATTGCAAATGATCCATATCCATGCCGCAAACCTTAAGGGGAATTTAATGAAGCAGTAAGCACATCAATAATAAGATCTACTTTGGTCTCTATTAAATCTCATGATTCATAAATATCCTGGCATGTTTTATTCTTCCTTTAAATCCTGTGAAGACATCTAAAAAGTGAATGCTTGAAGGCTACTATTTAACACTTCACTAAAGACAATTCTAAGGCTTTCAGAAAGATTTAGGCTCAATATCAGATCCCTCATCACATATAGGCTAATGGAATCCAATAGTCTATGGATATATACAGAACAGAGTTCCTCTACAAAGTTAGAATCAGGGTGGACATTTTCATCCTCCTTTTCAAATTTAAATTTTTGAGAGGAAAGGTCCCTGCTAACAGCAGCTGAGCTGGTATCCGATACCCATGAGCAAGAAGTGTGGTTGTTGTTACTGTTGTTGTTGTATGAGAGAAAGAGTAGATTCTGGCAGGAGTTTGCCTGCCTATCTTGTTTTGTTGTGAATTAGAAAAAGGCACCCTTCTCTGGACAGGCTGGAAGGTGTAAGAACTGGCAGCTTATCTCATCTTTAGGCAAAGAAAATGGCACCCTTGCCTCTGGGTGAATGCAGCTCCAAGCCAGGGTACATGGCTTGATTAGGAGAGGAAAGGAGAGCAAAGCTTGGATTTCATCCTTGTCTCCAAGCCATGGTGCAATTCACCAACTGTACAATCCCCGGACTTAGAACGCAAACAGACCAGAGCCAAATGGTACTGATTTAGAAGTCAGAAATTGCAACTCATTGATTGCTGCTAATGCTCGGCATTACCAAGTTGTAACATCAAGAGGAGCTGGGAACAGGAACAGGCTTGGGAGTAAAATCTGCATTTGTCTTTATTGGCAAGCAAACGTGTTTAAAAAAATACACCATACATTGAATACCTACTCCACATGCCTTAAAGTATTGCTGTCACTGGGGCGCCTGGGTGGCTCAGTCAGTTGAGCGACCGACTTCAGCTCAGGTCATGATCTCACTGTTTGTGAGTTTGAGCCCTGCATTGGACTCTGCTGACAGCTCAGAGCCTGGAGCCTGCTTCAGATTCTGGGTCTCCCTCTGTCTCTGCCCCTCCCCCACTCATGCTCTGTCTCTCTCTGTCTCAGAAATAAGCTTTAAAAAAATTTGTTTTTAAAGTCTTGCTCTCACAAAATGCATCCTCTAATAACCATATAATAAACTTTCATCTTTGTCTTAACAACTATCATGATCTTTTCAGAAAGTGTCTCTTTTTGATATGTGGTCTACTTTCCTTCTATACATGCTTCTGATTGCATAAACTTGGGTACATTGTGTCTCCCTCTCTGAGCCTCCTCCTTGCATCTAAAATTCTCTGATGTCACTTATATATGCACTGCTATATTCTACAATTACTATTACCAATACTCTGGAATGTAACTCAGAGACATGTTGTCACCACATAGGAGTATTAATTTTTTCCTGAATTCCATCTTATTCAATGAATAGTACATTCTACAATCACAGTGCTACTCACAAACTTCTCTAGGCTAAAGGGGAGCCAGCATAGCACTGGGTTAGTTTTTTCTATGCCACGCTGGGGCAGAAAAGAAAACATTCCTGGTGGGGCATGTGATGGCTCAGTTGGTTAAATATCCAAGTCTTGATTTTGGCTCAGGTTATCATCTCATGGGTCATGGGATTGAGCCCCATGTCGGGCTCTATGCTGATAGCACAAGGCCTGCCTGGGATTCTCTCCCTCTGTCTCTGCCCCTTCCCCACTCTCTCTCAAAATAAATAAATAAATAAACATTAAAAAAGAAATACACTCCTGGCTGTGAGAATGGGTCCTACAAAGACCAAGAAATGTCTTCGTGGAAACTTCCAAATGGAAGCTTGAGAAAATATTTAGTATTTTTAACTTAGTACCAGATATCCTTGTACAGAAATTTTTTTTCCCTGTGTTTCTGATATCCTTGGGAAACAATCCTTGGTCAGGTCATTAAGTACAAGGCTTTTTCTTTTTAAAAAATAACTTTATACTTGCAACCTAACCTCTAAAAATGTTTAGCAGTTTAGATCCCAACCAAAAAAAAAAAAGAAAAAAGGTATGAGAATGAGTATTCTCAAACCCTAAAAAGCACTCAGTATATTATCCTTTAAAAAATTTCTCTCGGCGTACCTGGGTGGCTCAGTGAGTTAAGCATCTGACTTCGGCTCAGGTCATGATCTCATGGTTCGTGGGTTCAGGCCCCACATCAGGCTCTGTGCTGACAGCTCAGAGCCTGGAGCCTGATTCAGTTTCTGTTTCCCCCTCTCTCTGTCACTCCCCTGCTTGTGCTCTGTCTCTCTCTCTCCCTCTCTCTCAAAAACTAAAATAAACATTAAAAGTTTTTTAAATAAAATAAAATAAAAAGTAAAAAAATTTCTCTCAATTTGAAAAAAAAATTGGTCTTAGTTTACATTTATTTGACATTGGAGAGGATGAACATAATGTCCTATATTTAAGGCCATTTGATTTTTCCATCTAACTTATCTGTTTATCCTCCTTTGCCCACTTGGTACATTTTTAAAGTTGTTACTGTCCATTTCATTACTATTTATCATGGGCTATGTTAAAAAAAAAAAAAAAAAGGAGCATCTAACAATAAGGAGACAGGTAAGTAAATTACGGTATATCCAAAGGCTAAAAAATGATACCAAATTTAAAATCTCATATTTTCAAAAATATGTAGTAATACCAGAAACTGTTTCTAAAATACCTTGTAGGAAAATATATTTCTAGTGTGACTCTAATTTTTGAGGGAAATATCCAAGTATATTCAAGTATATCGATCTTTTAAAAGATGCAGAAATATATCAAAATATTAAAAGTAGTGAGTGACAGTTTTGGGAGATTAATGTCCTTATTCATATTGCCAATTTTATAATGCTCAGATATTACTTTTGCTTTCATAAAGGGGGTAATCATAATTTTTTTTTTTTTTTTAAGGAGAGCAATTTTAGAGTGCCTGGGTGGCTCAGTCGGTTAAGCGTCCGACTTCGGCTCAAGTCATGATCTGGCAATCTGTGAGTTTGAGCCCCGCATCGAGCTCTGTGCTGACAGCTCAAAGCCTGGAGCCCGCTTTGGATTCTGGGTCTCCCTCTCTCTCTGACCCTCCCCCCCACATGCTCGCTTTCTCTCACACTCTCTCTCTCTCAAAAATAAATAAACATTAAAAAAAAATAATTAGAGGGGCGCCTGGGTGGCTCAGTCCGTTGAGCATCACACTTCGGCTCAGGTCATGATCTCACAGCTCGTGAGTTCGAGCCCCGCATCGGGCTCTGTGCTGACAGCTCAGACCCTGGAGCCTGCTTCTGCTTCTGTGTCTCCCTCTCTCTCTGCCCCTAACCCACTCGCATTCTGTCTCTGTCTCTCTCAAAAATAAATAAACATTAAAAAAATAAATAAAAATAAAAAAAATTATTGGAGGAGAACACTTTTCATGGGCGTTTTATTCTACCCATTTTTCAGGACACAGATACCAAGACTCAATGTTAATCCATTCATTCCTTTAGAGCCTAAATTTAAAATCTGCTTTCATCTTTTGTTTTCTTTTCTCTTCATCCTTCTCTGCAGCTTTTTTTCCCCTCTACTTGTGAGTTTTATTTAGTAATGGGGGGAAAGGAGACTAAAGTCTCACATTTCAGTGTAAAGCACTGAGCTAAGCACTAAAAATCGTTCTGTCAATTCATCCTCGTGCTTCTGCAAGTATTGCCCCCATTTTATTTTATTTTATTTTTTTTTCAACGTTTTTTATTTATTTTTGGGACAGAGAGAGACAGAGCATGAACGGGGGAGGGGCAGAGAGAGAGGGAGACACAGAATCGGAAACAGGCTCCAGGCTCCGAGCCATCAGCCCAGAGCCCGACGCGGGGCTCGAACTCACGGACCGCGAGATCGTGACCTGGCTGAAGTCGGACGCTTAACCGACTGCGCCACCCAGGCGCCCCAGTATTGCCCCCATTTTAAAATGGATGTAGTAAAATGTCCAAGGTCACACAGTGAGAAGCTAGCACAAAATGAGTCTGAACCTATCTCTAGCTGGTTCCCAAACTCCTTGGTCTTTGAACCATTTCCCACTGCTGAGAGATGGAGAGGGTCACCCCTGCCCTGCGTGCAGCCTCCCTTTACCCCCGCAGGCGACGTGGTTTGTTGTAGCTGTGGTAACAATGGTTATAGCTAACTTTTCCCAAACACGTACTACCTGCTGTGTATGTTTCTGAGGGTCCTTCTTGCAATACATTATTCGACGTCACCACAACCTTTTGAAAATAGTACTAGGCAAGAGTGATGTGCAAAGTACTTAGCAAACAATATCCTTTGGGTACTGAACTACTACCAGCTGTACGCAAAGCAGGACGGCCACTCAGCAATCCGGCTCATTGTCAGCTGATCTGCAACCTCCTGTGCTCCTATCAACCCCATGTTAAAGATGAAGAAACTGAGGGCTACGTGCTTAGAATCCCGGAAAGGCCTGATTTTGAAAACAGTCTTGCTTTACCGCAAAGCCCGTGATCTTAATTATAATGTCCTACACTAAGAAACCTGTTATTACCCGCATGTGATAAATGGCCGTATATGTTTAAGAGTGCCCACGTGTGTGTGCGCACAGTCTCTTTCTTTCATAACATAAAGTATGCTGCTTTTGGCTTAATGTTACAAATGACAGAATGGCCTGAACTTTTGCCACTTCTGTTCGTTTAAAATACTGAGGGCTTTGGGGAAAATCTGAAGGTACTGTGCATATGAAAAACAAAACAAAACAAAAAAACACAAAAAACAAAACAAAACACAAACATCTCCCTCCCATATTCCTCACTCTCCCATTAACTAATTGTGTTCCTGTTCTCATTTGTAACACTTGCCTCTTTGATTAGCCTTTTAATTTAGCACATTAACAACACTCTCTTTACTTGAATACTCCACCGCTGAGCTCATTTAAGTCAAATGCCCTTGAAGATACTTGAAATTCCTAACAACACTTACCATTATTAAACAGTTTTGTATTTCTGACCCTCAGCCAGAGGTACTGGGTCCTGGACAGAGCAGCACTGTCGTTTATTCAAGGAGTTCCCACCCTATCCTCCCCAGCTCTGCGGGCATCCTCAGAGTTTCAGTATTCCACAGATGTATCCTTTATCCCCTCCCACCCCTCATCCCCCATCAGAGTGTTTTGGTAAATAAACACAAGAAGCCTGCTGACTCAGCATGCGTGAAAGAGTCATTCATTGCAGAGGTCTCAGGATCAGGTTTCTTTGAAAATATGGATCAGAGTCAGATGCAGAGACGGGGTGGGCGTATGTGAGTGCACTTGCCTTTTATGAGTAGAGGCAAAGTCAAATTGAATAGAATTCAGTTATTTGTAGCAGATGGAGAGGTGCTTAAAATCCTAGGAGAAAAACAAGGACCTAAGGCCCCAACGCTTCTCAACGAGAAAAAAGAAGCTCACGTCCTTAGTGTTCTCCCTGACTCTCTGTAGCTCCTCACTGCCTCGCCGCCCCTTGCTTTAATTCTATTCTAGAATGCACGGCAGGTGTGAGTTTCTGATAATATATGAAGTGTGACGCAGCTCTAACCCAGCGTGACCTGGCTCCTGAGGCCCTCAGAACTCTCTCTCTCTGGCCACACTCCCTTGCACTCTGAGCGTCGGCCAACCTGGGCTTCTGGAACCTCCTTGTACTCAGTGTCCTCCTTGCCACCACCTCTACCTAGCAGCTTCCTCCCTGATAGCAGCCTCCTAACCCCCAGGTCCCAGTTGGGAAGAGCCTTTCTCGGACAAATCATGCCTGATGTCACCATTCCTAATACCCCTCCCGTTATTGTATTACCCAAGCACGTTTGTAGTTTCTATCTTGGCCCTCATTACAAGCTGCAAGTACAATGTTTATTTATTTGTAGAGTGGGCATCTGTGGCTTTTACCTAACCAGCATTTTTATTTCTCCTTCTGCTAACAGCTCTTTAATATTTCCTGGGAAACCACCTCTCCCCTACTCTCAGTTCATGTTTTCTTAGAGCTGAGCCTACTCTCAGATTCCAAACAGTGAGTGTTTTTACCCAGGTATGGACATTTTACACCTTGGTTTGAGGTGGGTGGGTGATCTGATCCAGGGATGACAGAATTGTTCCCAGAACTTCTCCCAGAACCCACTACTTCTCGGATGAATGTGGAACATCCATTAGGGCTGCCATCACAGTGGATGTCAGCTGGGAGCCACCAGTGGCTACCTCAGCCACCTTGTGGGTGAGCCACACAGGAAAGTGGATCTGAGAAACTGAGTTTGGGTCCCAATGACATGACTTGACTACCGGCATCCATGTGGCCTTAAACATCTATCTTTGGACTTTCCAGATATGTGAACTCATATATTCCCCTCTTGAATTCAACAGAATTCTGCAACCGTGAGCCTTAGCTAAAATCCTTTATCCACTGGCTTTGCTGCTTTGTGACCACTTGTGCTCTTTTTTGTTATATCCTGTTTGATCTGTCTCCTCAACTACACACAAGTTCCATGAAGATTGGCATCGTATCACACTCCCTCTGTCCCCAACACTCAGCGCACACAATACCTGACACAATGGAAATCCTTATCGGACACATTGGAAATCCTTGGTATTTTTGAGCAAATAAATGAGTTTAAAAAACAAATTTTATTTGTTTAGTTATGCACTGAGATCTTATACATCATCATCAATAAACATACTTTGAGCTCCCCCCTGGTGTGTATCATGACATCCCAGTACAGAGGAGTACAGAGAAGGCTTAGGATAATTCCTCCCATGAAAGGATTCACAGTGCAATTCAGAGAATTAGAAAACAAACAGCCACATATAAGAAAGCATATAATGCCGCATGACTGATAAAGATTCAGCCAAATTTTCATTTTGTCATGGGCCCTATTAAGACAGAACATTCTAGCTAGAACAAATTATGAACTTAGCCAAAAAATTACAAATGGATTTGCAAATAAGAGAATCACAGGTCACTCTTTACTCATAAAAAGATGATTCTGTAATGAACATTTGTCTTTGATATATTGGAAAAGCAAAGTCTGTTCTTCAGGTAATAAGAGATGGGCACAAAACTTTTGGGTAGCCAAAGAAAGCAAATAATCTATATATCATCTAAGTAAGTTATTTAAATATAAGCAGAGAGCTCTCCATGCCACTGCTCCCCCCACCCCCCGACTCTTTTATATTCTGCTCTTGTCAAAGGCCATCTCCCATCTCAGCCATACCACCTAATCCACTGGCAAGACATGAGTGGGATGAAAAAAACATCAATAATAAAAAACTGCAGAGGGATACAGTAATCCCCACATCAAGGTACTAGAGGTGTCAATCCAATATATAAAATGTGAAAGTCTGACTCTAAGTAATGAAACCATGGGGAGCACAAGATTCAGAATACAGAGACAGCCATGGTGTATTCTATCCAATTCCCATCACCAGCTGAAATAGCATTACATTTCTTCCAATCATTTCCAGAGCTTCCTCTTCCCACACCTATCACTCCTTCCTAATTGTTTTCGTGAATTTCTACCTACAATGTCTTTGGGTAGGAAGTGGAAAACACAATCTACAATTTTTCCTCTACTTGCCCTAAAAGCTTCATGTTCCCTAGTTGTCAAAACAATGCTCTATTCCTTCCCGAAATTATCTTGTTGGTATTGAATATCAATTTTTCAATTTGTTCTCCTCTGAATGGGGACATGAGGTTTGTACAGAAACTAATTTGCTTATGTCGTTCAAACCTGCATCGTTTGATCAAGTATTTGTCTGAAGGTCTGTGAAATTTTCTAAAGGTGTATGTATGAAACACCACCAAAATGTAGAATGAAGAATACAAAGGCTGCTTCCTATTCAGTTGGTTTTTCACCATATTCCGGAGCTAAAGAACCTACAGAGTGGCCAATGACTATGTTTAAAAGTTAAATATAAAGGCTCTATAATGTTTTTACACAAATATGCATCAGGTTTTGCTTCTGTATGGACACACACACACACACACAATCAGGACTATAAGCCTAGTGCCTAGAATTTCCTATTGAGAGAAACCATTGGCCCATTTTTTTTTTATTTTGCTTCCTTTGATGTAATACTATGTATTTGCTGCCCTATATAGATGAACCATTATTTTCGCAAGAACCTTTAGACACAAGAATTCAATGAGTTTAGTGTCATTATTAGATTGGAAAGAAAAATGGATGGGGCTTTATGATACAAATCACTTTACAGACAAAGAGGAATGTGCATGTAAACAGAATTTCAGAAAAATACAAAAAAAGTACCGATCAATTTACATCAATGGCTTCTGGGTGCTCAAGCGGAAAATAACGTATTACTCCCTCTGCCAGAGAGAGTCTGCAGTGAGTAGAGGACATGAATGGTTAAGCCAGAGGGAGAGAAGATGTAAGATATAAATGAGTTCCTATTCATTAACTTTTGGTCCATCCAGTTTCCTGCTCATCACCCAGAAGAAGGTTGGGATGCTCATCCCAGTTGGCCTTCTTGTATCTGAAGAGTATCTAAACAAATGGGTACCTCTGACTCAAAGATGCCGAGACTAGCTCTTTCCAAATGTTTAAAAATATATTTTTAACATTACAGGTGTTCCTTTGTGGGAGAGCAGAAGAGGAGGTGTGCTGAGTTTGGAGGAAGAGAATGGTGGTGGAGAGACTTGGGAGTATTTGGGGGGCTCTGAGCTGTCCCTGGTAATACGGAGACAAAAGATGGGATTTCAGTATAAATTACAGTCAAGAAAGATAAGAGATGAGTAAGGATGGGATTCTTCAGCACAGTAATCAGCGTCGACTGGGTCCGTTTTTCTGAGCCCCTAACTAAGACATATGATGACCAGGATGGGTGCCAAAGAAACTCACTAGGTCGATAGCAGTGAGTTTCTGAATCAGAATTCTTTGGGGGAAAAGGAATCATCTTTGTATTCCTGAGGCATTTTGCTACAAAGCGTCCTGTCGTAGAAAACACAAAAATTCTCAGCATCAGGATACAACGCTGAAATCTTTCTCCCCACAAAAGCAACAACAACAACAACAAAAAAATGTTTTCTTTGGTTGCCACCAGAAATCTCTAGCACAAGTTCCTACAGAAAGGAACCATTTGATTAATGGGTCAACTAATCTGGGGAAAAAGAGACCATAGTCAGGCCTCCAGGTCATCAAAGCAGAACTAGGAATCACAACAAAAAGGAGGCTGTCCTAAAGTCAGATATGGCAAAGGGGAGCAAATATCTGAGACAGGAACAAATACTTGGCAAATCTGTGAAGTGCAGTCAACAGGTGATTAATGTTAACCATCAACCTGCCATTTTCAGCTCCTCCTACTTCTTAGCAGAGCCTCTAACTGTAGATTCCCCAAACGGCATAATGACAGGCAAACAGTCTGTGCTCAATAAGGGCTTAATAAATGAACAGCCAGCCAACTCAATGAGTGAATGTTGAATTTATTAACACCATGCTAGGTACGAGGGAAATTGTATATAAGTAGGAACGACTGACAATTCAAGAATGGGTTAAATTATGGGGTACCCATACACTGGAACACCATCTAGGCCACACTAAGGATGCTGCTGTGGAAAATACCTGATGGCACAAAATGTTAGGTGTTAAAAGCAGGTTCCAAAACACTGAGTTCCAAAACAGGGTGATCTCATTTTTTTTTGCAAAGAGAATATTCCCTCTCAGAGGCTTTCTTTTCCCTTCTTCACATTTTAATGTATCTGAACTTGAGATGTGTTTCACAATTGATATGGCCTTTTGACGCTATCACATTTCTGCTGCTACACACACACACACACACACACACACACACACACACAGAGAGAGAGAGAGAGAGAGAGAGAGAGAGAGAGAGAGAAATAACAAGCCTGCCTAATAAATCAATGGTATGCCTTATAATCCTTATAATCAATATTGCTTCCAAATTGAGAAAATAAATGTGTGTGCATTTATGTGTGTGTGTTAGAAAAAAAACATAAGAAATCAGGGTTAATATTTAGGTATATATCTTAGGTCCTAGAAGAGTTAGTGCTATTATTTGCCCCCTGTTGCCTACTTTTACTACAAAGGGCATGTATTTTGTTTGAAATAAAGGGGCAAGAAGAATGTTAAAATAAAAGGAGGAGAGGTTGTTTCAGCCCTAAAGGAATTTAAATTAAATTGGTATGATGACCTCAGAACTTAAAACAACCTTATTCTGTATCTACAATCTATGCATAAGTTCTAATCGATACAGAATTTATAAATCTAGCATTCTATAATCAGTTTATAACCAATTGCTAGAATGTGGAGCATAGAACAGAAAAAGCTTCAGGCATTTGGGAAAGAGAATGGACAATTCAGAGCAAGTCCCCCAAATACCCGGGATGGGTGAAAATGCAGGAGATTGGCTGCTGGCAAGTTCAGCTACTCCACAAGTTTGCTAAGAGCAGTCTGAGAAAAGAATATTCTGGCTGGTGGAGTTTTTGCCAAGGGTAATGCACAATGGGGGATTCCAGACTCCCAGGATCCTGTAGATGCATTTTTGTTTATTCCCTCTTCTTCTCCTTCTTCTTCTTTTTTTTTAAAGTGATTTAACTGTGTTGTCAAAAGCTGTGGTGCTGTCTACTGGGGTCCCTGGTTCTCTCCCCTGCCTATTTCACATCACTCAGAGATCCTCTGCTTGTTGCTTTTCTGCACCCACTTTCAGATTAGATATGGATGTATAAAACTCCATTTATAAAAGGATGGGGAAAAAGACAAAATGATAAAAAGGTTAATATAGAAATCACACTAGTTTAACTACAAGCAAAAAGAACAAAGGAAGAGCTCTTGGAGCATACACAAGAAAATTCGAGTAGAAATAATAAAATAGAAACGTTTCTCTATTCTAAGGGAGAAAAGTAAAACAGACCAAGTCAAAAGCAAATACCTATCACAGTGGAGTTTCAGTTGGGGACCATGTGGTCCAGGACCTGAGGAAATGGGTAAATGGTACCTTATCTCCAAATTCAATGAGCGAGTGTCAATTGGTAACTCATTCTTCCAGCCCTGGGAAGACACAGCTCATCTGTATCCCAAGAAAGACTAATACTCACAGAAGTAAAGAAGCCGGGTAGAGTTAGAGGCTGTACCTGCTGCAAGACTTCATCTTACCCTAGGGTATGTGTTCCCTGGAACCCCACACAGATTAGGGCCTTGGGGTAGGTGATTCCCTGCTTTTTCTGGAAGTCCCCAGGGAAAGCTGTTTCTCTCTTGTACTACACCTGAGTTTGGTGAATCAAAACTCCCAGAAGTTAGCAAAAACGGTGCCAGGGAGCTCAATTTTCTTTTCCCTGTACACCAACTTGTCCTCACACAGGTGACAGGAAGCAGAACGGTAATGACCAAACTTATTTTTTTTTAATATGAAAAAAAGAACTTCTTAAAGAAATTTAAAGAAAGAATATACAAATGTTAGATGGGACTGACATCTGCCATTGCGTCATCAGACTGGCTTACAGGACCTAAACTCTGCTTTTAATGAGTACTCTTCCAGAGCATTCTACTTGTATCCTGAGAAGACAGTCCCCCTACACAAAAAGGACCGAGTGGGTATAGAGGAAAAGAAAGAAGATTCTACCCCACCGGATCCCACACCTCGCAAAGAAAAGTTTTCCACCTAAATAAAAACATACTCACTGAAGTCGTGTGCTATTCACACAGGTGCACATAAAGAGCCTCCTTAACACATTTAAGAAACAATGACAGGAATAAAGCGGATGTGGAATCTATTTAACTATATCTGTGTGTGTCTTCATTTTCACTTTGGTATCTGTGAGAGAGCAGCAAACACTATTTTCATACATGGGTATAGCTGAGACTCATTTTCCTAAAGAAACACGAGCTCTAAAACAGAGATATCAGCCACATTGAGAGTATCTTTATTTACAGACTAGAAGGCAAGGCAAAGCATCCGCATTAAAAAGGAAGAAAAGAAAAGAATGGAAAAACCCTCCAAACCTCCCAGTGTTAATGCTAGCTTGCTAATTCATATCTCCTCAAACAGCATGGATCCAGCTGTTCCCATTTAAAGTCTCTGCCATTTTTTGAAAGCAGACCCGAAAATTCTGAATTAAAGATGTAAATAGAATACTTGAGCACAGGGCAGGAAGGTAGGAGACATTTTACAATTTGATAAATACAGTTAATAAGAACACGGAGCACCAAAAAGCATTGGTCAGAAAGAGGAAAGCTGGAACTGGGGGGCACAGACGGACTAATTAGCAGGAACCGGGTCAGCCAGATTTTAGGACCTAGGAGAGGCCCTGGGACATAGGATGCTTTTCCCCTCTGCTTTGAGCTGCAAACACGTACCTATGTAAGAGCCAGCAAACTTAATAAATAGAATCAACAACACCACTTAGCAACTCAGAGAAAAAGCTTGGCCAGCAAACCATTACCCACCACAGTGGAACTAAAATTTGTTAACCATTAGCCAGAATCCACCCACAAAATAAAAACCAAGATAGACTCCTTTTCTTGAAATACTAGCATACTAATTTCCTTAACCACTGATGCTACGATCTCATGTGACAAATTTTCTTAGTGCTTAAAAAAATCAACATTTGTGAACATTCAAAATTTTAATCTTTTCAACCTGTGCCGTCAAAATTAAAAGGTATGAGAATTTGGTGTCTTCAGGTAAAACTATCTCAGTTACGTTCATGCTAAGCGTATGCTACTTAGTATTAGCAGTTTTGTATTTCTGAACACGTCTCTCGCGATGGGCAAGTTTGAAGAGGAAACTTGCCCTAAAATGAAAACAAAGTAATACTAGAGACAGTCTGTCCCCACCTGGCAGAAGCCATTGTATTGCACTGTGCAAAAATAAGCCAGGTGGAAATGAAGCTAAAGTCACTACAAAGGAAAATGTCCACTAGAAAAGAAGAGGGAAAAGAAAAAAAAAGTCTACATCACAAAGCTCACTGAGGGGGAGGCAAGCTGAGACACTAGCAGAGGTCACAGAACGACTTGATTAACAAAGAAGTCGACAAAGAGGCTTTTCTTCCTTCCAGCAAAGGCAAGTTCTTGCATCTGAGTTGAGCTAGAAAAGTAACTGGGGGGAGGAGAATAAAAAGAGGTTCCTCTAAGTACGCTGAACAACGGAAGCCAACAATGATGATGATGCTGATGGAAAGGACAGAGTTTGACGTGGTACATGCCTCCCTCCCTTGGAAGAGGGAACACCCGTATTGCACAGGAAATCACACAGCTGAGTCTTGGTTACTCGGCTGGTAACGGCACACAAGTCCTTCAGGGGCCAAACTGACCCAGGACATCTATTTGTTCCCCAAACATGATTAAGGAATTTTTCTAAGCCTTTCCTGCTAGATGGCTATTGTTTTTCAAATTGCCTCAACAGTAAATACTGTAATTCGTAACTACAGGTTCCCCCTTCAATGTTTGTACGTTAATGACATCTCCTAAAACAAACAATCACACGAACAGTGACAATATACCTCTCAGGAAGCCCCAGCAAGTACAGGGAAAGCATCCTTTTTTTTTTTTTTACACCCATCTTGTAAAATACACGCATACAAATACACACCTGGTTAAGGCAAATACAACACTAAGCCCAAAATGACAAATAAGTAGTCACTTGTGAGAGAAAACAAGACAAAACAAAATGAAACAAACAAACAAAAACCACCACCACTCAGAACAGTTCGTTTGTAGTAATTATACAAAATCCCACACAGCTACAAGTGATTTGCTTGAAGGCTGAATTTGCTTCATGCCTGAACCGGCTTTTTCAGACCTTTTCTTTCTTTTCTTCTTCCCCCCCCCCCCCTAAATTCACCATCACAGTGTTTTAAGAAAAGAGAAAGCCATGCATTCCCACACACATTTTTTTTTGTTTCCTTTTTGCAACTGAAAATAAAATTGCAGCTTAACGCTAATGAACCAGGTCTTGCCTAAACTCCCACTGGAAATACAAGCACATGTAGTGGAGCTGTGCAAGATTATTTTGCCACAAGCATAATCACCTTACACAAAATGCGATTACTCTGGGCTGCAATCTTTATCCCCGAAGTCAATTTATTAATCAGAGAGAAAGAGAGAAAAGAGAGAGGGGGGTGGGCAGAGAGAAAGAGAGAGAGAGAGGACAGAGAGAGAGAGAGAGAGAGAGAGAGAGAGACTACCTACCCACAAATACATCATCATCTTGAAAGAAATCAAGGGCTCTCTGTCAGCAAACAGAAGTCTCCTTACTTCACCAAGAGTATCTGGAAGAAAAACTGAAACCAGTGGGTAGAAAATCTTGCCTTTTTCCTGTCAAGTCCTCAGAGCCCCTCTTCTTTCCTTACACAAGGTTTGGTATGCTTGTTTATGAGTTTATGAGGATAGCATCCTTCAGTGGCACTGTGTGATGTGACTTGCTTCAGGCTGCCTCTCTCTCTCTCCCTCTCTCAGTCTCTCTCTCTCTCTCTCTTCCTCTCTCTCTCCCTCTCTCTCTCTCTCTCTCTCCCTCTCTCCCCTTTTCCTTCCTAACTCTTGCCTCTCCTCTCTTTCCTGTCTAGGCTGCTTAGGTAACAAATTCTTGGTGTGGCTGCTTAATGAGCAAATCCGGACACTTTAGGCAGACAGCAACAGTGGCGAAAAGAGACCGTGGTGGTAGTGGTGGTATTAATAATAATAGCGATGGTGTAATCATAAACAGACGTGCACTACACCATTTCCTGAAGGCTGGTGGGAGGTTCGCAGAAGTCCCCACTGGTGGAATTTACAGGAAAGCGGGCCGATCCTCTTGAGGCAAGCGCATCTGCACAGAGCCGGTGACTCTGGGAGGCCAGCATCTGAGATTTTTTTTTTTTTTAACTCAGAGTAAAGCTCCAGCCGCAGTGAAAAGAACATGTGCAGCAACCGGCTTCCCCTTTATCTCTTTAAATGTACTTCAGATAAAAGCAGCATCCAGTCTGGTCAAGGCCTCCCCAGACTCATTGCTCTTTATACCGCACGGCTCAGCACACTTGTCTACAGCCATCTACCGACTCCGCCGTGTCATTGCGGGCTCGCAGGCTGCCTGCTGCCTGTGCTGCAGCTGCTGCTGCCCATGGCTGTGCGGGGGCGGCCACCTCCCCCAGCAGGAGCAGACTCTCAGCCAGGGTGTGCACCGGGACCCGGGAGCAAAGGGGGCACTGGGGAAGGGCCGCTGGGGGCTTCTGTGCCAATTCGGCAAATCAAAAACCAAACAAACCCCACCAACGAAACCCAGGGAACAGAATGCCTCAAGAAGACTTGCTAACACAAATGTTTAGCCTTCCTAACCTACAGATGGAGATTATATACATATGCCCTCATTAGGAGACCAGATTTTGGTAGGTGTAGAGAGTGTGTGTGTGTGTGTGTGTGTGTGTGTGTGTGTGTGTGTATTTCTTCTTCCTTCTCCATGATCCTTTCCTATTGCAGACCTGGGAAATTTTGCAGTGTGCATAAAACTTGATCATTTCGACAGGCTCTCCCTACAAAAACAAACAAAAAAATCCACAGCTAAGATTTCCTGAAATTATCCAAATTTTTTTTCTTCCCTGAATCAATTCTCCTTTATTAGTTGTTCTTTTTAATCCATTTTAAATTGTATACTTTATCTTGAAAATTATCTCCATTACTGAAATACATCATGAGCAAGAGGATGGGGAATGCAATTTGCCCGGCATATTAATTGATGCAGTGCTCAATTATTGATATATGGATAAAGGAGGAATTAATATTAAACTACATCTCATACTTTAGGGGAGAAGGGGAAAAATGATCTCTTGCTGGACTCTGAGTTTTGACCAGTAGTTATATATTTACACATCACACAGAGAAACTGCCTAACTGAGCCCCTAGTTGATTTCTACAACTGCAGAAGGCACAATGTCACCTAAATAATTAAAATGCATTAGCTAAATTGTGGAATCATCTGCAGCGCTGGGCAGGTGGCAAGGCACCTGTTAAAATCGCCCATAGGTAGTCGAATCAAGATGCATAATGGCCAAGCAGTTTGGAGAAGAGCAACACCAAGCCATGCCATTAAACCAACAATGATGGAGAGGTCCTCGGACCTGGCTACCTCCAAGGGGCAAGAAAATAACCACACAGCCACCAGCTGATACATCTCCATTGGAATGAAGAGTCAACTCTTCTGGTTTGACAGGGCCCCAGGGATTTCCTGAGATGTAGGACTCTCAGTGCTAAAAACAGGGCAGCCCCGGGCAAACCAGAAGGGTTGATCACCCTTCTTGGAAGAAGCACTACACACATTTTGTCATTACACTTAAGAAAAATGGGGAATCCATCTTCCTTATTATTTTTGATACTGAATATCACCTCTATGCATGATCTCCACTAATTCTAGATTTGCACAGAGGACAAAATGCGTCCTTCCTGACAGGAATGCTTGGGGGGAAAATATCTTTAAATATTTACATGCATGTACTCATTTATTGATTCCACAGATCTTCTCCTGAGCACCTGCTCTGTATCAATCTCTATGTATGTACTTGGAATGCAGTGGTGGTGAAAGCACGATACAGATGTTTCAAATCTGTGGGCAGCAAATAGCCTGAAGAGTCATTTCGTTGGGCCCATACATTTTTTGTCATATTTGCTGTAAACATTTGCCAACATTTAAAAACCGGGACATTTCTAATGAAAACCTGGAAGTACATTTTTGGGGGAAATATTAGATATGATCCAGCAATGTATAAGTGACATTTTCACAGAGATGATAATGGGCTCATGATAAGTTCTGCACAGTGTGCCCCCACTCCCAATCATCCCTGAGATCAGATGTTACTGGGCAAGTGGATTTGCTAATTTGTGCTCTGGGCCTGGACCTTGTACACATTTAAGTTTGTAAATGCCACTTGCTCTGATGTAAGAACACACACACACACACACACACACACACACACCCCACATTTCAGACATGGAGTTCATACAGAATGTTTACCATAAAATCTAATACTTATCTTCAATGTTTCCTAACCTGAATTAAGATATTGGTATATTACTAGGAAAAGAGATAGATAGATAGATAGATAGATAGATAGATAGATAGAAAGAAAGAAAGAAAGAAAGAAAGAAAGAAAGAAAGAAACTAAAGAAAAGAAAGAACAAAGAGCATAAGAGGGAGGGAAAAGGAGAAAGGGGGGAATATAACGTGGTATGTATGTATTTTATATTCACTCTATGTGCATTTTCCACAATGAGAGTTACAGTGCATCTATGGATCCTACATTGGGTAGAAACTTCTTTACACTTAGGGCAAGTGAGCTCTGGAGACTAGGTAGGGTCTAGTCCTTGAACTTCAACTTGCAGAACTGTATCATCACCTCCAAAATCCCTTCACCTTCTCATATGAACACTCTAGTTCATGTAGGTAGATCCAATGAGATCAACTAAAGGAAACAATGAGTCTCTTTAAGTTGGAAGTTACTTGATTTGTGCAAATTAACACTTTCTTTTCTTCTTCAAGGCATGCATAGCAAGATAATTTGTTCAAATATTCATATATTTTTCCTTCCATATTTTTCCTTTCTTCCCTCCACTACCACTGCCCTTAACTCTCTTTTGTGGCATAAGGCAATAGAAAGATATCAAATTAATGTTTTTTTTTTCTTTCCTTTACCTAAGTCTAAGTCAAGTAATATAGAAGTGATACATTTGGCCAGTATACTGTTTTGTTTTATTCATCTGTATCTAAACATCTTTAAATTTGAGTTACGCTTTCTTGTTCACATAGTCCCCACTTGTCTTGATTGCATTATACCAGGTCTGCCTCATTCACTCACGTGCCTAAGTTTTGTAGGTATGTGAATGACCTTAGGATCAGAAGTCCATGGGAGAGATTACAGCAGGTGACCTGAAAGGTGAGTGAGAGAAAGAAGAGTACCTTTAAGAGATAACCTGGTGGGGAGGAAGAGCCCCCAAAATGGCGAATGAAGCAAATACCTCTGCATCCTGAGAAGGAGGTAAATGTACATTGCTCCTAAGCAGGCGAGATGCTAAGGGCCAGGGTTTCCAGCTCCACTAAAGAGGCATGGTTCATAAGGGGGATAGACAAGTAACTGAACCACCAGGCCAAAAGAAACCATGGGCATCAGATACCTGGTGTTGTCATAGTAACCACTACAACTGATGGTGATCCATGACCCATCCACAATATCTTCTTGGGATTGTCAGCCATACCTCCCAGACCCTTGTACATGCCTAGGAAAAGGGATGAATGTGAGACAGCCGAAAGGAATGCTTTGCTTGATGGGTGGGGTAGGAGACAAGATACAAAATGAAGTTGACTCAAAGTAAACAATGAAGTAAATTATTTGCTGCATATCTGAGTTCAATGAACTGACTTATCATACAAGCTCTAAGAAAGCACACAAAGGCATATATCTGACCCATGGAGAGTACATGTAGAGTCTAGACTTGGTAGCCCCTAACAGATCTAGGGATTGGTCCCTATTATTTCCTGGGATTTTTTACATTTAATCATCAGCTCCTGAAAGCATAGAGCACTCCAAGATTGTGTTCCTCATCCTCTTCTCAGCTTGTACCCCCTCATTTTTCCACCTGCTTGAACATGTGGCCCCTCCACAAGGAATGAGATTCACCCAAGATGGTGAAACATTTTATCACTGTGACACATGTGGGAGACAGCTGTTTCCCATAAATCAAGTTTGGGAGGTGTTACGATTCCTCCACTCTAGAATCCGGAGGTTAAACAGACGGAATGGAACATTCGGTGGGGCTGCCCCCTCGGGGGGTGTCAGCAAATTATTTCTATGTTTGAAATTGCTCATAACCAAATTGATTATTCAATCAATTCTTCAAACCTTGTTCCTTGAAATAAGCAGACTGACATTTCCTATTTACTGCCACCCCCAAAACTTCCATTTTAAATAATTTTAATAACAAAGTAAACACACTCAAATATTCAATTCAAAACCAAATTTCCCCCATTTGCAACCTAGCTGGTAAGCCAGGAGCTATGTTCACAGTGGATGCATTTAAAGCTTCTCACTCTCATGCTCCAATAGGGATTATTTTTAAATAATCAATCCAGTTATCAATTATCAGCTCACCATCAAAATTAATCTATTGCAAAGTAATGGCCTACAACCAACAGTTACTAAGCTGCTGGTGACCTATCTGTGTATGTAAGTGGCTTCTAATCTGCTACAGAAATCAAATAGCACTGTGATGTATTAGATGATATAGCACAATCAGCACTGGACTTTCAATTTTATGAAAGAAAGTCTTCATTAAAAAGCTGAGTTGCTAAACACTAAACCGAATGTGAAAAATGACTTGAGAAACCCAATGTAATCACTGCTGGGACCTTGATTTAATATGGTTTTACAGTGCCCTCGTTTGACACTATTTTCTGCAAGACCTGAGTAGGTAGATCAATTTTCAGGCAGAAGTTTTCCGTTTTGTAGTAGCTACAGTGGCCTTCCATAAGGCGAACATTCCACTAAGAAAGTCCACAGAGCATTTGGACACCAGTGGATGGCTTCCAGAAAGGATCTTTGTCATCCCACAGAGACATATCACTGCCACCACTGTTAACCAGACACCAGCAGCATGGGAAGAATCTGATCATTCCCCTTAAAAACATATGGTTGTCTGTATCTTGATCCCTCTGGCCACTGAGGCAAAAGAAGATTCTTCCCCTTCAGAGGAAGTTCTACTATATTATCCCAAACTCTAGTGCCTTCAAGGAATATTTTAGGCCACTAAAAGGGCTGACCTCGGCAGAAAGAGGACTAGATGTTTGTTAGTTAATCAGTAAGGGCAGTCCCTTAGATCCCTAGAATCTCCAGGCAGGTACTGCTAAAATCATCCATGCTAATGAGGCCAAGATCATAGGTATGCTTTTTAAAAATTATTTATTATAAAATATTTAACATATATAATCACTATGAAATATGAACCATAATAAAACCATCACGTAATTACCCAACTCCTCACTGGAGATATGGAACAGGGTGTACTAAAGGGCCCAATATGTACTGACTCAAGGAACAAATTAATTAATAAGTACATTTGTATTGCCCTCCATATAAAAAGTGTTGCTACTTCTTGTAATTAGTGAGGAATGAGTGCTATTATTTTTCCAGCATTGGAAATTAATTTCTCTAAAGCCAAGCACATCTGCCTTTGGTTTCCCCATGAGAAACAGCCACAGTTACACGGGCCAAGGCTTAGGATACAAACTGTGGTGACAGAGTGGAATTTGCACCCATGTTCTGTCTCCGAATAAGGCCAGTGTACTGGAGCCAGAGACTGGCAAGGTGAGGACCAGTCTAATGCAGAGCCTTAGTCATCAAGGGGTGGAGTTTGGGTTTGGTGCCAAGACCAAGGAGAAGCCAGCGAGGGAATTCAGCTAGAAAATGACTTATACCCAAAGTCCCCCTCGATGCTCACAACGGATTGGCAGCCCTGGGGCAAAGTGAGAGGGAGAAGGCCAGTCAGGAGTTGTCTGCAGCCCTCTGGACAGTAAGCAGTGGTGGGCTGGAGCAGGTGGTGATGGGGAGGGGCGAACCACAGGGTGTCATTTGATGAGTGATGCGACGCATACCCTAACACCAATGGTCCACGGGGCAGCCAATTCCAACATGTTGACATGCAGCTGAACAAAACCACGTAGTGAGTGCACCCCTGGAGAGCAAGGACTTGGGGAAGAGGACGCGGAAAGAGCAAGGCACTGAGGAATCTCTGAATCGCCCAGAGAGCTTAAGTAACCAGAACAACAATAATCTGCAAACTTTATAACAAACATGAAGGAGAAAAACACACATTTCCCGGGGACTACAGCTCTGTTAAATTTGTTCAATACAAACAGTCATTTCTTTGGCATTGAAATCATAGTGAAGGCAGTTCTGCCAGGATAAAGACAGGTTACTCATTACGAGGACTTGGGCGTCAGAAGAAGCGACCGGAAGATGGGCAAGGCACTGGAGGGAAATAATCTATTTATACCAGTGTTCAACAATCTGCTAGGAGACTGCAGTGAGGATCTCCTCAGTTGCTGTCCAGCATGCATGAAATTATCAGCGATCAATGCCACCTTTCTAGGGGCTCCCCAAATTAAATGGAAACGGGACATTTTATTTACATCATCCTAGCTTTGTGATTGAGGTACGGCATTGATACAGCAAAGCGCACTATTTTTTAACTGTAGTAAAATATATGTAATGTAAAATTTACCATTTTGACCATTTTAAGTGTACAACTCAGCTGCATTAAGTTCATTCACACTGTTGTGCCAACATCATTGCCATCCAAACACGGAACTTTTCACCTTGCAAAACTGAAAATTTGTATCCATTAAACGGTAACTCTCCATTGCCCTATCCTGAAAGGCCCTGACAACCACTACAGACTACACTAACTCCATTCCATAAAGAGTGCTAGTCTTAAGTATACAGTTTCACACACTCCACAAACCCCTCTATATAACTGCCACCCAGATCAAGAGTTTGAAACTATCAAGCATCCCAGAAGTCTCCCTCCTGCCACACTGGGCAATGTTTATTTTTCTCTCTCATCTTGGTTCTCTCTCTATCATAATGCAAAAGCCTTTATGAGGTACTTATTCACTCTGGCATTTTATTTTTCTTTATACAGAGGGAGAGAAACAGATGTGACACCTCCTGTATATTCTCCAAGAATTTACAACTTGACTTTGACGAGGAAGGACTTTGAGTTGCTGAATGTCTCCTGTGCCTGGGGCATGTGCTGGATGATGAAAGGCAGGGGTGCAGATATTCCCACACGAAGCAGGTGTGTGTTATTCTGATTGTGCCTACCCAGCACCCCCTGCACTCCTAGGAGCACACATCGGTCTTCCCTTAGGAAGGATCCTCTGAAGAACCCTAAGTGACAGTCCCTGTCAGGAACCCTAAGTGACAGTCCCTGTCAGGACTGGGCCAGATGCAGGAGTGGGCTGGCGATACTGAGTTTTGCTGGTGAACACAAACAGCCCCTGCCCACAACGATTGGTGTAGAGATGGGAGAGGAGTCAGCGAATCTGGTTTTAATCCTACATCTGGGGGCACCTGGGTAGCTCAGTCGGTTGAGCGTCCGACTTCGGCTCAGGTCATGATCTCGCGGTCCGTGGGTTCGAGCCCCGTGTCGAGCTCTGTGCTGACAGCTCAGAGCCTGGAGCCTGTTTCAGATTCTGTGTCTCCCTCTCTCTCTGACCCTCCCCCATTCAAGCTCTGTCTCTCTCTGTCTCAAAAATAAATAAACGTTAAAAAAAATTAAAAAAAAATAATCCTACATCTGACCCTCAACAACTGCAAGAGAACCTTGCTGGATATCACTGATAAGATGGGGAAGACAACCCCCACATCATCAAACTCTGGGGAGACTTCATGAGATAATGAAAGTCAGATCATGAGCATGCGTGTAGCACGGTGTAAGCCTCTGCAAACCACATGCATTAGGATTAATGTTAACACAAAAATAATCATTATTTTAATTTTTCTATTCAAACGGACTAAAACAATCCCACTCTAGCCCGTGTGCTCCTTGAAGACAAGAAGGCTGTCTCATTTAAGTTCTATATTTCTAGTGTCTGACACATTATGGATCCTTAGTAAACATATGTTGGACAGATAAACAACGTAATTCTGTTTATAAATTCTGATGCTGATCCCATTCCTTTCCCCTATTTCTCCTCACTCTTTTCTTTATAGCTATATGTATTTGCTATAAACAAAGTAAGCTACGTTAAGGTTTAGGATTCTGATCATCCCTTGCTGCCTCCATGCTGTGGCCTGAGAGGTGGTCTGGAGTTCTCTGGAACACCGAGGGCTGGGTTCCCCAGCAAATGTTCATGCTCCTTCCCTAAGGACCAATGATAGCTAAGCATCCTAGGTGGTGGAAAATTACACTGAGGGGCCCCTGTGACCTAGGGACTATGTGTCATAAGTGTACAGGAATGGAAATCTCTAGCTATCACGGGTTGAACTGTGCACTCCCCCCACCCCCCCCCCCAAAAAAGGAAGGTCGAAGTCCTAATGCGCAGGATCTCAGAGTGTGACCTTATTTAGAAATAAGGTTTTTACAGAGATAATCAAGTTAAAATGAAATCACTAGGGTGGACTCTAATTCAATATGCCTGGTGTCCTTATAAAAAGGGGAAATTTGGACACAGAAACAGACATACAGAGAGAAAATGGTGTGGAACAAAAAACACAAAGGGAAGACGGCCACCTAACCGGAGTGTTGCATCTACAAGGTAAGGAACACCAAAAATCGGAGGCATACACCAGAAGCCAGGAGAGGCAAGGGAGGATTCTCCTCCATCACCGCCAGAGAGAGCATGGCTCTGCAGATACCTTGGTTTTGGACTCCTAGCTCCAGAAATGTGAGACAACAGGGGCGCCTGGGTGGCTCAGTCGGTTAGGCATCCGACTTCAGCTCAGGTCAGGCTTCAGCTCAGAGCCTGGAGCCTGCTTCGGATTCTGTGTCTCCCTCTGTCTCTGTCCCTCCCCTGCTCATGCTCTGTCTCTCTGTCTCTCTCAAAAATAAATAAACATTAAAAAAATTCTTTTAAAGAAATGTGAGACAACAAATATCTGTTATTTTAAGTGACATAGTTTGGGTACCTTGTTAAGGCAGCCATAGGAAACAAATACACTAACTTTCTTCTGGATTCTGAGGCTTCTTTAACAAGAATGCCCATTGGTTAAAATGGCATAAAATGCCCATTGGTTAAAAACAGGAGAAGAAGCCATTTCACAAAGCCAAGCCACGCCTGGGTCAGGTCATTTCCTAAGGTGGTTCCTAAACTAGATTCACAAACCTGTAAAACCCTGTCTCGTGGACATTGTGTGCTTTGACAGTTCAGTAACCCTTCCCCCTTTTTCTGCAAGAAAACCCTGGCTGTTGAAATCCAAAGAGCGTGGGGACAGTGCAGTCACCAACCTCCTGCACAAGTCAAAAGGAAGAAGTGTCTAGTGGTACAGAAAGGGAGACAGGGAAATCTCAAAGAGGCATGCCTGTACGAGGACAGGTGGAGGCGATGCTACAACCCAGGGACCCAGAGTAAGCCAGGAAACACCACAGCCCTTGTGTGCACTCTCTCGCGACTTGACCTAATGAGTTGAGCAAATACTTTGGGTCCTCAATAAAAGCCCAATCTCAAGTTTCATAAAAGGGATGCAAAGTGGCTAATGGACTGGGAGAAATTGGTTGTAGCTGAAAGCGCATTTCAAAAGTACATTTTGTTTATATTAAAATCTCATTTAAGTATCAGTTCAAGGAAAAGCTGCTAACAGGGCAAGTTTAATATGACTAATACTCGCACAACCTCAGAACATTCCATTTCCATCCGCCCAAGAGATACAATTTTAAAAACATCTTAACGCCACTAATATGGTAAGATGCTACTAATACTGTACAAATTATAACAAGAAGACACAAACGTGATACTGAATATCTGCTGAGGAACTTAGTAGCAAATTTGATCCTTGTACTAATATGATGATAGGCTGCAAATATTTGCATTACACTGCATCATCTTCCCATTAGTTGGTGTTTATGATGTTACAAACGGCAGTTATTCATAGATTAGTTAATGTTTGAGATCATGCATTCTTGATGCCAACAAATGCAGTGGGGCTTTGCTGCTCACATGAAACTAAAATTCTCATTTCTGCTTCCTTAGGAAAGTTCGTCAGGTAAAACTCATTGTAGTTTGCAAAATGGCATTTACTTTGGTCAGTTAAACCCAGGGATCACCCATTATTTTGAAGCTCCTGAGTTGACAGTACTTTGCCCTCCAATGCCAAGACATCCACTCATGGACCGTACAGACAAGGACAAGCCTCACTAACGTGCTATGTGTGCCACCAGAATGCTCCTAGTTCAGAGGAATAATTCCCCCAGAGGTAAATCTCCACAGGCACTGAAGGGATTTCCGGGCAGAAAATTACAGGTGAATCGAGAGTAGTCTGTGCAAGGAAAACCTCTGGGGTCTTACCCACTAAATGGCCCTGCTCCATGAAATCAGATGGATGACATACCCACCCTGCCTACCCACACCTACTAACAGTACACGCTTCCAAGCTATTCTAGAAATGCCATGTTTGAAAACCGTTAGGATGCAAGTGTTTAAGACAACAACCAGCAGCCTGTTCTCTGGTCTCAAGGACGTGACACTACTAAAGCTGTATAAGAAACTCCTTCCTTATCCCCAAGGGCTCACAAGAGGTGTGCGAGTAGGCGTATCAACCATGACATTGGAATGGAATTCAAAGTGGTGAACCCATAATGTATATAAACTGTTACAAGTGATTATCTGGGTTGGCAACGAGAGCGTGGCATTTAGAAGTGTTTATTCTTTCTCTGGGTTGTTACTTCTACAGCAAGCATTTGAAGAGATTCAAATATTTGCAGGGTGGGGGTCACATAGTTGATGCATTTGGACGAAGCTAGGAGAGTGTGTGACATAGTTTTGCATATTAAACATGCGAAAATATTCTACATTTCCACAAAGAAATTTGGTATATCCCACTTTATTTATTTTTTATGGGCCATGTGACTCTTCCCAGTCTTTTATTTTTCCATTTTAAATAAAGACTTGAGTAAAAGTTATTTGTTTTCTGGAAAAGAAAATGTTAAGTTAAGAGAAACTTAACTCTCTACAAAGGAAAAAAAAAAAAAAGAAGGAAACAGCATCTGGCAAACTATAGTATGCACAACATCTAAATAAGCATCATCATTTTTGTAAGATTTTATTTTTAAGTAATCTCTGCACCCAATGTGGGGCTTGAACTCACAACCCCAAGATCAAGGGTCACATGTTCTACCAGTTGATCCAGCCACATACTCCAACAGTTATCCACTTTAACTAATTGTTTCCGTGTAGGAATACAAGTCCAAAATTTCCCCAGAGGTTTATTTGTGTTTTATAGAAATTTTTGGTCTTTTAAAGAGAAGTCAGAAATAAGGATATTTGAGTGAAACCTCTAGATTTTTTTTTAACGTTTTATTTATTTTTGAGACAGGGAGAGACAGAGCATGAACAAGGGAGGGTCAGAGAGAGGGAGACACAGAATCTGAAACGGGCTCCAGGCTCTGAGCTGTCAGCACAGAGCCCAACGCAGGGCTCGAACTCACGGACTGCGAGATCATGACCTGAGCCAAAGTCGGCCGCTCAACCGAATGAGCCACCCAGGCGCCCCAAACCTCTAGATTTTTAAATACTGGCAACTGTTTTATTGTTTTCCAACCATTATGTGTACTAAAGAACTGTCCAAAAGCAACAGAGCTGCCAAAAGTTTTCTGCACAAAACCCTTTACTAGAGTTCTCATTGACAACTTCTATAAAATGGTGCCAACTAAAATGAATAACTGTTAGCATTTAGAGATCTTGGTCATTACCAGGTAATGAAGCACATGTACTGTTGGTCTGTCCAGGAGAGGGGTTATGTTAGAAGCTGTTCCCACTGTTGAGCCAGTCCCAACGACTGTTCCTTATACAGGCAAGATCACTAGTATACAACAGAACAAGAGATTATGTGTGTTGACATCAACCCCAAAGTTTGTGCCCCATTAATGACACGCTTCCAACAATGTTGGAACCAGATCTTGACTCCCATACCGTTTGCCATATGCTCCTGCTACACGTTGCTGAGTCCCTTTGCTTCTTTCCTCTCTTTTCCTTTAATACTTAGACTTCCCTCTGATGCTGCTACCAAGGAGTCCTCCTTCTACTTCCATACTCTCATCATTTCCAGTTGCAGAAGTTTGTACAATGTTTTCTTGGGGGATGACTTTATGAGTCTTAGTCACCTATACGCAGGTGCAGAGAGGAGATGTTGCACAACACACAAATAGAGATCTTCTTTCCAAAAGCAGAAGCCCCCGTGTGTTGTTGGTTTTGAGTAGTTTCTTTATAATATCCCTAGTAAGCATGCTATTTCTTTGTGTTTAGACTGCTTATTTTTTCCTATCCTCTCAGGATTATGGGTTGACATTTTCTTCAAATTTGGCAATTGTTTGGTCATTACTGTTTCAAATATTTTTCTGCCCCATTTATTACGTATTTGACAAATACATAACAAATGTATGTACTCCAGTTATATATATTTAAAAGTTTGATATTTCCTACAGATGACTGAGGCTTTGTTCAATTCATTTTCAATATTTTTTCTTCTCTCTGTTCTTTAGTTCTATTGTTCTATTCCATTTTCAAGTTAAACTTTCAACTTTATTTAGCATTTTATAATCTCCTCTTTACATTTCAGACAATATATATCTCAGTTCTGGAATCTTAACTTAGTTACGGCTTATAGCTTTCATTTCACCACTAAGGTTTCCCATCTATGAACTTATTGTGTCCAGCTTTTTCTTTAAATTCTTCAACACTTATGACACTCATATTTTTAAGATGAGTTGTCGAATAATTCCAACATTTGGTTCACTTGTTAGGCTCTTTATAGTGACTATTTTTTTTTTCTTCTAGTAAGTGGCCAAAAAGCATTTTCTTAAGGGGCCAGAAAACAAATATTTCAGTCTTTGTAGGCTATTTGGTCTTTATTGAAACTACTCAACTCGGCCATTGCAGCAGAAAAGTAGCCATGGTGCTATGTAAACCAGTAAAATAGCTGTATTCCAAAGAACCTTTATTTAGAAAAGGACCTGAGGCTGTCCTACGGCTGTAGTTAACGAATCCCTGCCCTAGGTTATTATTCATATTTTTCCTCTTTTACAAATGTATAGCATTTTTTGATTTGTTTTGAGATGCACATTTCAATTGACACATTATAGTGTATCTGAATTATGGGTTTTTTTCCTTTAAATGATAGTTGAGGTTTGTTCTAATAGCTTTTAAATAATTGGCATATGCGTTTGACCCCCATGAAGCTAATTTTTGTGTTTGGATTTGTCTACCTTGGATTTGTCCATAGTCCTGAAGCACGGCCTTTACTATAGGGCAGGGATTCGCCCACATTTTCTTAAAAGGGCTAGATAACAACAATTTTAGGCTTTGGATTTGATGTATGATCTCAGTCACATATTTTTATTTATTTTTTAACCCTTTAAAAACATTTGAAAAATATTCTTAGATCATGGGCTATACAAAACCAGTCCACAGGTCAGATATGGGCTGAATGGCATAGTTTTCTGACCCCTGCTCTAAGACATGATCCTTATCCCTAATGTGTGATCTTTCTGGTCTTGACTGAATGCCCATAACATCCAGTATCTCCATCTGGGTCTCAGTATCACAGCCTTTCCTTTCTGCTAAGACTCACACAGCCTGGCCCTGCATGTACCAGGACATGGAGACTTCTGCCTCCTATGATGCCCTCTCCACACCCTGCTCCACAAATTCCAGACTCCTTATCATTCCCAATTCCTCTGCTCTGCCTCTTGAGCTCAGTGAAACTTCTGCTCTCCACTTAGGCCTCAATTCCCTGCAGCTAGGGCTGAGGCATTTCCCCCAGGCATAAAGTTGTGTCAAGAATCACTTTTATCTCACACGCCTCTCATTTTCTTAAGGACCATAACTCTATGCTGGCTGGTACCCAATGCCTGAAAACTTGTGTTTCATATATTCAACTTGTGAAGTTGTTTATGGAAGAAATCATTGTTTAAACATTTTTTTAAAAAGGGAGCTGCCTGGGTGGCTCAGTCAGTTGAGCATCTGACTCTTGATTTCAGCTCAGGTCAAGATCTCACAGTTGGTGGGAATGAACCCTACATTGGACTCTGCACTGACAGCACAGGGCCTGCTTGGGATTCTCTCTCTCTCCCCCCTGTCTCTGCCCCTCCCCTGCGCACTCTCTCTCTCTCTCTCTGTTTCACAAAATAAACATTAAAAAAAAAAGAGGGGCACCTGGGTGGCTCAGTGGTTTAAGCGTTTGACTTCAGCTCAGGTCATGATCTCATGGTTTGTGGGTTTGAGCCTTGCATTGGGCCCTCTGCTATCAGTGCATAGCCTGCTTCAGACCCTCTTTCCTCCTCTCTCTCTGCTCCTCCCCTGCTCACTCTCTTACTGTCTCTCTCTCAAAAAATAGATAAATAAATAAATACACACACACACACACACACACACACACACACACACACACACAGAGGAAATCAATGTTCTATGGCCAAAAGCAGAGGCTCTCATGGTACATTCTGACATCTAGTTCCAGGACAGCTGTCCGGGATATAGATTATCATTTGGGTCAGATTATGCCCTTGGTGCATATGTTGTTTCCTCTCACTGTGTTAAAAAAATGTAATATTCCTCTAGTATTTTCAAACATTTATTTAGTTCCCACTATGTTATAGGCACTAAAGGAAAGAGCAACAAACGAGATGAGCCTTGTCCCAGTTCTAGTGGATTACAATATAAAGGGAGTGGGAACGTAGAAGAGAGAGACCATAAACAAGTAAACAAATAAATAATCATAGATTGTGGGTAAGTGTAATGAAGGTGACAAGCATGGTGACAAAATAAAAAGTATGAGTGATGTTAATTATACTTGGAAAGGTCATTCTGGCCCAGAAGAGCAAATGGAATGTTGAGTAATCCTAATTTATTGTCCAAAGCAGTCTTTATTGGGAAGGATGCAGGTACTATTCATAATTATGCCAGGACAACAGTTGAGCAACCCAGAATGTGTGTTCACCCTAAAATGGGACAAGAATTGGAAAACAAGTAAAATTGTTGCAAGGTTTTCAGGATAATCACAACAAGAGATCATGGTGGCCTCAACTATGTATGTGAGAGTGGATTTGAAGAGGAATTGACAGATTAGAGAGACTACAGATCTCAAATCTGGAGGTGAAGAAAATACAGGAGTCAGAGGTGACACTCTGGTTTCGGGCCTCAGCAAATGAATTGGGAGCTGTTACAAAGACATAAAAGAAGCAAGGAAGACCAGATTAGTGGGTATGTGTGGAGGGGAGAGATGATGAGTGTGAATTTAGGTATATTGAGTTTAAGATGCTTAAGTAATATTTAAATTGAAATATACAATAGCCTTTTGAGTATTAAGACCTAGAGACCTCAAACAAGATTTCAAAGGAGAGGGGAAAAAACATCTCCTTTAAGAGACCTGTCCCAGACCCTGTAGCCAGGAAGAACTGAGCCCTCATTTCGTTTCATACCTACCAAAAGGCATTGTCTTCTGCTCTGCATTATTATTACTTAGGTCTACATTTTATAACTTCTAGCAGAGTGCATGGCCCTTAAAGTCAAATATCCTTTAAGGCAAGATATCTATACTTATTTTGCCTTAGGGGTAAGGTATCTACTTTCCTGGCATATAGTACATGATCAATACAAGGTTTTAGAATAACACAATTAATCTATGGTGCCAAAGAATGAACACTTCTCTGGATGGAAGGTTTAGCTTCGGTTCTGAAGAGCCTATGATGTATTAAGCCAGAGGGGATTCACATTTTTCACTCTTGGGGGAAAGATGTGCTCATGAAAGGCCATCCTGTTTATCAAGAGTTTATTTCCCTTAATGGGAAATGCTGCCAGAGGAAAAATTGACACTACGCCACTCTGGGAAAACTGCATGCACTAAGGATTTTCCAAATTCCAAGCCAAGTCCTGCTCACTGGCTCATGATACCACCCCAACCTCCACCTCCACCAACCACAGTCTTGCTGGCTCTGTGTTTTGTCAACCTTAATCAATTGGATGTCTATATAGTTAGGTTCCAATTTCCCAGTCTGCACCACCTGAGTTGGGGGCGGGGGGGTTGCGGAATGGCTACATCTCAAATCTTCAGTTTGAGGCATCTTTGGGGAAATATTCTGGGCATGATGCTCCTGACTATTTAGAAAATTATGTTTCCTAGGTCTGTGCTCCCAAATCATTTTATCCAAAGGGAGACGGCTCTGCATTAGAATATTTAGGAGCAAATAAAGAAAACCAGGTTAATCAAAACCACTTAAACGTTAACTCAGCTCTCTTGAAAAACATTCTATGTTTAATTCAGACATCTATAAAAACATGCCTTTGGCTTAAATATGTCAAACCATATATGCAATCCAGATCAAGAGGATACAACCATTGAAAATAACTCTATAAAAATTGCCAAAATATTTAAATATCTTAAGTTATCAGCAGAATACTCCATGAGTATGCATATCTGTGCATACATATGCTGCATTTAGGCAGACAACCTTTCAGAAATCCTGACTCCATGCTTTCTATCCAGGAAGGTTTCTATATTCTTAAAAGCAACCTGTAAATTAGAAATCACATTGGAGCAAATATAAACGTGTACACTGTAGCAGCAAATGCACTGGTTCCCTCACGCGTGAGCAGGACATTGTCCTGTCAAAACCAAGTGCCCCAATTACCCTGTCAGCTCAACACAAGTTTCCCAACTTGTGGGAAATGCAATATGAGTGAAAGACCAAGCGGCAGCTGCTTTCGGAATCTATTCAATAATCCAAGACTTCCCTCAAGAATAGCAGTGATGTATTATAAATAAGAGGAGAAAAAGAGGGGGAAGGGCAAAAGAATGAACACATAAAGGACAGTGTGATGGAAAAATCTACTACTCAGAAAACCTTGCCTGATGGAATCGTTAAGCTACAGTGTCTCTCAGTATGGTGATGGTACTATTTCAGTATGGATCTACCAAATGGGGCAAAATTCAAGTGCAAATAGTATGTTTGGGAGACGCTCTAAGGAAACAGCAGTAGAGGAATAGTAAAGGGAGATGTGGAATGTAAGAAAACCAATAATGGCATGTAAACACATAAGTGACCTGTATGAGAACCTGGAACATAATCCCTTGGTGAAACTCTAGCAATGATGTAGAACACATCTCAGAACTGCCCTATCCTAGGGGTGAGGAAGCTGGGGCACTGATCCATCAACTCCCTGCCCATCCTAGGATGAGAGCTCCTTCCAAGTGTCTGGGTTGCCTTATAAATGAGTGCACTGATCTGTAGCCAGAAAAACACCTCTTCTGGAGGTGTAAGATGAGGTTCATGAGTGTTTTCAGTAAGCCATCTTTGGCACAGAGAGGTGAGTGATGAAAAGAAAGGTCAGTGCTCTGAAAGCATCTGTGACAGGCATTCCTAGGAGTCTTTAGAATCATTAATTCACTCATTCAAGTGTTTTATTCCACATTTTGGTAATATATATATAAATGACTGTTGTTTAAATAACTTTTTACATTTTCATTACCTGGTTTATACACTTTGTGAGTATAAATCAACAGAGCAAGTAAATAATAAAACAATATCCAAGAGTCAGTGTTGCTAAAGACAGACACTCCCACAATACTTCATCTGACACGGCTGGACTTAAATGGGAAACACCAAATGCCAATAGGAACTGTGGAAGAAGTTCAAAAGGCCGACATAGGTGGGTCCTGTGCCACTGGCTATCCTGGGCTGCCTCAGGTGGTAGTTCTAGACGCTCTAGCCTCTCACTTTCGCGATTCTGCGTGAAAACGGAGATGGCTAATCCCGGATCACACAGTCAATGTATATAGTATGTGAAAGGCCAATAGAATCAGTGCACTTTAAGTAGGGATGGTATACAAATAATGTGACAGACTTTGGGACCTGTGATCATTTCCCACTGGTGTTAGACCTAAGGATGCTATGTTACATGGCAAATGGGATTTTGCAGATGGAATTAAGATTATGGTCCTTAAAATAGGGGGATTATCCTGGATTATCTGGAGGGACCCAATGTAATCACATGAACCTTTAAAAGCATAAGAGGGGTCAGTCAGAAAGATGCAATACAAGAAGAGACAGGAGAGATTGAACCCATGAGAGGAACTTACTCTGCCCTAGCTGTCTTTGAAGATGGATGAAGAGGGCCATGAGCTAAGGAACATGGAGGCCTCTAGAAGCTAGAAATGAACTTCAGTTCACAGCCAGCATGGAAATGAAGACCTCATTTCTACAACAACAGAGGATTGAATTCTACTAATAATCAGAAAAAGCAAGGAAATAAATTCTCCCTTAGAGCCTCCAGAAGAACACAGCCCAGCTGGCACCCTGATTTTAGCCCAATGAGACCCATGTTGGAATTCCAACCTAAAGAAGTACAGAATAATACATCTGTGTTGTGTAAACTACTACTTTTCTGGTAATTTATGTAGGACAGCAAGAGAAAACTCATATGAATAGATTTCAACATGAGTACCAGCTTTGATCTACTCATTTTGGCTACTTAGAAATGCTGTTTAAATTAAGTTTATAAGGTCACCTTCTGAGTTTGGTCGAAAGGAGCCCTTGATCAGTTGATACGGTCAGCGTCACAAGACACAGAAGCCTGAGAGTCAGCATACGGACTCCACCTTCGCCATGCCTGGTATAGATTCTCTGTGTGTTTCTTAAGCAACAGAAATTTATTTTCTCACAATTCTGGAGGCTGCAAGTCTGAGATGAAAGTGTTGGCAGGGCTGGTTTCTTCTGAGGCATCTTGTCTTGACTTGAAGATGGCCATCTTCCTGTGTCTTCACGTGGTCTTTCCTCTGTGCAGGTCTGTGTCCTGATCTCCTCTTCTTATAAAAACATCAGTCATATTGGATTATGGCCCTCCCATAAGACTTCATTTTACCTTAATTATGTCTTTAAAGGCCCTATTTCCAAATACTATTACATTATGAGGTTCTGGGAGTTAGGACTTCAATGTATATATTTTCGGAGACACAATTCAACCCATAAAAACATGACAATTCGGTATCTCTAGGGTGAGGCTAGGACACCAAAATGTTTTACCAGCTAGGTGTGAGGAAATGGTATTTTTTATAAAGACTCAAGGGGGCATTTGGAGGGTCCCCCAAGAGGCATTAACTAAGTGATACTTGATGATCTCATTTTGACCCTCCTATATCTGCAGGGATCTGGGTGACTCCTTGTGACTGAAAGGAGAACATCTTATTTGTGCAGAGAAGGAAAGGGTTCCAATTACCCTGAAACATAAACCTCTTTCCCTCCGCTTCCCAGGCTCATGATGACTTAAGGAAATGAGCAGATGTTTGTAAAACGTGTAGCCCTGTGTGTGGCATAAACCTATAGTTTTCTTGCCTTGCTCTGCCAATACTAAAATGGTGGTGCCAATCCACAGAGGCATCAGGGAAGCATTGTGGGAAATGATACCAGAGTTGGCTTTTAGCAAACCGTTAACCAAATGCCTGGCTCTGCAGTTCTCCCAAGTTTAATGTATTTCCCTGATGTATCAGTAAGGATTCTTTGATCACAGGCAAAAGGAATGGGTTCTGACTAACATCAGCAGAAAAAGAGATTACTAAAAGGATATGAGATGACCCAAGAGAGGGATGGGTAACCAGGCTTAAATGATAAAAAAAAAAAAAAAAAAAAGTGAATCAGGGTGAATCAGTGGGATACCCCTAGGGACCACTTTCTCACCCAGTTTTACCAAGACATCACCATTGAAATGAATCAACTCTAGCTTTCTATTTCATTTGTTTCCCTATTGTGGATCCATCCACTTAGCATCTGCTACGGTTTAAAGGTTTGTGGCCCCGCCCCCAAATCCATATAGTGAAATCCTAAAGCTTACTGCAATGCTATCAGGAGGTGGGGACTTTGGGGGTGATTAGGTCATGAGGGTGGAGCCCCCTCATCCATTCCACCATGTGAGGACACAACCAAGAAGCTGTGACCCAGAAGAGGGTCCTTGCCCAGCCCTCATAGACAAAGATAGCATCAATGTCTCAGGAGAGAGAATCCAATTGGCCTACCTTGGCCATATCCATAGCCCTTGGCTTGATTTGTTGTCCCTCCAAGACTGAGCAGATGAGCAAAGAAAATTAACCCCCAAAGGACAATGGAGCACTGGCCCCTTAGGGGAGGAAAGTTTGCGGGCTGTGACAACAAGCAAGCATGTGCCCACTACACCCACTATTTACCTACACACTGGCAGAGCCTAAGTATTGGTTCTCCCAGGCCATGTAGAAAGTAGGGGTAGGACTTGCTGTCTTAATAAAACTGGCCTCCTTCTGCCCCCAAGTAGAAGAAACTACAGAGGACTTTTTTATCTGTTTCTTGGCCCATTCCCCCTCCCTACCAAGTTGATTTTATTTTTCCTGGAATGATATTTAGATCTCAGAAAAGCAGAACAACAAGGCAAGTCTTTGCTCAGGCATAAGTCATAGGAATGAGAGGCGGCTATGACAAATTGAAATGTCAGCATTATTAGCAATTTTGCTTAAAGCTGTTTGATACTGATTTAATGATGACACAGGAAATGGGGCAGATTTGCCCTGGAAATGGGGCAGATTTGCCCTGATAATGAGGGATAATGGGCTAAAATTACAGTAAGGAAAAGGGAGAATGAATATTAGACCAAGTGTCCTAAATGTGATAACTCTGGAGTCTTCCCGAAAGAACATGCTGAAATGCCTGGGGAGACTCAAAGGAGGGAAGATATTTAACGTGCATGTGGGTTATAGGAGTCCGCATCAAAGACATGGGGAGGTGGCCACCCGCTCATTTCCTTGTTTAACTGTGTCTCACAACAAAGTTGTGGAAATCAAAACTGGTAACTAGTTGGCTGACTTCCTAATTCATTCCCTTTTATGTGCATCAAATTTTGGCCTTGGAAATACTGGGGAGCACAGGAGATCTGTAAGGAAGTGTGTAGACTACAAGGTCTTGTGAAGACAATATTCTCTTTTTTTTCAATTTTTTTAATGTTTATTTATTTTTGAGAGAGAGCAAGAGCGAGTGGGGGAGGGGCAAGGAGAGAGGGAGACACAGAATCTGAAGCAGAATCCAGGCTCTGGCGTCAGCACAGAGCCCGATGTAGGGCTTGAACCCACAAGCTCTGAGATCATGACCCAAGCCAAAGTTGGATGCTTAACCGAATGAGCCACCCAGGCGCCCTGACAATGCTGTTTTTAAAAACCGTTATATATTTACGAATTTCTTCATTTAGTAGGGAAGCTGCTACTGGTGATTTTTCTGGTGATCTGAGTTTCTGCACTTTCTACAAGTAGGGAGCTGCTTACTTTGGGATAAAATCCCTTTGGTTGGGCAAAATCACTAAGTGAGACCATTACCTCCATAAGATGAAAGCAAGCAATGATAAGTTATTTTTCACATATGTGCACACACACGAACATACGTGTGGAACCTGCAAAGACCTGGGATGGGGACAGTGATGGTGGGGATCTAAGGCCTGTACCCTGTATCCTCTCTCCAGGTCCCCATGCACACTGGATCTTGATTACCTCCGGAGCATTCAGCAAAGGTTTGCTAATTGCTGAAGTCTGACATTAGCTGAGTATTTGGAATGTTAATATGGAGAGCCATGTTCATACTTCCAGAGAACTGGTTCTGAAGACAAAACAATCCAGACAAGCAAGTTACTAGACATTTCTTCAGAAAAGAGAGTATTGTGAAGCAGCAGATGAACTCTGTGCAGAGTATAAGTGCCAGTATGTACATGTGGAAAAGATCGCCCCTCGTTGGAGAATTCCAGAAATTACTTGTTGAGGGATCCTGGGAAAAAGGATAAATTTGTTCTTCCATTCCAGACTGAGGGGATTCTGAGACATCAGGGTCGGCACATAAAAATCAGCCTAATTTTTACTTAACGTTTCAAGCGCTGTGTCAGCTACCCATGTTTTAGAATTCATCTCATTTGGGATGGAAGCAGGTAGTTCGGTGGAAGCCTGTTAAAGCAAGAAGTCACTTTTAAAGTGATACAGAGCCTTCTTGGTGCAACTGGGTGGCTTAGTCGGTTAAGCGTCCTTCTTTGGCCAGGTCATGATCTCAAGGTTTTTGAGTTCGAGTCCCGTGTCGGACTCTGTGCTGACAGGTCACCGCCTGGAGCTGCTTCAGATTCTGTGTCTCCCTCTCTCTCTGCCCCTCCCCTGCTCACGCTCTGTCTCTCTCTCTCTCTCTCCCTCTCAAAAACTGAATAAACATTAAAAAAATTTAAAGTGATACAGAACTTTCTTAAAGATCTTGTTTAATTAAAACTATATTAATGTGCATTAATCTGTTGATCTTTGATATGGGTCCAGGGTGTCATCTTACAGTGGTTTCTCTGTTGACTGAAATTCCTCATCATCCTTCCCATAGAAGACCTCATCCCACACTTCCAACTCTAGGAAGGGTCAGCCGAATATGGACAAGGGGCCAAATCTGGCCCACCCCTTGTTCTTATAAATAAAGTTTTATTGGAACACAGCCTTAATCATTCATTTCGTTTGTGGCTGCCTTAGTGCTGTAATGGCAAGTGTTAAATGGTTGCAATGGAGACCATATGGCCCATGAAGCCTAAAGTAGTCATTATCTGGCCCTTTATTGGGAAATTCTGATCTGTACTATCAGTTCTGGTTTTGTTTAAAGTGTGGTAAACATTTTAAGACACATTAGAAAGGCTCTGACTGCAGAATCTGTCCAGATTTCTGAGGGTTCTTTTTTCCACTAACATTTTACAGTCCTCTCACAGCTAATCAGAATAATTGTTGAGGCTTGCTCTCATACAGTGTTTCCAAAGCATTAACTTAGTTTTCACAGAAACAGCTCTTTTTCTTACTGCACTCATTTTTCATCAGTTTACACAATATTCCACTAAATAATGTAATTACAATAACAAGTGCAGCTGGCAGAAGCAGGTCTGGGAATAAACACAACTGACTCTTGGCAAGCAGACACCTCAATGAGCAGAGAGAAAGGTAAGACTGTACAAAACAGCTACTTTGCAGGAGGCCATGGGCAGGCAACAGTATGTTTTATAAAGGGACTGGACTGAAAGTGTTAATTTGGTAAGTTTGATAAATGGATGTCAATCAGGTAAGCTTCTTCCAATGATGTTCTTTTATATAACATCTCTCATTTCAGGTGTTTGTCAATTTCACAGGTACAATTTTGTCACGGTTATTTGACAAATTCCTGTTTTCTCTGCTAGCCTGTAAGGTATGTGCAGACTTTGGTATACCGTTCTATCTCCGCTACCTAGCACTGTGATTGGCATATAGTTCCTGCTCAAAAAATACTTCTCGAATAAACGACTGAATGGGAGCAGGCTCTCCTACAGTGAGCCACCGTAAAACTATAGTCCAAATATCATGAAAGCTGCAATGTTTCGTCAAGTAGTGGGGGGCTTCCATTCCCTTTCCTCTTGCCCTGACAGCCCCCGAGGAAGGGTCGGGCTTTACCAGGGGGAGGGGGCAGGGAGAGGAAGGGGAGATGTGTCTCTGATTGTGATAGCTCACTTCCAAGGCGGCCTGAAGTTTCACTATTGGATGTCTGGATGAAGGCAATGGGTTTAAGCCAAGATGATCATTAGCAATTTGCATTCTGTAATCCACATCACTCTTATATCTAGCAGAAATGAGAAACTTGCTTCTAACTGGAGAATTAAATATTGATAATGCCGATCTGCTCGACACCATCTTTCACAAAGCTGGCGCCGTAATTTCAGCGTTTTCTGAAACTTCGGTCATTTGCATTCCAACGTCACAATTTTTGTCATAACTGCAGGCACTCTGTAACATTATGTAGTTAATATTTGTCTTTCAAGCCACTCGTTTTTAACCTAAATCAATGTATTTGCCAAGGAAACTTTGTGTTGCCTCTGTAATTGGAAAACCAGTATCAGTGGTCATAATAAGAGTTAATGGGAAGAAAATAATCCCATTCATATCTAACAGTTATTACGACCCTCTTCTATACTAGACAGTGTTCTAACAAACTCATATGCATTCATTATTTTAATATTTGTGTGGGCACACATATGCAGAGACATCCAACTTAAGAAATATGTGCAATTATGTCCATTTTACTAAGGAGGCATTGGAGGTCCAGAGGATTTCAGTAACCTGCACAAGTAAATTGCAGTCTAGATTTTCATCTCAGTAGGGCCTAGCTCTAGGCCCCTAGTTCTTAACTACTGTATTTTGCAAACAATGTTTTCAAAGTCTAGATAGATGCTTCAGCTGCTGCAGGCTCCCAGCCTGAGGTACACTCCCTTTTTGTTAAAAACAGGGCTCAGGATGACTGAGATACTCGTTAAAGATACTGTAGTTTAAACTGAGAGTTTCTCATTGACATAAAAAGGACTGAGAGAGAATTGAAAAGGGAATTACTTGGAAAGTGATTTGACTAGCTGTTTACCACCTGAAAACGGTGAGTCCCACACAGGGCGGGTGTCTTACACTTTGCAAAAAGCTGAGCTAGACATGGGGGGGTGGGTGGTAGCAAATCTACTTCCTGGGATCCTCTGCCTGGCTCTCATCTCCCAGTTTGGAGGGTATGGTACACATCCTTGGGGATATTTACTCAACTGGCTACGACTCTCTCCCTGATGATCAAGTCCTCCTCAGCGGTTGGCCCTGGGTAACTGAGATTTATTTATCCTGCTTTCCCTGGACACCGCTGGTTGGACCAGAGTGAACTGAGCAGGAGTGAGCCAATCAGAGGCTTTCTCCAGGAATTTGTAATCGGGAGCCATTAACAGTACCCATACCTGCAGGATCTGATACGGCATAAACCTTAGGGGCTGAATGGTGCCACATGCTTAAAAAAGGTAAAGAGATCCTTTACCAAAAGAAAATTCCAGAGTGAACCCACAAGGAGCACTGAAGATCAGGGAAGAGGAAGAACTGCCTGAGTTCTCATAGCTCTCTGATTCTAAGCTCCTTGGGAGGCCTGCTTATATGACGTTTCTGCTTAGGCTAGCCTGTGTCAGTCTTACTGTTTCTTAGCTGAGTGAGAGGCAGTTTTCTTCTAAATATACTACCATGCCATAACTATGAAATCTGTCCTTCAAGTTGTTGTTTAATGTTGGGAGTTGAGTGGGAATAGATACCCCCAAATATCTGTATTCGCTGGTCTGGTATTCCTAGCAGGAAGAGGCATGAGGGAATCATTGGCAATAATACTATATTAACAACCTAATATTGCTGATTATGAGGCGTACATTTTTTGAAGTGCTTTTCATAAGTAATTTCATCCAATCAATAATCCAGTGAGAAAGTATCCCTATCTTATACCCAGGGAAACTGAAGCTTTGAGGAAGTAGGGCACACTTAAAACTGAGATATGAACATAAGTCTATAACTAGAGCTCCTAACCACCCCCAACCACTCCTCATACTGACTCCTGTGGTATCCGTTTGCCATATTGCTGATAAAGATTTTGGTCCATGAACATATACTGATTCCCCCTAGGAGCCAACCCCTTGCCTGCTTAGTAGTGTTCTGACCAAATATGTTTACAGTCCCCTGAACCAACATCTGATACACTCAGCACAAAAGGTCCCTTTGTAACCAAATATTTTATATGAATGCTAATAAATGTGGTCATTTGATCCCCTACCCTATGACCACACCATTTTTCTACCTGGTAGATCACTGAGGGAGACGAAGGACAATGAGGTCATTTAATTTCTCTCATAGTTGTTTATTTGTCCATTTGTCATTCCAGATGCCAGAAAGGTAAATGTTGATGGTTGGGTTATGGTAACTGCACAATTATCACTACCCGACTTGTTGTCATCAACCACCAGTGATGCTGAGACAAGCTGGTAAATACAGCCCATAGTGTCAGGAGCTTAATGTACAGATCTCATCATGGTGACCTCTTGGGAAGACTCCCCAACAGAACCCATTGACAATATGAAATGTAAGCTCAGAGGAAGGCTCATTCAAAACTCAGGATGGAGTAATAAACAGGTTTACTATTCTGTGGTTTGTTCGCTGGGAACAGGAGTAGTCCAACAGCCTTCCGAGAAGGGCAGATCACTGGTCAGGAATAACTGGATGATGTCCTTCTCTCGGGAAGGACAGGTGCTAGAAAGCTCATGGACAGTATCTCTGGGGCTGACCTGGGTGCCTGGGTGGTGTCAGTTACCTGACACTGAGGGGAAATGAATAAAGACTGCATCCAGGCCCTGTTCCAAAGAACATAAGGCAAAATACAAAGAGAGAGCCAAGCTGGGTAGAAAAGGTAGAATGGGGAGATGTGATCTGTGAGAAGCTGGCAGAGAAAGCATCTGTGAAATTCCACAAGCCAGAGTTCAGGCACTTGCTGTTGCTTTAGATGTAACTCCCAGGGCCACGTGTGGGATGAACGGAGCACTGAAAGGAGCCTATAGGAAACCAAGACCATGAGGGACAGAGAGGGCCCACATGGATTCCTTTTGTGGTGGATTCTATTGGGTGATTCCATCAAAGATACCTACAACTCCTGTTTACCATCAGGTGACAAGGGGCCTGTCCCCTGGGATGACTCCTGGCTGCTCTGGCCAATCACTGAGATCCCAGAACAGTGGGAGTGATTGGCATAGAGTTCGCTAACGTGGTAAAAGAGAACGTCTACAGAAAAGGCTTCCCTCCAATCAAAGTCAAGAGCTATGAGGAAAACCCTCCTCTTCTCCTTCCTCTCTGATGAGAATGCCATGTAAGGGAGAGATGCTTGACCTCATCTTAGAAGAAGGCAAGAAAGGCCAAGACAAGCACAGAGATTCCCAACCACTGTGGTAACACCGAAAGTCCACTGAGTCGGCCCCGACACCAGGAGGTGATAAAATGTTTTTATCTTTAAATAATGCATAGCCTTTCTGTATTGGCAGACTCTAACATCCTAACTGGGAAAATATTAAAAAATTTTAAAAATTTATATAATTTTCAAGAGCGTTTCCCAGAGTGTATTCTTGAGCCAAAAATTGTTGTGTGGTGAGATGATTTTACAAAACGTTGCATATTATATCCACCTCTGTGTACTTCATTTTTGCAAAAAGGCTCTGAGAAGTCCTTCGGTTATGAAAAAAAAAAAAGTTTGACTTTCTCCAACTTTTTAAAAAATCAGAGAATTAATTACATCAGAGAATTTTGGTTTGGATTTATAATATATCATAGAATATGCAGCTCAGAGTCTATTTTTGAAGAAAAATTAATTTAGAATCTGTAAGAAACAGAAAGGAGAGCAGAAAAGCAGGTCTGGGATATGCTGATCCCTACACAGTGTTCACATGCACAAAACAGAAGGAGCACCTGTATCTTTCTGCATTATCTGCTATTTCCAGGAGGCCAAGAAAAAGGGATGCATTTCACAACTACCCACTTGTATCCCTGAATTCTGAACATAACAGAATGAACTAACGAAGAAATATGAACTTGACAACATGCCCATGGTCCATCCAGTCATCTTGTATGGCAAACCTGCAGCTTGCTTGCTATATTTAAAATATATTTTTTAAAGTGTGGCTGGCAGGCACTCTTCAGTGATGATGGTAACTAAACAGATACTTAATTTTCTCCCACTGGCCCTCTTTCTAACAACAACAACAAAAAAAAAACCGAGAGGAAAATGCATTTCACTGAGATGGTCAAGTAATATTAGCATTTGAAAACAGAACCACATTTCTTTTAGGGACCCTAAAAAAATGAATTAAAAAAAAGCAATCACTTTAATCAAGACAGTTCTCTTTTCAGGTAATAGAGGGGTTGAGTACACACATAAGACAAGAAGAAAAGGCGGTAGGGAAGAAGGAAGGGAAGAAAATGAGAGAACAGGAAAGGAGGAGACAGAGTAAATATCCATCGATGTCAAAGGCCAGACAGCCAAAGTAATGCTGGGAGTCTCCCAGGAAAGAGCTAGACTTAAAAGCATTCCCTTTGGCTCCCTCTCTCTCTGCCCCTGCCCTGTTCATGCTCTATCTCTCCCTCTCTCTCTGCCCCGGCCCTGTTCATGCTCTATCTCTCCCTCTCTCTCAAAAATTAATAAACATAAAAAAAATTAAAAAAAAAAAAAAAAAAAAGAGGGGCTCCTGGGTGGCTCAGTCGGCTGAGCATCCAACCTCAGCTCAGGTCATGATCTCGCGGTTTGTGGGTTAGAACCCCGCATTAGGCTCTGTGCTGACAGCTCAGAGCCTGGAGCGTCCTTTAGATTCTGTGTCTCCCTCTCTCTCTGCCCCTGCCCTGCTCACGTTCTGTCTCTCCCTCTCTCTCAAAAATAAATAAACATAAAAAAAATTTTTTTTAAATAAAAGCATTCCCTTTGGGATCATTAAAATTTTGAACCACATAAGTGTGTATTCCATCGATTTAAATGTGTTTTCTATTGATTCAAAACATAAATTAGTTAAAAATATAAAAACAAAAACTACAATAGCAACAAAGAACAAAGCACCGATTCGCGATAGTAGAGATAATTTTATAATGGCTATTGGAGCCACACTGGGACTAAACCATATGACCCATTATATCAAACCACTGCTTGAATTTATTTAACAGAGTGTAGTGGGCTCCATTCTTGTTCCTAAACCACACCCCTGTTGACAATGTCCTCATCAAGGCAAAATAATAAATCCCTCAAACTGCACACAAGCACTTCATTACCCCCTGCAGCCCTTAATTTGCCAGGCGAGTCTCATTTGCAATAGAGGATTCAGTATTATCTTAATTCTGAGGAATTTATCAGGGATCCCAGAGACAAAAGCACACATTCCTCTTATCTAGCTCTGACCTAGTTCTGGCCATCGTCCTCATCCAAACAGGAAGAGAAATCTGAAGTTGCAATACATTATTTACCAGGATGAACCAGTAATTCAGACTGCAGGGAGAAGCCATAACAAAGCTCAGGAAAGCTTAAGACATCTTGAAGGGTATTTTACGAAGGACGGTGGCTAATGTAGGCGCAGGTACTCAGGAGCGAAATGGGTATAGATGAGAGGTTAACGGACAGGGCTGTGCCGGTATACCACATAAAATAAATATGCATAAAAGAAGAAGACATCCACAACCCACTTTCTCGGTTCCATACGACCATATTCTGTCTTACAGAGGATGCAACAGACCTGATGCCAACAGCAATTGCAAAATGAAAATAACTCTACAAATCAGTGTCATCCAAGACCAGCATTAAGTAAATGCTCTGAAAAGTTACAAGGCAGTGTATAAATGGCATTGGACCGGTTTAATGAATTATTCTGAGGCATTAGATCCCTTTGAGCACAATGGTCCCCCAACCCCCAAAACCTCACAGTTAGGATTTTGAAAGCAGCGGATTCCTCTAGTTTTTATAATAACACAGAAACACAATTATAAGGCGAACTGTCCAGTAAAAGTTGCCAACTTCCGTCAGTGACATTAAAACTAGGCCACTTATGACTTCAAAGTCATCCATCCAAAACATGAATACATTTTTAAAAAAAATACAAACAGGAGGAGTGGAGACAATCCTGATATTTCTTAAAATACCACATCCATGCCAAAAAGAATATCAACCATGATACCATGAGAACAGGACAATGCCACCAAGCTAAATGTATAAGCGAATCATTCTCCCCGTGTCGATGCGTAACACACTTGAGCACTGAGAGTTTCATTTTTAAGAAGGTAAATAGCATATGAGGTTTAAAATTCTGTCTCCTTCTTCAATATACACATATGCCACTAAAACTAAAAGGTCTACAGAGGACTTGAATTCTCCTGGAAAATGCCCTTGACATATTAGTGACTCACCCACCCCCAGTTAACAGCAAGAGAGCATTTTAGCCACTCAGCAAACAGCCTGGTATTCACATTAAGAAAGCAGCAAGACATCCTTTTGACCTTTGTTATTACTTAGACCTCGTGTTGTACATAAAAAGAGTACAATGATGTCAAACAAATTCCAGAAGAGAAGTATTTATTGCTGAATCTAAATCAAAAAATCCATATCTACTATAATGGCACTTCAAAAGAAGATATACTGTATTTACCAGCTCAATCAATACTAAATTAGCTGGGATAAATATTTTCAACTCTACCAGTCTTAAGATGAAGCCCGCTATTTAGAACCCTGTGTCTTGGGAGAGACAGGAAATTTTTGCTTATCATACAGAAACAAGAACCAGGAAGTATTTTACAGGCAGGTGCACCTACCCTTAGTTGCTCTCTTTCACAATTCATCTGTTGTCTTGAAGCCTACAAAGGAAAAAAAAAAAAAAAAAAAAAGAGGGGAAAAAATCAGCAGGTTCTGCACCAAAACAACATGAAAGAAAATGGAAAGTTGCTTCTAATCACTCGGTTCAAAGGAGACCCAGGATTAATTAATTATGTATTTAATTTTTTTTCTTTAGGTCTAAATAGCCTGAGTTTCACTTGGATTTTCAATCGTGTGATCCAGAAATACAGCTAGGATGAGCCAGAGTCTTCAAGAGGAAGGAGGACAGAGATCCCATAGAGGGTGAGGGAAGCAAAATCTTCCCCGGATGAAGGTTCCTGTGGTGTGAAAATCCCTCATGCCTTAATGGTACAGGAATATTCTTCACTGAAGGCCCCCCCGAGACAGTTGGGGACAGGCACCAGCCATCACACGATGTCTCCTCCCATGACAAGGACCAGGAGCATCACCTACATGCCTTGGCAAATGGGATCCATTTTATGGTCCAGTATTAATCAGATGGTAGCTAAGGCTCCATATAACTGTGTTGGGGGATTTCTGAGGACAATTCTTGTATCAGAGAAAGAAACTGATGAATTTGTGATACCCACCATAAGCCCAAAGAGGAGAGATTCGTGATACATCTGCCAGGCATCGATCATCCTTGCCCTACCAAAATGTGCTTCTGAAAATCAAGGATGCTTCTTCAGAGTGACCACATAATGCATTGTCCAAACGGGAAAAATGCATGTGAGTGAAAGGAGAGGGTGGGGTGACATTAATGACAATGCCAGCGACAGCAGATGTGAAGTGGGAGTGAGAAGGCAAACCCTGACATATGGCCACTCTACCTCTGTGGGGACTGGCTGACTCTACCTTCCGCTTAGATAGCGAGGCTGGAATAAAATCTAGGTCTGCATTCACAATGTATTCTGGTTATTTCTCGTTTTGTTTTTTTTTTTTCACCAATGAAGCAACCCCTGACTCCTTGCATCTGACACTATATTGCAAGTTTTTGAAACTTTTACTAAAGGATAAGAAGGTTTAGGAACCGACTTTTGATGTATATTTTATGTATTTTGTACTGAGAGTTTCTTTCTACTTTCTCCAAAACAAAAACAAAAACAAGAATCTTTATTTTGGGATATGCCAGAACCCAGAATCTATAAACTGGTGTTTTGCTATGCCCTTTAACCCAGAAATATCACCTCTGAGAATAGCACCGAAGGCAATAAGGAAAGATATACACAAATGTTTATTTACATGTCAATTAACTACAGCATTATTCGTGAAAAGAAAAAAAAACTGCAAGTATTAAAATGTGCAATAATGGTAAAATTAAAAATAAATTATAGTACATTCACACGATGGCACATCATGCAGTATTTGGAACCATGTGAAAAAACGGAAACGGAAAATGCTCAAAAGGCACTATTTAGTTTTTAGGAGAAGCAGCTACAGAGGTACATACATGTTACAATCTCCCTTTTGTTTTAAAATTTTACAGTAAGGGGCACCTGGGTGACTCAGTCAGTTAAGCATCCAACGTGGCTCAGGTCATGATCTCACAGTGTCTGAGTTCGTCGAGCCCTGCATAGGGCTCTGTGTTGACAGTTAGAGCCCAGAGCCTGCTTTGGATTCTGTGTCTCCCTCTGTCTCTGCCCCTCCCACACTCTCGTGTGCACTCTCTCTCTCTCTCTCTCTCTCTCTCTCTCTCTCTCTCTCTCAAAAATAAACATTAAAAAAATTATTAAAAATATTACAGTAAAATAGATCATTAAAAAGAAGGAAGAAAAATAAAAGAAAGAGGAAACATTGGGAGGTAATATTCCAAAATCTTTTTAAAAATGGGTACAATTCTATAAATACACAGAACACACACACACACACACACACACACACAGTGGATTATACACTAGAAAGAAGTGACTTTATGGTATGTAAATTTTATCTTTGTAAACTGTTAAAAAATGAAGTGGGGGAAATCCACAGACAGAAAGCAGATTAGTAGTGGCCAGGGGCGTTGGACAAAAAGACACGAGTGATGGCTTCATGGGTTTGTAGTTTCCACTTGGGGAGACGAAAAAGCTCTCAAACTAGATAGTGATGGTTACACAATATTGTGGATGCATTTAATGCCCCCAAGTTGAATACTTGAAAGTGGCTAAAATGGTAAATTGTATTTTATGTTTTTCTCCCCGCGATGAACTAAATGAAGGTGGTGATGAGGTTCTGGGTCTGGATAAGATGTCATAAGCACACCTCACCCTGTGTTCCCCACTCAGTGCAGATGTTAAGTCTGAGTAGAATGCATACAGCACCATCTGAGCTTTCTGCAAGGCAAACAACTACAGAGGGAGGGGGCAAGAGGAGAAACAGCAGTGGGTTCCGCCCCCTCCTCCTCACCAGCATCCCCTGGCATGGATGCAAGGCGGCCAAAAACCCAGAATGAAACATCAAAATACAGACAGATAGAGATGTCCAATAATCTGGGGGAGGCAAAGCTTCTCTATGATCTGAGATGCTCTGGTCCCAGAAGGTGGGGCAAAATCCCACTGATTTTTCTCTGTCCTCTCCCATTTGGCCACAAAGGCATGCTGAGTCACAGGACTACATTAACAAGGTGAAAAAGCACCAATTTTGTGGCTGGAGGACAAGAAAGAAGAGCCCTGGGAAACAAAAATACTTTGAGGATCCTGGAAAGAGTTTGGAAGGAAGGATAGAGTTTGGGGAAATGACATCATATAGAGCTTTTGTGAACTCCACACTCACACCTGAGCCACATGTGTAGGTATATGACCTACACAGATACCATAGACTTTGAGAAATGAACAGGACAGATCACTGCTCGGGTCCCAGACTTGCCACTGGGATGTGCACACACGATCCAACTATTACAGCAAAGACTATTGACAGCAGAACTTATACTGGAAGCAAAATCCACAGAAAGAAGGTAAGAACTTTCAGCCTGAATCCAACTGGATCAATTGACTGCCTGCTGACACAAGAATATCAACAATTTCCACAGGACTGAGGTAAAACCCAACATCTTATAACATTAATATTCAACATACTCAGGATATAACCCAAATTACTAGGTATACAAAGAAACCAGAAAATCTAACCTCACATGGGAAACGACATTCACAGGCACTGACCCTGAGATGACACAGATGTTGAAATGGTCAAATAAAGATTTTAAGTAGCTGTTATAGTCATGTTCCAACAAGGCGCCTGGGTGGCTCAGTTGTTAAGCATCGGACTTCGGCTCAGGTCATGGTCTCACAGTTTGTGAGTTCGAGTCCCACATTGGGTGAGCACGAGCTCTGCGTCGGGTGAAAGCAGGTGAGCCCTGCTTCTCTCTCTCCTCTCTCTCTCTCTCTCTGTGTCTCTCTCTCTCTCTCTGTCCTCACTCACTTGCACCCCCTCCCTTTGAAAAAAAATGTTCCAACAAGTAAGGGAAAACACAGATAAACAAATGGAAAAAAAATAGACAGTGTTGGCAGAGAAATAGGAGATACAAAGAAGAACCAAATGGAAAATTTAGCACTGCAAAAACAATAACCTAAATTAAAAAAAAACACATTAAAAACTCAGTGAATGAGTTCAAATGTAGAATAGAGATATAGCAGAAAAAACTCCATGAACTTGTATACATATGAATAAAGAAGCTTCCAATCTAAACCACAGAGAAAGAAAAATAAATTTAGGGACCTACAGAATAATGCCAAAAGATATAACAGTGATATCACTTGAGTTCTAGAATAAAGATACACAGTTCACTGCAGAAAAATTATCTGAAGAAATAATGACTAAAAATTCCCCACATTCAGCAAAAGATACAAGCCTATAAATTTAAGCTCAGCAAACTCTAAAGAGGTAAACCCAAAGAAATTCACTTCCAGATATAATCAAATTGCTGAACACTGGGGGGAAAAAAAGCAAAAACAAAAACCAAAACACACTTTGAAAACAGCCAGAAACAAATGATACATTATTTGTAAGAGAACAACAATTCAAATTACTGTGGATTTCTCATTTAAACAAACATACAAAAACCAGGAAGGCCAAAAGAAGGCACAACATGATCTTTTTTTTAAGTATTGGAAGAAAAGAAGTGGCAATCCAGAATTTTTATTCCAATGAAAATATCCTTTAGAAATGAAGGGGAGATATTAAAGAAATTAAAAAAAAAATCATCAGCAACAGACCCACTCTCAAAGAATTGCTTATAGAAGGTTCTCCAGACAGAGGGAATATAATACCAGAAGAAAATTTGGACATTATAGAGATGTTCCAAAGGGGATAGTGAAGCATGAGGGTAAATATAAACACAATAGACTAGTCTACTCCTCTTGAGTCCTTTCAAAGATGTGTAATGACTGGAAGCAGAAAAGTTAGAAAACGGTCTAACACGATTTGCAGTGTACCTAACATAAACCCAACACAAAGAGAGAAGGGTAAAAGGACACATATGTCAGTAAAGTTCCTACATTCCACGAATAAAAACAGTAAAAAAAAATTTTTTTTGAAGAGGGCGCCTAGGTGGCTTAATCGGTTGAGCATCTGACTTAGGCTCAGGTCATGAGCTCACGGTTCATGGGTTCCGGCCTCACGTCCGGCTCTGTGCTGGCAGCTCAGAGCCTGGAGCCTGCTTCAGAGTCTATGTCTCCCTCTCTCTGCCCCTCCCCTGATCATGCTCTGTCTCTCAAAAGTGAATAAAAACGTTAAAAATTTTTTTTCACCAAGTTTCCACACTCCAGTTGAAGCGGTAAAACATTGATTCCATGTTCACTTAGAGAAGTGTGGTATGTCTGTACTGTAATCCTGAGAGTAACCATTTTAACAACAACAAAAATGAAAAATACACAACAACAAAAAGCAATATACACCAAAACAAACGATGCTACATTAACTGAATGTCTGTGTACATAAATAAAACACTGCAACCTAAAGCTCACATTATTTATACAAGAATTAGCTGAAACAGACCACATATCTAAATCTAAAACAAAATGGGAGATTGGATTAAAGAGTGATGATGATACTTTTTTCTTAATGGTTCGCTGTACTTTCCAAAGTATCCTTTATGTCATGCACGACATTTATAATCAGAAAAATTTTAAGTATCAGTGGCTTGCAGAAATGTGTGTTTTTATTGTTATTGTAACAGTGATAGTTTTCATTTTAATTAATTTAATAAACTGATTTATCTAATACCAAGATGAATATGTTTAACACCTGTCTTCAAAACTCAGAAGGGTTTGTCAGACACAGAGAAGCACAATGACATTTAAAGAAACAAGGAGCCTACCGACATAAATAATGTAAAGGGATGCCATATTATAATGTTCCTATTACAGAGCATATCAAATGCAAAATTCAACAGTAGCCATGAAAATAGCTATGTTGTCCTTCAAATGAAGCAGATTAAGGAAAATGAGATTTGGAGATAATGAAAAAGGACATTTTGAGTAATTTCTATAGTGGACGTATGGTTTTTAAGTTTTTGTTTTGTTTTGTTTCATTTTAACTTTTCCTGTATGGCATCCCATATTGTTTTGCCCATATTCTAGTAGCAATATCCTGCTTCTCCTTTTTGGGTCATGTTCCTGACCTATCCCATAAATATTTTGTGAATTGGATGTCCTCACCAGCACACTCCACCTGCTCCTGATGGAGACTACATTTGCCATGACCTCTTTGGTTGGAAGTCAACCCTGTAACACCCACATTTTCTGAGTAAGGTGGCCACTCACTGCCCCTTCTTCACCAAGTGAATAGAGTGTAAGAGGCCAGTTAGGCAAGATGGCGGAGTCCCATCATGGGTCTGTGTCTCTGTTGCAACTGTGCTCATCACGCAGCACTCTGAGCAGGGTGTAATGATGCTCTGAAGGCTCACTAGTTATTGCTAGACCTAATGAGGCTCTTAAATTTTTTCCCCATAACCATTATGAGAGAGGGCTAGAGAATAAAAGGCACCTGTAAATTCTTATCATCTGTTATGAAGAAAGACTCTTCCAGTGCACTCTTTAAAAGCCAACCTTGAAAAATATCTTAACTGTACACTTCACTAAATGTCATTTCATTTGGAAACTAACATGCAATATTTTTTTTTCCTCTCATGGCGGTAATGCACAGAACCAATATATTTTATAGCCTAAATGAAAAAAGGGAAAGTGGGAGGTCTGGTGCTGCTCCTTTAAGATGTTTCCAGAGAATCAAATACCACTCTCGATACGGCTGCCAAGTAAGCACTTATGAAAGGTTAGAAACTGAAGCAATAAACTTCAGCATGAGACCCTTTGCTCTCCTGGTTGAACAGGATGTTTAATAGCAGGGATTCATCTTCTCCCATCTCCTATCTTCATCTAGCCAACCAGGCCAAAGAATCTTTCTCAGACTCAGCCCTTTTCATCTTTTCCTGACTTTGAGTTCTCTCTTATCACTTCTTCCCACTTTATCTTGACCCTATTACTAGTGTGGTTTCCCCTCCCACACATCAGACTGGTTCTATAAGGGAAAGGACTGAATCTTATTTGGCTTTCTTTGCCTAGGGACCAGAACAATCTTTGGAATCTATTCATTTCTTTTGTTTGTCCATCTATCCATTCCTCCATGTATTCAACAACAAATGCATTCATTCATACATATCCACATTCTAGATATCAGACACTGTTCTAGGTACTGAGAATGCAATAGTAAAAAAAAGACTTCTGGAGCTCACTAAGTGGGGAAAAACATGAGCAAATTGAAAATTACAATACAGAGAACATTAGCTACAATGAAGTAGAATATATGCCCCTAGCACCTAGGAGGGGCAACAAGCTTGTTTTAGAGAATTAAAAAAGATGTTATTGTTTTTGTTTGTTTTTTTGTTGTTGTTGTTTTCGGAAAACGTATCCAGAGAAAGGATAAAAACCATTCTTTCAAGGATAGAAAAGAATGTGTGGAAATCCCGGTGAGATTATGAAGTACAAGTAATTCAATATGGCGGAAGAGTCAAGCAAAAGAGAAAATTAACGAGGTTAACTTAAATTGGGAAAAGTATGAGTTCAAAGAAATAAGAAGACACACAATAAATTAATGGATAAACAGATGTGCAAGCTTTCTTGTATGAAATAATATAATGCTAGAAATTCCAGTTTTCAGGGCAATTGTGATTATTCAGAAGAAGAGCACGAAAGAAGTCTAGCAACATAGAAATCAATACATCAAATCAGTTGGTACCTACACACATTTCTCAAATTCTTCATGCTCCTAGTCATTACAAATTCTCCTGAAAAAAGATGGCATTCCCTATAAAGGCATGCTTCCAAGTACATAGGGTGAATGTTACATTTTGCCTTTCCCATAATGCATTTCAGGATGATCGTATACATCTGGTTTGTGTACTATGAGGTCCTACTATGTGACTAGCACTGTGTAATGGGAGGGGATACAGATATAAATGGTAGACAGTGAATTTCCTTAAAAAAACATCCCAAAGAGAGAAAGAGGAATAAAATGAAGACTAGAGTGCCAGGTCACAGTGTGAGAGAGAGGGACAACACAGGATCCCACAGACACCCAAAGGAGAGGCACCAAGCCAGGCTGCTGTGTGGGGAAAGTAGTTGAGGAAAATGTCAGTCAGGTGTTTTCAGAGAAAGAGCCCTTGCTCTGACCCTTATAGGATGAATAAGAGTTGAGGAGGCCTGACCTACCCAAGGAGTTGGGAAGGTGATATCGCAAAGAGCACAGCTGAAGGCAGAACAGAGTAAGAGAGAACACTGGATTGGAGTGTGGGGGTAAGGAAGGTTCATTAGTATCACAAAACCTTTATATTTTGCTCATATTAACTATGCTGACAGGAAAATAATTATTTTAATTATCTATAGTAAAATAAATTTTACATTAACAGTGGTTCAAATTTATCAGATGTTTATGACATGCTAAAAAATGTGTTGTAAATACGACTTTTTAGGAGGATCTCGGTTAATGCTCACCACTTCATGAGTAGGCAGGATTCTCAGCTCCATTTTATAGGTGGGGAAACTGAGGCACAAAGAGGTAGAGTGACTTTCTGAAGTCATAAATCTAGGAAGTGTTGGTGAGTATTGGAACTGCCATCCAGATGGCTTGACTCAAGCCCTTCTCTGAATCAGCACAGTGCACAGCTCCCAATAGGAAGGAAACCAACGAAACCCACATTTTTAACCCACTCCCAGTGTGCACCTCATTTGTCCTTAGCAAGTGCCCTTCTGCTGCTCTGACTGACATGATACTGTTTACATGCTTGCGGCTGTCTTCCACAAAACATGAAATGACTGTGTTATCTGGTTCCATACATGCATAGATCTGTACTTTGCTTCTTGGTTGAATGGGTTTAGACTGGAATGCTTTCCACCAAATCAGATTTCTCTGGTAACAGTCCACCAGATCATTTTTCAGGATGAGTTTCTTCCCCAATGGAGACCAGAGGCTCAGGAAACAGACTGCCTGAATCCAATCATGGCATGTCGTCTATGTAACATCAGCCACATTATAGCATCTCTCTGTTCTCAATTTCCCCAACTGTATAATGGGGAAAACATGGTGCCCACCTAGTGTCTAATTTTCTTATGAGCACAAAATAAGATAATCCAGGTAACGTACTAAGCAAAGCACTTGGCACATTTGAATCATTCAACAAATACTAGTCACTGCTGTTAAGAATTAGTGTGAAGGCCAAGGGGTTTTCAGAAGGAGCATTAGGCCAAATGACTTGGGTTTAAATCTTGGCTTTGCTTCCCATAGGCTGTGTGAGTTTGGCTGAAGGACTGACACTTTTGAGTCTCAGATTCCTTTTCTTAATAAAAGAATGCATATATATGTACACATAGAAGTACATGTATGTCTATGTATATGTGTATAAATGTATACATATATATGAATATATACAGGTGAGAGCTACCTTGAAATTTTCGAAGGTTTGACTGTTATCCTTGTGAGATGGGTGGGTGAAGAGGTGCCTGCGGATTAGATATGCACCTGCTGCAGTTGGTGACTATTGTAGCACAGAATGCATATCCTTTTTCTCAAAGATTCCTCGGCTAGGAGCTTCTGCAACAGTATGGAAGGAGGAATGGGGAGGGAAGGGCATGACTTCTCATAACATAGACCTGCAACATGGAAGCATATCAGTGTCCCTCAGTACTAACATGGTTAAGTACACTGTGGTGCATCTATAACAGAAGTGGGCGAACTTTTTCTCTAAGAGCCAAATAGTTAAAAACAGGAGGGGAGGCAAACCATAAGAGACCCTTAAATACAGGGAACAATCTGAGGGTTGTTGGGGGTGGGGGAAGAGAGCGATGGGCACTGAGGAGGGCACTTTTTGGGATGAGCACTGGGTGCTGTATGTAAGTAATGAATCACGGGAATCTACACCTAAAGCCAAGAATATACTTAGCTAACATGTGTGTGTTAGTTAACTTGACAATAAATTTAAAAAGAGAGACAAATAATAAATATGTTTGGCTTTGAGGACTAGAGAGTCAGCTCTGCCCTTGTGTTTAGAAAGCAGCAAAAACAATGTGTCAATAAATGGCTTCAGCAGTGTTCCAATAAAACTTTATTTTCAGAAACATGCTGTGGGCTGCATCTGGCTTGTGGGCACAACTTGCCAACCCTTGATCTATACTATGGAATACTATGGATTCACTAGACATTCACAGATATGAAACAGTGTCCATGATAGAATGAACACAACAAAGCAAGTCGAATCAGTTTTTAAAATGTGATCCAATTTGTGTTTAAAAAGCTGTGCATATATATACATACACAAACATCCATTAATGGATACATGGAAAAAATCTGAAATGATAAACACCAAATTGCAAACAAAAGTACAAAAATGAGGTTATGGGAATGAGAATAATAATGAAGACAGGGAGTAAGTAGAAAGGCCATTTCCTATAATCTTGGGTTCTATTATTTCTGATAATGAGTGCCCACTGTTTTTCTACATTCAAATGGACAGCAGTCATAATAATATAATCTTTAAAAGCTGAATTATAGGAGTATTGTAATGATTAAATAAGACATTGTATATAGGGCATCAAGCGCAGGCCTGGCCTGGCACATAGTAGGTACTTAATGGGTAGGTACATAAGTAGCTACTTAATGGTAGCTGTATAACTATAAATACCTCCCCAAGACACCAAAAGGGTAAACCCAGGGTGACTATCTTAAGAAAAGTTCAACTCTGGGGCGCCTGGGTGGCTCCGTTGGTTAAGCATCCAATTTCAGCTCAGATCATGATCTCGAGGCTTGTGAATTTAAGCCCCCTGTTGGGTCTGTGCTGACAGCTCAGAGCCTGGAGCCTGCTTTGGATTCTGTGTCTCCCTCTCTTTCTCCCCCTCTCCTGCTCATGCTCTCTCTTAAAAATAAATAAACATTAAAAAAATTTAGGAAAGTTCAACTCCATTTTGTCAGGGACATTATGTAATTTAGCTTGCAATCTCTTCAGTGAAAAAGTAAAAAAATAAAATAAAATAAAAAGGTTGGTCTGCCTACTATGCTTCTGAGTTCGTAGATGAAATGCTTATTAGAGATCTAAGTTCAGGAAGACCTCAATCCCTGAATATAAGGGGGCCCATCACACTAGTTGTGATAAAGCCCATTGCTCTTTCCAAATGTATCCTACAAGGAAGTGTGTCCTCTGATTCTAAGCAAACAGTACCATTTATGCCAGATATGCAAATACAGCTCCTATCACTTGTTATAACTGGTTTGTTTGTTTGTTTGTTTGTTTGGGGGGGGTAGTATAAGGGAGAAGAAAGAGTATGTGAGTGTAGTAATTGCTTAGGACTCAGGAAAGGAAGCGAGGAATAATCAATTGAAAAAAAAATGAAAACAAAAAGTCACAACAATGAGTCAAGTCAGCCATGATTAATTAACTCGATTTTGGCTTGTGCTGAATAAATGAAGAAATGCATTTGAGAGAACAACCTGGGGAATCCACTCATCTTTCCCCCCGACAATTTCATTTCAACCTTGGGGAGAACAGAATTTGTTCCTTAAATCTTGTCTTCTCGTAAAGACGCCAGCTTTGGAGGGCAGACGTTGGGAGTGGAGGGGACAGGAGAAATGAACTTGGCAAGACTAAGTGCTAATTGGGAAAAAAATAATGGGTTTGCAGTTATATATAAACTTGAGCATATGAACCCAAAGAATGAAAGTTGTAACATATTTAATTGATGGCGAACGATGTGTGGGATAATTTATTGAGCAATGTCCTGGAATCTGAAAATACTGAGTGTTTCTAACACTTCAATGACCTCTGGTATGGTTCATGCAGGCACTACACATTTAGTGAGTACTTCTCCTGCTGTTCCTTGTGAAACTGTATCAACTGATAATATTGGTACTTCTATTGAGAGTCACTGCTCCAGATGTAAGTCACTGGGGAGATTCAAGTGTTGGTTATCTGATTAAAGGAGGCCAGAGGTCAGGATGCCCACAGAACTAGAGTGAGCCTCAAATAACAGGTTTTAAACAGCTGTTTTCTTTAGGAAGAAATGTTTTTCACACCTCCTCTACCATGCACCCACTTGTTAAATACCCCATTAGCAACAGCCCAAGGCCCCCAGGTCCGAGACAAAGCTATCCAGGCAGACAGATTCAATGGACAAACGCCAAGCTAGAAGTGTCAGCCACAAGCAGCACCTGGCAAGGATCCCTTTCAGCTTTCCCCATCCATCTGCTCTCTGCAAGGATGCAGTCTCTTGGAGTTGTTAATTTCAGGCTTGATGCTGGCCTTGAAGTGACAGGGCAGACCCCTGGCCATGAAGAGCCAGGCTGCTCGGACACATGCACACACGTTTCCAAGTGAACCCAGAAAACGTCTTTGCATCTGATAAGTCGCAAGGTGGGGGGAAACATATTGCCTATTATTTATTCTAATAATAAACCATTACCCCAGGCACATTTTTATTCTCCAGATTTAATAAGGTATTTTGTGAACCGAGGCAGTGGAGGCAGGGAGGAAACAATTGTGGTTATTAGGAAGATGATTTCTGTTTGTTTCAGATGCAGAAGTAATCATCATTCCTTTCCTTCATAATCAAGGGTTATAATTGTCCCCTCCCCCCCATCCCCGACAAAGCCCTCCCCAACCTCTTGCTCAGGCCAAGAAAATTCAAACAACACTCACCAAAATTTCCTGAGGAACTAAAAGGGCTTGGCATACTTCCCCGGACCAGTCTCCTAGGACCATCATTACCCTATAGCCAGAAAACTCTGATTATGGAGTAGGAGATCTTAACATAGATTTCTTGTCATTCCCTTCCCCCCACCCCTCCCCCACCGACATTCAGAGGTGGGAAAGAACTGGACACACCAGGTGGGTGATTTACATACCGTTCACGCATCTCTGCCTGGTCAGGATGGATATATGTTCTCAAGACATTTTCAAGTAAAGATATTTCAACTGGATTTTTTTTTCGTTCTGGTTAGACGTTGCAAAGCTTTAATGATAATTTTATCACAAGTTGATAATTTTATAATCTGCCTTCCAATTAAATAGATTCAGCAGAGACACACAGGCCACTGGCCTTATCTGGGCAGTCATCCTGATCATGTTAATTGAGAGACGTTTGGAAGGCATCTTAAATGCAGTGGTTAAGAGGATAAACTCTAACAGCCAGATTTCCAAGGGTCAAATATCCACCCAGCTACTTATTAGTTTAGGGACCTTGGACAAATTCCTCACCTGGAACTGTCCATACACCCCGATGGGGTCAAAGAAAGGTTTAAATGAGTTACCATCTGCAATGCAATCAGATGGTGCCTCACACACAGAAAGCACCAGATAAGTGCCTTTTCATTGTAAAGACAATGAACATAATCCACAGTCTATTGGATGCTGCTGTTGTTATTTATTCTTTTTTATAGGCTGACAATGTCCTGGGTCTACCCAGCTACATGCTTAGATGTCAGGTGGACAATACCATAGTGACAGAAAACCAAGGATTTGAAAAGTGGCTGATGCTTCCAGAAGTTTTGTGCTGTGACATTAAAAGTTCACATCCACAGATCGCAGAGTATGTCAACAGAAATAAATCATGTAACAACCACTGTACTAGCAGCAAAAAAAAAAAAAAAAAAGCGAAAAAGCAAAGTGAACTAAGTCCCATTGGACCAATTTTCCAGACAAGGAAATAAGGACATAAATGACTTTCCAGTCGAAGGCAGCCCAGGTGAACATCCCCAGGCTGGCTTTCTAAGCTATGCTGTTATCTGCATCTAAAGAAATCTTTACATAGCTGTAAAAGGTCTTCACCATTCCTGATTTCTGTGACTTTACAAAATGTCATCATTTAAGAAATGGGAACAATCCTGTAGCTGAAGAAGCTTGAGAAGTATTCATCTTCTAATTTTCCAGTTCAGTTGTCTGAAAGGGTTGCCTGGGTGGTGGTTGTTATCATTGCTGTGTGTGTGTGTGTGTGTGTGTGTGTGTGTGTGTGTGTGTGTGTGTGAGAGAGAGAGAGAGAGAGAGAGAGCGAGCGAGCAAGAAAGAGAGAGACTCTTCCTGGAAAGCTTAATGGAAGGAGCACTGGAAGATATATGCTTCATGAAAAATGAGGCCTTGTAACCCTTACACTTAAAGAATCTTTACAGGAAGAATTAGGTTCACAAAAGTTCTGAAACAATGAAGAGGCATTCATGTAAATTGCAGGCAATTTAAAAGGAAAATCTAGGTCATCTGGCTGTTTGCTTTGTCATCATCAGTATTAATTAGACACTGGAAGTAATGACTGAGCTCAGACAGCTCTTCAGATTTAAAATAATAATAATAATAATAATAATAATAATAATAATAAACCAACAGAGCACAGCTTTACCTTTGGAAAGAAAATATTTTCACAAGTAGCATTCTGAAAGAACCTGAGTGGGGAAACCTTGCAATTAAATTCTGCAAATGCGCTGTGAAATAATCCCAGGGGAAGTCTTATCTGTACTTAATATTCAAATAAATATTCTTTTTGTGTGCCGTGCATTCAATAGGGTGCATTTTATTTAATTTAAGTGTATAACGTAATCAGTATCATGAGGAATAATCACAACGAGCAGGAGAACCCTTTAACTAGGATAAATGGGCTGGCTCCACAGCTGAATGGGCAATTGTGGGCAAGGAAGGAAATGCAAAGTGCAGAATCCCAGGTACGGATTTCCCCTGATTGTCCGACAGGACCTGGATACTCAAAGTGAGGTCTGTGGCCCAGCAACATTGGCACCATCTGAAACATCATTAGAAATGCTTATCTCAGACCCCACCCAGACCAATTGAATTAGAATCTGTGTTTTCCAAGACCCCAGGTGACTCATATGCATATTAAATCTAGAGATGGTCTGAAGTCAGGTGAGTTGGGGGCAGCTCTGTTCTCAAACAGCTGCACTCCTGTGTCTTCACAAATGGTAGACACCAAAAGGCTCCCAGAGCAGGCTCACTCCCCATCACCCCAGCCTTCAGGAGAGGAGGAGAAGACAGGGGTCCCTAAAGCAGGGACAGTGCACAATCTGTGCACAGTAGGTACTTTTGCTCTCTTTGCTGACCTGAATTTTGGCCACCCCATGTGATTTCTGCTGACTCACATTCCCTTCCTAACTGAAGCAGGTCTCACACAGGCCAAGGGCCTCCTTCCACAAAGGGAGGGCATACTCTCGGTCGTAACACTTGGAGACTTCGGACATCAGAGAAGGTTTAGTATGGGGCTATGCTTGCATCTGGGGACATCAAAAGCATTTGCAATTCACGTGGACCCAGGCCAGGCTCCCTCATAGAGCACGAAAGGAAACTCTCACCACCACCAAAATGGCCGGTCAAAGTCCAGGATAGACCTGCTTACCAGTGAACAACCTGTGATTATTAAAGAATATTATCTCTAATTCCAGCAGAGAATTATGAGAAAGCTTGGAGAGGGGAGAACCAATGCTTGTCTAGCAGACCAAATATTTAAAAAAAAAAAAAAAAAAAAAAAAAAAAGGCTCTGGAAGAGTGGCGTTCCCAGTCAGGAGTTGGGCAATTTGTCATTTACTCATGACTGTGGGTTTGAATCTTTTCTTTAAAAAAAGAAATTAGGACTGATTTAAAAAAAAAAAAAAAACACGAAACCATCCAATTCTAAGGAGAACAGGAGGAGACCCTATAAGCCATCCAGAGCTTGCCGACAGCCCCAGAAGACAGAAGCAAAAGAGAGCTGGTTTCCTTCACCAGATTGAGCAGAGCTGGGGAGCCATCCTAACCTCAATAATGAGTGCCTTAAATAATGAGGAAGCCCGTCCAGTCAACTTGGCTGAAACCTTCCTTCGCAGCCACTGGCAGTGCTGCAGGAAAAGAGGAAAGCCTCTGTAATTACACTAATGAGAAGGCAATGAACTACAGGTCACCATGGGTGAGGCGCTAGGGTTCTGTGGGTATCGGGCAGGCAAACAGGGACCACCATGGCCAGACAGGAAACAAGCTGTCCGGCTTCTCTGGGCAGCGGGTGAAACATGGGATGCTGTTCGGCAGCACAGGAAAGGAGAGCATTTAAGTTACCATGATAATCAGCATCCATTAAGTACTGGCATTGTGGGGTCCACTGAACTAAGGTCTTTATATGCAATGTCTCATCACAGTGAATCATCGTGTATGCTTGATGAGGCTGATATTATTTTTATCCCTAGGTTGTGGCTCAGAGACATTAAACAACCCGTCCAAGCTGACACAGCAGGTGGATGGCAGAGCTGGGGTTGGAGTCCTGGCTGACCATTGACCACTAGGTCTTCTTGCCTCTCTGCCTTTGAAGCTGTGGGCCACATTCTTAGAGCACAACTGCCATTTATTTCCTCTCCATGCAATTTGTACCCGGTGCACCACCCTGGCTCCAGTGCTGAGGCAGGCCATAAACCGAGTGAGGTTTCTTCTCCCAGCCCAACAAAGCTACACCAAAAAGATTCCCCTTCGGGGGACGCCACTCTGCTCCATGCCTATAATCACCTTCCTCAAGTATTCTCTTTTTCAAGATAAATACCCACATTTCTTCAGCTCTTCCTCGAAGGACACCGAGTTGAGTCCTTTCTCTCTACCGATCATTTCCTCTAAGAATATGAGGAGAAATGAGTCAGACAGAGGTGAGTTCAATTTCTGGATCTGCCATGTAAATGTTGGACCATGAATACACCCCATAACTGCCTGCACTGGGTTAAACAATGTCCCCCGCAAATTCATGTCCACCCAGAACCTCAGAATGTGACCTTACTGGGTCCTTGCAGATATGATTAGGGCAAGGATATAAATGAAATCATAGTGAAATGAGGGTGGGTCCTGGATGCATGACAGCATCCATATGACAGATGGAAAAAGGACACACACAGACCCAACAAGAAGAGGCCATGAAACAACAGAGGCAGAGAATGGAGAGACGGGCCACAGTCAAGGACCACCAGGAGCTACCAGAAACTGGAAGGAAGCAGGGAGGATCTTCCCCTGGAGCCTTCAGAGGGAGCTGCCCTTGCCAACACCTTGATTTCAGACTTCTGGCCTCCAGAAATGTGAAAGGAAAAATTTCTGTTGTTTGCGGTCACCCAGTTTGTGGTAGTTTGTTATGGCAGCCTTAGGAAATAAAATACACTTCCTATGCCTTATTTTTTCACCTGTAAAATGGGTGGGAAAGTCACGACCTCAATGTACAGAGGTGCTCCACATCGTACTATCCCCACAACTGGAGAACAGCCCTCTTTATCTTCATGCAGACATTTAGAAAAAAGGCCACCTGGGAAGACCTGAGAAAAAGCTCTTGGGGGTCACTCCAATCCAAACCACTAACAACACTCCTGATATCATGACTCTTTGTTATCCATCTATCAGGAATTTATTCTCCACCTAATTTTCTGAATATCCATTCCATCTTCTTCCACTTGGCCTCAAAGGGATCACATCTGGTGTGTCCTTGAGGCATCACAACTAAGGTGTCCTTGTTGACTGTCTTGCTGAAATTCACACGTATCAAATCCTATTTGATAAACTCACAAACCACGCTTCTCATAAGCTTCTCCAGATCTGAGTACAGATTTATGAGATTTATGAGAAAGTTAGTACCAGCCTACACTTTCTAGGGCTCACCAGCTTCCTTCCATTAATTTTGAAAATTTCAAGGATATCTGATGGTTTCTCATGTCCAATCTCATAGCCCTCTGCTTTTTGCCACACATTCTCAATGCTATTTAATGACCTGTATCCAAGTTATGCTATTGTTTTGGGATTATTAGTCCAGGTAAAACACTTAAGTTTATCTAGATCCACCACTGTCCTACGGTTGCTTCAGCAATACTGACTCATTTGCCCCTACCAAGGTTCATACCATCCTGAATGCAAAGGATTTCTCTTGACAGAGAAGACAAGAGTAAATGAACCAATGGAAAGTTCTGTTTCTTCCACGTGATATACCAACTTTCTTCTATCAGTCCCCAAAAGATTGCCAATCCCTTTCTGGCTCTTTTTGATCAGATTTTGTTTTTAGATTTTTCTGTTTTACGTTGACATTCCTAGCAACGCTTAGTTACGTTCATGGGAAGACTGGGCTTCCACACAGTATGCTCACTGATGTGGTCCTTTAAACCTGTAAGTGAGGAAACCTAGGCATAGCATATAGCTAAGGGGCAGAGCTGGGATCCATACTCAGATCTGATACTAGCATTTTCTCTTATGACCTTCTGCCATGCTGCCTTCTTTGTTGATCATAAACTTCTGGCTAAGTTTTCCATACTGATATCACCATGTTCTACACTCCTATGAAATTTTCTAGGTATATCAAGCTGAAGGATAATTCACAGCTGGTTCACATATTCAAAGAAGTGCAGGAGCACATGAACATCCTTCAGGGGTCTTTCATAAGTAGAAATCACAATAATGTTTGATTGAATTTTTTAAAGTTGGGGGGGAGCTCCTTACTAGGATTGAATGAAGAACTTATGATGATCAAGCATCAGTGAGAAAGATTCCACCTGATCCATCCAACTGCAGCCCCAGGTGATGCATCGCAGTCTTGTAGCTGTCCATTTACACCCAGTCAGAGCTAAAGCAGAGTGCCAATTTGATTAGATAATGGCTTACACATACAGCCAGCCCTGTCTATTAGAGGGGGAGCTGGGCTAATGAATCTTGGAAATGGGAAAGTCTGTCCATCCTTCTTCAAATCTGTAAGCCAATTATTATATTGGATCTTGACTTCCAATATTTCTGCAGGCTTCTAGGCAGTGAAACTATGCCAAGCAACAGGCGGATGAACACCCATGTTTCTCAGGGCTGCGGACACCATTTCTGTGCTGGAGATTAAATAAAGCGTGCTTTCTCTCTTTCCTCCTTCTCTCCCTCCCTTCTTCCTTTTTCTGCTTCTTGAACACCAAAACATGCCATCTATATGTTACAGAGGTGAAGGGAAAGCAATCTATCAGTTTTTTCCTGGTGATGTCAAATAATTTGACACTTTGTCCATCGAGAAACCTTTCTTTGCCATGTCTTCTGAGAGTGGAATTCTGCAAAATGGGCTTCAGGGATTAAATTCCACACATGCTTGCTCCCTGGCTAGGTTTATCTAAGAATGTTGGTCTTGGTCAGAGGAGAATAAAACTAAGGATAAGAGGAAGTAGAGCCAAGAGATTTATAGCAGAAATTCTAGAGCCAGACTGCTTGGGTTTGAGTCTGGCCACTTACTAGTTGCCTGGCCTTGGGCAAGTTACTTATCCCATCTGCCCCCTCTACTCCCCCTTTTAAAACAAAGCGGGGGTGGATATTAGTATCATCTAACTTACAAGGTTTATATTAGGCATCTATGAGTTTATATGTAAAAAGCACTTTGAGCAGTTTCTGGCATACAGACAGTATTGTACAAGGCTTGTTAAATAAAACAGAGGCCATTAACTTATCCAGAGAGATGACCCATCCCCTCTGTTCATTCCCTTGTTTATTAGATGACCAGATATTTGAGTGTCTACTGTGTGCCAAAGAGTTAAGTCAGATATTTCTCCTGCCTTCAGGAACCTCTCACTCTTTGCAAGAAGGCTGACTGTCTCTAGCCCTCAAAGATATAAAAAGAGTTTAGAACAAAGGAGCCAGGAAGGGGTGGCCCCAACAACCATTATGCTCTCAGCAAGTGTCCTGCTGTCTGGAGGGAACAGGAGTATGCAGGCTGTGGTTGCAGGATGGCCAGACCTCTAACCCTGCTCTTTCCAGGGGGGAGGGGGACTAACTCAGACCCCAGGGGTAATGATGCCTGCAGCAGCTGACCCTTTGCGGCCTGCCTGCCAGGCCCAGCCAGACTCTGTATCACATGCTCTCGTGCAAATCCTTCCCTTGCAATGAGAAGACACAACAAGCAGACTGTAATGTCCAGAACAGCAGGAGCCACATGTAGACTGTGTCTAAATCTGATTTAAAGGATGGCACGGTGCCCTCTGGCAACAGGGAGGTGGGGGCTCAGGACTGGGGTAGGTACAAGGGGCCATTGGACCTGAGAAGTATGGCCATTGTATTTGTTTGATAGATCGGCCTGTTCTAGCCCCAGGGATCCAGGTCCTTCCTTCCTCCCTGCACTCTATGCAGAAATGCTGCAGCTGTAAGGAGAGAGATCTGTGAGCGCTGCTGTGAGACCTGTGTGTGCATGTGCGTGTGTGAGCATGTGTGCACGCATGTGTGTGTAAGACAGAGACAGAGAGGAGATGGGAGATGTGTTGGGGGTGTGGGGAGGATGAAAGAACAGGAAAGGGTAATCAAAACAGTGATTAAGTGCTGCCCTAAACTGTCCATCATTCATTCAATTCTACAATTTTGAAAAGTAAATCAAACTCCTTTGCAAAAACCATTTCGTCATGGCACACAAATTAAATTATTAATTAAAACACATTGAACACGGCCTGGCAGCAAATAATAGGCCTGGAAGTCAGGAAGGGGGAATGAGAAACACCTTGCTTTACCTCCCTATTAAGGAGGTCTTAGTATTCCTTAGAGTAGTGATCCCAGGAAGCTGGGTTTTAGGGAGACCCAGCACAGAAGGAGGCGTCTGGCTGACACTTCCACGCTTTCAGCCGGGTGTTGCCAAAATAGCAAGCACCCCGGTCTGCACACAGTCCGCCTCTCTGTACGTCTATGGCTTGGTGCAGGATCTGCTCCAAGACCCAGAGTGCCCAGGTCACCAGTGCCTGTGCCAGCGCACCCTAGACCTGGCTTTCTCTCCCAAGCAAGGCTGGGACGGCCCCCAGGAGTCTGAGGATACCTACAGGTCCCTGTAGTGCAGGATGGATCCCAGCTCTTCTCAAACAACTCCTGATTGCAGGGGTTTGCGAATCCCAGCCTGCCCAGGGCTGCTTTCGGACAGGGTGTCTCAGTTTGAATCCCTGCAGCGCCATCTGCTGGCCAACTCCTCTTAATGCGGAGGAGCGCCTGCCCATTTGGGACAACAGAGACATAGAGACCCTGGCGCTGACCCCAAGGACTCCCCACCACCTCCAGGGAGAAGGAGGATCTTCTATCCAAGATCTTCCCAATACATCCTGCCTCTCCTTGGCCGCGAGCCTGGGAAGCATGTGACTGCAAAACTAACACCCTGGAATCTGGCCCCATTCTTGCTGTTCTCTGTGTGGCTTCAGAATGCCCCTCCCCTCTCAGGGTTTCAGTTTCCTCCCATACAAAGTAAGGAGGTGGACAGGGCGATTTCCAAGTCCCCATCCAGCTTTGGCTTTCTGTGAGGTGTGACTCTGACCCTAGGCTGAAAACCAGCACCATCGAGAGACGATTGCACCATCCAGTCCTGAAAACACTGGCTACAAGGCTTAACAACAAGGGAGGGTCAGGGCACTGTCCAACATCTACAGGAGTTTCTGCACGAGGGCCTATAATTATCGCCTATTATTAAAAAAAAAAGGGGGCATGAGAGAAAAGCTATGGATTATAAATTCATGGTAGATTATGTTTTAATGTTCCCCAAACAGAATAATAATTGCTAAACTGCTTTGGGTATCAAGCTTCATTGCACTGGACTGCTCTCCAAGAATTATTATTTTTAAAAATCACTTATGGTAGCAGGATGGCCCAATGTCACAGAACTAGGCTCTCCATGGTAGTCTCTGTTGGAGCACCATGCCTCCATGTGCTAATATCTGGGGCAGTATATGAGTGCCAATGCTGTAAATTAAGGTGCAATTTGTAAATGCTTCATTAATATTTATTAAATGATTATTAGATGCTCTTACAATCTTTAATAAGATATTATAAAGCATGTCATTAAAATGCATTAGGAGCACATTCTTAGCAAGTCACGCCACAGCCCGCTGTTAGGGAATGCCTGCTTTTATGATGCTCTTCCTAAAGCTTTCTCCAAGATATGATTGTCATGACGAGAGAGCAACTAAAATGGCTGCCCTTTACACGCCCTGGAGAGTGGCGGATACCACCCCCATGGCCTTCAGAAGCAGTGAGTCTTACCTGTTGTTAACTCCCTTTCATCTTTGGATGAATAAAAATGGCAGCCTACAATATTGTCTTGAGAAAGGACTTTGAGACTCTGCTGCAGCCAAGTAGAAAAGAATACAGTGATTGGTAAGTGATGCTATTGTGCTGACTGTATATGCAGGCGTCATCATAGAGCAGGTAACACCCATCTCTGTTCTAGGAGAAGGAAGATAACCCAGTCAGAGGTGTCCCTGTGCATGCTGGGGAAACATCCATGCTGACCGTCATTATTTGGGCTCCAGTTTGATTGGCTCATATCGACATGTACATGAGAGAAAGCATGAAAAAGCAAAGTATCTTCTAAAGAAAATGTATGGAAAGATGGGCAAAAAATAGATCTCTATCCCTTTAGCACCAAGAAGTCTCCCTTCTGTGGCCCAAAAACCTCTCATTCATTTCCTGAAGATCACTAGCCCCTTCCTTCTGCAGCTTCCCATTGCCAGTTCTTCTCTTTGAACTATCAAGATCTCTCCCACCTCAGTGCCTTTGCACAGGTGGGTCTCTTTGCTTGCATTTCTCTTTCCCCTACTTGTTAAGTGGGATTCCTTCTTATTTTCATGTCGCAGATGAAATATCACCTTCAGCAAGAGCACACCACTGCTCATCTTGCCCCTGTCCTGACTGTATTTATTTTGTGCCAAGAGTAAATACTCGAGATCCAGAGTGTGGGGTCCAAGCCCCACATCTGGGACTTTCTGGCTATGTGAACTTTGGAGCCAGATATTCAACTTCTCTTCCTTTCTGCTTCCTTGGGTGTAAATAGAAATGGTGAGATCAGCACCCATCTCATGAATTAAGTGAACTCATACACAAAGAACACCGAGGAAGTTGTTGGCACACAGTAAGTACCTGGTAAGCATTTGTTTTCTCCTTCTGACCACGTAACTATATTTGCTTTCTACTTTCCTCTGCTAAATGTCAGCTGTACGTGAGTATGGCCCCATCTGGAACCTACTGTACTGCCTGGCTCATCACAGATGCCCAATAAGTATGAGTTGAATTTTATACCAGGGGCTTCACTACAGTTCTAATGAGTGAAGCATAATTTCTGCCCTGATGGGGCACTTGGGCTATGAAGAAAGAAAATGAACAATAACATTTCAATTAAACCTCATAAGCTCATAGAGAGAGGGGTTGTGTGGTGAACTAAGAACACCTTTGGGGTCCGGCGAACCTGAGTTTGAAAACGTCTCTGCTCCTTCTAAGAATATGACCTTAAGCAATTTATCCCATCTCTCTGGCTTTTGTTTGCTCATCTTTAGAATGGGGATAATAGAAGATGGTGAAATAGGATGGAAGTTTTCTTTGCATCTCACATCCATGAAATATAGCCAGATCAATACTAAACCATCCTGCACACCTAGAACACTGATCTGAGGATTAACACAACAATATGCACAACCTGAACCACAGAACTCAGCAGGTAAGCAGCAAAGAGAGGTGAACTGGGGGACAGAAGGTGCGAAGGTGCGGAGGGCAGGGAGCTGTATTTCGCTTGTAGAGAGAGGACAGAGATGCGGGGAAAGTTAGGAAAAAGCACCCACTCCAAAGCACCCGGAGAGAAAGTGGAAAAGTGGAAACAGCCACAGGGACTCAACTAAAAAGGGAGAGAGGAGAAAGAGAGGGTTTAAATTCCATTAAGACTCTGTAAACGGGGAGCGCAGTCTGAAACTCCTCGCCTCCATACCTGGCGGTGCTCTGGTGGGAAGGGCAAAGCCTGGTGCCGGATGCGTGTTGTGATTTTGCATGATCCCTCCAACGCTGCTGCTACACGATCACGTGAACCTTCTCTGGGGCGGGCTGGCGCCCAGCCGCAGTCTCTGGCGATGGCAGCAGCAGAGTCCCGCGAACGTTCCCGGGTGAGGCCGGCACCCCGGCCACTGTTCGGGGAGACCCTCCCGCAGAGGATCTGAGCGGGTCCAAGCCGTGGTCCCTCCGAAGTGAGGGGTCGGGAAACACAGCCGCAACGGAGATAAAACTCAGGAGGGAGGTGCCGCCCGGCAACCTGACGGCTTGGTCACGGACAGTGTAAAAGCGGGAGTGGAGGAAGCCGGAGACAAAGGACACGAGCGTGATTGCTGGCCGGGGAGAGGAAAGGGCTCCCATACTAGACACTGGGTAGCTGGGTGACCCCATTTTCACTGCTCCCATGCATGCACATACACACCTACAAACACCACAACAATCCACCCCAGTAAGCTAAGCAGCACCACCTACTGGAGAATGGAGCCATTACACTAAGCCCTGCCCAACTGGGCCAATCTCGCTGTTCAGGAACACCACAAGTCTCTGCACCTGCTTACTTTACAGACTATGAAGGGCTTCATAGTTTGACTTCTAGGGGAAACAGATGTAATTTCAATCGTAATTTAATCTGTTCAATGACCCGTCCATTCAATTTTCTTTTTTTTTGGTTTTCTTTTTCATTTCTTTTCTTTTTCATGAATACAGAAAGAGAAAAAGTTTATTTTTATTTTCAATATTTATTAAAACTATTTTTACTTTTTTCCTACTATATGTTTTTACTTTTTTGTAAATTTTTCAAATTCTATTTTACTTCCACCATTTAATTTTATTCTATTTCATTGTATTCATTTTCTAAAATTTTCAAACGTTTTCCTTTTTCCCCCCTTTTCACTCTAATCTATCAAGCTCCTTTCAATAACCAGACCAAAACAAACCTAGACTCTAGCATCATTTATTCGATTTGTGTGTGTGTGTGGTTTTCAATTTTTTTAATTTTAATTTTTTTACCTTATCAATTCCTTTTCTCCCTTCAAAATAATAAAACAAATGAATTCACCCCAAAATAAAGAGCCAGTGACTTAATCAACACAGATACAAGAAAGATGTCTTAACCAGAATTTAGAATCACGATAGTAAGAATACTAGCTGTGGTTGAAAATAGATTAGAATCCCTCTTTGCAGAGATAAAAGAAGTAAAAAGTAGTCAGGATGAAATAAAAAATGCTATAACTGAGCTGCAATCTTGAATGGATGCCACGGTGGCAAGGACGAAAGAGGCAGAATAGCAAAATAGAGGTCAAACTTATGGAGAATAATGAAGCAGGAAAAAAGAGGGAGACTAAGGCAAAAGAGCACTATTTAAGAATTAGAGAGGGGCACCTGGGTGGCTCAGTCAGTTGGGCATCTGACTTCAGTTCAGGTCATGATCTCACAGTCTGTGAGTTCGAGCCCTGCGTTGGGCTCTGTGCTGACAGCTCGGAGCCTGGATCCTGCTTCAGATTCTGTGTCTCCCTCTCTTTCTTCCCCTCCCCTGCTCATGCTCTGTCACTCTCTGTCTCAAAAATAAATAAAAGCATTTAAAAAAATTAAAAAACAAGAATTAGAGAAATCAATGACTCATTTAAAAGGAATAACATCAGAATCATAGGGGTCCCAGAAGATGAAGAGAGAGAAAAAGTGGTAGAAGGTTTATTTGAGCAAATCATAGTGGAAAACTTTCCTAACCTGGGGAAAGACAGAGACTTCACAATCAAGGAAGCACAGAGGACTCCCATAAGATTCAACAAAAACCGACCACCAACAAGGCATATCATAGTCAAATTCACAAAATACTCAGGCAAGGAGAGAATCATGAAAGCAGCAAGGGAATAAAAGTCCTTAACCTACACAAGAAGACAGATCAGGTTTGCAGCAGACCTATCCACAGAAACTTGGAAGGCCAGAAAGGAGTGGCAGGATATATTCAATGTGCTGAATCAGAAAAATATGCAGCCAAGAATTCTTTATCCAGCAAGACTGTCATGCAAAATACAAGGAGAGATTAAAAGTTTCCCAAACAAAAATTAAAGGAGTTCATGACCACTAAACCAGCACTGCAAGAAATTTCAGGGGGACACTCTGAGAGGAGAAAAGATGAAAAAAAAAAAACACCAAAAGCAACAAAGACTAGAAAGGACCAGAGAACAACACCAGAAACTCCAACTCTACAAGAAACATAATGGCAATAAACTTGTATCTTTCAGTACTCACTCAAAATGTCAATGGACTAAATGCTCCAATCGAAAGACATGGGGTAACAGAATGGATAAGAAAACAAGATCCATCTATATGCTGTTTATAAGAGACCCTCCTGAGACCTAAAGACACCTTCAGATTGAATGTGAGGGGATGGAGAACCATCTATCATGCTAATGGTTGACAAAAGAAAGCCACCGTAGCCATACTCAGATCAGACAGTCTAGGCTTTAAAATAAAGACTGTAACAAGAGATGAAGAGGGGCATTATATCATAATTAAGGGGTCTATCCACCAAGAAGACCTAACAATTGTAAACATCTATGCTCCAAATGTGGAACACCCAAATAGATAAATCCATTAATCACAAACGTAAAGAAACTCATTGATCATAATACCATAATAGTAGGGGACTTCAACACCCCACTTACAACAATGGACAGATCATCTAAACAGAAAATCAACATGGAAACAATGGCTTTGAAGGACACACTGGACCAGATGGACTTAACAGATATATTCAGGACATTTCATCCTAAAGCAGTGGAATATACACTCTTCTCCAGTGCACATGGAACGTTCTTCAGAATAGATCACATACTGGGACACAAATCAGCCCTCAACAAGTACAAAAAGACTGAGATCATACTGGGCATATTTTTAGACCACAACACTATGAAACTCGAAATCAACCACAAGAACAAATTTGGAAAGACAGCAAATACTTGGAGACTCAAGAACATCCTAATAAAAATGAATGGGCTAACCAAGAAGAGAGGAAATTAAAAAGTACCTGGAAGCCAATGAAAATGATAACACCACTCTGGGATGCAGCAAAGGTGGTCATAAGAGGGAAGTATATAGCAATCCAGACCTTCCTAAAGAAGGAAGAAAGGTCTCAGATACACAACTTAACCTTACACCTTCAACAGCTGGAAAAAGAACAGCAAATAAAACCCAAAACCAGCAGAAGATAGGAAATAATAAAGATTAGAGCAGAAATCAATGCTATTGAAACAAACAAACAAACAAAAAAACAAAACAGATCAATGAAAGCAGAAGCTGGTTCTTTGAAAGAATTAACAAAACCACTAGCCTGTTGGATCAGAAAGACAAAGGAAAGGACCCAAATAAATAAAATCAAGAATGAAAGAAGAGAGATCACAACCAACCCAGAAGAAATAAAAACAATAATAAAAGAATATTATGAGCAATTATACGCCAATAAAAAGGGCAATCTGGAAGAAGTGGAAAAATTCCTAGAAACATAGGAACTACAAAAATTCAAACAGGAAGAAACAGAAAATTTGAACAGAACCCATAACCAGTAAAGAAATCGAATTTGCAATCAAAAATCTCCCAAAAAACAAGAGTCCAGGGCCAGATGGCTTTCCAGGGGAATTCTACCAAACATTTAAGGAAGAGTTAACACCTATTCTCTTGAAGCTGTTCCAAAAACTAGATATGGAAGGAAACTTCCAAACTCTATGAAGCCACCATTACCTTGATTCCAAAACCAGACAAACACCCCACTGAAAAGGAGAGCTAGAGACCAATTTCCCTGATGAACATGGATGCAAAAACCCTCAACAAGATCTTAGCCAACCAGATCCAACAAAACATTAAAAAAAATTATTCACCATGACCACGTGGGATTTACAACTGGGATGCAGGGCTGGTTCAATATCTGCAAATCAATCAGTGTGATTCATCACATCAATAAAAGAAAGGACAAGAACCACATGATCCTCTCAATAGATGCAGAGTAAGCATTTGACAAAATACAGCATCCTTTCTTGATAAAAACCCTCAAGAAAGTAGGGATAGAAGGATCATACCTCGAGATCATAAAAGCCATATATGACAGAGCCAACACAAATGTCATCCTCAATGCAGAAAAACTGAGAGCTTTTCCCCTAAGGTCAGGAACAAGACACGGATGTCCACTCTCACCACTATCATTCAACATAGTATTAGAAGTCTTTGCCTCAGCAATCAGACAACACAAAGAAATAAAAGGCATCCAAATTGACCAGGAGGAGGTCAAACTTTCACCCTTCGCAGATGACACAATACTCTCTCTATATAGAAAACCGAAAAGATTCCACCAAAAAACTGCTAGAACTGATCCATGAATTCAGCAATGTGGCAGGATATAAAATCAATGCACAGAAATCGGTTGCATTCCTATACACCAGCAATGAAGCAACAGAAAGAGAAACCAAGGAATCAATCCCATTTACAATTGCACCAAAAACCATAAAATACCTAGGAATAAATCTAACCAAAGAGGTAAAAAATCTATACCCTGAAAACTATAGAATGCTTAGGAAAGAAATTGAAGAAGACACCAAAAAATGGAAAAATATTTCATGCTCCTGGATAGGAAGAACAAATATTGTTAAAATGTCAATAATACCCAAAGCAATCTACATACTCAATGCAATCCCTATCAAAATAAAACCAGCATTCCTCACAGAACTACAACAAACAATCCTAAAATTTGTATGGAACCAGAAAAGACCCCAAATATCCAAAGCGCTCTTGAAAAAGAAAACCAAAGCAGGAGGCATCACAATCCCGGACTTCAAGCTGTATTACAAAGCTATAATCATCAAGACAGTATGGTACTGGCACAAAAACAGACACTCAGATCAATGGAACAGAACAGAGAACCCAGAAATGGTCCCACAAACGTATGGCCAACTAATCTGTGACAAAGTAGGAAATAATATCCAATAGAATAAAGACAGTCTCTTCAGCAAGTGGTGCTGGGAAAACTGGCCAGAGACATGCAGAAGAATGAACGTGGACCACTTTCTTACACCATACACAAAAATAAACTCAACATGGATGAAAGACCTAAATGTAAGACAAGAAGCCATCAAAAACCTCAAGGAGAAAGTAGGCAAAAACTTCTTTGACCTTGGCCGCAGCAACTTATTACTCAACTCGTAGGGAAACAGAAGCAATAATGAACTACCGGGACCTCATCAAAATAAAAACTTTCTGCACAGTGAAGGAAACAATCAGCAAAACTGAAGGGCAATGGAAGGAATGGGAGAAGATATTTGCAAACAACATACCAGATGAAGGGTTAGTATCCAAAATCTATAAAGAACTTATCAAACGCAACACCCAAAAAACAAATAATCCAGTGAAGAAATGGGCAAAAGACATGAATAGCACTTTTCCAAATGCATGCAGATGGCCAACCGACACATAAAAAAATGCTCAACTTCATTCATCATCAGGGAAATACAAATCAAAACCACAATGAGATACCACCTCACACCTGTCAGAATGGCTCACATGAACAACTCCGGCAACAACAGATGTTGGTGAGGATGTGGAGAAAGAGTATCTCTTTTTCATTGCTGGTGGGAATGCAAGCTGTTGCCACCACTGTGGAAAACACTATGGAGGTTCCTTAAAAAATTAAAAATAGAACTACCCTACAACCCAGCAATTACACTACTAGGCATTTATCCACGGGATACTGGGGCATATGTACCCTAATGTTTATAGCAGCACTATCAACAATAGCCAAAGTATGGAAAGAGCCCAAATGTCTATCGATGGATGAATGGATAAAGAAGATGTGGTATATATGTACAACGGAATATTTCTTGGCAATCAAAAAGAATGAAATCTTGCCATTTGCAACGACATGAATGGAAGTGGAGGGTATTATGCTAAGTGAAATTAGTCAGAGAAAGACAAATATCAAGGATTTCACTCATATGAGGACTTTATTTTTTTTTTAATTTTTTTTAATGTTTATTTATTTTTGAGACAGACAGAGACAGAGCATGAATGGGGGAGGGTCAGAGAGAGAGGGAGACACAGAATCTGAAACAGGCTCCAGGCTCTGAGCCGTCAGCACAGAGCCCGACGCGGGGCTCGAACTCATGGACCGTGAGATCATGACCTGAGCCGAAGTCAGACGCTTAACTGACAGAGCCACCCAGGCGCCCCATCATATGAGGACTTTAAAAGACAAAACAGATGAACATAAGGGAAGGGAAGCAAAAATAATATAAAAACAGGGAGGGGGACAAAACATAAGAGACTCTTAAATATGGAGAAGAAACAGAAGGTTACTGGAGGGGTTGTGGGGGGTGGGGGGATGGGCTAAATGGGTAAGGGGCATTAAGGAATCTACCCCTGAAATCATTGCTGCACTCTAAGCAAACTAACTTGGATATAAATTAAAAAATAAATTAAAAAAAAAGAATGGGGATAATAATATCCATCTTGAAGAATTAGGAAGTTCTTCACACATACATACATATACATACATACATAGAGATAGCAAACACACACACATACATACAGAGAGAGAAAAAATATAGATCTATATATACTGTATATATATTTGGTACCTATATATAATATTCAAACATATCTGTTATATATAATCAAAGATGCTATTATGACATTATTTTACTTAGCGTTATTTATATTATTTGTAGGAGGCTTGGTAAATTGTGTAATGAACAATTAACACAGCCTGTGCAGCTAACCAAAAAAAAAAATGGGTTTAAAGCAAAAAAATCAGGTTCAGATGTGGCCACAAGATCCCAGAAGTCTCCAGACCCTCCTGAAGCATCCCTGGTTTCTAAAGAATACTCTGAGCTACCAGCAGCCTATTCAAGCCTTCAGGGAGAGCTCCCCCTGGTGCCCCAAGGGGCCCTGCCAGCCTTGGTGTCAGGGGGAGGAATCCTCTTGGGCCCCTGGGGTGCCCCCTGGCATAGAGACCCTGGCAGAGCAGCAAGGCATATGGACCCTCCTTCTAGGCTTGCAGCCATGAGTCTTCCCTCTTGTAACCTACAACCACACAAACATGTGTGTGGCCAGCCCCCAGGGAGCTCTCTTCCAAACCACAAAACTGTTCTGGTGACGAAGCAAGCAGGCACCACATTTCTGAGGCACCACACACCCTCCTCAGCACAGGCTCAGAGTTTGAAAGAGCTGAGTTCAAATCCCATTTTTGCCACTTTCTAGCCACCAGACTAAATTGTGACACTTCATTTATACTTTTTTCAAGTTTTTAAAGACAGGGATAATGATGGCGTAAGGTAGCACATGTACACTTCAAAACGACAATTTTACATCCTATTTATGTCTTATAAATATGTATACACTTAGCACGTTTGCAACGTTACAAATGTTTAAAAACATAGTATTTATTACCATATTCATCATTTTTATCGAGGCTGCACCAGCTGATCAAAATGATCGTCCATTCACACCATGAGCCATAAGGCTCTATCACAGGGGGAAAAAAACCTGTCGTACTGATTTGGTCATTTGTTGTTAACCAGTGTGACAAAGCGGCAAGTATTTTCTTCTGTTTTGCTCGGTGATTCTAGGTGCTCGAGCCAACATGCTACAGGAGCCCAAGTAGAGGAAAAAAAGGCAAAAAGGAAAAAAGCATTTAAGCTTATTTATACTCATTCTCTTTTACATTTCTTCCATCTGGCCCCTTCCTTGCCTGCTCTTCCTCCCTGTGCAGGCAACACTCTGAAGCTGGACGGCCCTTGGGAAAGTCACCTACCGGCATTAGCAGATGAAGAAGAGGGCCCCAGTGGTCAGTACAGGTGCACAGGGCTGTGTGGCCATAGCCAAGGACATTGTAGAGTGAAATTCAAAGCCAAAGATAAACCAAGGGGTCCCAAGTGGTAACAAAGAGACACGGGAGCCAAAGCAGTACATGCCGGGAAAGAATAACAGTTCAGCTGGCAGCCAAGTGAGCTAAGATAAGGGTCTTTTAGCTATTTATGCATTTGTGTATTCATTTATTCCTACAAATATTATTTTTTAATTTTTAATGTTTATTATTTTTGAGAGAGAGAGCGAGAAGTGGAGGGGCAGAGAGAGAGAGAGAGATAGAACCTGAAGCAGGCTCCAGGCTCTGAGCTGTCAGTGTAGAGCCTGATCGATGCAGGGCTCAAACTCACAAGCTGCGAGATCATGATCTGAGCTGAAGTCAGACGCTTAACCAACTGAGCCGTGCAGGCGCCCTAGATTCTACTAATATTATTAAGTGCTAGCTAAAACCAGGCATTGAGGTAGGTACTGGGGAAGAGTAATGATGTAGACAGGAAGGTAGAGACTTCATAGAGCTGTGGCTCCTCTGCCTCTTCCTTTTATAATGTGATCACACAGGCAATCTTCCATTTCATTTCCTTTTCTACTTGTTCACTCTTTATATTGACATCTCTGGTCTTCAGTGTGCTTTGATAAAACACAGATAACACCTCCCACATCCCCCTTTCTTTCTATTTTCCATTTTATTTTTGTAAACATATTTTTTGGTTTTTAAATAAGTTAAGATTTTCAGAAGAGTTATAAAGACAGTACAGCAAGTTTCTATGTACGCTTCCTTGGCCTAAGAAGTCACAATGTGTGGCAATACCCTGGCAGGAGAAGCGGGAATGCCAGAAGATGTTGAAGATACATCTAACCTGGTCTAGAAGGCATCATACGGGAGCTGGTCTAGAAGGCATCATACAGGACCTGGTCTAGAAGGCATCTAGAAGGAAGTAGCATTTCATCAGAAACAAGAAAAAGAGAAGGTGTCAGCCCAGAAGAAAGGGCCAAATGTTCCAGGTAGAGAGAACAAAATGTATGAGGACTGGGAGGTGAGAGAGAGAGGGGCTTACCTGGAACAGCTGAGAGAAGGACAGTATTGCTGGACCATAGATGAGCAGGTGGAGGTTGCAGCTAGACTTGGATAGACTCAAGTCGTGGAGGATGAACAGGGAGTAGTAGGAGGTTCCTTTTATGAGCTAACTCTGGTGGGCAAAGCCCATAAAGATGCAGTGCTTGGGACCGGAGAGCCCTGCATTGCCCAAGATCCACTCCCTCTTTGGCCATAGTCAGGCCCATCCCAGAAATGAGGAGGCTGGGATCACAGCTCTGTAAAGCAGTTGAATATCACAGCACATATCCCAGGAACAAGAGGACCGTGGGTCAGGGTCGCAGACAAGGGTGCTTTTGAGAACCTAACAAAAGCTATGACATCTCTTAGAAGAAAAACAAACATACAAGTCCAAAAACTAATAGCATGATTATTCTCAATCCTTCTCCCTCCTTCTCTCAATCTCTCTCTCTCTCTCTCACACACACACACGCACACGCACATACACATATATTTTCATGAAGTCCATGAAACTCAGTTCAAAGCTCCAAAGAATTCATTCTATATAAAATCTTAGGTCCTTTTTCATCCCAAGCATCAAAATTTCCCAAATCAACCTGTTTTTTTTTCCTCAAGCAACAACAACAAAACTAAATGAGATAAATGCACCAAATTATACCACTTTATAGCTTTCTTCAGTGTAGAAAACGGAAAGGCATATAAGGGAAGAGAAAAGGGTTTAAAACAACAGTTTTATATAAAATATCATCAGGTGTACTAAGAAATTCAAGGAACACTCCCCACTAAGAGAATGTGTGTCGCTTTCAAGCTCAACAAATATCCTTACCTCTCAGTTTTCACACCTCTCCATGCTTGCCTTCCCCCAACACACACACAGGCATTTATAAAATCCCAGGAAACCAAAGACATTCTTTCTAGCTATGCATGAAAGCTGTAATTTACAGACATTGTTCATATCTCCAAAACAGGATCAGTTGAGATGACAGACATGAATGAACACACACACACACACACACACACACACACGCACACACACACAATCATGCTCAAAAATCATCTAGAAAGGTGAATCTAACTCTAATGGGAAGTGACCTATAGCAATCCCTGGAGCTTATAATTCTCAATGAAGGTTAAGATCTCGCCTGAAACGTTAGAAATCCCCTTGCATTAGAAATAGTCAAGGAAACCTCTAGAATGAGGGCCAGGAGAAAGAGCCTCCCTCCTTGAGGTAGCTGCTGATCTGAAATGATCCATCAAAGTAGAGCCCATGGAAATTCAGCAAGGGGTTTGGGCGGACTGCCAGGTGAGCTCCACGTCGTGAACCCTAGGTGTCCCAGAGTTAGAGATGGGTGGGTGCCATACGGGCTGGTTGCCAAATGTGAGAGACAGCCTCCTGACTGGTACTTGGTAAGTGTCCATTCTCGGAATAGCAAAGGCCCACGAAGAGGAGATTTGCACACCTCATTTACACATCACGAGCAAGTTGCAAATATGGTCTTTTAGCAGATTCATTCATTGTCTCCCTCTCTGCTTACAAAGCCCGAGACTCCACTTCTCTTGAAATAAATAAATAAATAGGAAAATAAATAAGAAAACACATTATAAAAAAAAAGACGACGATGTTCTTCTCCCGGAGGGTTACAATTCATCAGTATTTGTTTGGAAGTCGTCCTGTCCCAAGGCTGTGAAAAGGTGAAGAGAATGCTATTGAACATCCAGGAAAGGAAAAAGCTTTCCTGGCCAAGGTCAAGTATATATCAGCCAGGAGACAAAGCAACACTCATTTCAACCCGAGGCCACAATGTACCTTGACCCCAGCCTCATGAAAACAACAATTTGCAGTCGTCTATAAAACACGTCCTTTACTTTCCCTGTTCCATAGGCTTCTTCTGAACTCAGACTCCTGAGTTAGCAGTATCAGGCTGTATTTTACAAGCATGTGTGTGCGTGTGAGTGTGTGCACTGCATTCTAAGATTTGGGGCCAAGATTTATCTCATTCTCTGATGGCATTTTATCGTTATCAGAGAGCAATAAATCTCAGCTCCGTTAGCACTGCATTTAAATATGCACCCGCCAAGATAGAAAGGTGCCAGATCTATAGCATGCTATAAATTTCCATTATTTGCCATCATTCTATACTTGGGCCTTGGCATAGTGCAGCCGAGACTGCATATTTTGTTTAGATAGCTCCTCTTCCCTATAGGGAAACTTCGCCAACACTTGAAGCAGATACAATTTGCTGGCCGCAACTCTGTTTGCACCTTAACAGCTGTTTTGCTTTTTTATTTAGAGAGAACAGGGTTGCCACCATCTGTCTTTTGAAAAATGAGTTCTGCTCACAGCAACATGAAACCATAAAAAAGAGAGAAAGAGAGAGAGTCTGAAGGATGAAGCCAGATGTCATGATAGAGAGAGGGTCAACTCGAACAGGAGACAAAAGTAATGATGAAACATTTACCACTTGGAAAAAAAAAAAAAAGAAAACAACTCAGGTTTCTCAAGGTTGGTGAATGAGGCTCTGGTGACAACCCAAGAGGAAACACTCTGAAGTTTCTAACAAGTGCTGGCAGAACCCAAATAATGAATAACCTTACTTACTAGGCATCCAGATCTTCCATCATGTAGGCTGCTCATAGAATCCTAAAACTGCCCAGCAAAGTAGATATTTTAATCAATTCCAACTTAGCAGCAAGCAAAATGCAGTCATCGGCATCAGTCAGACCTGGTTCTGGTCCAGCATCTCCACTTTCTAGTTGTGCCTCCTGTGTCATGCCTGTTTCTGCATCCAGCAAGTGGTGGCGGTCTACCCAAGTGAGAGTATCTGGAAGGTGAGGTGAGATGATGCCCAGAAAACCCCATGTGCAGCACTGGACACAAAGATGTGCTTAATGAGTTTCAGCTGTAAGTATTATCAGTGCAGTTAGGTGACTAAGGCTAAGTCCAAAAACTGGTGATAAGCTCAGACTTCAATCCAGTCAGCAGAATTCAAGGCCAGCATTTAAAAATAAAGATCTGGGGTACCTGGGCAGCTCAGTAGGTTAAACATCTGACTTAGGCTCAGGTCATCATCTCGCGGTTCACGAGTTCAAGCTCTGCATCAGGCTCTGGATAGTTTAGAGCTCGGAGCCTGGAGCCTGGAGCCTGCTTTGGATTCTGTGTCTCCCACTCTCTGCCCCTCCCCCACTTGCACTCTGTCTCTCTCTCAGAAATAAATAAATATTAAAAATTTTTTGAAATAAAATAAAAATATATATCTTAAGGCCATTTTCTAAAACTCAAGTGTATCATCTAGTTTATAGGATGGTACTATATGAACTCCCAATCCTCAGTGACTTAATACAGTAGAAGGACATTTCTCACATTTGCTACATGTCTGACAGAGATCCAGGCATGAGGCAGGTTCTCTTACACGTGGTTACTCAAGGACCCAGGCAGATGGAGACACGAGCAACTCAACACAGGACTTGAGATTCACTGGGGCAGAAGAGAGTGCTTGGAGACCTTACACCCATTCCCCATGCTCTGTGTCAGAAATGACACAACCCACTGGTCAGACCCAGCTTCACAGTTGTGCTCAACTGCAGTGGGAGACTGGGAAGTATCATCTTCCTTGTCACCAAGAAGGAAACCTTGTAAGCACATGGGGGTAAGCACTAGTGTTGTCCATCACACCACAACAATTAGAATGATGGACTAATTGAGTCCTTCCCTTTCATATAGATTTTTGTTTCTCTGAAACACACTGCTTCCTTGTCAGCATTTAATGTTCATAATTCCTCACTATGGAATGATACAAGCTTTCCTCCCTAAACAAGAAAATGGCATTAAAATGAGCTACTGGGAATAGAATGGAATGGAATGGAGTATGAAATGGAGATCAAACAAAATTTCAAATACAATCACACTTCCTTGTTTAGTTAAAATAATCTTTTTGACAAAAGTAGATGGATCAAAAATGGGTATCTATGTGGCGCTTAAGCTATCCAGAAACTCAAAATACTGTAAGCAGCCTCTATCCAAAGCAGCCCTGAAAAATAAGATTGTTTGATATAGGAAGGGAAGAAAGAATCTTCCTTTTCCCAGTCTCAAAGTTATTTACCCAAACCTCTTACTCCATACAGAATCTGCATGCCAGAATATTCTGATCTCACAGGCTTGGAATAGGGCTCAGGTCTCTGTACCAGCTCTATAAGGTGATTCTGATGCCTAGTCAGGGCTGGGAAGCCAAGCTCTAGATCCACTCCATAGTCTAGAACAATCTCAAGAGGTTAAGAAGGAGCTCCTTATAGTCACTCATACTCTCAGTTTCCTCTTCTACAATGATATAATGTCTTCACAATGTCATCTATTGTGAAGATTGTGTTAGAAGATGCATGCAGACACCTTTCAATAACTGTGGCATGATGCAACCAACCCTTATTATTACCGTGACAAATCAAGACCACTGCCAGAAGATAAGGGGAGAGGAGAAAGAGAACATTCACTATGTACTCTATCCAAGACCCCAAGTTTGTACTGTCCAATGGAGATACCAAAAAAGGATAAAACAAACTGTGATATACACATACAATAAGGCACAATTCAGCCTCAAGAAAGGAGGAAATGCTGCAATATGGGACAGCATGGATGAACTTTGAGGACATTATGCTAAGTGAAATAAACCAGTCACAAAAGGGCAAATAGTGCACGATTCCACCTGTATGAGGTATCTAAAATAGTCAAATTCATAGGATCACAGAGAGTAGAATGGTGGTTGCCAGGGACTGAGAGAGGGGAGGAAATAGGGCATTATTAATCAATAGGAATAAAGCTTCAGTTAAGCAAAATGAATAAGCTCTCATGATCTGCTATATAACATGGTACCAATAGTCAATAATAAGGCACTGTACATTTAATAATTTGTTAATAGTGTAGATCTCATGTTAAATGTTTTACCACAATAAAATAAAAATTTTTAAAGGTCTACTCCCCAAAAAAACTGGGGCTCAAAAAAAAGATAAATACAATTCCTATTTTTGTTTTTGAATTTGATTTTTTACAATTGGAACTCCTGTTTTCATGAACCTTACAGCCTGGTAAAGAAATTACTCTTTAATCTGTTATCCACTCTTCCTCACCTAGATACAATCTCCATCACCTTGAAAGCCTAAGAATATAAGCCAGAATCTATTTCCCAAAGCTCTTGACGCATTTTTGCAAAGATCATTGTTCAACTTAGACTTCAGTCTACACATCATTTTAAACAGATTTAGTTTGTTAGCCAAAGTTTCAGAACTTTGGACAGTTCATTTAATGTATTCTCCTAACAAATTTGCCACTTCAATTACATTATGTATTTGGAGTTTTTTTTTTTTTTTTTTTTTTACTCTGCTGAGTGAAAACTGATACCTAATTGCCTGTGCAGTCTCCTGAAACCTCCCCTTCCTTCCTTTAAAGAGACCCTGAATGTCAGAGACAGAAAATATAGGATTTTGTTAAGATCATCCTCCCACCTCTCTGATTCCAAGAAATGTAACATCAATAGTGATGTTGCAATAATAGATTGCATCAAGGCTTCTCAAGCTTGGCACTATTGACATTTTAAGGGAGACAATTCTTTGTTCTTGGGAGCTGCCCTGGGTATTTCCAGGATGTTAAACAACATCAATGGACTCTACCACTGGATGCCAATAGCAACCCCTCCCAGTTGTGGGAACCAAAAATGTCTCCAGACATTGCCACGTGTTCTCCAGGTGGGGCAAGATTACCTCTAATTGAGAGGCTGGCTTTTGTTTATTGCACATATCCTAAGAGCAAAACACTGGGTTAAGCTCTTAACATAACTTACTTCATTTAATTCTCTCAACAACACTGTATGAGTAGAACTATTTGTATACAGATTTTTATTTTATTTTATTTTTGAGAGACAGAGAGAGACAGAGTGCAAGTGGGGGAGGGGCAGAGAGAGAGAGGGAGACAGAATCTGAAGCAGACTCCAGGTTCTGAGCTTTCAGCACAGAGCCTTACGTAGGGCTCAAACCCATGAACCATGACATGATGACCTGAGCCGAAGTCAGACACTTAACCAACTGAGCCATCCAGGTGCCCCTCATATATGGATTTTTAGATAAAAGAACTGAGCCAATGAGTGTCAGAGCTGAAGTTCCAAAGTCCATACCCTTTCCTATACCCTATGCATTCACACAGGTCAATTCTACTTTCTGTTCATCCATAGAATGAATCATATTGACACAGAAATGAACTGTAAAGTATATTTGATATTTAAGTGACAGCACTAATTCCCTAGGAAGTTATACACCCTCCATGTCTCATTCAGACCCCATCATGTCATGGAGCCCCAAGAACACAAGAGCAACCCAGAAGGTATTGAGTATGGATGGAATTTTTTCTGGCACCAAAGCTAGGAAAAAGCCAACTTTTCTCCTACCTTTTCAGTATGGCAAAACAAGACCTTGGCCACTGGCCACTTTTTAATAACTTATTCTCTTTGGGTAAATAAGTCTACACCTATATGATAGGTCTTGTAGTGGATGTTGCGAACATCTTTTCAAGGAATTGTCCCTTTACTTTTAGCCACATGCTGGCAATGAAAACAGCCCTGTTTCTACAGGGGACACTCAGCCAGATCTACCTGCACAATTGAGTCAAGCTGAACTAATTGGAAGCTTTTGCTGATAATTTGGCATTTGATTGAGGAAAAAAATAGAATGATAAATCTTTCACTTGCATTCTCTTGCATGGTGGATTGTAATTTTTGTGATTTGGGAGATATTGGCAGCCCATTGTTGCCTTATGGACTGGGAATACTACTGGACAAAAAGAAAGATGAAAGCAAATGAATTAGAAAAGGACACAGGAACAAGGGGCAAGGGTGTTCTGGTGACATCTGAACTTCCTTGAAGAAGAGCCAAATCCCTGAATTTAATTCATGCCAAATTTCCTCTGATGCTTGAGCTAGTTTGAATTTGGTTTCTGTGACTCCTAAATACAACAGCCCTTAAACTGGAGGTGGAGAGAAGATGGTAGGCAACAGCATGCTGTCTTGGAATCACAACACTAGGTGGACAGGGTCTGAAGAGGGAAGTACCCCAGGCTGCACAGGTTGCAGACATGCAAAGCATCAGTCTCACCTCCTTGTGGACGGATGCATATCACTGCCTCTGTTCTTTGAAAGGAAATGCCACTGTTTCAAGAAGGTTTTTTGCTCCTTGTTAGGTGTTTTGAGTTTCTGCCTTAAAAAAAAAAATCATGTAATCTAACGGGGGAGCCAGGGATCAGGAAAGATCTGTACTCCTCCCTGTAAACTTAAAGGGCTGGCTACTGCAGCTTGTCAGTCTATACAAGGATTAGTAAAAACACGAAAGAAAATGCAGAATATCTACTATGACACAGTGGGCATAGCTTCCCAACAATTATAAAGCAAGCCATTCTAGATTTTATTATTTGATGAACCAGCTTGAAATTAATTGTTCACGATGAAGAATGGTCTGTTGGATCTAGTTTTCTTCCAGAGCACAAGCCCCATGCACTGCTCCAGTATTTAAGGATCACACTGTGAGAGAGACTGGAAGGAGGCAGAGACATGATGTCCAAAGTCCTTATCCTACTTATTATCTCTCTAGGCAGCTCTTGTCAATGGAGCTCGGGAAATGAGGAAGAAGTAACTTTCCATGTCATGAGGGACTGAAGGATACTGTCCCTCTGATATGTGCACATGGCCGTAGACATCACCTGCTGGATGGAAATGAGTTGTGTTTTGTAGATGAAACACAATGGACTGAACAGGCCTAAGCGTCAGTCGCAGGTCTGCCAGTAACAATTCTGTGACCTAATCTACTAGGCACTCAGTCTCTCAGCCTCATATCCTTTATCCTTAAAATTGGGGCATGCACCAATGTTTATAGCAGCACTCTCAACAATAGCCAAATTATGGAAAGAGCCGAAATGTCCATCAACTGATGAATGGATAAAGAAATTGTGGTTTATATACACAATGGAGTACTACGTGGCAATGAGAAAGAATGAAATATGGCCCTTTGTAGCAACATGGATGCAACTGGAGAGTGTGATACTAAGTGAAATAAGCCATACAGAGAAAGACAGATACCATATGTTTTCACTCTTATGTGGATCCTGAGAAACTTAACAGAAACCCATGGGGGAGGGGAAGGAAAAAAAAAAGGGAGGTTAGAGCGGGAGAGAGCAAAAGCATAAGAGACTCTTAAAAACTGAGAACAAACTGAGGGTTGATGGGGGGTGGGAGGGAGGGGAGAGTGGGTGATAGGTATTGAGGAGGGCACCTTTTGAGATGAGCACTGGGTGTTGTATGGAAACCAATTTGGCAATAAACTTCATAAATTGAAAATAAAATAAAATAAAATAAAATAAAATAAAATAAAATAAAATAAAATAAAATAAAATTGCATATAAAAAATAAATAAAATTGGGGCATGCATTTATGTAGGTATGTATGTATGTATTTAGGCTTACAGGGTTACAGAAGCGTTAAGTAAGAAAGTGGAACAAAAGTTCCTAGAGCTCTCAGAACCCAATGATGGTCAATAACTGATAGTAATCATGGTATCATCCTAAGACTATTCTAGATTTTCAACTGGCTGAATGCTAGAGCTACTTCTCAATGGTGACACCATCAGTCTGGCTCAGAACCCATCTCTTTTCTTGTGGACGTCTGAATGGTCTGGTCTAACCTGGAATGTCTGACTCAGACCAGACAGATGAGATCATCACTTCAAGCACTACTTAGAAAAAAGCAACATCAGAGGATCAATGAAAGGCATATCTGGAGAATGGGACATGGTGAAAGAACATACACTGTAGCTTAGCGAATACCAGCTGATAGCACCTCACCCCTTTCCATCTCCAATGACTGGCATCACCGATCCAACATCTCCTTAAAAGAACTAACCTATTACAAGAGGACACAGAAGGGACTCTTAAGTGGCTCAGTTGGTTGAGTGTCTGACTTCGGCTCAAGTCACGATCTCATGGCTCATGAGTTTGAGCCCCGTGTTGGGCTCTGTGCTGACAGCTCAGAGCCTGGAGGCTGCTTCAGATTCTGGGTCTCCCTCTCTCTTTGACCTTCTCCTGTTCATGCTCTGTCTCTCTCTCCTTCAAAAATAAATAAACATTTAAAAAAATTAAAACAAAACAAAACAAAAAGACACAGCAGGAAAGAGCCTGCCTGGATTCAACCCCAATCTGCCACTAAAAACCTATGAGACCTTGGCAAGTTATTTAAGTACTTTGGGCTCCCACTTCTTGCTCTGCAAAATAGAAATAATCATAGCATCTCACACATTTACAGAATCATTAGAAGAATTAAATGTGTTAATATTGCAGCAGCCCTTAGAACAGGCCTGGCATGGAATGAGGGCTACATGGATGACTGTTACTTAATAAAATAAAGTAAATCCAAATTATTGCACAGATTTTGACTTTTCAACTATACAGACACAGCCTGAAATTCTTCCTTCATCCAGCAACTCTTTCCCATGCAGAAAAAAAAAATGTTTTAAATTAAAAGCCCACAAACTGGGGCACCTGGGTGGCTCAGTCAGTTAAGCAAGCATCCAGTGTCGGCTCAGGTCATAGTCTCATGGTTCACAAGTTGGAGCCCCATGTTGGGATCTGTGCTGACAGCTCAGAGCCTGGAGCCTGCTTCAGAATCTGTGACTCCCTTGCTCTCTGCCCCTTCCCTACTCATGTTCTGTCTCTCTCTGTCTCTCAAAAAATAAATAAATGTTAAAAAATTAAAAAGCCCACAGATTTACTTGAAATAAAAAACAAACACACACACAACAAAATATAATAGGAAAGAATAGGTAAGGAAGTTGATTTCTCATCTTGCCTGCTGCCCTACTCTGACTCACTGTGATGGGGGGACCCTTAGCACAGTGTCTTCTGATCAAGAAAGGAGATTCCAAACAAACAGGTGTCTCCATCCTGGTACAATCTACATTACCCTCATAGACCACCAGGCTTCCAGCCACCAGGCTATAGGGATGTTAATGGACCCTGTCAATTCTCTCTGAGGGTTCTCTTCAGCAAAAGCATAGCACAAGGAGTATCCTCAGTGTGTGTTCTCAGGTAAAGATCTAGTCTACCCAGGATGTAGGCTTGATGGTAATAATGCAAGTTCTTTCTTGTGCATCTTCCAAATGCCCACGAAAAGCAGTTTTCTCCTGGTCCTGGAGAATTTGCCATTTAGTCCTACATTGTCAGTGGATTTGTGCTGTGGGACTCAATAATGACGCATGCGTATAAAGGGGTCCTTGTAGTATCCTTAGCTTATTAAGCTTCAACCCTCCTGGAATGATCACGTGCTTTTCAGCAAAGAATAGAGTTGATGCCCTTAGGCAAACCGTTATAGAAGTTAACTAAATTTGAATTCTCCCAGGGCCTCTTGAATGCATTCTTTTTTTTTTTTTCTTTTTTTCCTTAAGAGTTCTCTGAGCTTGTATCAAGTCTAATTGATTTTTAGCACAGGAAGCCTTACCTCCCAATATAGCACTGGGCCCTTATTCCTTGTAGCCAATGGCAAAAGATCCATTTATAAATTGTTAAACATGTTCACAGCTAAACGACACCAAAATAGCCCAGGAATATTTTAATATTCATAGTTTGCTTTGATTAAAATACAAACTTTTCACATTAGCTCTAGGATTATTTTTCATAACGCAGGCAGGTTACAGAGCTGAGTGCCACTTAATTTAGTGTTTAATCAGGAGAACTACTGTGGCATCAGGCTGATTAGGTTGGCTCAGCTGCTGCCTGCTCAATTTTTCCCCATAATTGCGGGATATTTTTTATGGTGACAAGTGCCCGGACGGTAGAATTCCAATATGCTATACATCAGCTTCTCCATTATTGGATTAGCTAGATGTGGCATCGCCTACTGCAGCACTACCACCCCTATCATTGATCGCATCGTCCTTTCCATTTCACAATTAATGCAAGTCTGCTGGATTGATCAATCTTCTCAGGAGCTTGGGCTGCAGTCAATATATTCTTATGGCTGTGTGTTAGTGATCTGCAGGGTTTCTCGCGAAGCCAGTGGATTTGTCACTGTGGCAAGAGATTTTCTCATTTTAAGATGCCCCTGATCCCACCAGGTTGCCAGACACACTGTTTTCAAATTACATATGTGTGGATGGATGGATGGATGGATGGGAGGGAGGGAGGGAGGAAAGATGGAAGGAAGGAAGGAAGGAAGGAAGGAAGGAAGGAAGGAAGGAAGGAAGGAAATGAAAGGGAGAGAGTGGGAGATAGAGGAAGTAAGGGAGGTAAGGAAGGAAGGAAGGAAATGAAAGGGAGAGAGAGGGAGATAGAGGAAGTAAGGGAGTAAGGGAGGGAGGGAAGGAGGGAAGGAAGGAAGGAAGGAAGGAAAGAAGGAAATGAAAGGGAGAGAGAGGGAGAGATAGAGAGGAAGTAAGGGAAGGAAGGAAGGAAGGAGGAAGGAAGGAAGGAAGGAAATGAAAGGGAGAGAGAGGGAGAGAGAGGAAGTAAGGGAGGTAAGGAAGGAAGGAAGGAAATGAAAGGGAGAGAGAGGGAGATAGAGGAAGTAAGGGAGGGAGGGAGGAGGAAGGGAGAGAGGAAAGGACAGAAGGAAGAAAGGAAGGAAGGAAGGAAGGAAGGAAGGAAGCAAGGAAGCAAGGAAGGAAGGAAAGGGAGAGAGAAAAGGAGATAGAGGAAGAGAAGGAAGAAAGGAAGAAGGAAGGAGGAGAGAAAGATGCTTCATTTGTACAGCTGTCCATCTCTTGAATTATTACTTTGTTAACTGAATTTTATTTTCTAAAATTTTGGGAAGTCCATTCAAGACCCACAAAAGCTAAATGATCAAAACTATCATCCCCAAGGCAAAGAAGATAAAAAAAAATAGAGTGTGAAAACAAATGTAATAGCTCCTCCCATGTTGTAGTGGATGGACTGTTTCAAAAATAACTTCCACATAAGAGAAGGAAGTATGACAGCTGCAGGTGTGGATGAGAATTAGATGACAGGTTTGCTATTAGCTGAATGTAGCTACTGCTAATTTGAGTGAGAGACACAGAATCCCAGGGTTATAATTAGTTCATTTGCTACCATTTTTGATATTTGCTGTCATCTCACATGCTTCTCTGGGTGCCTATTGTATCAGGGAGCTCTGGCTAGCCATCTTGAGATCACATAGAGATGTCCCTCCCTCCCATGTTTAAGCTTCCTAATTCTCAAGTGTCTCTTGGCAGGCTTCAGAAATGAACAAGAGCTATTGTAAGAACAGGCAGGCCATGGTGGCGGCAACCCACTTCTCCCTCCTAACTCCAAAGTACCTGTATGTAGGGAAATGAGATGATCTTCTCAGGAGTTTACCTTATGTTGCCAAGATAGTGAGAGCAGAAATTATGCAAAGTCACATTCAAGAGTAGAGCCTCCAAACAAGAGAGAAGAGAAACATGCTACTATATTGAAAGAATGCTAAATCCATCAGAAGGTGGTTGGAGCATGGGAGTGTGACAGCTATGTGTGGTAGGCAGAATAATGGGACCCTCAAAGACACCCATGTTCTAACCCCCATAACCTACAAATATGGCAATTACATGACAAATTTGACTTTGTAGATATAACTGAGGTTGGAGACCCAAAAATGGAGACAGTATTCTGGACTTGGAGGAGGGTGCAATCTAATCACATGAACCCTTAAAAGGAGAGGACTTTCACCAGCTGGAGTGAGAGAAATCTGGCAGAAAAGAAAGTCAGTGAGTTTCCAATTGCGAAAATGGCTAATACCATTGATGGCTCTGAGGTGGAGGGTCCCACGTACAAGGATGGAAGAGGGCTCTAGGACCTAAAGGCAGTCCCCGGCTGATAGTCTGCAAGGAAATGGTGACCTTAGTCTTGTAGCTGCAAAAATCTATGTTGTCTCAATCTCCTGAATAAGCTTGGAAGTGGATTCTTCCCAGAGCTCCTGATAAGAATCCATCTAATAGTCAACACCTTCACATTGCCCTTGGGAACCACCCAGCATAAAAAACAGTTGAGCCAACTGGACTTCTGAACTATAGAACTGTGAGATAATAAGTTTGTTATTTCAAGCTGATAACTTTATGGTAGTTTGCTATGGCAGCAAACAAAACATACCCTATGGAAAGCTCCATATGAGGAGGCAGTTTGAAATGATGGACAGAGTCTCTGCAGACAGAATGGCTGGGTTCAAAGTGTCATTCTACCACTTACTAATCATGTGTACTTGGGCAAGTGACTTAACCAGATTAAGTATCGCCTTCTTTGTAGACTTCAACTATATAAGAGAGAGATGTAGAGGGAGAGGGAGAGGGAGAGGGAGAGGGAGAGGGAGAGGGGGAGAGAGGGGGAGAGAGGGGGAGAGAGGGAGAGAGAGAGGGAGAGAGAGAGGGAAAGAGGGAGAGAGAGAGGGAGAGAGAGAGAGAGAGAGAGGGAGAGAGGGAGAGAGAGAGGGAGAGAGAGGGGGGAGATCACATGGATGGAAGGGAGAGGGAGTGGGAGAAGGAGAGGGAGAGAGAGAGGGGAAGAGGAGGAGAGGGAGAGGGGAGAGGGAGAGGGGGAGAGGGAGAGGGGGAAAGGGAGAGGGGGAAAGGGATATAGGGAGATGGGGAGAGGGAGAGATGGAGAGAGACTGCCTGTGATTTCCAGCCAAAGATTACCGAACAACACCTGTACTTGAATAGTTGGGTTTATTACCTGTTGTAATGAGGGGAAATATACACCATGAAGAACCATGGGGTGTCATAATAAGATGGAGTCAGGGATGACTTCATCTAGGATTTGGGTTTGCATTAGGTACTCTTGGAGGAAGGTTCAAGGAATCAGGGCTTTCCTCTGGATTGGATACCATCAGCGAGCAGAGCAATTTCCTTACTGGGAATTTTAATAAATTGTATCTGGAAGGAAGAATAGAGTGAAGCTAGAGCTGTAGTTGGTACAGAAGAAGTAGTCACTCATGTTAGCCAGACTGGTCATTTTTGTCGTTTAGGAAAGGTTTACATTTTTGACTGGGTTAGGAATGGTACTGTTTTCTCTTGACCCATCAAGATCATGGGGCAGACTTGTCTGATGTTCATGTTTCATGAGGTTGTTTCTATTTAAAGGAAAATTAAGGGCTGCCTGTGAGGGTCAGGCTGCCTCCTACCGACACCAAGGCTTAGCTGATAGGACCCATCAGGGGCTGGTCTTCTATTTCTCAAGACAACAAATACAAAGCACTTATCACAGCACCTAGAATATAGTAAACACTCAACAAAACCAACAGCTTTTAAAATTACTATTGTTACAGAATAGCTCATAGAAAATCAACGGCCCATGTTGTCAATTACCAAATGGCATCCCTTATATAATTCATCAAGAACTTTGCAACTTTTCTTTTTCCCTTCCTTCTCTCTCCATCCCTCTATTATATAGGTCAAGGTAGTCATTAGCAAGCAAGGAAACTCTCTCATTTAAAAGGAAGAGGGAGACTAGAACATACACAAGGAATCATTAAATTCTCTCAAAAATTTAGGGAAAGACTATTAGCACCCACCTCTTACTAACTTATTTCCTACACATGACAAAGGAGAAGACACATCTTTGCTCAAGGATTCAACCTGTCCTGTTCCAAGAGGTTCCAACAGCTGGCCTATGTACTTGAAGACACCCAAGGACTGGGTTATCCTAATTTGGTCCAACCAAGGTTTTGTGTCTTATAGCTATTTCTCCTTTCTCATATGCCAGCTCATCATATATTTTTCTCATTACGATGTGGCTTCAGGTGTAGTTTGCCTATGTAGGGAAAATGCTTGCGCAGTGGAATAAAGGTGTTGGAGCTTCCCAGGAAAACTCTTTCCAAATTAGAATGGATTCATCACAAAGAGATGGTAACTCTCTTGGAGTACTGACACATCAAATTGCTGACCCTATGAAGTTAGGTTATACCCAAACTAAGGTGACTATATCAGGGCAATCAATTCTACCAGTTGTGTGATATGATCAGATAGTGTGGGTGTTTTAGTCATAAGCCCTGATATTTACATGTTTAGGAGACATAAACATAGCCTTAGCTATCTGAAATGAGCCACTTTAATTTGCATGTGTATATATTTTTTCTAATTTTAAATTACACACACACACATAAGATTTAAAAAGATGCTCTACTGAATATAAGAAAAGTGGCTTCTACACTGGGGAAATGGTGTATATTTTTAAAGGGAAGCAGACATCTGTATTGATAATCTATTCTTCCAATGACCATTTCACTGACCCACTAAAAGTAATTCACCAAATGATCAATCTTCTGAAAACCATTAGTTAATCTTCACAGTTTCCAAGTAGAATCTGGTCAAGGGTTGCCCCTTACTTAGTCTCATCCTAAGCAGCTCTAGCCATAAAATTAGGAGGTCTGATGTGAGAACATTTTTTTCTAGTATACACTAACTTAATTATATTCTTTATATTTAATCATAGATTATCAAAAGGTCTTCCATTGATGACACATCTATCAACTTTTGGGTTGATATCTAAGCAAAAAGTTCATAAAAATACCTAGTTTTACTTTCCAGGTCCTTTAATCCCTAATATTTTATGCAAGAGAAACAAAGAGTGTATGTGTAAATACACATCCCTGAGGAGTAAGATTCAAAAAGGGTTCAGAACCTTTTCCCTAAATGGTTTGAGTAGCATCCTCCATTTGTCTTTAAACCCAATTTATGCAATGCTCCTGCAGGATTAATCTTTGCAAAGCACCGGCTGATTATATTACTTTCTTTGAGAAACAAAACACAACAGGAAAACAAAATAGCCTCCAAGTTTACTTGTAGCTTATAGAATAAAATCAGAATCCGTCTACTTTGCATTCAAGGTCCTTCAGATACTGGCCTCCTTTCCCTTCCCAGGGCTCTCATGCTTTCTGACTCACTAAGTTTCTGTCTCATGTTTCTGTGACCTCAAGTGATGGCTTAACATATTGACTGCACTAAGGTGTTGAGAGCAAGTCCTATCTGGCTTATTTTCCTTTATTGCATAGCATCAAGGAAAACACCTTCCTATGCAGAAATGTATTTTAAGCCACCTAGTGCTATTTTAAAATATTTAAAACATCTTTACAAATGTCTTTTTTGTTAAATAAATAGAAAACCTTCACAATAGATAAGACACATTCATGCATAAACACACACACACACACATTAGTTTAGGAATAAAAAGAAATGCATTGGCTCATGTGGTTCCATGGTTCCACATACGTAGAAATGACTTCAGGCACAGCTGTATCCAGAGCCTCAAGGGATGCCATCAATATTTTTCCTTTCTCAATTTCTTAGATTGTGTCTCTATAAATTAAGGGCAGCATGGCCACCATAACCCTAGACTCACTTCTACCCAGCCTAACAACTCCATGAAGAAAAGATGATTTCTCCACAGACTTCAACAGTCAAGCAGGAGACAGGAAATATACAAGTTGATTTGGAAATGCCTTGAAAAGCAATGAAGCTCTCTGGTCAGACAAGAAGCTCCCAGTGGCCAGCAACAGGGCTTCAGAGTGGAACTTAAGAAAAGTCACTGGTCACTTCTGGAAGATTCATGCAAACTAACTCAGTCATTTGGAAAGTCGGAAAATATAAAGATGCATGTATCCTGTATTTCTTATAAGCAAAAACAAACAATAAAAGAAGAATGAAAGGAGATTTTTCTCTCTAGAGGTATTCCAATTAATAAATGAAGAAAAAGTAATGACAAGAGTTGCCAGTGGCTGCTAAAAGTCCCCCACAAGACTGCCATCCATACATGTTATACTGCTGGTGGAAGTTACACAATAACATTTATGGTATACTTTTGTTTAAAAAATTATAGATTTATTTATTTATAAAACATTAATTCCTTAATAGAGTCAAATACTCTATCGGTGTTCAAGTTCAGCTGATTGTCACAATAGAATATTTATCTCTACTAAGGAATTGACATTAATTTTTAAGACCTAATAATGTTAATGATATTTTTTTCTTAAAAGTCCTCATCTTTTTCATAGGAATTGAATAACAACATTTTCCACATGGTTAGTAAGTTTGAAGCCACAATTTGAGTCAACATCTGCCTAACTTCAGAGCCCATGATCTTAATAACAAAAAAAGAAAGAAAAGAAAAAAAGGAAGAAAAATTATTTTCTGCATGGGAAAAAGACCCAGGGCACCCAAAAGCTAATTCTTGCTATCTGCAAATCATTTAAATTTTAATTCACATTTTCTAATTTTTAAGAATAGATATTGTATATTCATAACTTTCAAAGACCAATGAAAATTACTTTTAAAAATGTCTTCATCTTTTTAATTTACATAGAGATATTTTTAAATGATATGTGATATATAAATATTTGGTTATATTAAGGAATTACTGCTAATTTTAATATGGAATAATGTCAATAATAATATGGTATTTTCCTCAAAAAGTCTTCATCTTTTGAACACACTTGCTGAAATATTTAATAATAATAATAATATAATGCTTGGGATCTGCTTCAAAATATCCATGGGGGGAGAGGGAGGAAGCTTAAAGAACAGAAACAAGCTTGGCCATGAGTTTGTAGTTGTGGAAGCTGGGTGATGGATGCGTGTGCTATTACTACCCTATTCTCCCCACTTTTGTCTATGTTTTAAATCTTTTATAAACAAAAGAATTTAAAACCACCATTAAAAAAAGACAGTGAGTTTATCTCTCTGGGGTATCACCACATCACTTTGGCCCACTGATGACTCTGGAGTGGGAAACACAAATTCAGTATTTGTGGGTACTTTGAAGAAAACTCAAGAGTAATCTCAGAATGGAGTCCCTAAATAATGTCCCTCCTACTTTCCAAGTCTGATGTGTTAAGTTGTTTGTGCAAACAGCCTGTATCCATCCATCAACTGTCCTCCCGGCTTGTTCCTTTGCAACTGTCCTGCCCTTCTAACCTTTCTTACTCTTCCTTGGTCAACCGTTTGCACTGAGCTCAGACGTCATCTCTCCCATGATGCCTTCTTTGACCACAACTGCTCCCCACCCCAGATCATTCTCTTTTATCACTTTTCCCGTCTTCCAATCAGTTATCACCATCCTTAGTGTCTCATTTATTTTGCTGGCTTCATGATCACAATGGCGGAAGTTATTACAAGTATCAAGCTCATGTTCAACATTGGATCTCCATACTAAGGACGCTTTTTGGAACCTAGCAGGTCAGCAAGGAACGTTTGAAAACTAAATGCTTAATAGTTAAATTACTACTAAATCACCCAATCCATTGGTTTAGCTGTGGCCGTTTTACACTAAATACGGTATTTCCCCCCCTAAATCTATGCACCTCCTACCTTGAATGTTAACAACAGAACATCATCTATCTTCTTCAGTGATAATCTTTTTCCTTTATTTTGCTAGGGCTTATCATTGATAAGTCTAATTGGAACTAATCAGAAACATCATAATAGATTGAGAGCTGTTTTTTACGTTTCTATAACAGCTTGTATGAGCGTGCACAACCTTCGATAATGAAAGGGATGTTCTGATAATTCTTTCCTGCTAGTATTAAAAGATGAGTTATTTGTGTTAAGAGATCAAGACACGCTACCTCAGAGAAATAGGAAACTGAGTAGTTTGCAGTTGTGAGAACAACAAAGTTAACATTCAATTAAGCTCCATCACAAGATTTATACCAATCATTAACCAAAAGTTGTCTTCAGTTCAGTTTTGGGAAATTGAACAATACCCTGACGAAGAGAAAGGCCCTTTAAAAATTAAGCAATAATTATGGTATGTTTGCAAAATGCAGTCTATCTTTTGTATCTGGGATTTCTTGGCTGTGTAATTTGCATACACATTAAACTCTGTGGGAAATTGGAAAGCAATTCAGAATTCAACAATTAAAAGATACAAATTAAAATTGTTAGCATTAACTTAAAGTTTATTGCTGGTGCAATGCTCTTGGATATAAATGAACTCTGATGCAGCAATCTTTCCTCTCTTAGATGTTCAATGTACTTCAGTCTGACTTAGAACTTTCAGTTTTGTCGTTGCCACTTGATAGTCATAAATATGCTCTTGTAATACTCATGTATTGGCTACAGATATTTTTTTTTTCATTAGAAAGAGAAGTTGGGTCAAATCGCTCTGGTACTCAAAAGGACTTTCCATTTCTTCAAGCACTTTCAAATTATTTGGAGGAATGCTCAGATAATTCTGTGTTTAAACTAATAGTCAGAAAAGACACTGCTTTACAGAGGTGTAAGTTGAAAGAAAAACGCAGTCAACACAACAAAAGAAGATGCGTCTGGGCGCCTGGGTGGCTCAGTGGGTCCAGCTTCAGCTCAGATCATGATCTCACACTTTGTGAGTTTGAGTCCCGTATTGGGCTCTGTGCTGACAGCTCAGAGCCTGCTTTGGATCCTCCGTCCCCCTCTCTCTCTGCCCCTCTCTGCTCATGTGTGCATGTGCATGGTCTCTCTCCAGTAAATAAGCATTTTTTAAAAATCTTAAAAAAAAAGATGCGTCTTGCCTTTTCACTTTTCACATACATCTATATTTTATGTACTATAAACACACATATGCATATATATGTATATGTATACATATATATATAGGTATATAAGAAAAAATATATATGCATGTATGTATATGCATGGAGTTTTCATCATAATATACTGAGAACATTCTAATCTAATTGCCTGGATGTAAACCTCAGTTCCATCACCTCCCAGCTGTATGATCAAAGATGTGTTAGTCTCTCAGCTTCTGAGTCCCATTCTGCAACAACAGGTTTGTTGTATAGGTTGAATGAGAAAAAAGTTAAATCCCTGTATCTGACATGTGGGGAGTGCTCAACAATTGCAAACCATTGTTTTTGTTAAGTGCTGGCATGTGGGGTACCTGGGACCCAATCCCAGCCCTACCACTTAATAAGTCTGGGACTCTGGACAAATTAACTCACCTGTTTATGTCTCAGTGGCCCCATGAGTAACATGGAGATATGGGGCCTACATCATAGGGTTGTCAGGTGATTAAATATTTGCAAAGCACTTAAAATAGTGCCTAAAGTAAGTTCTACATAAGTAGTTGTTAAATAACAAAAACATATGGATAGCTAGCTAGATGGGTAATTCCATATACATTTGTACACACACAGACACACACACACACATAAAACAAGCTGGTTCAACAAAAAACTGGAAAAATTCCAGTATGATTCCAGTGCTGTTCTAAACTAGTAATATTGATTATCACTGTGCTTATTTTCATTTAAAAGCAGGAAGTTGGAGCAAGCTTTCTTATATTCAGGATGCACAGGAAATCCAAGACCTGTGGTTCATCAGAAGCTGCTGTGTATTCCACATGACGAATTTTGAGAGAATTAGGATACAATGAAAAGCCCCTGACATTGTAACTAATTGAATATACTTGGATCATTGATGGTCCTTCCACATGCCCCAGGGCCATCAACATGGGGACCAATTACCAAGGTAAGTGTAGAAGTTTAGATTTTTTTGCTATAAATACAGTTTCAGTGGGTGAAAGTAGATAGGGGCTAGAAAGTTTCAGACCCACAGGAATGAGGTTATTGTTCCTTTATTCATGTTCTAAAAATTTGGTGGTTCACATACAAGGGGATGGAGAGAAGCAGAGTTGTGTGTTGAATTATAAAACTGAACAAATCTATGGGGCGAACATGTAGAGTGCTTATTTCAAAGACCTTTTCTTGGTCCACCAACAACATTATCAGCTTGGGAGTTTTTGAACATCCTCAGCAGCCTATCCCGCATCATAATAATAAAGTACAGAATCCGTCCCCAAATCTCCCAGGTACAAGAACAGAACCACATCCTCCAACACACACACACCACGAGCAACTTTCAGATCACAGTCACTTTGTAACCAACACAGAACTGACTGATGCAACCATGTCCTCTACTTAATTGATCATGTTATACCCCATCCCTGTTGTGAAAACCTATACTGTAGAAGAAAGGCCCATAAAAGTGAATTGAGACATTAGCCTAAATCACAGTGCTAGATAACAGAGTATTGTTGTTTTTAATTTTTAATTCTCCACTTAACCAAGGAAAATGTTAGCCATAATTATTTGAGACCATATACATGACATAGCTACATATATCTATGTATCTATTACACACACACACACACACACACACACGCATACATACATACATATATACATATATATATATATTTTGAGAGAATTAGGATACAATAAAAAGCCCCTGACACTGTAACTATATATATATGTATATATATTGTATATATACGTTGTTACAATAGACGTTGTAACTATATATATATGTATATATATATACATGTATACATATATACATATATATATATATATATATATATGTATGTATGCGTGTGTGTGTGTGTGTGTGTGTATGTATTTTTTTTTTAAGAAAATCCAGTCTACACAAATAGACCAAGAATCGAATGCCCAATCAAGGGCATCTACTAATAAAGCGATACCCATGATGAGTTCGGATTTTGTTTTGATAACATTACGCCCTATGCCTACCATCTAAAGTGGATTTTTACCAGTCTCTGAAAGCAAATGGCTTACCTGTAATTTGGCCACTAACATATATGAATGTTTCAAGCATAACAAAATACATATTACAGAAAGGGCTGTGGAAAATGATAGTTTTAGGACTTTCAGAATAAAAACCAGGATCCTTTCTGGAGGAGAGGCATAAAAGAGATTAAGTGGACGGTACTTTCTTTGAATTATTGATGTAATCAAAGCACTAGCAGATTCACAACATCAGTCTTCCCTGTGCTGGGGTCGACATTGAATTTTAGTTGGGTTTTGGCTTCTCCTCTTTTCTATTAAAAAAGGAAGGAAGAGAAAGCAGTCATCCGTTGTTTACCTACAAGATATAGAATCTCCTCACAATTCATAACATGCTATTAAAAAGGAGGTTAACGGGGAGTGGTTTTCACATAAAGCATTTGCTGATTCACCACCCAGCATTTAAGCTCAGTTCTGTGTTTGGGTCAGCACCTGGGCTTTTGAGATCATTAGAATATAGACACATGTCTCTAACCCAGCACAGGAGGCAGACATGACTCCCTTCAACTGGAGGGCAGAGCTCTGTCGGAGAAAACTCTGTTCTCAACAGCTTAACCTTAAAGTGCTAATGTGCTATTTTCCTCCCTCTAATTTCACAGCCTGGGAAAGAGTGTCCTGATCCCGCCAATACCCCAGGCCCAATTCCCAGGCTCCCCTCATCACCGGCAGATATCATTTCAACAGATGTCAAGAACAGCGAAAGTGCACTTAGGCCTATTTGTTAAATTCCTCAGGGAGGTGGTGGATTGGCGAAATTCAGCCAGTAATTAAACCACATACTTCTTCTAAAGCTGCCTCTACCCCCTGTTCCCTACATAATCTCTCTGCCTTACATCAAATGGGTTAGGCCCTTATTGGCTACAATCAATACAATATGAGATACATTAATTCTGTCCCTGAGAGACTTTCGGGGAAGAGGACGTATTGCTTCACAAGCATTTTGGGGTGTTCGTGCAAGCATACCATCAAACACAGCAATACCGCCTTGTGCTCCACCCTGGCAGATTTATGGTTTCCCCGCCCCCCGTGCCCACGGAACTGGGCAGCTGCCAAACACAGGCAAATTGGATTGGAGCGAGAAACACTAAATAGATTACCTAATGCACACAAATGCTAAATAGTGCAAATCGCGGTGAAGAAGTGGCCTGGCTGAGCAGAATTTTAACAATTAAACTCAAGTCTTTCCATATGTTCCAGTGCCCCTTGTGCCTTCCTATGTAGAACAAAACGAGGAGGAGGAAAAGCCCATTACCAGGTTGCCCAGTCATAGATCCTATTTCTTCAAGGCAACATGACTTGCCACTCCTCACTCCCACCCCCTACTTGACTCCTTGGTCTGCAATACTTTTAGAAAAAAATTCCAGGAGGGGCACCTAGGTGGCACAGTTGGTTGAGCTTCCGACTTCCAGGCAGGTCATGATCTCTAGGTTTGTGAGTTCGAGCCCCGCATTGGGCTCTGTGCTGACAGCTCAGAGCCTGGAGTCTGCTTTGGATTCTGTGTCTCCCTCTCTCTCTCTCTCTCTCTCTCTCTCTCCCCTTTCCCCACCCCACCCCCCCTGCCCAAAAATAAAAATAAAACATTAGAAAAGGCTTCAGGAATTCCCAAGAAACAAGAGGAAATGCATTCCTTATCAAAGGGGGCATCAGTGAAGGCTTGCCCTGTTTGCTACTTTTTTTTTTTTTTTTTAATAGTACAAATGTGTTACTTTTGTTAAGTCGGCTTCTCAGAAGGATTGTTTGAAGAGTAACCGTGGCTCCCAGGAAGGTGTGTTCCATGTGGTCTACAATTCCAGGGCCACCAGCCATGATCTCTCAGCCATCAATAGCACTCAGCCTCAAATGATTTTATCCGACAAGGGAGACAAAGAAAGGAGAGCCGATGGTCCAGTTCAGTCCATCAATGGACCCTACAGGAGAACTGAAGATGCAAACCTTGAACTGACAAAGGAAACTGGGGGGCAACGGTGAGCGCCAGACTCCCGCTGCAAAATTAAAATCTGTCAGAAACTCAGATGAAAAACATTCCCCGTGTGCCAGGCTCCTAGCTTCAGGTTTAATGCCCAGAAGTAACTGGGGAAGCAGGATTCTATGATTTGCAAAGAAAACCATTATAATTTTCCCATTAACGACATGCTGCTCAGGCAATGGGCAATGACTTTTACGAAATACCAGATTTTTTCTTCTTTTCTATTTGGAAGGGGAAGGAAACAGGCTTTCTGGTCAGTGGCCATCAGTCTCGACAGGATACACGATGAATTCTAGATATAAGACAGGAAAGCTGGCCTCTGAAGCCCCTTAAGCTCTAACAGCATATGGTTCACATCATGCAGCTTTTATCCTTAACTGTCCTCACACCTAGTGGTAACAACCATCCCTTTCTGCATTTAACACCGTAGAGAAATGTCATGGCTACTGAGGAAAGTGGAGGTGAAGGGATGGACAACCTAGGGAAGAGACTGTCTCCTGATTAGCCTGGGTCCACACAGCTCCCTACAGAGCGGAAAGATTAGCTTGGGTCCATGCAGCTCCCTACAGATTGGAAAGAAGAGGCAGCCATACCTGTTGCCTCTGAGAAATGGGTGAGACGGTGCACGGAGAAGATGTGTGCTGACCTTTTTAGATACCTCTCCGCCAATGGTTATCAAGGGGTGGTCACTGGAGTAACAGCATCTGAAACACTGGGAATTTTGTTAACCACCCAGATTCTGGGATCCCCAACGTATAGATCAAATCAAAACCTTAGTGGGTGGAAGCTAAGAACCTGAATTTAGAGCAAAATACCTACATGATTCTGATGCACATTAACATTTGAGAAAGGGGCAGATCATGACAATTCCCTGGGGAGCTAATTTTATAATTTCAGAGGTCCCTTTGTCAGTCTTTGTGCTAAAACTTCCATGAAACGTTAGCTCCCTAAGGTGCAGATGATACCTGTACATACATACATACATTGATGTATCCCTGGCATCCTGTCCACTGCCTGTATGTGCAGGTGTATGTACCTTAGTAAATGTTTGCTAAGCTGACTGAAGAAATGCAGATGGCCAAAACCTACCCTTGGTCTAATGAATTAGAATATCTGGGCACAGAGCCTTGGAATTTGCAATCAATGAGCACCTCAGTGATTCTCATTGACAATAAATTGCGAGAACCATTTTTCTCATCTACACGCAATACCATGGAAAATGAGAGCCTTATATTAGCAAAACTCATTTTCAAGTGCATATAACCATGGTTTCCATTTCAAAGCTCTTTGGTGTACATTCTTTTCATGGATCTTCGCAAGTAGGTTGGGCTGGAATTCTCCTGAGAAGGACACACGAGATTAGCATGCTTAAATAACGTGCCCAATGTCCCACCCACAACTGTAGGATGACATTTTGACTAAGTAAATGTAAGTAACTTTTCTGGGACAGAGTGTTGCCTTTCTGTATAATTACTGCCCAGAACTTTTCAACAAGGCTAGGCCAGGGATTCTAAAATTGAGAATTTGAGGCCCATTCGTTGATTCAGCTAGTATTTGTAGAATGCCTACTGCGTGCCAGGCACTTTGTTCATTGTTAGGAAAACATTTCGAGACAAAAGCATATGCTCTCTGTCACCCTGAAGTTTAAATTCTAATTCAGGAGACTTAACTGTTTCCGTGGAGGTTGAAGACATGTCACAAGTTTGCACTTGCCTTTTGGCTTTACAGATAGTACACTCTTTTTTTTTTTTTTTTTTTAATTTTTTTTTTCAACGTTTTTTATTTATTTTTGGGACAGAGAGAGACAGAGCATGAACGGGGGAGGGTCAGAGAGAGAGGGAGACAGAATCGGAAACAGGCTCCAGGCTCCGAGCCATCAGCCCAGAGCCTGACGCGGGGCTCGAACTCACGGACCGCGAGATCGTGACCTGGCTGAAGTCGGACGCTTAACTGACTGCGCCACCCAGGCGCCCCAGTACACTCTTAAATACCTAAACAAATGTAAACATTTATGGAGTCAGCTCTATCTTTTTTACTCTAATCACACTTTCTGGCTTGAATTTCATTTTCTGAAGGATCCATGACAACATGAGGTTATCTAAAGATTGGACAGAGTTCTAGAAAGAGAAGTCAGTCAACGTTCATAGCCTCTGTGGCCTCACGTCCCATTTAATCCTCAACCTAGGTTAATTCAGCTGTCCTCTTCATTTCCTGGATGAGCACTTACCTCTTTAGTTTCCAAAACTAGAGGCTAGTTTCCAGAAACTGTCTTCCCACTGGCCCTTCTTGGAACTTCCATCTCTTGGTTTTCATCAGTACCTCTGTCCTGGGTGGGTTCTGTCACTCTGTCCCTTTATTCTCAAACCAGTCTGAAGGCTTGAGACTGCCATCTCAAACTGCCCACCTCTTCAAGGGTGGTATTTTCTGGAACTGCACCCTCTTTCCTTCTCTTACTTTATATCTACCCATGTGCTATGTGTAAATGAGCGAGAAACTCATAAATCTGTTTAAACACTGTTATGCAGTAATTAAAGAAAATATTGATTTATATATACCTATATGGGGGGAAGGTCCTAATTACTCTTTTAAAAGGTATGATCAAATTATAAATCATTATATACTAACTGAGGCTGTTTTTATTAAAAATAAAATGACCTTTGAGGTGGCTCAGTCGGTTAAGCATCTGACCGTTGACTGCGGCTCAGGTCACGATCTCATGGTTGTGAGATCGAGCCCCATGTCAGGCTCTGTACTGACAGCATGGAGCCTGCTTGGGATTCTCTTTCTCCCTCTCTCTCTGTCCCTCGTCCACTACCCTCTCTCTCAAAAATAAATAAGTTAATTAAAAAAAAATAAAATGACCTTCAACAGAAAGATGATATATACATATGCACATGGACATATATAATTGTACCCATATAGGCATTTCATAGACAAATTATCTAGATCTATGGTGCCTGATAGAAATAATAGTGCAAGAAACATGCAATTCTAAATTTTCTAGTAGCCACATTTAAAAAATAAAAAGAAAAGAAAATAGGTAACACTAATTCTAACAATGTATTAAATTTAGCCAAATATCATTTCAACATGCAATCAATTTATATAAATAAGTGTTAGTAAGCTATTGCACACCTTCTTTATGGTGCAAACTCTTTGAAATCCAATGTGTGTATTATTATACTTGCTCAATTTTAACAGGAGGCTAATGGCCTCTACTTTAGACAGAATTCTAAAATATTCCTACCAGCACAGAAAATTCTATTGGACAGCACTGGTCTATACAGCTTTGGTGAGAAGAGTAAGTAAGTCCTTTCACCACAGCAACAAGCAGGAAAATATAAGTTTATTTCCCAAAACTTATGCGGGGGGGAATCTACTATTAGAGTACCATGAACTGTTTGGGGTGTTTGTGTTTGAAATCTGTTTTCTCAGATACTATGTTTTTACTGGTCTAACAACAACTTGGAGATGGTAACAACAAAAAGAAGAATGTCTGGACTCACATTTGATTCTTAGTTTCACCATTTACTGGCTGTAAGATTTAGGGTAAGTATAGCCACTCTATACTTTTTTTTTTAAATCAGTAATATGGCCATTAGGAGGATTAAATAAGGTGATGCATGTGCAGAGTCTATAGCTGGCACTTAGTAATAAACTCAAGTCTCCTTTGGGGTCTCTTTCTAGCCTTCATAAGCATTTCAGTGCTGACGTGAATAAGGCTAAAAAGTGATTGCTGTGAGCTAGGCTTTCAGGAAAGCTGTATTTCTATATTCTGTCATTTCACTGACCACACAGTCGTCCCAACAGTCTTATGATAGTTACCCCTATTCTATTCTCCATGATGGCTATAATAGGAGTAAATAGTTGGAGGAAATATGCTCCATGTATGTGGATGAGTTCACCTTTCTAGAATGCAAACAGGTTCACATCTCTAGATTGCAAACAGAAGGTCATACAGCCTCCAATCATGAACAGTATCTGGATGAAGCAGAAACTCCATCTATGAATGTGGTTGTATCCAGGTCTGTGTACCTGTGTCCACACGTACATTTGTGTAGATGTGTATGTGTGTGTGTGTGTGTGTGTGTGTGCATGTGTCTCAAAAATTTTCTGTTACTGTTCTGAGATAAGCTCAGTGGCTTGGGAAATAATGTGGCCCCCAATCAGAAACCAGGACAGCTACAAGACTTTGGACAAATTTTTTACCCTCTCTTGTTCACTGCATCGTTGGCTAAAAAACATGGGGTTGAACCAGATGATCCCTGAGATTCTCTCTAGCATGAAGATTCCATGATTCAATAAATCTGTGGATAACAAGGGCCAAAGTTCTGATCCTTGTTATCACAGGTAATCAAGAGTTGGCAAACACTTCAGTCCTCTATTAAAATACCATTCTCTTACCAAGCTCCTCATTTTAGACTTATTACCCCCACACGGGACTTTGATAAATGAAAGCAGCCAAGAGACAGTTTGGACAATGCCCAAGAAGAGGGTAGACTCTTCAGAAGGCTTCATGCGCAAGCTTTACACCACTTAGAATTGATGCACCAACCTTGGAAAAAATAATAAATGGCATCCAGAGGCATAAATTAAGTGTATGGGATGCAGGAGTGATGGATAGTGAGCAGAGTTTGGGGTAGATGCCTTTTCTGGTCCCTCTGCATGTTGAGATTCTAAAGTCCTGCTACAGTGAGAACTAAGAACTCATCCACAAAGACACACAAAACATGCAGGCCTCTGCACTACAATATGTCCAGTTATTTTCTTAAAGGCAAATGGAGAAGTGTGCCCCAGTGGCATCAGAGATGATCCTCTTTTTTGTCAGGAAAAGATGCCCACAAAGAATTTGAAAAGAGGCAGTGAGGGAGGGAGAGAATGAACAAATATGGTAAAATATTAAAAACTGGTGATTCTGGCAGGAATATATAGGTATTATTGTATTGTACTTGCACTTTACCATAAATTTAGCATTGTTCAGAATCAAAAGTTAGAAAAATGTTTCAAATTTTCACAAAAAATAAATAAAATTCTAAAAATCAACTAAGCATATCCTTTAAAGTGCATTCCTAGGAGGCATTCTTTAAAAAAAGATTTATTTGGTCCAGTGAGTTTAGAAACAGCTTCATTCTATAGCATCTTGCTAGAAATATATTATTAACATTAATTATATATTAAAGGTACTGAGAAGTCCTGCAAAAAAAATATGTTTACTCTTTTTCATCCAGTGTATTCATAAAACCATAGAACTGTTTGTGCACGTGAAGGGGTGTGTGTGTGTGTGTGTGTGTGTGTGTGTCTGTGTGCAGCATCTATTAATCTATCATGGAATTAATGTTTCAGGAACACACACTGGTTCACGCTATGATTCACTTATTCACCTCTGAGTGTTTACTACATGCCAGACATAAAAAAATCCTAATAAGAAGATACATCTTCTACTCATAAGTCACACACATCCCAGAAGAGAAGCAAGAGAAAAAAATATATAATTAAAATACAAAAGGATTATGTATTTAAAACCACACATGGTGCAGGGGTAAGAAATGGATCTGGAATCTGTGCCTAATAGAAGATATTAGCAATAACCTACCCTAACATGCACCTTCCTCCCTCTGGGGAGACTGGGTGACTCAGACCATTAAGATTCGGATTGTGACTCAAGTCATGATCTCACAGTTCATAGGTTCGAGCCCATGTTGGGCTCTATGCTGATAGCTCAGATCCTGGAGCCTGCTTCAGATTCTTTGTCTCCCTCGCTCTCTGCCCCTCCCCTGCTCACACTCTTGACTCTCTCATTCTCTCAAAAATAAACATTAAAAAAAAGAACCCCCCCCTTTAATTTTCATTTTCCTCAAAATGTATTTATAGGTAAAGAAGAAGAGGTAATGTAGCAAATTCAACGGAAAGACCTGAGAGTCTGTCCAGCATGGATAGTCCATGATTCCATGACCCTGGCTTTGGTGAACTGCTGTATCACTCCGATTTAGTGGCTAAGACCTAGGATGCTTTAGGGTACAAGTAACACAACCTGGCTAACAGGAGCTTCACCTGGAAGGTATTTATTTCTTGCTTGATTACAAATCTGGCAGGAGATGGTCCCAAGGTGGTTTGGTAGCTCAGCAGTGCCAGCAGGACCCAAGCTTTTCCGCACACATCCCATGTGGCATAATTCCCTCATAAGCTCCATTGTACGGAGGAAAGATCTCACCCAAGTTTTCCATGTAAAGGAAGAGGCAGGACTTTAAACCAGGCAAACTGCAGAGACGATGTGGTAAGCACAGTACCGCCATTAAAGGAGTCACAAAGCTTGTCTGATACGCAACAGCACAACCGGACTTCCCAGCCCGATATCCTTCTCCAGTGGGCATTACCACCTTTTACCCAGGAGCAGCACATGTACCTCATGGCATCCACACAGCCCACCTCCAATGCACGCACCTCAAAGCAGAGGACCAGATCTCCACACCCAGGAATGCAACACTGTTTTCCCAGGATCCCATAGACCTCGCCTCTTCCCCCAAGAGATTTATAATTAAGCCTGCGAAAAATTAAGAAATTAATATAAAAGTTGCCATGTTGCCATTGCTTTTATTATCCTTTAATTTACTAGAAACATTTTCACAGCACCCCTGGGGAGTAAGTGCAATGCAAAATTGCTTGCATCGCTCTTAAAAGCTGAAGTAAGCGTTTCCTTTTCATCTTCTATAATCCTATATAAAAAAAAGAAGAAGAAAGAAAGAAAGAAAAAGAAAAAAAGAAAAAAAAAAGCCGGCAAGCCTGTAGACCAGGAGCAGCAAATAGATAATTATATCACTCTAGATATTTCTACCCCTGGCTTTTTCGAGGATTCCCCCTCATAACTTTCCACTTTCCTCATAATTTATTTACAGGTGAGGAAGTGATGAACTAAATCCACGGAGCAGTCACCTGTGTATTGATCTCATTATGTTACTAGTGATTCTAAGTGGCTCTGAAATCACCAACAGGATAGAGCTGGTCACAGGGCCAAGTGATGGGTGGGGGGTGAGTAAGGGGTGTACATTCGGTGTGCCCTGTGTGCTAGGAAACCACAGAGGGAGGGGGTGAGGGTTTGGGTGCAGGAAAACCACAGTGCAGGTCCCCAGCATGGCCACTTGGGCAAGTGACAGAAATGCCCTGATCTTCAGTCTCCAAGTGGTTCAAAGTGGGACACTATCAAATCTACCTCTCTCATTTATTGTGAATATCAAATGTGACAAGCTACATAAAGAGGGGGCATTAATCTCCTGGTGCAAGGATTAAGCTCATGATAACTACCACTTGGGACTACTGATATAGAGAGTCACTCTACAGGACAATAGACTGAGGCAGGGACACCTCGGAGACCATTCTAGCACAGACACTCGTTGACAAGTGAGAAGCAGCCTGTCACAGTAAAAGGAGTTAAAAGATAAAGAGCCAAAAACCTGAGCCCTGACTCTGAAATTAGACTCTGTTTTCTTACTAATGGAACCCACAAAAATCAAAACTACAGGCTGGCAAGTGGTGGCAACGGGTTTCTACCAGGATCAAAATGGGATAGGACTTGTGAAAGATCTTTCTTACCTGAAAAAGGGTTTTCAAATCGAAAGCAACTGAACTTGTCCCTGGGTCCCTAATTTCTGGCTACAGAATGGCTCCCAGGCTTCTCAACCTGGATGTCAGGTAACACGCAATCTACTAACATAAACGTGGACATCTCTCTGGACAATTAATTTGGCTCAGTGATCGGCATAGGAGCTGTAATATGTTAATATAAACCAACATGGATATACTATGGGACACAATGAAAGTTTTATATGGATTTGTAAGTCAGAGTGTGAGGCTTCAAAGAAATTACATGACACACTACTCAGGGTATATGTGTATTCTCTTCTGCCATTAAAGGGCTAACTTAACTGGAAATGCACTCGACATCATCATTGTTGAACATTTCCTTCCTGCACACAAATCTGCCCCACTTCCCACTCGCTGTGCTCTGCAAATTCTCCATGAGAGCATTGGGATCTTGGCCATGTCGTTTTTTTTCTTCCTTGAGAAGTACCAACATCTCTTAATCATTAGAATTTTCACCAAACACTTGCCACGTCTAATTTATTAAAGCTGTTTCAAAACTTTGTTTTGATTCCCATGTCAAATGTCAGCTAGGAAAACATTTTCCCAGCCACAGATAGCCAACGTGCCAAGGAAAGCAAACAAAGATGGAAGACTTCAAGAGTAAGAACCAAACTCTGTGCTCTTCTTTAATATACCTTTCTCTGTTTGAAAATGGTGAATGAGCTTTCGGAGAAGAATAAAATATTTCTTTTAAAAAAAAAAGAAAAGACGGAGCACCTGGGTGGCTCAGTTGGTTAAGCACCGACTTTGGCTCAGGTCATGATCTTGCGTTCATGGGTTTGAGCCCCACATCAGGCTCTGTGCTGGCAGCTCAGGGCCTGGAGCCTGGTTCGGATTCTGTGTCTCCCTCTCTCTCTGCCCCTCCCCTGCTAATGCTCTGTCTCTCTGTCTCAAAAATGAACAAACATTAAAAGAAAGAAAAGTGGTTATATGATAACACGTCTTCATATCTAACAGAAAATCTAATTGGTAATACCTATGGAAAAACTACCATCCCATTTCACACAGGCACACATGCGTGTGCACACACACACACACACCACTTAAAAAATTTAACACTTATTTATTTTTGAGAGAAAGAGACAGAGCATGAGTGGGAGAGGGGCAGAGAGAGAGGGAGACACAGAATTGGAAGCAGGCTCCAGGCTCTGAGCTGTTAGCACAGCTCAGAGCCTGACACTGGGCTCAAACTCAGGAACTGTGAGATCATGACCTGAGTCGAAGTCAGGTGCTTAACCAACTGAGCTACCCAGGCGCCCCATCCCATACCACTTTTATAGGTGAAATAAACTTTTGCAATAACTTTTTAAGTAATTTCAGTTAGAAATGCTTTTGGTTGTAAGTAGTAGAAATCTTGACTGCAAAGACATCCACAAAAAAGGGACTGGTTTTCACACATGACGTGAGTACAGTGGTAGCCTGTCCTGTCACTGATTCGGTGGCTCTATGATGACAGAGCCAATGTGCTATGCGGTTGTGAATCGGTGATCCCATCCGGACTCCATGAAAGATGAGAAGAAAGGGTAGGAAAAGGACAGAAGCAGTACGTGTAGGTGCCCCTCCCGTGAAGAAATTGAAAGCTTCCGTAGACATCCCTACAAACTTGTAGTTGCATCTCTTTGACCAAAAATTGTCCTATGGCGACTCTGAATTGCACAGGGGGCTGGCAAAGCAAACGTCTGATTGAACACATTTTCAGCCTGAGCAAATCTGATGAGTTTTTGTTTGTTTGTGTTGTGTTTTTGTAGGGTTTTTTTTTTTTTTTTTTTTTTTTTTTTTTAGGGGAGAGGAGCAGAGGGAGAGAGAGAGTGAATCTGAGGCAGGCTCCACACTGAGCACAGAGCTGGCTCGGGGCTCAATCCCACGACCCTGGGACCGTGACCTGAGCTGAAATCAAGAGTTGGATGCTCAAGTGACTGAGTGAGCCCAGGTGCCCTAAATCTGGGGGTTTTGTAAGCACGAGAAAATGGTAATTTTGCATTTCTGGAAAGTGTCCATCCAGTGTTATGATGAGCGATCAGAGCTCTCAATACTTAACTAACATGAAAATGCATTAAATGTTTATTGACTTATGTTCTGTTGAGACAGAAGTTATTTCTGTGACCCAAGGGGAAGTGGTGAGCTCTCCAAACTGTAATAGAAAGTCACACCCCTTCTACCTTGCCACAGTCTTGGTGTCTCTTCTTTCGTAAAAGGCATCGTAGTATCTGCTCGGAGGTATTGATTTTAATTAATCACAAGATACAGCCCCCTCAATCAATAGAAAGGTACAGGGGGAAGAAGAGAAGCTGTAAATCACTGTTATTTCTTCCCTTCAGAAAACTTTGCTTCAACTTGAATTCAGTGGTTCTATTGTGCACGGGTACTGCTTAGATTCAACTAATGTGTTCATAATTACACTAATAGCTACTCTTGGCTGAATGCTATTATATCCCAGTGCTTAATCATACTGTGCCTCATAGAGTCCGATAATGTTTTTACTATTTTACTGTATTTTATTATTATTTAAATTTGAAGAGGGGAAAACTGAGATCAAGGATTAAATAACCTTTCAATGGTCCAAATACTGCTCAGACCAGAGCCAATCTCTGGATTCAGGTCTGCCTCTTGCTACCATGTCACTGGAGCCTATAATAACCATGTTGAGCCTCTAAGCATAGCTTTATGTAGATTATCTCCAGCATGAGAAAAGACCCTTGCATCACCTTCTTCTCTCAGAAGTTTCACCTACATGTTAGAGAGAGTAAATGATTTACCTGCAATCACACAGGGGGAGCAGAGCAGGAATCCCCCCCCAACCCTAGATGTGCCTAGTCCCCAGGTCTATATTCACTTCGAGTGTAGCATGCAGCATCCTGCAGCATCACCGAGGTAGAGTGCAAGAAACCAGCACTATGTGAAGGGGTGCAAACCATTTCTTACACAACATGAGGAACACAGCATAGCCACAGAACACAAGCTCCAGAGTCAGGACAGTGGGGTTCAAATCCTGCTTCCAAACTCAGCCTGTGATTCATGGCATCCTACTTAAATTTCCAAAACTTCAGCTTCCTGGCCCCAAAAATGGAGACTATAAGAGCATGAGGTTATTGAAAGGATCAAAATAGGTCATATGTGAGAAATGCCTAGTATTTCTATATAGGAAGGTACTATAACCTCATGAGTGAGTTACTTAATCTCTATAAGCCTCAGCTTTCCCTTCTGTAAAATGGTGGCAATAATAAAATCTATCTTTGATGAGAATTTAGTAAGTACACATGCATCCAGGGCTTATAATTGCTCTGGATGGATATCACGTGCTCACTAAATGTCAGCTGTCACCATTGTGGTCGTCGTCATCATGACATCTCTATGAGCAGCCACATCAAATTTCAAAGACCAGTTGAAAACAGAGCATCAGGAAAAAAAAATCCATTCTTTTGCAAGAAGCAAGGCAGCTAGCACCACAATGGAGACATTTAGAGCGTCCAAAAGTACAAAGCAATGCACTCCAATGCCAGAAACTTGTTTTTCAAGAAGCTTTTCAAACTGAAGCAGAGGGCACAGCCAAGCCTGGCTAATTAGCTGCACTGCCTTATGCCATGGGGCCCAAGGCATCGCGCCCGGCTGTTGTGTTGGGGGCTGGAGCCTGCAAAGTCAGCTGTAATTGACACCCAGGAGCAGGGGAGTGGCGAAGGTTAAGGGAGAGATGTACTTGGAGGAACCAGGAAACAAAGACACAAGACAGTGCTGAGCGCCTTGCAAGGAAACACTCAGCCAGCCACATTGCAGAGGGAAAAGTTTGTTTGTTTGTTTTTTCTCTTCTGAGGAAACTGGGAGAACCCTTCTCATGCTTTCTCTCTGGAGAGGTCTTCTGCTCACATGCGTGTTTTCAGACCAGATTGGGAAGCAGGTTTTCCAGGTACAGCAACAAGCCTCAGGTCCTTTGGTCTGCGCTGCGTATGGGAAAAGAGGACTTTCTGTGTTTTTAAATTTTTTCGAAGACATAGCCTTTATTTAGCATTTCTCCATCCCCTTTCAACTCATTTCAAACCATATTCACCCAGAGCTTCCTAAAGCGCCTGGCACTGTGCTTGCCCTAGAGCTGATATGATCGTCCACCGGACCCTGCCGCTGAGAGGCTTAGTGTCCAGCAGGAGGCAGTTTGCCCCGAATTAGGAACCGCAGACAAATGTCAAGCCAACAGCCAGGCATGTGTAAAAGATGCCTCTGGAAACTGGATTCTGAGAATAAAGCTAGCTTCATTTATTCAAGGGGAGGGTCGGGCTTGGAAGAAGCAGGGTGGAAGAGAAGGTAAAACGCTATACACCACAGCAAGATGGCACATGCTCAAATCATTGTTCTCTGTATAGCTAAGAGAACGTCTTCACCTCCCCACACTTTACTTTCCCTTTATGAAATGATAACCAATGCTTGTCTTGTAGAACTGTTGAGAAAACTCACGTAGAACTCCTAGAAAAACTCAACAGTCAACACTAATATAACCACTACCACCATCATCATGTCCATTATCTACTCACTCAGGAAGTTCCTAAATATCCATAAAGTTTACTTTAGAATACGCTAAGGAGTATAGAAAGCTGCCTACCAGCACGTGGGTAGAGCTGTTCCCAAGTTGAAGGGCCGAGGAAGGAAACCCGTGGACTCTGACTCAAATTCTGAGCATGTGCCTCAGTTTTCTCATCTAGACAATGGGGAATGCACACCTCATCAGTGTTCTCCCAGGTGTCAATCATGTATGGGCACCAGTTAAACAACTCCCCCCAAGAAATCGGTACTGAACCTGAGTCTACAGACCGGAACAGCAACCGCCAGCCTCAACTGCTCTTTTGAATAATTTATTTTGTAAAATTGGCCAAGCTTGGGTTTGTAGGAGTTTACATATACCACATCTGACTGGACCGGGGGACGGTGCCCAGAGCAAACTCAACCCCTCATGGGCTGGCCAGTGTTCCAGCTCAATCAAGATATCTTCTATGGCATGATGCTTGGCCAACCTGAGTCCGTTAGCAGGAAATGAGTGGGAAGAAGCCGCCAATAGAGAGAAGGGCAAAGATGGTGTAAGGTCAGACACAGGGCGGTGAGGATCTGGGGAAGGCATGGGACACACTCACCCATGGCACACAGCTTAAGGGACACCCAAAGATTCAATAATCAAGATGCAAAATATCTAGATGCTGCTTTATTTAAAAATTACTAGTGGAAAGAACCCATGAGGATTAATATCAAAATTCAAAATAAAAATATGATCCAACTCTGCGCTTGTACGATTCACCTCACTTGCCCTCCCCTAATCTAACTGTCACATCTTGTCATTGTTGAAATTGTTGATACTTGAGGTATCACAGACTTTTACATTAATCTTGATCGTCTGCATTGAAATGTGACCTATCTTGATTACCCGGTTCTTAATATCCTCTTAAACATATGTATGCCTCGCTCTCCTTACTTAGTCCTGCTGCGTGGTCCAGCAAAGCCAGTGCTGGGTCCTGAAAACCTAAATACCTACCAGTTCTCTCTGAGCCTTGAAGACTTGCTCAGGTGGTTTTCTGTTCTTCTTACTCCATCAGGTATTCTTATTTTATGGGGTGACCCTTCCGGCTAGAATTAAGGGCAGAATGGGAACAGGATTCTTTTGGAGTGATTCTTTTAAAAAATGGTGAGCATAGAAGAGCTTCATTTCTCAGGCAGCTGTACCCGGGGAAGAATGGACTAGGGAGCACTGAATGTGAGGCTGGTGGGGAGATAACAGGATAGGAGGCCAAGGGAGGAATGCAAGTCTTGAAGAGAGAAGAGGACAAAGGAACAGCATAGAGGACCTTTCTGAGGTTTGTGGAGTGGCCATGTCTGGTGAGTTTCAGAGTGAGGATTACAGAACGAATGTACAGGGGGCTCCAGTAAAGTAGTCGTCCTCTCTTGATGCTCTTCCAGAAATGCTTGTATCAAAAAGGGATATGATTTATATCACCAGAAACGAGACCATTATTTCCTGAAGTGAAGCATGGGTGCCTGCATTCACATGGGTTATAACGATCTCCGATTAATAAGTGTGGTTCGACTCCCTGAAATCTGAAAGTGACTATCACACACATATTTCAACACACTTGACTCAAAAATCCCAAAAGGGTTTATTTTTCAGTCGATGGCCCAGCTCAAAAAAAAAATGTTTTTTTGATAACTGTCAAAAACAATAAAAAGCCCTCACCATTTACAATATCTATCTCACTATCCCCCGGGGAAGAAAGAAATAAACAGACTCTCCAAATAGAAGCTGGGGAAAAAAAATCAACGTTAAGCTGCTGCTAGAAATAGGAGTTTTTCAGCAAAAGAGAATTCCTGGTTGTGTCCAGAACAGTCCATCACTTACATATTATACCGTTGGTATCACTGGGCAAAATGCTTCCTGACGGATTGATGTGTTATTATCTCTTAGAGCTGAATTATCTCTGAAATGCCAACCATTATAATAAGTGCTGCTTTTGTCTGAGAACAAAGCTGAGCTTTATTTTGTCTACATGGCCTATAAGGAAATGCATCAACTTGATTTCAAGTACTTATAGTTAATCACTCATTCTGTTAATGGGGTAGCACCTCTGATGCACCACCCCTACATCCTACATACACACACACACACACACACACACACACACACACACACACACACACACTTGAAGTTAATGGTCTTACTTCTAACTTCATTGAGAAAAAAGAAGCATTCAGACAGGAATTTCCTCCCCCACCTGCCAGCAAATGTACCAGCCTCCCTGAGTATCTGCTCCCTGGTTTCCCAAGTTCTTATGAATGAGACGCCCTTGCCCCGTTCCTATCAGGCCAGCCCCTCCACTTAGACTCTTATGTTCTCAAGGGATTTGCTCTTGCAATTTTCTGCTTGTTCTCCTGCATCATAAACATCTCCCCTCCTGGAACATTCCATTCAGAATAAAAGTATACTGTAATGTATTTTGCACACCTCTATTTCACAGCAGTATTGTGAAATAGCTAAAGGGTAGAAACAAATGTCCATCAACAGATGAATGGATGCAAAAGATGTGGTCTATCCATGCAATGGAACATTATTTAGCCTTAAAAAGGAAGGAAATTCTGACACAGGCTACAACATGGATGAACCTTGAGGACATGATGCTGAGTAAAATAAGCCAGTCCCAACAGGACAGATACTGTATGATTCTACTTACTCCAGGCATCGACAGCAGTCAAATACATAGAAACAGAAAGGTAGCATGGTGGTTACCGGAGATGTGGAGGGGGGAAGGGAGAAATGGGAAGTTAAATGGTTTAATGGGAATGCAGCTGTAGATTTAAAAGATGAAAAAGTAACTTCTGGAGATCTGTTTAAAATAATATTAAGGGGCACTTAGATGGCTCAGTCAGTTAAGCTCCTGACTCTTGATTTCGGCTCAGGTCATGATCTCACTGTTATGGCTCTAAGCCCCATGTCAGGCTCCATGCCGACAGCGTGGAGCCTGCTTGGGATTCTCTCTCTCTCTCTCTCTCTCTCTCTCTCTCTCTCTCTCTCTCTCTCTCTCTCTCTCTGCCTTTTCCCCACTCACACACATGCTCTCTCAAAATTAATCAATAAACTTTAAAAAAATAAATGAGGGGCATTTGGGTGGCTCAGTCAGTTAAGGGTTCGACTTCGGCTCAGGTCATGATCTCATGCATGATTTGTAGGTTCGAGCCCCGTGTCAGACTCTGTGCTGACAGCTCGGAGCCTGGAGCCTCCTTCGGACTCTGTGTCTCCCTCTCTCTCTGCCCTTCCCACGTGTGCTCTGTCTCTCTCTCTCTCTCTCAAAAATAAATAAAACACTAAAATAAAATTAAAAAAAAATGAAACAATATCAAGACTACTGAACCATAAACTTAAAAAAATGGTTAAGATAGCAAATTTTAGGGTTTTTTTTTAAACCATACTGAAGAACAAATGCTACAATAGCTCCCTTGAAAAGAAAAAAAAATACATCTCTGACCTCTGCTCCCTTCCTCTCTACATGACTTCACAGCAAACTCCCCTGCAAGCCTTGTCTATGGTGGTGGTAACTGGCTCACCTCACCTTCCCTTCTCATCCCAAACCAGTGGTTTTCACCCTAACTCCCATGGAGGCGATTCTTGTAAAGGTCGTCCACGGATCACTACAGGTGACTGGATGGACACGAGCATTAGCCACGTCTCTGCTCACAGCACCCTAGTCCCACCCATCGATGCCTTTGGTCAGGTCTACCACAACGGTTTCATAATCAGAGTCCCTGTCTTCATTCTCTATTCCATGTTCCACATTCCATATAATAGATGGGGATCCTTCTATCACTGGGAGGTCATCCTGTTGAGCAAAACCCTCCAGTGGTTTCAAGGCACCTGTTCCTTCTACATGGACTACTCCTCTTCTGATACTTCTGTGGCTGACCCTTTCCTTTTGGTCACATCTCAGTTAATGCATGAATTTGCTAGCAAGGTCTTTTAGGAGAATCCAATCCACAATTCCAACTCAGGTGCCCTTTACCGCACATCTCCCTATTTTAAATCTCTAGGAAATATCATTTTCTGATAATTCCCTTCCTGTTAGTGGGCCTATAATTTATTGAATGTCTGTCTACCCCCCACCCTTGATTATAAGCTCCATGAGATTGGGAGGAGGGGCTCTGTTCATCTCTATATCTCAAGGAAATAGTATGGTCCTCATACTCAACAAATACTGACTGAATTTGCTACATATTCAGACAGGGTTCAGGACACGCTCCTCCAAAATAGGGCACTTTGACATCCTGAGCATTTCCAGCTGCAGGAATTTGAGAAATGGCCTGGGCTGGAAAGACTGGCTGACTCTGAAGCAGGTCATCAAACTCTCCTGTGGGAGGAACCCTCCCTATTCCAGGAGGAAAGGAGCATCCGTATCTCCAAAGCCAGAGGGACACAGACAGGGATCTCGACGAATGGGCCTTGCCAAGTTCCCCCAGTTCACTGCACTCAGCCCATCATGTCCTCCATGACTTTCCACTCTTCATCAAACCTAGTATCACAACACTCATGTTTAACCATTTCTCCAGGTCTTCATTTTTTGAGGACTCCCGTGTCACATAAAACTTGTATTAAATAAATCCATATGCGTTTCTCTTGTCAGTCTGTCTATTGTTATGGGGATCCCAGGCAAGACTAAGAAGAATGGAAGGAAAAGATGTTTTTCTCTAAATATTATGGCCACAAAAGAGCAGTAAGTGTGTGTTTGTGTGAGTATGTGTATGTATATGTCTCTATGTGTGTATTTGTGTGTATGTCTGTGACTGTGTGTGTCTCAGACAGATGGAAAGTCAAAGGTCCCATGGTCTAACGTGATCCTTTATTACTGGCAGAATCTAGTTCCTATGACAGGCTGAACATGCCAAGTAGTCACTTTTCCCAGACTTCCTTAAACTTAGGGTACTTGACCCAATTCCAGCTAATGTGACTTCAGGGGAAAAGCCTGAGGCCAAGCCACTATATGAGAAAATGAAAGAACATGAACATATCTAGGGTCCAGGTCATTCTTTGATGGCAGTGTTGAGTCGTTGAACTTGGTCTGTCTTCTTATTTTATAAGGACTTCTTATTATATCAAATTACAAGTGCCTTTATTGTGTCTTAACTCTCTGCTTGGGAAATCAATTACAGGCCACTCAGAGCATCTTAAGGAGCACAGAACTGCATGCCCCGTGGTTAGCACAGAGCCTCCCACATGGAGAAAGCTCAAAATTAGGGCCAGGATTAGGATGAGGGACAGAACGGAAGGGGCACCACAAACTCAGCAGTCAAGATAAATGATATATATTTTTTAATGTTTATTTATTTTTGAGAGAGACAGAGACAGAATACGAGTGGGATAGGGGAAGAGAGAGAGGGACACACGGAGTCTAAAGCAGGCTCCAGGCTCTGAGCTGTCAGAACAGAGCCCAACGTGGGGCTTGAACTCACGAGCCGTGAGATCATGACCTGAGCCAAAGTCGGATGCTCAACCAACTGAGTCACCCAGGCACCCCTAGATAAACGATATTTTAATGCAATATTTTTTAAATTTTTTTTTACATTTATTTATTTTTGAAAGACAGAGAGAGACAGCGTGAACAGGGGAGAGGCAGACACAGAATCAGAAGCAGGCTCCAGGCTCCAAGCTGTCAGCAAAGAGCCCGATGCGGGGCTCGAACCCACGAACCGTGAGATCATAACCTGAGCCAAAGTCGGACACTTAACCAACTGAGCCACCCAGGCGCCCCTAATGCAATATTTTATGAATCGAAATAAATGTAAAAAGTGCACAAGGAACAAAATGTCAACATTTTGACTAAAGACAGACTCTATCCCTGTCCTAGCCCAGCTTTGCCCTGCTCACCTCATTCTGAGCCCTGCTCTAAAGAACATTTGTTAAGTAAATGCCCAAGCTTTTTTATCTGTGATCTCCAAGTTCTCTGCAAGAACCTCACTGTCCTTCTCAATGGGGCTCAGAGAGGTTAAGTAACCTATTGGGGGGTTCACACAGCTGGGAGTACTCTGAATGACTCCAAAATCAGTGCTCTTAACCAATGCCTTAAAGTCTTTCTGATGAGTGGTCTTAGCACCTCTCAGATCAAGACTGTATTAATTGCTGGAAAGAAAACGCAGAGGATTCTAATATCCAGGCTTTGCTCTGATGTCTTCTCTTAAAGTACACTTCCCAAGCACCCACTAATCTGAGCACTGAGAGACTGGGGCTCTCTTCTAATGAGCTTATTATGTGATGCTGACACAGAGCCAAGAGTCATGAATGGCCTCCAGCAGCCAGAAGACCCACAGGTTTTGCTAAGAGGGCACCTGGATTAACACATTTTGAGGTAATGAAGGTATCATCCAGTTTACAAGGTAATAGGCAGTGAGGAGGGAGAGCGGGCCAGCTGCTTTGAGAAAAGGAGCCTGGAAGTGTGCTCGATGCCAAGCCAGCTCCTGTGGGTTCTGGGAGTCCTCTGGGATGTGTGGTGTTCTGTAAAAGCAAACTGATACTGGCAGGATGGGAGGAATCTATCACTCAAACCCTCACATCCTTCTGACGGTTTCCCTCAAACTCCCTCTTCTAAATCTTGATGACTCCCCTAAGAAAATGCTACTAGAGAACTTTAGCCAAAGACAGGGAAGAGCCTTGAATTCTCAGTTAGGACAGGGGTGGTCAGAGGTCCTCTGGGTTTCAAGCTGCATCAGATGGGAGCATAAAAAAAAAGTACAATGTCTGATTAAGGGGGAAAAATAAGTAAAGAAAAAGAAATGTGTTCATCGTTTCCATTGCTGCTAATTTCACCAGGCTGCTTTTCAAAGATCCTTCTGGGAGTGACAGCTTGCCTGGGGGTCTTTGCTGAGTTAAAGGCATCGTGGAGAAAAGGCTGTCAGTCACTCTGGACTGAAAGGGAAGCCAAAGCAGACCCAAGGAAGATGAGGTCCCAGGCCCGGCAGCCAAGGCACATGGCCCCTGTGCGGGAGGTGCAGAGGGGTAAGCACAGAGCAAGGGAAACGTTCCAGTGGCTCCCTCATGTGTCCCAGGGTCGTGCCCAACCACCTCCTAGCCCCGGGAACCCACACTGCTTCCTTAGGAGAACAGACGGTGTGCTTTGTGCAGCCATCAGCAGAAGTGCCAACCTCTCTTCCAGAGCATTTTCATCCTTCTGGCACCTGGGGCAGCTGAACAGTTGGTGGGAGGCATCGGAGCAGTGATAAGGGGCATCTTTTTTCAGACTGACAGCCTAATTCCTCAGAAAGTGTATCTGCTTGCTTCTAATCCCTCTCTCCTTAAATTCATAGTTTTATAGGTTGGTCACCTGCTGCTGCCCACATATTCCCGGGGGATCCACAGCTCCACAAGCAGGAGGGCACAGACTATTAAAGAGGGACTATTTGGGCCAAGATCTACTGTGTCCAACATCTTGGACCTGGCATTCAAGGACAGTGACAGAAGTAATGAACAAATACTTTTCTGTTCATCAGCAGTCTGCTCTTGGCATGGAAAGGCATGGCCAACAGGGAGGCAGATGAAATGTAAAGCCGTGTGGAGGAACACATATGTGGGTTAGGTCACTCAACTGTTCAGTGTTTCTGTGTTCCTTCTACTATTCTCAAACCTATCCACTGCCACCATGCTGGCTCAAACTTCATTGCTTCTTAAGTCCTGGCCTTCCCATGGACTCCTCACTCCTCCTCACCTGTTTCCTTTTCATGGAAAATTATAACCATTCTCCTGCTGATAGTTGACAGGCAGGTAGGTAGGTAAGTAGACAGGCAGACAGACAGACAGACGATAAGAGGATACACAGATATATAACAGATGGTAGACTGGATGGATGGATGGATAAGTAGATGATGGGTGGATGTCTATAGGTAGATAAACATATAATAAATTTGATGGATGGATAAATAAATGATAGATTTGATAGACAGACTGACAGATGATAGGTTTGAGAGATAGATAGATAGATGATGGGTGAATGTACAGATACATACATACCTACTCACCTACATATATAACTAGGATGGATGGATGGATGGATGGATGGATAAACAGATAGATGATGAGCAGATATATAGATATATGGTGGATTTCATGAACAGATGGACAGACAGAGAGGCAGACTGACTGACTATCAGTGTCTTCTCCCTGCACTTAGGATTCAGACCAGAATGTCTGACTTTGATCCACCTGCATGATCTGGTCCCTGACAGCATCATTGTCCTCTCCCCATCGCCTCTTGCTCTGTGCTCCCATGTTTCCCAGTCCACTGGCCTTACTTTTCACTAACTTACCTTTCATCCTTCCTAATGCAAAGCCATTGCCTAAGCTGACCCCTCACTCTGAATCTCCCCTCTCCACTCCCTCCCCTCAGCCTAAAGAGCTCTTTTGAGTCCCAGCTCCTTGGATGGCAAGGGATACCCTTTCCCCCTCAGGTCAGGCAGGGACACTTGTTAATCCCTGCTCACAGGGCCACACACCTTCCCTTCCAGTGCCACGGAAACTATTTGTTTAACGTGTAAATTTTCTGACAAGACTATGTGACCTCTGAGAGCCACAAGTGGGCCTGAGGCCACTGACCCTTATGTTCTCAGACCCTCGAGCAGCACCTGGTAACTTGTGATGTCCATTCAATACATGCCAGGCCTGGGGCCTGACGCCCTGTAAGGGTCTGGGGACAGAGAAGACGAGGTGGCCACCTCACATACGTAGAACATCCTCTAATAATAATGTGGGTGTGTGCTTACATCAGAGCCATAAGTTCCTAGTATGAACATCCAGCTGGCTGTTGAAAATCCTGTGATAGAGTAAACACTGCTCCTCAGAAAGCCCAAGTCCTTATCCCTAGAGGAAATGCATATCTCAGATTTCCTATGACACCCCCTATTTTAAGCACGTATGCCCCACTTGGAGGCCCTATCCCTACCGATTAAGAACCTGGCAATGGAGCCCCACAGCTTGAGGCTAATCTCACCGTTGCTGCTATCTCTGCTATCTCTCCTCTTCATGTCTTGTGCAAATCTCCCTACTACCTCAGTTTCTTCATCTGTACAGTGGGGTCAGCAACAGCATTTACTTCAGTGCAGACTGTATGAGTGGCTAATCAATACAGGAACACAAGAGAAAACCTGTTATGCTGGAGAACCACTAGAGACCAAAACATTGTCATTCCCATCCCCATTTGGTTAGATGTTACTGTCACTCTACTCATATTTCCAAAGAAATCAATGAAAACTGGATTCATCTATTACTGGTCATCCCAGCCCCGAGCTCCCCCACTTTTTATACCTGTATAATTGAAAAGCAGTGATTTCCTTTTATGTTTTTAATTTAAAAAAATTTTTAATGTTTTTTTTTTTTTTTGAGAGAGAGAGAGAGAGAGAGAGCACGAGTTGTGGAGGGACAGAGAGAGGCAGAGACCAAGAATTGGAAGCAGGCCCCAGGCTCTGAGCTGTCAGCACATAGCCTGACACGGGCCTCGAACCCATGAGCTGTGAGATCATAACCTGAGCTGAAGTCGGATGCCCAAATGACTGAGCCACCCAGGCACCCCAGTGATTTCCTTTAAATTAGCAATTTACCCTCCTCAAAAGGCACCACAGGGGCAACTCTATAATACAACCACCCTTGGCCAAAATCCATGATGCAGAAACTGGACAAAACCTACTTCACACCCCAGGGAGGAGCCTTGTAACACTTACAACTCCCACATTCCAGGGAAGGCGGAAAGTCTAGCGATGATGAAGTGACTCCTAATCATTTCAACTATCATTTATTAAACACCTAATATATGCCACATACTGTGCTAAGGGCTTTGCATTTGCTGTCTACGCTACTCCTGAGAGTTAGGTATTAGCCTGGGTCACCCTTACAGAGGAGGAAACAAGCTTAGAGACGTTAGACACTGAGTTACCCAGGATCAGACAGTGAGGAGCTGGTGAGCAGGGATTTCCACCAGGCTCTTTCAGACAAATGCCCTCTTAGCTTTAAGCTTTCCAAACAGTCCTGCTGAGAAGTCCTTAAATGCTTCTCAACAGGAATTCTGTCAACCAAAACGTTAAGTTTTAACTTTCCATTGATTCATTTGCTCCTTTGCAAGGGGATCATCTAAGATATATCCAATTACAGACCCATGGTTCAGATAATTTGTGTCACCACCACGAGCCTGACAGAAGTCCAGCTGAAAGCAAATCACTGTGATTTCTTGTGACATTTTCAAAATTCTGAAAATGGTTCTGGGACATCCTTTGTAAACTTGAGGACCACAGGTGAAAAAAAAAAAAGTCACTGTGAAAAGACCCTGAGATGTACTAGCTCTATGCTGGCATAACTGTTAGATTTGATGGTTGGTATCTCTTGACACAAAATTATCCAGTAAATGACTTTAAAAAAATGGAGGTCTGTATACAAGGCTGGGGACCAATCCCAGGCCAGAACCCAAGCTCGTGCAACCAAGGCTGGGTCTCAGCTTCCTCAATGAAGAAAGAGAGAGAGCTCTGTCTGTATCAATTATTCTGGGCATTTCACACAATGATTGTGTTCCCATTCCAAGTTTTAAAGAGCTGAAGTCCTGGAGAGCTGCTTGGAGACAGCTGGCTGCTGTCTTCCCTAGTCATGCAAGTTGCAGAGGAGTCTGGACAAAATCGCCCCCAGCCCCACACCTTATCTTAAAGTGTTGATCTCAATTATCTTTAGAGTACTTTTGAGCTCTGAATGTCTTGAAATCAGAGACCACACACAGAGGGTGTACTAACCAGGGCTCTTTCTAGGGGTTAAGGCATGGGAACTGGATTAACTAATTATATTAAAGGAAAAGTAATGCAGGTGGTAGTGAGTTGAATTGTGCCTCACTCTCCCACATTTCAAAAAAACAAAAAAAAAAAAAAAGGTAAGGCCCAGTCCTAACTCCTGGTATTGTGAAGGAGGCTTTCTTAGAGACAGAGTCTTTGCAGATGTAATTAAATCAAGGATCTCCAGATGAGATGATCCCATATTTAGGATAGGCCCTATATTGAGTGAGGGAATCCTTATATAAGAGAAAGGAGGGTGGGTCTGACACACACAGGAAAGCAGGCCTTGTAGAAACAGAAACAGAGGCTGAGGTTACCCTGCCACCAGCCCAAGGACATCTGGAGTGGCTAGGAAATGGGAGAGTCTAGGAAGCATCCTCCTGTAGGACCTTCAAAGGAGCATGGCCCTGCAGACACCTTGACTTCAGATTTCTGAGCTTGCAGAACCATGAAATAATACAGTTGTGGGTTTTAAGTCACCAAGTTTGAGGTAGTTTGTTAGAGCAGCCCAAGGAAAACTAATGTAGAGAGGAAACTTGCATATCGTCTGGGGCACCCCCGGCCATTGCTCTCAGGTGTCACACACTATCTGCCTTGCTCAGCTCTCTCGTGCTCTCTACGCCTTGGTCTCTGCCAGGTTCCCCCCAGGAGGTCACAAGACAGTCATAAGCCACAGCTCAGGGTCTACACCCTACCAGCTTCACAGCCCAGACATATTGTCTTTTTGGCCTGGCTTGGGTACTGCACCCATGTCTGAACCAATCTCTGCATCCGGGAGGAGGCTGTGCTGACTGAGGAGATGAAAGTCTGGCTTCTGCACCTTCCCCTGGTACCAAGAGGTAAAAGGGAGCAGTCAGGGAGACAAGATGCTGGTCTTCTCTCCAAGGCAAACTAAGGGAGTGTAATACGTGACTTATAACATGAAGTATATATTTGCTCTTTGTCTCTCCTTAGACACAGAGCTCCAAAATCCCTTGGAATTTCCTAAGAGATGAAAAAGAAAAAAGTGCCTTGCATGTTAATGAGGTGACCTCTGAACCCCACCTGAGGATGGGGCCGGTTGTCAGGAGAACCAACCTTGTGTTTAGAAGGATGACCTTTTAGTCCCATCCACTTGACCTCTGGGAGGGGAGAAAGGCTGGCGGTTGAGTTCAATTACTAATGGCAATGACTTAACCAATCAGGCCTATCTAATGAAGCCTCCATAAAAGCCACCAAAGATGGGGTTGAGAGAGTTTCAGGGTTGATGAACACTTGGAAAGGGTGGGTGGGTGGCGTGTGGGGGACAGCATGGCAGCTCTGTGCCCTTCCCATGTACCTTACCCTACATACCTCTTCCATCTGACTGTTCCTCAGTTACATCCTTTTATACTAGACCTGTGACCTAGTAAGTGAAATATTTCTCTAAGTTCTGTGAGATGCTATAACAAATTAACCCCAAGAAGGGGTCTGTGGGAGGCTCCCATCTATAACTGGTCAGTCAAGTGCAGAGGTGGCATTCCAGACTTGCAATTGGCCTCTGAAGTTTGGGGGGGTGTGGGCAGTCATGTGGGACCAAGACCTTAACCTGTGGAATCTGATGCTATATCCAGGCAGACAGTGTCAGAATTGAGTTGAATCAGAAGACACCCAACTGGTGCTGCAGAGCTGCTTGGTGTGAAGCTAAAAAACCCACATATTGCAATTTCCTGGAATCATTTTAGGGGGCAGAGAGGAGACGAGTCAGGAAGGGAGAAAGAAGGGGGTCTCTCCTGCAGACAAGTGTGGTAAGTCTGGGTGGGGCTGAGAAAGGCCCAGAGGAAGGGATGTAGGAAGGAGACAGCACCTGAGGAGTCTCTGAAGCCCTGGGGCCACAGGCATGTGGAATTAGTGAGACAGAAAGAAGCCATCCCTAGAGATCAGGCCTAGAAATGGAATTTCATTCCAACTTCTGCAGCCGTCCCTGCTGTGATTAAGTTTAAGATACAGTGCTTAGAAACTTGAAATGGGCCTTTCTGAAAATCCATTCAAATTTGACAGTTATCAGATGTATTGAAAACAATAGTTTTTGAGAGATTAAAAACAGAGAAAGTTGAATATGCCCGGGCTCTTTCCCCTCCTCATAAACACGGCTTCACAGAATCTGCCCGTCCCTAGAGCTTAGCACACCGAGGTGCTTTTAAAATACAATCTGAAACCAAGTGAGTATTTCACAGATGAAAAGGCGTGTGCTTCCCAATCCACGGTATCCTGAAAGGGTGGATTTTAATTTCCTAAAAGACAAAGCCGAGAGAGAGAGAGAAAACGCCTATCTTCGTGCACTTAAGAACTATGATATTACTTAGATGGTGAAGTTTTATTCTGAAAAATGACTGTCAATTATGATTAATATTCTCCTTATAATTAATTCAAAATCTTATTAAAATCAAACTTTTATAACTTTACGTATAACCGTGCTGCCTATGTCAGGATGGAGAATATGCCTTGCCATTAATTTTACCTGTATCATTTCTCAGTTCTCAAAAAAGGCAATAAAAGATACCTCCTTGAAAATCAGCAATGCCGGGCCACCCTCATCTCCATAATGACACAATTTTCAATTCACGCCTCATTTTCATTAATGTTTCTGGCCATAAATTTTTAAGCATATGATAAAAAATTTCTGAAGCGGCATAAAACTAACATGAAGAGAGAGTTCATTAGCATGTGACCCTAATTAGAAATTCCATATTAACTCCCCATTTCTACTTGTGCATAGCCAGTGTCATCACATCTCTATTCTAGACGTGACTTCACGTTGTTGGGAGGAAATACTCCTTGTGGTTGTTTAATTCTTCGGCTTTATTTTTAAAACGATCCATGTTTTTCCTCTGTTATTGAATAAGTCAACAGACAATTGTATCACACGACGCCTTTTGTGTCACAAATTATCCGGAAGAATTGTGAGAAGGTCCTTGCCCAATGCTTTATTAATGATACCAGATCATAAAAGGGGGGGAAATATGCTGAGTCTGTCTCTTTTCTAATGTTGGGTGATAAAAATGCTACTTCAGGATTCAGAAGGTTAAGTTCTAATGTGTATTTTGAATAGAGTGTGTTGGAATAATTGCCTCATAAAGCAAAGCATTGCCCGCCTGCTAATGGCTGCATAGTGCAGGGCTCAGCAAAGACGGGCAAGCTTACTGGAAAAAATGCTGTGCCTCAACTTTTGTAGCCCTCCCATATTAAGTTAACTTTCCCCTCCCCTTGCTTTTCAAAAAAGGTATAAAATCCCATGACCCGTTCTGCAGCATAGATGAGCTACTGCCTTTAACACTGGTGGGAGCTAGTTTTCAAAGATGTCGCCACCACCCCCCACAATGAACCGTGCACCCCTCTATCTTCAACCCTGATTTATGTCTTCCCATACTGTGCTTGCGCTGGTCCTACATAATCAGCAGCACGTGCTGGAAGTGATGCCACGTGACTTCTGAGGCTAGGTCCTAAGAAGTCTTGCAGCTTTTACTGGAGTCTCTTGAACGTGCACTCTGGAGAAAGTCAAGGGCCATTGAAGGGGTCTGGCCAGTGTGAGACTACCATGCTGTGAGGAAGCCCAAGCTGTCTACACGGTGAGAGGTGCCTGGTCATCTATGAGTTCTTCCAGCTAACCCAGCACAGATGCCACACAAGTAAGAAAAGAAGTCATCTTGGATGCCCAGCCCCTTCCAACCCTCTGATGATTCCATCTCAGCTGTTCTCCGACTGCAACCACAGGAGAGACCCCCAAGCAAGAACTGCCCGGTTGAACCCATTCAACCCATGGGACTAAGACAGACGGCACAGAATTGGCTTTCAATAGCAATATTTTGGTAGGATAAAACAGATAGCTAGAATACATCATTCCATCAATTTCAGGCAAGGAAGGGAAACAATGGATTTAAACCACTCATTTCTCTGTCTCTCACATGTGAGCAGAGGCAAGAGTCAAACTGCCCCCATTAGTCCTTGGTCATAAATTCTTCTTCCCCCCACCATCTTTACTCCTCAATTAGAGTCTTCAACTCTATTTATTTAAGAAGAGCACTTAGAAGTCCAGCATGCGGTCTCTTGACAAATGCCGGTGAAACTAGAAGAAAGTCAAGCCTACTCATTTTTCCTTTGAGGCCACGCTTGACCCAGAAAAAATATCAATGCCAAAGGTTTGGCGGGAGGTGGATAATGAAGGTAGGAGATGACAGGTGAGGAATCCACAGGAAGAACTTCTAAAAACTCATCACTTATCCCCTTGCAGTCACACTCCTCACAGCAAAGGCCCTACTCCTACGACTGTCCCCAAACGCCACAGGTCCTGCCTCCTGCACGATCTCCTATGTATCCTCCCCACCCTGGTCCTCACTTTTTCCATCCATCCCCTAATTTGCCAATTTGGCCAACTCCCTCTTAAACCCTGGCCTCTGCTGCCCTTACTCAAATTTTCCAAAGAAACTGAAGATAACTAACTTGATCTTACAAGTGTCCTCATCCTCATTAAAAAGGGGGCTTGGGGTAGAGAAAGATGGCAAATGTTCTCTCTTATTGCTGTCACGTGAGGAACAGAATGTAGCAGCCTATGACACCAATATTATGCTGAGACGCACAAAAAAGGAGCAAAAAGTGTCCTTTGAAAAAGCAAGCAACAAACAGAGCTAATGCCACAAGATTCACACTTTGCTTAAGTGTGACTATTTTAAAGACCTCTAACCAGTGGGAAGCAGAACAGAAATCTCATAATCAATGAGTCCAGGATGCAGAGGGATGTCTGTGTACATGCATGTGCCTGTGTGTGTGTACCTGTTGTGTGTCTGTGTGGATGCAGGTGTGTGTGCACTGAGTTTAAAGATGAAGGAGGGAAAGAATAATTTATCAATGACTTGGGTATACCTGGGAACTTCTCTCATATTAAATTTTATCCTCATGACAGCCTTGTAAGGTTGGAAATAATTAGCCTTCCTGGCTCTATAGGTGAGGACAGGATTCAGAAAGAAGAGGTGACCTACCCAAGGTTATAAAGCTAGCAAACCACAGAAATGGGGTTTGAACCCCTCCAACTGCCTCCAAATTTGGTTCCTAAATTAGACCATGTTTCCAGATCCTCTGGAGATGCTGATCTCTGGGGCTCAGTCTCACACCTCAGAGTCAGCCTGGGAATCTGTACTTGTAGCCACTCCCCAGATGAACCTGACAGATCTGGGTTAGAACCACCTTACAAAAGTCCTTCATCTCTGGGCCTCAGTTTCTCCATCTGCACAATGAGGTGGTTGTGGGAAGCTATTCCTAAGGTTCTTGGCAGTTCAAACCATCTAGGTGACAATTAACATTGCATGGGGCAGGGGGCAAAGAGTGAAGACACTAGCAATGTATTCTATCTTAAGTATCATATTTTTATTAAAACAGATAAATGTTTCAACAAAATTATGTCTTAAAAAGAGGTTTGTTCCTGCCTGACAATTTATGGTCATGTAATTTTAAAAATGCCAATCATTAAATACAAAAGAGCGACTCATCTATGCATGCCAGAACTATTAATGGATGGGGGCATGTTATCGCAAATATAAATCAACTGCTCAGATCTTAAAATGCCATAAATAAGCAAGTCTCTATGTCAAAATTGGTGAGATGGCCAGAATCGCTTTGCTGATTTATTACATACCACCTTCATAATCAACACCCTGTTGATCTGCCACTTTCTTTTTACATAAATATATGAATAACTTTTTGACATCAAAATAAATCATAGCTACTTGATCTAAAATCTAGCTTCAAAAACGCCTGCAGAGGTGACTGACACTTTAGGTGTCGTCTGTTATTTTGTGTTAGAGCCTTGTGGACAGAGAAGTTTTATTTCTTCCTTGTCGTCTTTTGAGTGATATGTGGACTTCACTCGATATCTCGTCTCGACTTTGAGTACAACCTATTGGATTGGTAACAAAGTAAACACTTTTATAAATTACAGGTTACTCTTCCATCATAAGAGGGATACAATTCTGAGAAAAGAAAATCTTTACATAAATAATTGTCTTTGGCCACCAATGTGCAGAGACAGATTCAATTAATCCATCCAGCCACTATTCCTCTCTGTTGTATCAGGTGCAGACTAGTTTTGATATCTTGATGTTCAAAGCCAAAGCTATAAAATTAATCATTATCCTTTATGTATATAAAGCTGTGTGTGTGCATAAGTGTGCATATTTGTGTATACCTTGTCCAAGGAGAACAGTGTGGTCCACATGTTAAAAGTTACTAAATAATGCTCAGTAGAGCTTGCTAAGATCACCTGACTCAGAGGATTCTGATTTATTTTTGTTCTACTTGTTTAAACTTAATAACTCCATTTGCAGGAGCACCATGAAAACAAAAGTCTGAAGCACTGGACATACAAACCCAGCTTAGCAAGGTAAAAAGGAATAATTGTAGTTATTTTTCTCCAATTAAAAGAGGCACACACCTTCATTTGGAAGGACTTCAATTTTTTTTTTTTTTTTTTTTTTTTTTTAGGATTTTTTGGCTTGGGTTCTCCACCTACAGAATGTAAATAATAATGCCTAAAAGACATGGCCAGGTTAGGGGAGGATGTATAATTCAACCCATGCTGCTTTTTCAGAATTTAATTTCCAAACAGTCTAACTTCACTACTCTGACAAAAGTGGGACTTTACTTTTTGGCACATGTAAATTAAGAGAAGTTTTTGCAGACACCTGCAGGGATCAGGAGAACTTTTACCTTTAGGCTGCTCTTTTAGAATCAGAAATCTACAGAAGTGAAAGCAGAGGCTCTGTTCTCTCCTATAAAGACAGCGGGGAAGGATTTCTCTATCAGAGGTGCTGTGTGGATCCCTGACGACAGCTATGTGCTCTGCAAAGTACATCTGGGGAAATGGCTGCCTCCCTGATTCCATGGGGTGGAAGTGACACTGCATGTAAGACATCTGACTAAGCTTTCCCTCCTTTCATCTCTCACCATGATAGAGACCATGTAGAGAGATGGCAGAGAGAGAGAGAGAGAGAGAGAGAGAGAGAGAGAGAGAGACCTGAAGAGTCCCAGTTATTCTAGCTCTGCTATAGACTGAATATTTGAGTTCCGGGAACTTCTTGTGTTGAAACAGAACCCTCAGTGTGCTGGTATTTGGAGGTGGAGCCTTTGGGGGAGGTGATTACATCATGAGAGCAGAGCCTTCAGGAATGGGATTAAAGCCCTTATCAAAAGAGGCCCCAGGAGGGCCTGGGTGGCTCAGTTGGTTAGGTCCCTGACTTTGGCTCAGGTCTGTGCTGACAGCTCAGAGACTGGAGCCTGCTTTGGATTCTGAGTCTCCCTTTCTCTCTGCCCTTCCCCCATTCATGTGCGCTCTCTCACGCTCTGTGTCTCTCTCTCTCTCAAAAATAAATAAACATTTAAAAAAAAATAAGAGGCCCCAGAGGACCTCCTCACCCCTTCTTCCACGCAAGGACGCAGTGCAAGGATGCGTATGAACCAGAAAGTATGTTCTAACCAGGCCCCAAATTTATTGGCACCTTGATCTTGGACTTCCCAGACTTTACAACTGTAAGAAATATATTCCTGGGGCGCCTGGGTGGCAGAAAGTAGGTTCTAACCAGGCACCAAATTTATCGGCACCTTGATCTTGGACTTCCCAGACTTTACAACTATAAGAAATATATTCCTGGGGCGCCTGGATGGCTCAGTCGGTTAAGCGTCCAACTTCAGCTCAGGTCATGATCCTACAGTTCGTGGGTTCGAGCCCCTCATCCGGCTCTATGCTGACAGCTCAGAGCCTGGAGCCTGCTTCAGATTCTGTGTCTCCCTCTCTCTCTCTGCCCCTCCCCAACTCCTGCTCTCTTTCTCTCTCAAAATTAAACATGAACAACATTAAAAAAAAAAAAAAGAGGGGCGCCTGGGTGGCTCGGTCGGTTAAGCGTCCGACTTCGGCTCAGGTCATGATCTCACGGTCCGTGGGTTCGAGCCCCGTGTCGGGCTCTGTGCTGACAGCTCAGAGCCTGGAGCCTGCTTCAGATTCTGTGTCTCCCTCTCTCTGTGACCCTCCCCCATTCATGTTCTGTCTCTCTCTGTCTCAAAAAAAAAAAATAAACGTTAAAAAAAAAAAAGAAAAGAAATACATTCCTGTGGTTTATAAGCCACTCACTCTATGGTATTTTTGTTAGCAGTCTAAATATACCCACATGAACTCCTATTCTTTGAGTCCTCCAGCCCAGAGATGTGATGAGGAAGTCTTCAAAACAACCCCAGGCCCAGCTCTCTGGAAGCATACCAAAAGCCCTGAGTAAGAAGTGCCTACCTGCACTCACACAGTTGCCAGATTCTTGAGCAAAATAAGTGAATGCTATTATTTTAAGCTACTGCATTACAGCGGTGTGTTAGGCAGCTGCAATTAGCTGGAACACCCCAGAATGAATAATGAAAGATCACCCCAGTTTCCGGCCCACAGGTGGCTGAGCAGAAAGTGAGTGACTTCACAAAGAGCTGAGATAGGTGCTAGACTTACTAATACCTGTTGTGATAGAGACATTCTGTCCCAGGACTAGATGAAAGTCATGTACCCATGTTTCACGGTGCCATGTCTCTTTCCTTTCCTGTGCAATAGCAGCTGACCAGGGTAGTGCCCCCAGATCACCCTCTCTCCTCATTCATCAAATAAACCTACGCCTTGCCTCTTTCTTCATCACGGGAGAGATCCAGACCTTCTACACAAGGCACACAGCACCTGGGTGTATTCATCTGGCCCTTGAACAATGAGGATTTTTTACAATAAATACAGTACAGCACCGTAAATGTATTTCCTCTTCCTTATGATTCTCTTAGTGTTTTATTTTCTCCAGCTGACTCTACTGTAAGAGTATAGTATATAATACATATAACATACAAGATACGTATTAATAGATGGTTTGTGTTATTGGTAACGCTCTGGTCAACAACAGGTGAGTGGTAGTTAAGATCTGGGGGAGTTGAAAGTTATACTTGGATTTTAGACTGTGCAGGTCAGCGTCCCTAGTTCCCATGTCAAAGTCCTGAGTTACTATCCTTGTTCTCAGTATGAATACCATTAGTGAGTAGTGGGTTCTGTGTGGTAAGTGGGAGACAGGCATCTAGACAAATAAATGTGATTCAATGGGTTAATATGATTAGATGGAGTTGTGATATATAGAAGAGCATGTGGTTCTGCTTAGGGAAAAGTGGGTGTTCAGGGAAAACTACCAAAACAGAAAACAGAGCCAGATTTAAAGAAAGAATAGTTCAGCAGGCAGAAGGGGTAAGAATGACATTCTGTCCAGGTATGGCCTGAACACAAGCACAAGAATGCAGAAAGGAATTAGAAAATCCCAGTATTAGAGATTCAACTGTGTCCCCCCAAAGTTCATGTTGAAGCCCTAACCCCCAACCTGACTGTATTTGGAAACAGGGTGTTTACAGAGGTAATTAAGGATAAGTGAGGTCATAGGGTGGGGCCCTAATTCCATAGGACCAATGTTCTTATAAGAAAAGAAATAGGGGCACCTGGGTGGTTCAGCTGGTTAAGCATCTGACTATGGCTCAGGTCATGATTTCAGGGTTCATGGGTTCAAGCCCCTCATCAGGCTCTGTGCTGACAGCTCAGAGCCTGAGGTCTGCTTCAGATTCTGTGTCTCCCTCTCTCTCTGCCCCTCCCCTGCTCACACTCACTCTCTCTCTCTCTCTCTCTCTCTCTCTTTAAAAAGTAAATAAACATTAAAAACACTAAAAAGAAAAGGTATTTCCTCTTCTGGATCGTAAGGACATTTTCTCCTCCATAGAGAAGCCAACAACAAAAATGGAGGATAGAGAAAGGGGTACCTGATCACATTGTGACATCTATTTACCATTCCTCCATATGTACATATACTTATATATAGGTGTCAATATTTGTGCTTAAGGTATATGTTTGTTTCCTACTTCTTAATGATAGTTAGTCTAGAGATGACAGGAAATACTGCGCAGATTTCTCCCTTTCTCTCTCAGCAGGTTTACACCTTATGACAGGTTTAAACATAAACTTTCCACCTTCCTTCCTCTCACCTTATCATGCCCATGTGAGACATTGCTAATCAACCCCTGGACAATTGCCCACTGAGCCTCCCTACCCTTATTTCTCAACAGAGTACTGGAGGCAGCCACTACTCATCAATCAGAGTGGGGCCTCCAGAAGAAACTCTTTTGCCCTGCCTGCATCATTCCAGTCTTTCCATGCTGGCTTCCTGACTGTCAGTCTCCAAAGTAAATGGGTGGCTTCCTGAAAAGGAAAAGGCACCTGGCAGGGGGAGGTTAGATATTGTTTCCAACACCTGGCTTCACAGTGAGAAAGCACATGTGTATTTTTTATTGGTTCGTGATCTATTCCCTCTCAAACCCCCAGGAAATTGGGGTTTAGAGAAGTAATATAGCTTGCTGCAGGGGACAGTGACAGAGTGAAATTCAAATCCAGTTCTGTCTGGTTCCAAGAAGGTTTTCATTCCTCAAAGGCAAGCAGCAGCTAGCCAAGAGAAAAGACAATGAGGATCCAGGGCCATTCGTGGATGAGAGGATCCCTCCCATCTCACATCTCCTTCTGCTTTCTTTAAATGTGTCCCTTCATCCTTCCTAGAACATATGTTCCCAGCTGGTTGAAATAAGGCCAGTTGAAGAGAGACACTCCTTTCCCCCATCTGTCCCATCTCTTAGGGAACCAGTGAGAGTGATTAAGATTTAAAGTCTCGGGCTGCAAACTCACACTCAGGTGTCCCTGTAATCTTACCTTTTAAAGACAGTTACATCTCATCCCACCAGTGGGAAGGGTGACCTTACTTCAAAATAAAGGCAAAAAATGGAAAAAAAATAAATAAACAGGGAAGAGAGACTTCGATTCAGCATTTTGGCCAATTCCTAAAAGACAGCCAGAGAGCTGGTGCACAGTCTTAACCTCTGTCCTCCACACGAGGAATGCCACTCACCGGTGGCATTTACTGAAACTCCATGTGCCAGGAAACGTGCAAAGAGTTTAACAGACACTATCTTGTTAAATCCCTGAAATCAGTCTCTAAATGGGCACTGACATCATTGTCTGGAATGAGGAGCTTAAGGCAAAAAAAAAAAAAAAAAAAAGTTAAATCACTTGCGCAAGGCAACACAACTAAGAAGTGACAGTCTGGAATCCAAACACAACTCAAGGGGCTTCAAAACCCAAATTCAAATAATCACTTTTAAGGTTTCTGAAGACCAGGTTTCAACTGTAAGGAGCCTAGAGGTTGGAAGGTTTTCAGGAAGCATCAGTGGGGTGGGGGAAATAAAACAGGGAGGGAAGGCAGGCTGTTCAAAGTCCATTAGGAAGCCAGTTGACAATGTGGGTGGAGCTTACTTCCATCACAGAACTCAGGGAGTAAGAGAACAATGCAGGCTTTACAGCAAGGGTAAGCAATAGAGGGCTGGTATAAGGCCAGCCAGCCAAATCTGGCCCACTGGTGGGTTTTGTCAATAAAGTTTTATTGGAACACACCCATGCCTCTATGTTATTGTCCCTGGCTGTTTTCCTGTTACCACGGCAGAGGTGAATAGTTACATCAGAGACCATATGGCTCCCTAAAATATTGGCTATATTTTGTCTTTTAACATAAAATACTTACCATCTCAAGTTATCCCACCTGAGAGGCAAGGAAGCTGGGATATTTGTATACCAAATCCTGAGTCATGCATTAAAGACTACTGGGCAGGGGTGCTCTAATTCCTTCCAACCTAATGTTTGTGTGCAGAACCAGCTCCAGAGACTCCAAAAAAAACTTCAAACTGAAAGACACATGTAGAAGTCAAGACAGATTGTCTTGAAATGGTAAATGCCCATCCCCATGGGGAGTGGGGCAGCGTAGCCACTAGCGGCCTTTGTTCCAAAAGCAAACTTGTAAGTTGCAAGCTGGTCGCCCGTAAGCCACAGATTTGAATTAGTTTGACCATACTGTTTTCCAAAACTGTGAATCAGTAGAGTTCCCATTTTAAAATCCCAAATATTCAGCTTTTCTTAAAAAAATCAGAAAATGTGGCACCACTGGGCCTCTATTCCTCTATGGCCATTTAGAAACGGCATACATTGCCAGGTCATTACCACGTTCCCAGCTTTGACAGATTATATTAACTGCATGGCCCTAGGTAAACTTCTGCGTTTGAGACCTCTGGTGTGCAGATTATCACCATCATAACAGGCTAAGAGAGGTTACATGACTTGCCCAAGGACATGTGACAAGTAAGGGGCTAAGCTGGAACTTTGCTGCCAATTTGCTTTCCTAAGCAGTCTGAGGTCATAGCTCCCTTTTGTCCAGACTCTCATCCCTATGTACTACACCCCCACCTCTGCATGACCCCAGTAAAAGATCTCTGGGTGCAGAGTTGGCCTCTGCTCTGTCCTCACAAAGCCTGAATAATGCATTAGAGAACATGGGATGCAGAATGTTAAGATAAGAATAAATACTGCTAAAAGTCATGACCCTTTCACCCAAGAGGAGCAAAGAGCACTCAATACAGCAGTCAGTCTTCATTCTTATGGACAGGAGAGCTGAGAGCTGCAAATTCACCCCGTCCCTCCCCAGGAATCAGCCACCACCAATCAATTGGAGTTGCTAATTGGATTCTGACAAATCATATTCAAAGCCCTCTATCTCTCAGGGTTTTCTCCAGTCTGCACGGATGAGATGCTCCCGTGCAAGGGGGCCATGGGGCTAGCAATTTATCCAAGTATACAAAAGGGCAGAGAGGTTGCACAGGAAACCACAGACGGCCTAAGCCAGAGAAACGGTCTGGGCTCTTGCACTCTTGGACTGGAATGTATAGCCAGAACTCCTAGAAAAAATGGACAGTGGCTTAAGATTTTGTCTGAGGTCTAGGAAACCCAGGCTCTTAATGCACACATTTCCCAAGAGAAGATCTTCAAAATACACCAGAACCTGATCACTTACTATGCTTCTACTGCTGCCATATGGTCCAAGACATCATTACCTATAAGGATGTGAGAGAAACAAAGTGGCCCGAAATAGAGCTTAAAACAGCTCTGACCTGATCGATAGATTTGGGGCTCCAGTAGAATAAAATGCCCTGCAGGGATGTCCCACATTAAGGTAAAAGGACTAGCCTTTTTGTACCTGGATCAGCCACTGACTGTCAATTGTCCCGCCTATCAGGATTGTGTAACCTCTTAGGCAAAGCAGGTCAAAACTATTTGGTCAAGGGCAGGGCTATGAAGAGGGGGCAGCTGGAAACCATTAGCAAGCAACAAGCATAGCAGCTGGGGGATGGGCACAGGAGCTCAGTCAAGGGGATCTGAACACCAACAGCATCTAGCATAAGGGATCTCACTTCCAGCTCCCTCCGTCGGGTCCCGGTAAGAAGAGCCACGGGGAATCCAGTTTGTTCATCCATTAAATGTGTCATGAAAGGTACATGGTGATTCTGAGCTTCCATTGTGAACCCTGACAGAAACCTAGAATGGCGTGCTTTGACAGGCTTCCAATTGTTAGCGCCATTCAATGCCCACCCAAACAGACTGCCCTCCTCAATTCAACTATCTCTGATAGTGACTGGGAGACCATATATAATGACTATAGAAAACTGTTTTCCTGGGGCACCTAGGTGGCTCAGTTAAGCATCCGATTTTGGCTCAGGTCATGATCTCACCATTCGTGAGTTCAAGCCCCACATCCAGTTCTGTGCTGACAGCCCAGAGCCTGGAGCCTGCTTCAAATTCTGTCTCTCTCTCTCTCTCTCTCTCTCTCTGCCCCTCCCCCGCTCGTTCTCATTCTGTCTCTCTCTAAAATAAACATTAAAAGAATTGTTTTCCTGCTAGAGAATCTTTGCCGAGAGAGTCCCTAACTGTTGTGTCATCAGAGACTCCCTAGTTTCAAGTACGCATGTAATTCAGACAATACCCGAGCCTTCTCTTTATCCCATGCAGCCTTCAACTCTATCCTAGCATACCCCCTGCCCTCACATGTCCACTGTATCTTGTTCACCGAAGAGCATGCCTTCATCTATTCTTGCCTGCATGGTGCTTCCATGTCAGCGTGATAAAAGTGACAGTTTCACTTCACAGCTGCATCTCCTAGGAGACAGGGATGCTGACAGTCAGCAGTATTAAAGCACATCCTGATCTGTCAGACCCTCCTTCTACACAGTGAGCGCAGGTTCATCAGCCTTTGCTCTCTGTGTACAGTTACTACTTTTCTCAGACCTACCAGACCAAAGTCATTTTTCTACATCCATCCACCCTTTTCTCATGAGAAATACCTCCAAGACAGATCCACTTTATAGAAAAACTCATCCTTAGAACACCTGCTGGTGGTGGGGAGGGGGAGTGGTGTCACTGAGCAGGCAGGAAATTTCTTGCTGAAATTTCAAGTCTCACGGGGGCCAGGAGCAAAAACCTTCAAGAAATTCATGAGCACAGTCCCCTACTGGCAAGGGAGAAATGGCCGAAAGTTGATGATGCTTCTGCTGTACGATAAAGAATTTTCACACATGGTTAAAATGAAGGGCTCCTTAATTTTACAAGTGAGAAAAGTGAGGTTCCACATGCTGAGTTTCTGGCTGAAAGTGACACAAATTAAAATTAATTAATTAAAGCCCATTTGAACCCAGATCTGTCTGGTTCCATAAAGTGGGAACTTCATATTATACTCTGTTCCTTCAAATAATGGTGGGTCCACTGATCAGAGAGCCACCACAGACACCCTTCAAAAGACAGAAGACAAAAGAAAAAAGAAAGGATAGGAGAAATGCATATAATGAGATGACATTTCAAACAGGATTTGATTATTGATACGTGCATGCCTGCCCGCGCGCGCGCGCACACACACACACACACACACACACACACACACACACACACCTGCACACACACACAAGTCCCTGAATATCCAATTTTTTTTGGTTCTCTCCAAGAGAATGGATTAGATTTAAGGAAATTTCATTAAAGGTTCAAAGAATTATTCTTCCTCTCATCAATATTTACCTGAACCATCATTATCATCACAAGCTCATCAGCTTTTGCTGTGTGGACAGAGAGGAGATTAGGGAAGCTTTAGCTGGTCCTGAATCATTACGACCTGGGAATTATCTGAGGGGAAATGGGCACTGCGTCTGAGCCTTTGCTTTGAAAGATCTCATAAATTTCAGGTTGGTCACAGAAACTACAGCAGTCCCTTCCTGAAGGGGCAGCAAATGGGACCCCACACTCAAGCCCCTTTCCTTGCTCCACCTTTTAATTTTTTTTAATGTTTATTTAAATTTGAGAGAGAGACACACACACAGAGCATGAGTGGGGAAGGAGGAGCAATGAGAGAGGGAGATACAGAATCTGAAGCAGGCTCCAGACACTGAGCTGTCAGCACAGAGCCTGATGTGGAGCTCGAACCCTCCAACTGTGAGATCATGACTTGAGCTGAAGTCGGACACCTAACCGACTGAGCCACCCAGGCTCCCCATCCTTGTTCTACCTTTAAAAAAATTGCTATAGAGGGTATAAATTATGCAAACTTTAAATATTACCCATGCCATTTTTACTGTCTCATTTAAACACGAGTTTTGAGTAAATAATATATTTATGGAGTGGAATTCAGTAATAGACAGTAAATTACTGGGAGCCGTGACGCTTATCTTCCATCATCTATATGAAATCCTCTTAATGAAAAACTCTGAAACTTGGTTAAAATTCCATGCAGAGCAGAGCATACTGGCTAACCTAGATAAAGACTGATGTTTACGATATATATAGTAAACATCTGTTTTATACATTTATAAAAGAAGCTAAGTAAAACTTTGGGCCCAGTTCTACATTATTTGTGACTCTAGGTAATTTATTTGTTGTCACTTCAAACAAAATTGGTCCAAAATAATGACTCATGTTACATTCAAGACTGGAATATTTGTTTGAGAAGGGAAGACAACAGCTATGGTTTTCATATATCAAATTTCAAAACGTAATAGTTAAAATTTATTTCACTCCCATGGAAAGAGTACGCGGGTGGTAAGGAAGCCCCGAGTCTCATTTCAGATATACAGTTAACAGTGTGACATTGGCAGGTGGCTAACTTTTTCTGGGTCACTGCTTCTTCAGCAGGTAAGATGGCAGGAAAGAGACAAAATCCAGTCTAATGCTAGTGTTCCAGAGCTCACCACATGTCAAGGTAACTTCCAAGAAAAGTCACTATGAGAATAGTTACAGCACATTCCAGGACAAAAATCTTTATTCCCCAATTCTTTTTTTAAAAAAGTTTTTATTTATGTAAATAATCTCTACACCCAACATAGGGCTTGAACTCATGACCCTGAGGTCAAGAGTCACATGGCTCTACCAACTGAGCCAGCCAGGTACCCTTCCATTCTCTATTTCTTGTTTTCCATCCCAGAGGAAGCTCTAAAACACACAACTGAATATTCCCACATAAGCAACCCCAATGAATACCCACATGTAACCAGAAGAAACCAGAAAGGAAACAAAACCCCACTGAGTGTCTGGTAATGCTAGGAAGGTAGGCATTTTCATTTTCTCTTTACCTCTCATTTCTTCATTTCTCCTTACCTCTCCGTACCAGATCATGGGTGAGGCTCAGAGAGTTTAGGTGCCAAGAACAAAACCAATGACAAGAACAGAAACAATCACAGTAGTAGCAGTAATGTTCTAAAAGCTTTCTTGGTTTAACCCTTGTGATGACTCTATGATGTGGAGTGAGCAATCATTTGCATTTAACTCATGAGGATGCCAGAGAAGAGAACAACTAACCTAGTGTCTGGGGATCCATGGCTGCTTTAATGGAGGTGTTCACCATTACAGAAAAGGAGGGAGACCTACTTTATTCCTTTAGTTTGTGTATCACCCTGTCTCTGCCCAGATTCGTGCTGGATATGTACACAAGAAATATACATATCATAAGCAAAGCTAGGGAGCAAGCCGAACACTGGCCATATAGGGAGCTCAGGAAAAGACAAGGTCCTCTAAAATGATCTAAGAAGGTACTAAACTCTGGGCAGAAACTAGGTAAGAGAAGGTCCCTGGATATTCCACAGGTAAAAGTATGTGTCCCCAAACTCGGCAATTGTGTGTGGTGAACTCCTGGTGATAAGAGTAAGTAAGTAAGTGAGTAAGCAGTGATGACTTAGACTGCTGTGGTGCTTTTAAAACGTTTTCATGGAGTGGCGCCTGGGTGGCTCAATTGGTTAAGTGTCTGACTTCAGCTCAGGTCATGATCTCACAGTTTGTGGGTTCGAACCCCATGTTGGAATCTGTGCTGACAGCTCAGAGCCTGGAGCCTGCTTCAGATTCTGTGTCTCCCTCTCTCTCTGCCCCTCCCCTGTTTGCACTGTCTCAGAAAAAATTAAATAAACATTAAACATTTTTTAATGTTTTCATAGAAAGCCCTTATATGTATATTATTTGAGGAATAATAAATTTGCTCCATCCTGAAATCCATCTCTAATTGATTGGTGGTGACTGCTATAAGCAGTGTCAGGCAAATGACTATCTAATTAAGCTACATTCATGCTCGATAAGGAGGAGAAATAATCTATGAGTGATATCTGCCATGAGTGCAGAAAAGCACCCAGGGGTCCCATAGGTGCAAATCCTGCCTGTGATGCTCAGAGTGACTCTGAGAAGGACACAGTACAGGCAATATCAATTGCCATATTACAGCAATGAAAACCTGAAGTCCAAAGACAAAATGCTTTGCACGTGGAGTTAGTGAAAAAGTTTTGAAATGGTGTAGACGCTCTAATTATTAATCCACTCTTTCCACTGTCTTCTGACTCCAGAACTATGAAACTCCAAACAATGAGAACAAGGCACAGTTTAAATTTATTGTGGAAGCTTTGGTCTTCAAAGACTTGAAGCTGGGTGTTAAAAGTGGTTGACTGTCCCTAATGGGTCCATCATAGCCTATGAAGTGGATTTAGAAGGAGGCAAATATGACTAGTCCATGTGCCAATAATATATAAAAAGCAAAGGTCACAGCTACTCACTCAGGTCAGAACCTGACAATATACAGTTCATGGGAAGACAGCGTATGCTTGGAATTATTTCCAAAAATTTGGACAAACTCAGTCATTTTCAGACCAGGTAGATATCTGTAAAGAAACATCCCATTTGAGTGTACACACACTTAGCATTTTTATGATGGATTTGTCACCAGCTATATTTATCTATAGGTGTTATTAATATAGATATTTGCAACCAACCTGGGATGTATGGGACAATTAGCTAACCTGGGCATTAAATTACATTTCTGCCCTAGAGAAGTGAATCCACAAACTTTTTTGTGTGTGTTTATTTATTTTGAGGGGGAGAGGGGCAGAGAGAGAGAGAGAGAGAGAGAGAGAGAGAGAAAGAGAATCCCAAGCAGGCTCCACACTGTCAGTGCAGAGCCTGATGCGGGGCTCAATGCCATGAACCGTGAGATCATGACCTGAGCCAAAATTAAGAGTTGGACGCTTAACTGACTGAGCCACGCAGGTGCCCCCACAAACTTTTTAATACTAAATGTAAATAGTTCAAGAGCCCATATATAGATTCCTTTTTCAAGGTGTTTAAGCAGCTTCTTCAAACAAGTAAGTCAACAGAAGCTGTCCTCAATAGCTCTGTTGCTCTCAGTATCTCTAGTGGTCTCATCATTACTACCAGCCACCCCCCATTTCCGCAGATAAGTGAACAGTCAACGCTCCACAACTCCAAAACAGTAAGGCCCATATTAACGAGGCTTTCCTATAAGAAATCCAATGTACTTTTTATGACGTCTACCAGCCAAATTGGTTAGATATTTCATCAAGAAATCTCCATGTTAGCTTCAAGGAAATATCTCGTATGTGTGGTGGTTGTGGGGGAGGGTAGTGAATGAGAGAAAGAAACCAGGTTAGCCATGAGTCGGCAATGGCTGAATCTGGGTGAAGCATACGTGGGGATTCATTATGTACTATTCTGTATTTTTTTTCATAGATGTAATTGAAATTTTCCACAATAAAAGTTTAGAAAAATATCATTATTTCACTGACATTTAAAAGGTAACATTATCGGCTGGTAAATCTTAAAAGTTTCAGAGATCAGCTTAAAATCAACTCTACCACCTTTTCTGGTCATTACATGCTTTAAAGGGGCAATGTTCTTATCAGCTTTGCATTATCAATATAGCATGGAATTAAGAATTTAGCAATGAGAGATTCATATCCTATCTGTAGCTGTGTGGTTTTTGTTTTTTTAATTATTAATTTGACATTATCCTAAGACTTCATTTCTGTATCTATGAAATGGGGGTAATAGCCCTATTTGCCTAATAGTGAAACTGTGTAAATTTTATACGCATGTCAAATGCTTAGACTATAGTATCCAGGAAATGATGAAGCATAAAAAAATGTAGCTCTTAATATCCCCAAATAATTGTATGTTGCTGGACACATAGTAGGGAGTTAGTCAATGTCAGATGAACAAAGTCAGTAATAATAACAGGACAAACATGAATAAGTATCCAATTAGTTGCTATCTAAATTTCACAAAGTCACAAAAAAGTTTTTGTTTGTTTGTGTTTGTACATCCTCTCATTGGGAGTCAGTTCAACAACTTGATAATTAAAACAAATATCCTGTATTTCCAACAAACTTAGTGGCATAAAACGGAAGGCAATTACTCAACTCTGATTTAGGCTTAATATGCAGCATGCCTTAATTTATTCTAATTTAATATTCAAAAGAATATCCTTAAGGTAATATCCTTCCACAGCTTGTAACGGCTGCAGCACACCAAATTAAGGCCAGCATCCATCAAGTGCACGAGAGCTGAACCCCCAGAGCAGAAAGCAAACCTCAGATCTGAGGAAATGCCCGGAGTCAGCCTGATGCAAGCAAAACACCCTTGTGCATTGAGAAGACACCCTCTTGCCTTTATCCAAACTTAGCTCATTAACCCCCAGATATGCAATCAGTGCCTGAGCGTAAGCAAAGCAGACATATTTACACATCAGCGCAGATTGGTCCCCAGTCACACAAACCCAAGGGTTCCATTAACAGCTGATGTACAGGATAACATCCCTCCCGTCGAGGATCTAGACCAGAGATATCCTGGCCAAGAGAATCCTGCACACGTTTACGGCATGCACTGGGGACAAGCCCACACTCTGCCCGCCAACCCACCTCGTCTCCTCTGTGAAGCATTTTCTATACTTCTGGTTAAAAGAAGGTAGACATCTCACTTAGCTGCCACTTTGATTCTCAGAACTGGTGGTCCCACTTTGAATAAGACAGGTCAAATTCAGAAATAAAATGTCAACAAGATCGTGTGTGTGTGTCAGTGTGTGTGTGTGCCAGTGTGTGTGTGTGTGTCAGGGTGTGCGTGTGTGTGTGCGCACACTTACACCCACACACGCGCTGCAGATAAAGTATGCATTTCCAAATACTTAAACATGGCAGGTGATTATATTGATTGCAAATACTGATGGAATGTATGATGAGTTATCCAATGCTGTGAGAAAAAAATTACCCCAAAATGTTTAGTGGTGTAAAACAATAATCATCTCTTTTTTTCATGGTTACTGTGGGTCAGGAATTCAGATAGGACACAGCAGACGGATAATCTTTTTTCTACCATGCCGGGTTGGTGGGGGGGGGGGGGGTCTCAGCTGAAAGACTTGAAGACTCGGGGTACAGTCCTGGAACTGGAGTCATCTGGAGGTTTGGCTGAGCCTGGAGGCTTTGCTTCCAAGGTGTCTTACTCATTTGGCGAGCAAGCTGGTTCTAGCTGTTGGCAGAAGGCCTCAGTTCCTCCTTGCATGGCACTTCCACAGGCTGCCTGAGAATCCAGGCCCCAGGGCTCCTTCTCTGAGATTTTCACTGGACACCATGGTGATGAAACATAGCTCTTAGCAATTTCCGCTAATCTTTCTTTCTTCCTCTTAAATTTATTATTTGAATTGTATAGTATATACATAACATAAAATTTTCCATCTTATCCATTAAAAATTTTTTTTAATGTTTGTTTTTGAGAGAGACAGAGAGATGGAGTGTGAGTAGGGGAGGGGCAGAGAGAGAAGAAGACACAGAATCTGAAGCAGGCTCCAGGCTCTGAGCTGTCAGCAAGGAGCCCGATGCGGGGTTTGAACTCAGGAACTGTGAGATCATGACCTGCGTTGAAGTCGGATGCTTAACCGACTGAGCCACCCAGGCGCCCCTCTATTTGGTCCATTCTTAATTGTACAGTTCTGGAGCATGAAGTGGATTCACACTGTTGTGCAAACATCCCCATCTTCCAGTAGAGAATTTTCCTTTTTTTTTTTTTTTCATTTTGCAACACCCAAACTCTATACCCATTAAACATGAACTCCTACTTCCCCTTCTCCCAGCCCCTGGAAACCACCACTCTACTTTCTGTCTCCATGACTTTGGCTACCTAGGTACCTCATGCAAGTGGAATCATACAGCACTGGTCTTTTTTGACTGGCTTTCTTCCCTTGCCATAACGTTTTCATGGTTCATCTCTGTTGTAAGATGTGCCAGAATTCCCTTCCTTTTTAAAGCTGAATAATATTCCATTGTATGGATATAACATATATTTGCTTATCCAGTGATAAACACTTGGGTTGGTTCAATCTTTTACTTATTGTGAGTAATTCTGCTACATACATGGGATAACTTGGAAATCCGGCCTTCAGTTCTTTTGGGTGTATACCCAAAAGGGCATTGCTGAATCATACGGTAATTCTATTTTTTTTTTCTTCTTGGAAGAATGTCTACATTGCCACCAGAAGTACACAAGGGTTCCAATTTCCCCACATCTTCCTTAACACTTATCTTCAGTTTGTTTTTCTTTCTGTTTCATCACAGTCATCCTAATGGGTATAAAGCCCATGTCTCCTTGTGGTTTCAATTTGCATGCCTCTAATGACTGGTGATGTTGAGCATCTTTTCATATGCTTATTTCCATTTGCATATCTTCTTTAGAGAAATGTCTATTCAAATCCTTTGCCCATTTTTGAATCAGGTTTTTTGCTTTTTTTTTTTTTTCATTGCTGAGTTTCAGGAATTCTCCATATAATACAAGGGACATTAATCCCTCGTCAGATATGCGAGATAGTATCTCTTTTCTACTCATCATTCCCCAGCACAGAGTGAGAGGCAGACAAGGAGCCTCTCCTCACTGGAGAGCAGGCAGTCAACCAGCATAACTAGCTGGGGGAGATGTGCTTTGGGAAAAAGGAAATATGCACAGATGCTGATGAAACAGAAGAGATACCTCACTCTGTTTCCCCTGCTCCTTCCTGGACAGGTTGGCAAGAATCAGCCTGATTACCTACAAACTGAGGGGTAAGAAAACACACAGTGGGCATTTTCCTTCAACTGCTTTTTCTGTTCCCCATAATAAGGGCTAAAGTAGTGTTTTAAAAATGTAGGTCAGGATGAAAAGAGATTTAACTTTTAATGTTTGAATTAAAACAGCATGAGCAACTTCTTTGAATACAATAAAAAAAGCTACAGGATATTCCCTGAAACAATCATTTCTAACTATTTTCCTCTGCATTTCATAAATAATAAATGCGTTAAAAAATAACCCCATAGTAACACATTCTCTAATATACTAGTTATGCAAGCTGGATATAACTCTAAGAATCCCTAAATGTGAGAAAAATTGAATTTGGTGGTACTTTTTTTAAGCTAAAAATTAAATTTCCCCGGCACCACGCAGACCTTTTCCCTCACAGCTATAGTCATAACTGGATTTTTAAGCCTTCTGAAAACATTGTGGTTTGCAATAAAGCAAAACGCTGTGTCAAAAATTGCTTAGAATACAGAAAAAGCATGTTTCTGATCTGGACCACAGGGCTGCTGTCTACCTGGTGGAGGCATCGACATGGGTCATGGCTGTCATCCTCACAATGGTGACAACGTGTGCATGGGAACTCTGACCCCGCCCCTGGATTCCTATTATGAGTTAAAAGTATGAGCTAAATTCCTCTCAAGTTACCAGTGAGGCAGGTTTCCCAGCTTCTGATCCCTAATACAACGCTTAGCACTCACTTCTTCTTATCTGTGATGAAGTTAGGCACCAAGCAGTGGTGAAAACACACCCAGCTTCAGAGCATGGAATGCATTTGCTCTGAAGGTACTGGGGTGTCCCAGAGAAGAGATGCGTTTAACAAAGTACCGAAGGGTTGCAATGTGGACCTGTGAATAAAACACTAGAGAGGGGATCAGTGGAGGCAGGCGGCTTTCCTGGCTTCTCCCTAACTCACTGGTATCTGCTCACTTGAACTGCAGTACCCGTGTGTGTGAACACAGGTCCTGCTGCACTGTGAACATGTTTTACTTCCCAGTGATGTGAGATGGCATCCGCTCTGGGGACACTTAGGTACCTGTCAGCGGATGCTCCACAGGACTACATTTCTAGGTTTCTGTTGTGATGGTGGTAGTGATGATGTTGGCAGTAAGGAGCTAATTTTTTGATTTTGTGTTATTGTTGTTCTGTGTGTGTGTGTGTGTGTGTGTGTGTGTGTGTGTGTGTGTTTTCATACTGAAGGGGAAAAAAAGATCTCTCTCTCTCTCTCATACACACACACACACACACACACACACACAACTGTTTCTGACTGGAATACTTCATGGTTTTTCCCATCCTACTCTGACCTCATGTTCCCTTGGTCATTCAAGGGCTATTTGAAAAGATTCTTACCTAGAAACGCAAATCAAATGCACAAGAGCTATCATCTCACACTTGTCAGAGTGGCTAAAATAAAAAACACAGGAAACAACAAGTGTTGGTGAGGATGGGGAGAAAAACAAACGTTGGTAGCAATCAAATCCCACAGCAGCCTCTGTGGAAACAGTATGGAGGTTCCTCAAAAAAATAAAAATAGAATTACCATATGATCCAATAACTGCTCTACTATTTATCCAGAGAATACAAAAACACTAACTCACAAGGATATTTGCACCCCTATATTTACTGCAGCAGTATTTGCAATAGCCAAGATACAGAAGCAGCCTAAGTGTCCATCAATAGAGGAAAACAAAAAGTAGTGTGTGTGTGTATATATATATGTGTGTATGTATATGTCATATACATATATATGTCATGGAATATTCTTCAGCCATAAAGAAGAATGAAATCTTGCCATTTGCAACAACATGGATGGATCAAGACAGTATAATGCTAAGTCGGTCAGAAAAAGACAAACACCCTATGAGTTTACTCGTACGTGGAATTTACTTTACGGAACAAAAGAAACAAACAAAGGGAAAAAAAGAAACAAACCAAAAATCATACCCTTAACTATAGAGAACAAACTGATGTTTGCCAGAGGGGAGGTGGATGGGGGGATGGGTGGAAAGAGGAAAAGGGGATTCAGAGTACCCAGATTGGGATCAGCAATGAGTGAGGTACAGAATTGCTGAATCACTAAATTGCATACCTGAAACTCGTGTAATACTGCAGGTCAACTATACTGGGATTAAAATTAAATTTAAAAAAAAAAACTAAAAATAAAGATTCCCACCTGGATGCAATGCCTCTAGAGACCCGGCAAGCAATGGGTGTGTGTGTCCAATATATCCCGATCCAGAGGGATTTACAATCTCCTTGGGCCAACAAGTTGCCCCAAATAAAATGATCAGGAGAGACATCAGTCTTGTTTCTGAATTCCAGGTTCTCTCCCCAAGTGTGACCTGAGTTGTATTCTGCCAGCTCATCTTTCACTGTCCTGCAGTTCTCTCTCCTCTGAAAGAGCCACTGGGTGGGTCTGGATATCAGGACTCTTTTCTCCATTCTTGTCTCCCTCTTGCTCCAGATGCCCTCCACCCCTAATCTAATGGTTCCCAACCTTGGCTGTGAGCTTTTAAAAATCCTGATGCCTGGGGATCCCCAGACCAATTAAATCAGAATCTGTGGGGGCAGTACCCGTGCATCAATCTTTTCTAACACTCCCTACGCGATGCCAGTGTGCAGCCAACGCTGAGAACCCTAATCACACACACTACGAATTATACCATCTGTTGAAGGGATTGAAAGCAACAGAGTAAAAAGCAGCAGCTCCCAGACAGCTGGGGGTGCAAACAAAGTTGGGGAAATCATAATTCTAGAGAGGATGGGGTGGGGGTGAAGAGCTGCCATAGCAAAGCACCAGCTTGGGGGACAGCGCAATATTATAGTTGACGTTGCAACTATTCTAACTGTTATTACAGATCACATTTGATTATTATTTCCCACACTGAAATAATCTGTTGCAGGATCCACATAGTTCTGTTTCCTGTAGAATTAGGTTTCTGGCTCTACAAATTGGCTCAATTCAGCAGAACAAACATTCACCATGAGACTTCAAATTTCCAGGCTTTATGAGGGCTCTAAGTTACAAAGATGATGAGCCCTCTACGGTGCCCTAAAACTAGCCCTCCAGGTGCAAGGAACCCAGGTAATAATGACATCCCCGCTGTTGTTATTTGACCAGTGACAGATGGGTATTAAGCTTCTACGGTAAGTCAGGCACTGTTCTAGGCAGAGGGGACATAGCAGTGAACAAGAAAGAAGCAAAATAAAAATCTCTATCTCGATCCCTATCCCTATTCCTATCTCTATCCCTATCCATATCTATCTATATCATCGATCTACACTTGCTTTGATCCTTAAGAAAAGAAAGGAAGAGAAGAATTTTTGAGGTCAGCCTATAAATGTGAGTTTGATTTGCTTCACTAGGGCATGGGGGGACTAACAGTGTGGGCATCATTGGAGAACTTGTTAGAAACGCAAAGTCTTGAAATGCACCCAGACAGACCTAACCTTCAAGGTGATACAGATGCTTACTCAAGATTGAGACTCACTGGTCTGGGAAGTGAGAAAGGGTTCCTGGAATTAGTATTCAAAGGTTCATAACAATAGGTCGTAGATTAGCAGCTGCTGGAAATGCAGTCTAAGAAGCTGCCGGAGGCTTGGGAAAGTAGAGTGAGAACAATCGCATCCCAGCAACCACAAAAAACAAAACACACACAAACAAAAAAACACGGATTAGCACCTCCTGGGGGAATACCTGCAAGGAGAATGCACGGAGTCTAAATGAAAAATAAAAATAAAAAAGAGCCATGTGGGTTTTTATTTATTTATCTGTTTATATTTTGTATCGGCATGGGACAGGGAACTCCAGATTGAAACCCTACTTTTAAGAACTCAAGGGACCCAGAAGAAACATCTAAATGATGAGTCCCCAAGATGTGTATTCTCTTGTACATGTTCTTAAAGGAAGGAAGAGCTAAGTAGCATCTTTACCTCAAATATGCACAGATGTTCCTTCAGACCACAGAGCTCTGTCTTCTGCCTTTCAAGACAAAGAGAGCCCTTGGTTCCCCACGAGAGAAGAATGGAGGAGCACACAACATGAGTTGTCTTTCTAAAGCCCCCAGGAGACCTCCCTATTTTCCAAAAAGCCCCCCAGGCCCACAGCTAAGGCCACCGGATACGTCATTAACTTTATCTACTTGACCAGGAGCTGGAGAAATTCCACCTGAGGCACACCAAGGGTGAGGACCCAACAGAAATCCTCTGCATGCAGGGGATCCCTGTTATAAATCTCAATGTGCTGTGTTATTGGCAACTGTAGACTAGGAGATCATGTCAGTTTTGGTTTACAGACAAGGTGGAGCGATCTGACCTATAGGGCTATGGATTTAAGGACGTCTTTAGGTTATTTACCAGAATAAATGAAGAAATGAATGAATGGTCAAACAAAATTACATAGAGAAAAGGAATTATAGAATTGTCTAAAACCATATAACTGTATAAGGGACTCACTCACCACAGATCATTTCACTAGGCTTATTTTATTCACATTTCCAAATAATCATGCCTGCATGGTGAAGATTTCCCATTCTCTGCTTGTCTGCCTGTGTTTGTTTAAAATCAACTTGATACATTTACTATCAAATACTTGATCAAATACAAGCCCTTAATACATTCTAGGCCCTGCACTAAGCCCTCTGAGGCCACTGTCTCAAATGCCGATGCCCCAAATATTGACTGTCTACTGTATGCCTGGCTCTGCCCACTGGGGATTTGTCAGTAAATAAAATTCACTTGGATCCCAAACTTACATTCTAGTTGGAGTGTGGAAGAGTTGAGACAATAAATAAGTGAATAAGTAAACACAGAATATATTAGATGACAAGTACTATGGAGAAAAAGAACACAGGGAAGGGGATGCAGACTGCGGAAGGGAATGTCTACCATATTAAGGCCAAGAGCTAAGTACTTGTATTATATCATTTTGTAGATGAGGAAATGAGGCTCAAAGAGGTTAACTTACTCACCTAAAGCCACAAGGCTAGTAGGTGGCAGGACTTTTGTTTGAATCCATAGCATGATGCTTAATTACCAGGCTCTGAAATCTGTGCTACTGACCGATACCTCATCCCCTACTGTTTCAAGTCTGGAAGGGGATTGTGAAGGGGCACTGTCATCTTCCAGGGGCCCCTGCAGATCCACTCTCTCTGTCCTTCTACACTCCGGTCCCTGCTCTGGAGGATGCCAGCAGACATCATCAACAGGATACAGCTCCTTCCAGCAGTCTATTGTGTTGTGTGGATGAAGAGTTCAGGCAAGTCAATGGAGAAAAAAAGGAGACCAAGGAATTTATTCCAAAGCTTATCTTGGGCCAGCTACACCCCTATCTCTTTCTGAGTTCATTCTCTCTCATGCCCTCCTGGCCTAGGGGGGATAACATGTATTTTAACAGCCCAGAGCACTGAACTGTCTCTGGTTTCCTTACACCCCCTCCCATAGACTTATAAGCAATCTGCTTACTAAACTCTCCTTAAATCAGATGATTTGGGTATATTTTTATTAGCCATCACCAACAATGGCTGAGAGGAAACACAGACATATAAGCTCCCTTGTTTAATGTCACAGAGGTACACCTGGAAATGGGAATGTTAACAATATTGGTCCATTACGGCACCATTATAAAAAAAAAAAAAAAAACCCTACTGAGATGAATGCTGGCTTCCTAATTTAATGCCTAGGCACCAGACAACAAGGCAATTGGGGGAAGCTATTTTCGCTCTCTCAGAGGCTTTCAAATTTTTGGAGTGTTGGATGCTATGAGGTTAAAATGTGGCCTAGGCTTCCCCCAACAGTCATGTGGCCTACAGTGGCTATGAAATTCTCATTCAACAGCTAGCAAGTAAATGAATCACAAGTTAATTTATCCTTTGAAAAACAAGCGAGCTCTTTGCTGGGAATCAAACACAGACACAGGGAAATAAATGATGTTAATTGTGGAAAAACACTGCAAGGAAAATAAGCAAAAAAGATTGGCAACCACCCTCAAATTTAGGAAGAGATTTCACAGTCTGCTATGCAGAGAGCAGAAGAGTATATTCACTGCCCTGTGCTGGCTGAGGTTCGAAAACTCAGCACACACAGAGCAGCACTAAACAAAATACAGTAGCCACCCCCGTTCTGTGGTTTCACTTTGCTGATTTCAGTTACCCACGGTCAATCACAGTCCAAAAACAGATGATTCTCCTCTGATATGCGATCAGAAGGTCAACAGTAGTCTAATGCTGCTTCACAAGGCCTATGCCATTAACCTTACTTCATCTCGAATACAATATGCAGGCCTTTAATGAAGTCAAGATTAACATCATCATTTCCCAAATAAAGAATTGGCACTAAGGAATTTAGGAAACTTAGCCAACGTCACACAGACAGTGAATGGTGCTTGCGCTTAAAGCAAGGCCTGACAAGCTCTAAAGTCTGTGAGCTTGACCACAGCCACATCTGACATATGGTACTCCATTCGTTGAAGAGCAAACTCACCCAGAAACCCCAGAATCTCTCCTTCATTGGTGATTGTAGAAGGCTGAAACAGTGTCTTCCAAATGATATGTCCAAGTCCTAATTCCTAATACCTATGCATGTGATCTTATTTAGAAATAAGGTCCTTGCAGATGGAATGAAGTTCAGGATCTTGAGATGAGGTCATCCTGGATTTAGGATGGGCCCTAAATCTAATGACTAGCGTCTGAACAAGAAGAGAGGACACACAGAGACACAAAAGAAAGGTCATATGAAGATGCCGGTTGAGACTGGAATGATGTAGCCACAAGCCAAGGATGCAAAGGAATGCCCCGAGTTGCCAGAAACTGAGAAGGAAGCATGGGATGGTTCCAGAAGGAACCAACCATGTCCACACCTCAATTTTCGACATCCAGCCTACACATTTGTAATAGGATACATTTCTATTGTTTCAAGTCACCCAGTTTGTGGCAGTTGGTTATAGCAGTCAGACTGTCTCTGTTGTCCTAGGTGCTTTATTAACTGCTAGGATCTAACTTTCTAAAGATCAACAAAAACAGGCCATTTATGTCCTGAGGAAGCAAGAGAACTAGTATAAAGGGCTTTGGTTTAGGCAGAAAAGTAGAGATCTCATCAGGGCCATGTTAGGAATGATCTCAGCCAAAAAAAAAAAAAAAAATTCTGGGTGTGTCTGTGAGGGTATTTCCAGAAGGGGTTAAGATCCAAATGTGTAGAATGAGTCAAGAAGATGGCCCTCTCAAAAGCAGGCAGTCATCATCTAATCCTTCGAGGGTTTGAATAGAGCAAAGGAGGCACAAGAAGGGGGATTTGCTCTCTTGAGCTGGGACATCCATCTTCTGCCCTGGGACATGGGTGTTCCTGGTTCCTGGCCTTTGGACTCACATTGGTATCTCTTGTTCTCAGGCCTTTGGGTTTGGACTGGTCCTTTCTGGGCCTACAGCTGGCAGACAACAGATCATGGGACCTCTCAGTCCCATAATCCTGTGAGCCAGTCCCTCATAATAAATTCCTTCCTTCCTTCCTTCCTTCCTTCCTTCCTTCCTTCCTTCCTTCCTTCCTCCCTTCCTCTTCCCTCCCCGTCCCTTTCTATCTATTGATAAATTGATTGATCATTTTTCTTCTGGAGAACCCTAATTTCAATAATCAATACAGATTTCTATCCCCCGACTGTCAATGAAATCAGCAAGACTTTCAATTATTTACTGGAAGATAGTGTTTCTTTTTAAAAAAGCATGGTAGCAGAATTTCAGAGAAGTGTTTCAGATAGCGGACTCTGGACTGCAACTTGCAAGGTTCAAATCCCAGGTCTACCATTTACTAGCTGTGTGACACTGAGAACTTTACTACAACTCTCTGTGCTTCAGTTTTTTGGGCTTTGTTTGTTTTTCATAAGGGTACCTACTCTACAGGGCTGTTTGGAGGAATTAATTTGAAGAAATTAAACTATGTATGATTAACAGGAATCACCTAATAAATATTAGCTGTTGTTATTAAATGGAAAAATGGTATTTAAATAGGACCCCTTATAGCCAGTTAGAGTGTTTCCCAGCCTCCTCTTCCTCCTTTGCCATCTTCTATTAAGGTGAGGACTAGTTCTGCATTTGCTGCACTGAAAATACTTACGAACTGAGAATGCCTGTAGCCAATGCTCATGCATATTTCCTGGCATGATGAATTATTAAGCATAATAACAGTGTGAAATTGCTGCTTCATCTTGTCCACATTCTGAGGACAGGGAACAATGTCTTTCTCTGGAAGGACCACAGACCACTCCCATCAGGTGAGATTCTTAGGGATGTACAGCCACAATTTTACAGGGAAGGCTAAGAGGGCTTGGGAAAATAAATACATAATTCATTTTCATGTCCCTGGTGCCACTCACTCATTAAACGGTGCCTCTGGACATCAGGAGGGAACTGCAACATGCAAGTTATGAACTGGGGTATAGGCGGATGTTTATTTAATTAATAATTAATTTGATTGCATTTAAGATGGTTTTGCCTGGCATTTATGAAGTCTTCCTACACTCATGGTTTATAAATATGAGTAGATACTGGAATCACCTGCTTAGCTTGACAAAAATTCAGATGCACAGGCTCCAAAGCCCAGCGATCTGATTCAGCTGGTCTGGGGAGGTGTCCCCCAAAACTCACATTTTTAACAAATCCTTAAATGAATCTTGTGGAGGCCACCTTAAGACCCATATTGAGAAACAATACCCTACAGAGACACCCAGGTCTCCTGGGTCCCTCTGCAGCCTTGCTCCAGCTTCCTTTACTTCCTGGTATTTTTCCAGGATTCCTGACAAGGGATGAATTAAGTTCTCTCCAGGACACTCTTCCGGGATAGGCAGCTGAATGTCTGTACCGAGGGAGCGGGACTCTGAGGTTGTGAAATATTTCAACCTGGTATGCTGCAGTTTGGCAAAAGCAATGGAGAGAGTCAATTCATCAAAGTGTACAGTCCCTACTTCAAGAAGAGCACATTCTATCTGGAATTTATATGAACCCTCACTTGGGTGCAGAAGACAGGGAGGGAGGCTGTATTAGATCTCCCCAACTCTCATTTCAGGAGAGGGCTGCACTTGGGGAAATGAACATGATTAGCATTGATCTTCCTTTGGGGTAGAATATCTCTACCAACTAGCATGCTTCCTTTCAGATTTAAAGGAGGAGACACAAATGAAACACATCAAGGACGAAAGTAGCTCTGAATTTTTTTATACACTATAGAGCTACACCTCAGGTTCAGAAACTCTATTTCACGTGTGATCTCATATACTGGTTTTACCAGACAGGCTCAGTCACCAGGTGCAATATCCTTTGTTGAGTGTGTTTATTACAAATGAGTACCCTAACAACACATAACACAATGGAACAGCAGCCAGGACAGGCTCTTTGCAGCAAGAGTAGGGACCAAGGCTATAATTGGGGTTTTCTATGTAAACACAAATCAGAAACAGAGATTCAGTCCATTCTTAACTTGGGGCCTTGAAAACAAAGGAAAAAAATAAATTCATTTGCAAAAACCAACAGGTGGAAAAGGAGTAAGAATGCTAGCTTTTTTGGAGTTACTCACGAGTCAAATGTGAGATGAGGTAGAATAGAATTGACTGACTATAATTTATTTTGTATCACGGAAAAGCGACGTCTAGAACAAGTAGAAGGCCAGTTGGAATCTTGGGGTTGTTGTTTTAAAGACTCACAGAGATCCCTGGAATCTAACGTGATAATCATGTAAGGAGAGATGGAGAGGGTAATACTTACATTCATTTTATTATGTGCTGTGCATAATAATAATCAACTAATCAAAAAGGATGTATTGAATAAAGCATTAGTAAAAGTCAGTCAAATCTGACTTAGAATCCTGGGTATACTCTTTACACTGGCTTTGGGGGCCTAAACATCAATTTCTTGATCTGTAAAGTGGAGACAATATATATTCTTAATAATTGTTTGTGATATTTCTTAAATTGTGTATGTGCCACCCATGGTCCTAGAGATGGTGGTGGAATAGCAATTGAAAAAAAAAAGTGTTATTTAATCAAAAGTGTGCTAGACTGCCAGACCCAGCAGTTCTGTGCCTAGGTATATATCCAAGAGCAGGGAAATATACATCCACACAGAAGCTTGCACAAAATGTTCATAGCATCATTACTCATAATAATAAAAAAGTAAACACAATTCAAATGTCCATCGGTGGATTAAAGGTTAAACCAATTGTGGTACATCCATATAATGAACTATTATTTAGCCATGAAAAAGAACGAAGTATTAAAGATGCTACAATATAGATAAATCTCAAAAACATGATGCTCATCAAAATAAGCCAGACACAAAAGATCATGTATTGTTCCTTTTATATGAAATATACAGAACTGGTCAATTCATGGAGATGGAAAACAGATGAGACATTGCCCAGGGAATGGGGGGAGGGAGAAATTACTTAATGCCTGCAGGGTGTTCTTTTGGGAAGGGATGATGATGTTTTAAAACTACAGAGAAGGTGGTGGAAATGCACTCAATACCACGGAGTTGTGCACATTAAAAAGGTTAATTGCATGTTATGTGAATTTCACCTCAATAAAAGAGTACTGATGAATGGGTTATTGTTTAGACTGAGGCTATAGTTTGTAACTGCTTTTTAATGAGTCAATTTGAGGGAAAATATCAAGGAAATAATAATTAATGTGGTATGTGTCACTCACAAAAGACATAATGGTGACGCTTCACTGATCAGCTTTTAGGAAACTAAAATTCATTCCCTTCCTAAAAGGTACAGTGAACTGCATTCCCTGGAAAAAAATGGGCGGGTACCTCCTTAGACTACGACACAGTGAGTGGAAACCATTAAAGCCCCTTCTCTGATAGAGCTCCAGCAAGCAGAGATGACCAGGGGCCTACTCAGCTGGGAGAAGAACAAGGAAGCCAGTCTCAAGGCACCTGCTGAAAGGTACAGCTAAACACCAGGGCCTTGACCGGGAGTGGAGTGAGACTCTGCCATTAGCTGCATGACCGTGGGCAAGTTCCCTCAGAATGGACTTCTTACAGCCTTCATCTCTTGACTGCTCTGGAGCCCCCCTCCGTGGATGAGCAAGGCTGACAGTCATCACCCTGGGTCTGCTCTCTCCCTGGCCATGCCACTGCCAAGATGATAATTTGCATATATTATCCCCTTTATTGCTATGACAGTCATGTGAGGGGACGGCTGTCTTGATCCCTGTGACAGTGTGATCTATAATAGGAAATATATATTTGGTCTTTGTACATATCTCTGGCACAGAGCTCCTAATACAGTCTTGGAATTTCCTAAGCCATGAGACAAAGATGTCACCTGTTATGCTAATGAGATAACTTTTGGACCCCACCTGAGGATGGGGGCTGGTTGTGAGGAGCACTGACCTTGTGATCAGAAGGTTGCAACTTTCAGTCCCACCCTCTCATCCCCAGGAAGGGGAGGGAGGCTGGAGATTGAATTCAGTCACCAATGATGGCCAAGGATTTAATCAATCATGCCGATGCAATGAAGCCTCCAAAAAATCCCAAAAGGGCCAGGTTAGGTTGCGGAGCCCAAAGAGGGGACACAGTCAGTGTCTGAAGGGGGTAGGGAACAGTCTTGGGACTGAGCCCTCTACCTGTGGGATCTGGTGCTGTCTCCAAGTAGATCCTGTCAGAACTGAGCTGAATTATAGGACACCCTGCTGGAGCTGGAGAACTGCTTGGTGTGAACACCCTTTCCCACCACGTTGCAATGGTGGGCAGAACCTTAATCCCCTTTTGGCTTAATCCCCTAAAAACTGAGGTCCAGAGAGACTCCAATGACATATCAAAGATAGTAGCTGGAGGTAGAACTCAAGAGTGGGCTGTCTTTTCTCAACCAGGGCAACACAGCAAAGAGGCCACATGCCCTTTTTAATGACTTTCTCAGCTTCTTCCTCTTCCTCCTTGCTCTGACTTCTAGGTTTCAAATAATTCAAGTCAGATCATTTCCGAGTAAACACTGTAATGGGAGTTGGGACACCCCAGCCTACATAACCACTAAGGTCCCTCTAAGCCCTGAAATTATTATTTTTATTTTTACCTTTGTACTCCAATATGCAGTGAACATTCCACCGAGGAACAAATATGCTAAACTCAGTGAGGTCTTTTAGAAGGAAATTACAATCTGGTCTGAAATCAGAAATGCACTTATTATGTTCATATTTCCTTCCCAGCAGCATGCAGACACATCATTCCAAATATTTTAGCACTGGATAGATTAGACATAAAACAAAAGATGGGTTTCTAGCCCAGGCTGCAACACTATTTTTGCTTAATGTTTCTGGCCACGTCAAGTAGAACATTCTCATAAAGTGCAATGTATACATTAGCTGGGGAGTATAAATCATCCATAATTATAATATCCTTCACCCTGAGAGGCCTTTAGTGTTTCCTTTATAAAAGTTACACAGTGGAGACCGGCACCTGGCTAATAGATCGGCCCTCCCTGAAAATACAATTACGCCACATGCGGAGTTGGGAAGTAGATTTGCATGCCTGCTGTCCCTGAGTTTCACACACAGTGGCTTCCCACTATGGTCTTAACCACTGGCTGCCTGGAAGCTCTCTGTGGAGGAGAGGAGGCCGGAGAGGGTGGGGCCTGGCCAGTCTGGCTTGAAGCCAGGACCATAAAGGGTCTCTCAGAGAAAGACCCACTGGCCACAGGGTACCCTGAGGAGCCTCTGAGGCGCAGTCATACAAGAAATCCCGGGTCCTCAGCGTTTGAGTATCTCTGGGAAGGGCTGGGGATGCTGCTGACTCAGAACCTCTCCTTCAAAGCATCGACTGCATGCCATGCCCATGGGGGCTGGGCATGCAAGGGATATAAAGATGGGTGGGGGGTTAAGGGGGCTCAATGTCAATGTCCAAGTCTGGTGAGGGACACTGAGAGAAAAGACAGTATCACACAACACAGTGGGCCTGCCACAGTGGGCCTCACTTTCACTGAGTTTGGACCCAGTGGCCACTTGCCTGGGTCTCAAGTTCATACAGGTGTTGAATGGGAACCAATGGCCTTATACCAGTGCGTAGCATTGCAAAGGCTGTAATTGTGGAGATGAATTAAAACTGCTACTTTATCACAATTAAATAGGTGGTCGGAGAATAGTTTCTGCAACTCTGTTTTCTGCATTTCTTTATTTGTAAAAAAACCACCGATTTTCCACCATGACTCTCTTGGCAGGAGCCCCTTCTTTCTGAGTTCTCCTCCACCCTTCAGAATTCCATTCCTCACCTGGTAGAGGCTGCTGGCTGTCAGTCCAGCATCCACTGTTACCTTCTTTCTTAACTTGGTAAGTTTCTAACTTTTCCACAGAAAAAGGTCTAACTTCCCAGCATCCTTGCAGCTCTGTTTGCTGCAGTCACTTACATGACTTTGAGATGATAGCAGGAGTTTCCTAGTACAGTTTTAGCAGCAAGCGCTATGGAGCCACATATAAAGGGAAATGTGGACACAGAGACAGACACACGGACTGGGAGAACAAACACTATATGAAGGTGGAGACAGAGATTGGAGTGATGCAGGTCCACAAGTCAGGAATGCCGAGGACTGCCGACATCCACCAGGAGCCATGAGACAGAGCCCCATGGAACATCTGTCCCAGGAGAGGCATGGGACAGATTCTCCTCCAGAGCTTCTGGGAAGAACCAGTCCAACCCACATTTTGATCTACTTTGATATCAGACTTCTGACCTCCAGGACTTTGAGAAAATAAATGTTGCTGTGGAAGCCTGTGGCTTTCTTTGTGGTACTTTGTTATGGCAGCCCAGCAGACTAATGCACTCTCCAAGTTTCTAAGTGTCCAGTTTTATTTCTCTTTACTAACAGGATTAGCAAGTGTCCCAAAGGTGTAAAGACTGAGGTGTTCTCCTTCAGGGAAATTTAGGTACAGCAAAGAGAACAGAAGCAGAAACTGCCTTCTCATTTTGAGACTTAGGGTGCATTTTTTGCCAGCATTGGGTCTTGGGTCTTCTTGTGATCTCTTCACGCCTCCCCACCTCCCCTTTAGGAAAATACTATTGTTTTGGAATGAGCACTAAACTTGGACAGGGGTGGGGATTCCTGAGTAAAAGCTAAACCTTTTCTGTTACTTTGGGGAGAGGGTGAAGTTGAAAAAGTCATATATTCCCTTTGCTCTTAAAAAAATGGTCTGTTCCCAACTCCCGAAATCATCCTGGGAGTTTGGAGAAACTGCATAAACTGCAAATGTGGATTATCATCTCATCTGACTTCTCTTAGCATTCTTCTTTCCCCATTTTCTGCTGAAGTCTGCTTTTTCTGCTTCCTGGAGTTACAGCAGAACCCCACCAGTGTGCCCAATCTGCACGCCCCCAAGGTTTCAAGCTGCCTCCGGTGTGGTCTCCACACACTGCATTCTCTCTTTGGAGACTCATGACCCCCAGAGGCAAGACTAATGAACAGAAGGTAAATAAACCAAACAAACAACATCTTTGCTTTGAAGAGAGATCTGTCTGCAGAGCACTACGAGAAATCTGGAAATGCCTCATGAAGTTTGTTAAGCAAACAAAAACCAAATCCCGCACAAACATCATTAGTAAAGTCACCAAGGTAAAAGCAAAGGCAGACAATTGCACGGGGTGATCAGGGCACACAGCCTCAAGTGCATTCCTTGCGTTAGACAGGCAGAAAGCTGTCAGCCACAGGCAATAAAGAAAAGGCTAGACTTAGGGGAAAATAACACAGAGAAGAGTAAAGCCAGCAGCAGTCCTTATAATATCTCCTAGGTACCCAGCACATGGTTGGCCAGGCACAGAGCTCTCTTCTGTTCCCCTGTCCTCACTACATGATTTCTCACCCTCATTTTGCAGAAGTGAAGGATGAACTTGAGGAGATCATTGTGTCCCATGCAACGCCACTCAGCTTGTAGGTGTCAGAGCCTGAACACAGCCCACGTGTGCTGGCTTCAAACCCATCATGCAGGATGAACAGCTTTAGAGAGTGATGGAGGCAGAATACTGCCCATCAAAGATGCCTACCTCCTGGCCCCTGAACCTTGTGAATGTGTCACCTTACCTGGCAAAGGAACTTTGCAGCCGTGATTAAGTTGAAGATCTGAAGACAGAAGTTTATCCTGAATTATTCAAGTGGGCTCAAAGTAATCATAGAAATCCTTACCAGAGCGAGGTCAGAGGTCCAGAGAAGAAGATCAGGGGTCAGAATCAGAGATTTCAAGATGCCACACTGCTGGTTTTGAGGATAGGGAAGGGGCTATGAGCCAAGTAACGGGCGCCTCTAGATACTGGAAAAGGCAGGAAATCAGATTCTTCCCAAGAGTCTTCAGAAGAAATACAACTCTGATGATATCTCATTTTACCCCAATGAGACCCATTTTGGACTTATGGCCTCCAGAACGGTAAGAAAATTCATTTGTGTTGTTTTAAATTACCACTAAATTTTTGGTGATTTGTTACAGCTGTAAAAAGAAACTACTACAGAAAGGGAGGTCTGAGCATGTTCAGAAGCAGATGAGGCACTGACGGCAGCCACATTTGTGAGTGCTTAGCTAAGCCTGTGTCTGGAACTGTTTGAAATTCTTTACATGCATGAACTCATTCTATTCATGCAGCCGGTACTGCAACCATCTTATTCTGTAGATGAGTTAGCTGGGATAGAGAGAAGAGATTGCACAGTGAGTAAATGGGGTGCATAAGGACTTGAGACAAGGCACTCTGACCTCAGAACCTTCCCACTTCATGTGTTCCATCCTACTCTGACACCTGGAGGAACAACTTTCGGGAACAGATGGGACAGGATTCACTAACTCATTTCAACCATTGAGGGTCTGCTCTGTGCCAGACACATGGCACATGGACAAGTACACTCTGTGCTCTTAAATGTGATTTGGGAGCAGAACTGGATAATTCATGGGTCATAGCCTGCAACCTGTAAACACCATCAGAGGACTGGACACAACTGGGAGAAGAGGTCATGCTCCAGGGTCTTAGTGAGTAAGCTTGAGATTTGAGTGAGGAAGGAAGGAAGGAAGGAAGGAAGGAAGGAAGGAAGGAAGGGGAAGGGGGGAAGGAAAGCAGGCTCACACAGAGGGAGGGGAGGTGCAAAGGCAGAGAGAGTCCTAGAAGAGCCAGGCACAGTCAAGCAGTCAGTCTGGATGTGGCGGGTTTATCCTAGAGGGTCTTGTCCCAAAGTGGTGGAGAGAACCCAGAAAGGCTGGAAGGCAGAAAATAAAATGTCAGATCTTGGACAGTGCAGTGCTTGGGAAAAATAACAGCTATCAACTACAGAGTTGGAGAGAAGTGGATTTTTATGGGTTGAAAGTTGTCCCCCCACCCAAAGAAATCGAAGTGCTAACCCACAGTTCTTGTGAATGTGACTTTGCTCAGAAAAAAAAAAAAAGGTCTCTGCAGATATACAAGTGAAGATGAGGTTTTAGGGTGGTTCACAATCCAATATGACTGAGTCCTTATGAACAGGGGAAGGTTGGACACAGAGACAGACACACACACAAGGGAAGAACACTGTGGGAAGATGAAGGCACAGACCGGGGTGATTTCCCCTACATCCAAGAAACCCCAAGGGTCTCCAGCAAACCATAAAGGCTAGGAAAGAGGCCTGGAACAGATTCTCCCTCCCAGCCCTCAGAAGGACCCAGCCCTGCCGATGGCCTGATCTTTGACTTCCAGCCCCAGACTGGGAGAAAAGACATTTCAGTTGTATAAGCCACTCAGTTTGTGGTACTTTGTCATAGCCACTCTAGAATACTGATACATGGACACAGGGGATCTCTTGAGGAGACCATGGCACAATACTCCTCAAAGGGAAATCCACTGGGCACTGGGAACAGCACAGGACATAGACCGGAACCACAGAATTAGCACCACTGACTTTTTGTCGCAGAGGAACGCCTGTTGTGAGTCATGGGAGCACACAGAGGAGATGGAGACACGAAGATATTTTCCATGTTTGTATGGAGTTCTACAAATTTTCACGGATCTTCACCTCTGACGTAGGTTCTGTGCAAGCGCCCGTGGTTAAAAGATGAAAGAAAGAGCTGCAACTGCCCTCAATGAGCTCAAGTCCGTTAGGACCGCTGGCAATTTACTGCAACATTCACTGCAAATACTCCCAACAAAAACATAAGGAAAAGTTTCTAGAGATTAGAGTACGGTTATGTAAGCGGACTTCATTTTTTTATGCATACACTGTTATTTCAAATTATTTTGAAATAAAGCCACATTGCTACTGGCCAGAGGCTATTTTCCCATAATTTTCCTCTAGCATTGTTTATCCTGTATTTTTTTTTTTTTTGAGTTTTGAGGTTATTACCAAGTTTCCAACAATCATTAGGTTGTGCCTACCACATAATTGAATACAATTTTATTACCCCAGCAAACAGACATAAATATTTAATCCTTATGCTCCACCTGACAATGTATATTTGGGGGGGGGAGCTAATAAACTGTTTTTTGGGGTTGCCCATAGGATCAGTCCCTTCTGCAGATTTGCTTTGGCATTTTCTCCGATGTGCTATTAAGCACATCAATGCCACTTGCAGTCCTAAGTGGGGCATTTTAAAGAAATAACAGAGCAACATGTTCCATCCAAAACCAAGTAACAGGTGGCTCACTGATCCTGATACTATGGAACGGTCTGCCTGACAGGCAGGAGGCCCAGGCTTTCTCCAGAATGCTGCCGAGGAACCCTGCAGCCTGGATCCCAACAAAGTTCATCTTGGAAGCATCAATGCCATTCAGAGAAAGCGTGTGGACACTGACCCCGCTTCTAGGGAACAGCAGATAGTGCTCAGCTATTAATAACATGAGATGGAAACAGCATGTTTCTTAGGTGGGGGCTGGCTCCGTCTGCTGGCCAAAGACACAGCCCCCGTCCGGGTGTGTGAACTCACCTCAGGCATTTGTGAAACACTTTCTAGTATGGATGGTTAACCTGCTGCCTGAGTCTCTTCCCCTTTCAGCAGTTAGGGAGAGTGGTGCCACAGGGGGAAGAATCTGAATAAAGAGAACGTTCAACACAGAGCGAAAGGATTTGAAAGGGTAACCAAACAACTTCTCTTTTTGAGTTACAGTCGCATCTGTTAGCCGGGAAGCCTTGGCCAAGGAACAGTTGCTATTTAGCAAAAAAAGGGATGAGCAAACAGAGCTTGAACACCCTACCCAAATGTAAAAAGTGCTAATGCTGCAAAATAGCCTTATTGGATTTTTTTTTTTTTAAACAGCACTGACTCCCAGGGAAGAAAGTTACACCAAGTTTATTAAGTAATTCAATTTAGTACAACTTGAAGGAAGCTTCTAACTCTTTTACCATGCTAACAAGCACAGCGCCTCTGACACACTGGCTGCCAGGAAGTTCCATCCCTACTGTTTTTGTTTACCCAGCAAATTGTGGTTTTGTTGTCTGAGGGAATTGGGAACCGGGGAATTTGTAGAAAAGTGTAATAGAGAGAAACTTCACCAAACACAGAACAAAACAATTCTTCTCTAACAAAATTAACCACTTGGACTCCATCCCTTTAAGCTCCCTGCAGAATGAGTGGCCTCCAGCAGGCGAGCTGGCCTTACCAGCAGGTGCAAAGCAGAGGGTCCCTGAGAATAGAGAAACGTCAAGGAGAACCCGAGGGTTGAAAGAAGATGCTTCCCCACACTGAAATCGGGTCTAAGATGGATGAGTTTCATAAACTTACCACTCCAGCCTTGCAGAGATAAGGTTCAACAGCCAAAGTCCTGGAAATAATATTCCAGGACATACACATTTATGTATAATGCATGCAGTGTGTTAGGATGGGGCTTACACACACACACACACACACACACACACACACACACATAGAGCTTTCATTCTGACATTAACAAATTACTGGGAAATAAGTGGATAAAACAAATGTGCTATATTTACACAATGGAATATGATTCAGCCTTTAAAAAGAAGGTAATCCGGTTGAATCACTGTATGGTACACCTGAAACGAATACAACACTGCATGTTCACTAATTGGAATTAAAATAAAAAAAAATAAATGAAAATTAGGTAATCCTGCCATTTGTGACAATACAGATGAATCAGGAGGACATTACGTTATGTGAAGTAAGCCAGATATAGAAGGTCACATGCTATATGGTTTCACTTACATAAGTTATCTAAAACATCCAAACTCAGGGAGACAGAATAAATAGTGGTTTCCGGGGGCTAAAGGGAAGGAGAAATGGGGAGTTGTTCAATGGGTATAGGCTCAGTTATGCAAGATGAGTGAGTTCTACACTTCTGCTGTACAATGTTGTGCCTGTAATTAACAACTTAAAGTTGCGCACTTGAAATTTCATTAAGAGGGTAGATCTCATGTTAAGTGTACTTAGAAAAAAACAAACACAAAAGCAAAAAAAAAGCAAAAGGAAACTTTCAGAGGTGACAGATACACGCATTACCTTGATTATGGTGATGCTATCATGGGCAAATACATATGTTCAAACACATCATTTCATAGATGTTAAATATGTCCAAGTTTTTTTTTTAATATATCAATTATACCTCAATTAAGCCATTAAAAATTACCCAAAAAAGATCTGCACTGCACGTGGGGAGGAGGCAAATAAAGACATCCCACTTTCTGCTCTAAGCCCCTGAGGGCACCTCAACCCGGTGCTGCCTCAGGTTGGGGCATTCCCAGGCTGTATTCTGTGAGAGTGTGGTCGCTCCCTGGTACTCAGACACTGGCTATTGGGATGTGATGTGCCTACAAATGGGCCCAGCCTCCTCGAACAACAAACATCCCCCACGCATGACTTGATCTGGAAGCTGTTCACTTCTGGAGTCTACCCTCTCCAAGTACTGAGCTCCATTAGTTTACAATCCAACACTGCTGGGGATGTTCCTGGTCTTGTCTGACTTAGCAGTACCCACAAGCATGAAGCCCCTCTCCCTTCCTTCTCTGACAGTCTTCGTTTCTCACCTGTGTTTGCTCTGCTGTCCTCAAAACTTTCAGTTTAATTTGTTTTCATTAAAAGAATATATTTTAAGGTTTTTGTATCTTTTTTTAAAATTTTTTTTAATGTTTATTTATTTTTGAGACAGAGAGACAGAGCATGAACAGAGGAGGGGCAGAGAGAGAGAGAGAGAGAGAGACAAAATCGGAAGCAGGCTCCAGGCTCTGAGCCATCAGCCCAGAGCCCGACGTGGGGCTCGAACTCACAGACCGCGAAATCGTGACCTGAGCTGAAGTCAGACGCTTAAGCGACTGAGCCACCCAGGCGCCCCAATGTATGTTTGAGAGAAACAGAGAGAGCGTGAGTGGTGGAGGAACACAGAGAAAAGGAGAGAGAGGATCCCAAGCAGGCTCCTCACTGCCAGTGCACAGGCCAACACAGGGTTTGAACCCATGAAACTGAGAGCATGACCTGAGCTGAAACCAAGAGTCAGATGCTTAGCCAAACGAGACACCCAGGTGCCCCTGTCCTCAAAACTTTCTAAAAGGCATCTCTTTATTTGAGCCGTAGATAAAGTTAACAGCAGGGTATCTGAAGGAATGCCCCCAGGGACATTTATAGAAGCTGAATGAAACTTCCTGCCAGTTTATAGGGTGAGTCATTGTGGGGTCCCTTTGTGGTAATGACATGGACCTCACATCTCATCAAAGTGGTTCTCTCACATCATGTATTATTCCACAGTGTTCACTGACCATGAGGTATTAAGGAATTCAAAGACAATTAAGAAATGAGGGTAGATCTCAGTGATATTTTAAAGTTCAAATGGGATCATGTTCTCCATCTCTGTTAACATCAAGCAATGGCTTCCTACTCCCCCTTTCTCTATAAGCACCAACCTTCTTACCCAGCCAATGGTTTGGCATCTGGTCCTGCTGACCTCTTGAGATGTAGCAGCCCTTCCCTGCATTGAGGCCTCTGGGCTCTGACCAAACTGGCCTCGGTGCTTCCTGAAATGCTACATGAACCCTATGGCACTCAGATATTGACAGATGGCTTCCTTCCCATCTGAAAGCCTCCTTTTCTTCTCTTTGACAAAGGACCTCTTCGCTCACCCTTTTCATGACAGTTTCAAAGTCACCTCTTCCAAGAAGTCTTCCTTGAAGTCCTGGGCCAGGATCTTTCAACACAGACTTTCATAGACCCATTTCTCTTTGTAAAAGCTGTCATAGTGATTTGGAGTTACATATTAATCATGGCGATACTTTTCTTTGTGTCCCTCTTCCCTGCTCTCCTGTAAGCTCCATGCCCATTATGAAGTAGAAACTGTATCTTTAATATGTGGCACACAGTAGGTACTTTCAGTCAATTTCTGATGAACGACGCAATAAACGAATGCAAAATAGTGTACCATCTGGATGACAATGCTAAATAAAGCCTGTGTTTGGTGCACTTTCTTGCTGCAGTATCCCGATGGCTTGGTGGGTTCCGGGGTTCTTTTGAAGCCTGGCTTGCATAGAAACCACTTATTGGGCCTTCTCATTATGTCCAGGAAACTTTCCCCCCAGATAATGCCAGAGTTGCAAAGGTTTGTACAAACTCAGAAATACCAACAAAGTTTTACCATGAAATCCATATTAACTGAGAATAGGTTTCTACTGTTACAAAAGACATAATGGGAACAAGAAGAGGCAACGATACAGAAAACTGGAGTTATGTAGAATTCCACAGATTGATTTCCAAAATTCAAGACATCAAGAACCACACAGAGCAGAGCAATTAATATCCCGAGTACTCAAAGCGCCACCTACCAAGTTGCAACACTCTGGGTTTTGAGTATGACACCTGATTTTATGTAGACAGATATATGCCGACATTGAGTATGCAACTTTATATTTCCATATGTCAGGTAAAGTACAACCTTAAGCATATTCTGAATAATTCATTCAGGCAAAGGTCTGATAAACAGATGTCTGTAATGCGATAGTTCTGAAGGTGCCATTTTTCTGACATGAAAAAAAATCCCTGCTTAAAAGCCAGATGGCAAATAAACCCCAGTTCATCACTTAGGCTCACACGGGGAATCCCAGCACATTTTTCATCAATTCCCACTCTATATTTAACGCAGTAAATATAACAGTGAAGTATTATGTCTCTTCCTTCTCAATCCATCTCAACCATGAGTGTTAATCTCTACTGGGTCTGAGGCAGTGTTTACTCCAAATAAGCAAATGAGCTTCCATGTAACAAATTATCTCTTTGCAGAAACAACAGAAAATTCTGTATGCTCAACTGTTTTAGTTTATTGAAGATTGCTAGAAACAGATTTTGCAAAAATGTCTATTTTTCCCCTGCAGCCTCTCACAGAATAATTGAGGAGTTGAGCATTCCATTACATAAACAAGAGCCTTATCTGGATTTGCTTAAATAGATATGAACTTGCTGTCATTCTGGGTCAGGGATTACAGTCTAAGGGGCAGACCATGCCAGGCACCATTTGACTACTTGGGCTCTGGTTACAGTCTTCTCTGGCTGTGGCAGGTGTCCTGTTAGTTCTCTCGACTGCACCCCACCAGGTGGGGCATTTCTGGGATGGAACTTCTCTTGACTTGCCATGTTGCCAAAATGTGCCCAGGGAGAGGGATGGATTTAACTAAAAGTGGTCAAGAAGTGATTCCATTCCCACTGGACTACAGTCTGATCCTTCCTCCCTACCTTCCTCTTCTCTCTCTCTCTTTCTCTCTTCCCTTCTAGACACATCTACCGAACACCCAGGTTAGACACTGGGTTGGGAGAAATGAATGAGACAGTCTAATGAGGGGCACTGTCAATAGATAATTTACAATACAGGGAAGTGAGCACAACTAAGGAGTGTACAGTGACCATGTTAAGAACATAACGCCTAGCTTTACGTGATATGGAAGGGTGGGAGGGATGTCAGGAAGTCTCCCTGGCTCTAATGAGCCTTACGGGAACCTCTTAAATTGCATTCGTGCAATAGACAAATATTTTCCTAGCACCTATCATGTGCAAGATGCTGGGGATAAAGCAGTGAACAAGACACTGTCTCCTACATGCAGCTACCATGTCAGCGAGGAAAGCAGAAATCAAGAATAAAAACACAAGTGGCTAATTATGAACTGCACTGTGTATTGTGAAGGAAGAGGAGAGGATCTTATAAGAGAGTAGACACGGGACGCCAGTTAACACAATGGACAGGAAAGTCATTGTGGAAGAAGCCATATTGATTCTGAGACTTGAAGAATGAACATCACTGTTGGCCACGTGAAGTAAAAAGAAGGGAGCATTCCAGGCAGAAGGAACAGCATGTGCTGTGATGCTGAGCACATTTGTAGGACTGGACGGGGGCTAAAGCAGCTCTAAAAAATGAGTAAGTGGGCACAGCATACAAGTGTGCAGAGCTGAGCAGAGGCCAGGCCATGCAAAGCCATGCAGAGGAGCTCGCTTTGGTTTTCAGAGCCACGGGAACCCAATGACAAGCTGTAAGACTGAGAGCAGGTAGTGACAATCGGATCAGAGTAATCTTTGAAAAGATTCCTCTCCCTAATGATGGGTAGAAAGGAGCCTAGAGTGGCTACAGAGAGATCCACAGAGGATTTTTTGGCCATTCAGGTGGAAGATGATGACATTTTGGACTAGGATATCAGTGGAGAAGCTGGTGAGAAATAGACACATTGAGTATATATTTTATAATGAGATGTTTTAACCTGCTGAAACAAGAAATGAATTATTTACCAGTATGTTTCAATTCACCACACAGGCTCCTTCTAACAACAGCAACAACATCAGTAATAGCAACAAAAGAAAAACTAACTCCTACCAATCTTCTGTGTACCAGGGACTATTCTAATAATTGAATGAATATTAACTCATGGAAATCTTTCCAATAACCCTAACAAGTAGGTACTATGAGGATCCCCGTTTTATAAATAAGGAAACTGAAGCACAAGGAACTTAAATAACTTTTCCAAGGTCACACCCAACTGTTAAGGTCAAACATAACTCAAATGCCTGGGGCTTTTGACCAAGGGCACAGAAAGCTCTCCCACTGCTAACTTCTCACCTGGACGTGGGTATCATTTACTGACAAGATGCCAGTGCGTGCCTTTGGCTCCATATTGCAATTAAAGGGTGTATATAATTCGTATACAGAAGTATATTGCAATTTATTCACATACAAGTGGAGCACAGGCATAGGCATTTAGTACCAGAGGAGCACAAAATCAAAGAATCCTGCACTGAACTCCCACATGCTAGGCAACGTGCAGATACACTTCCCTGTAATACTCATGAGGTGTGTATTTTTATTCTCCCCACTTTACAGATAAGGAAAAGGAGGCTCGCGGTGTTCAGTAAGTGTCCCCAAGCTCTTACAACTGGTCAGAGATGGAGCAGGGATTTACAACCAGGTGTCTCTGCCTACAGACAAACTCACTGCACCCAAGAAAGAGCAAGCGGCCAACCCAGTGCTCCCGACAGGACCACAAATAGCCACAAACCACTGATTGAAGATTGAAAAATTGTAATGCTTCCAGTCTTGGTGAGAATTCTGAACACAAGAGAGAATCAATGCCTGGGGCAGGATAAAGTGCCTATTGCCAAAGAGACAAAGAAATGCAAAGAAACCCAAAAATATACACAGGAGAATGCACGTGCGCACACACACGCACACACACACACACACACACACAGCTGAAAATCTCTTCCAGGAATCCTTGTTTTTTTCTTTAATAGGCTATTTCTCTTTATGTTACTCTCATTGACATGAACAATTTATATATACTGTGTAACTTTGATGGCAGAACCCCTGTTCTCTGTTTTCTTTGTGTCTGTACTTTGTTTTTCAGTTTGTCGCAATAAATCTTTAATATGGATTGAATTATGAGTTTTAAATAATTGATAGAGCTGATTCCAAATGCTTCCTACCGCAGTCATATAACAAGCTGAAACTTTGTGGGCTGGGGTGCACTCAATACCCTCATATTCTCCAACCTTTACCCTCACCTGTCTCCTGACCCCCCACATCCTCAATATAGTCAGGGGTCACAGCTGGATACAGAGCTTGATGACAGCAGGTTGGTCATGGGTTCAAACTACATAATAGGCTGTGAGCAGTCTTAATGGCATTAGCTTCAACCTCAATTATTATGTATAATTTGGCAATAAAGTGGAGGCCATAAGCATGGCATAGAAGTTATTCATTCAATTCATTTTTATTGAATACCTACTAAGTATCAGGCATGGAAAGAGCTTTGCAGAGACAACAGTGAGCAAAAGTGGTCATAGTCCTTTGTCCATGTGGAGCCTGTGGTTTCGCTGGGTTACAGATATTAATTTGAAAAATCACAACACCAAAACAAAATTGTAATTGTGTTAAATGCTATAAAGGGAGAGATGTGGTGCAGTGAGCACATACAACAAGGAGATCTGACTTGGTCGGATCACATAGGGTGGGAGGATGTCTGAAAGGGCCCCAGGCAATCTGGGATGCAGAAGACAGGGGGCTACAGATAGGAACCTGCAGGGCCAAGGAAGTCATATTCATGATTTGGTCATTTTCTTAAATGCAGTGGGAAGAAACAGAACATCGCATTTTAGTCTGGCAGGGACATGGCCCCATCAATACAAATGTTTTCTGCTCGAGCTTAGAGATAAGAAGTGGGCTTTTGGAAGCAGTTAACCTGGGTTCGAATTTCCACTTACTCTCTGATGGTTGCATCAGCCCGGGCAAGTCATTTATCAGCTTTTGTTTCCTTATGTGTCAAACGGGAACAGCTCCCACCCCTTAGCCCCTGCACCAGGTGTGGTCAGCACTCAGTAAGCAAATGGCAAATGTATGGAAAGCTCAGCTCTTGGCACAGGGTACTCCCCACAGGTGTTCTGCTGCTGCTGTTGCCATGGCCGCTGTTACCATAGTGATTTCCCTCTAGATGGGTTGTCAGCTGCCCTCAGGGGTGGAGTACCCTTCTTCACTTTCTTTCATTGAATGTATTTTTGAAAATGTTACCTGAACTCCCTGTCCATTTCTCACAACTCTTGCATCGATATCTACCATTCACCAGGCCCTTTTCTATAACACAACCACTATAACTGTACTTATACAGTGTCAATTATACCCAAGCAGTGTTCTAAATGCTTTAGACACGCCATCTCAAAATTACACAGGAGGACAAGTACTACTATGATCTTCATTTTACAGATGGGAACACTAATCCCCGGGGGTTTAAGCAACTTGCCCAAAGTCACACACATCTGAGAAGTAGCACAGCTGGGACCTCAACGTGCCCTGTGGCTCCATAGGGCTCACTGCCAACAGAGCTCACCCCTCTTTCCTTGAAATGCAGTCCCCCATGTGTGTATTCTCATGGGTCTCCTTAATCATCTTTTATTTCCTTTATCAATCCTTCTTCTCTTCACAAAACACCGGTGCTGTCAGGGATCTACAAATCTGGATCTCCTCTCTTCCTTTCCCTTCTTCTTCTCTTCCTTCTTTTCCTCCTCCTTCTTCTTTAATTTTCTGAACATAAATTCTTCCCCTTACCAGTCTCGAGGAGCTGCCTTGTAGAAGCCATTGGAGGAATGGGTAGATTGCTTTACAAACCCTTGTATATCCAGCAGGGAAACAGACATTTAGAACAAATGGTGGTAGAGGCTGAGGAACAGGGTAAACCAGTTGGTTACTCCACTCCCTGAATCCCACTCCACATTTATTAAATCAAGATATTCATGGGGTGCCTGGGTGGCTCAGTTGGTTAAGTGTCTGCCTTTGACTCAGGTCATAATCTCACGGTTCATGGGTTGGAGCCCGATATCAGGCTCTGTGCTGACAGATCAGAGCCTGGAGCCTGCTTCAGATTCTGTGTCTCCCTCTCTCTCTGTCCCTCCCCTGCTCATGCTCTGTCTCTCTCTCTCTCTTTCTCAAAAATAAAGAAACATTTAAAAATTAAAAAAAAAAAGACATTCAAGGGAGGAGGCCTGGTTCTGTATTTATTTTTTAATTTTTTTAAAGCTTTTACTTATTTTGAGAGACAGAGGGAGGTGGAGGGCAGACAGAGAGGGAGAGAGAGGTTCCGCACTGTCAGCACAGAGCCCGACATGGGAATCGATCTCACAAACCATGAGATCATCAACTGAGCCGAGATCAAGGGTCAGATGCTTAAATGACTAAGTCACCCAGGTGCCCCAGTTGAGCCACCAGGCACCCCAGTTCTGCATTTCCTTTAAAGCTACCAGGGGATTTGAGAAATTAGGAACCAATGGGATATATAATCTTGGAGGTTTGGACTTGGCTCTTTCATTCCTAGAATGTCATAAAAGTAGATAATTTTACTGATACATATCATATTCTTTGATATGGTGCTTCTCTGAACTGAACTTCTAAGGATAAGAAGACCAGGTGTTTTGTTTTGTTTTGTTTTGACAGCGTTAGATTACTCTAAGGTTTGTTTTGTTTATTTTAATTTTTTAATCTACAGCCAGCATTTAAAACTGGTGAGAAGTCGTGAGATGCACTGACATTTTTAAGTGGTGATTTTCAGCGTCTTTGTTAGTTCTGGAAGGGAGTATGTTGCAAATTCTAGATGGAAAACATTTGGAAACACTGAGACATTTAATTTTAGCTGAGCAAGCCACATGTTACTTATGAAACATCTATTTTGAGAACTGCAGCAGAGAATTAAACCCGACACTTCTTATTCTGGTCTACTACCTTCACTGATAAACAAAATAAAATTACAAACACAGGGAAAAATGGCTTTTAAGGATACTAGAAAAAAAAAATGAAGGGGAGCTTCATCTAAACTGATGCAATCTGATTGTAACTGCCTCCCCCCCCCCTTTCTCTCTCTCCTCTCTCTCTCTCTTTTTAACAAAAAATCTTTAGTGAATTCATAAATATTTTAGTGGAATCTAAGGTGTCAGTGTAAAGTTTCATGAAATTGCATTTAGTACCCCAAATAGGTCCAGTGTTTGGAACTGGATTCCAGAAATGCTTTTTGTCTGGGATCATGCTTTGGTAGTACTGATAGCTGGGATGGACAGAAGGATGTGAACAGAAATATGAGATAGGTCCCCAGGCCCAAGATAAGAGAGGACATGAGCCTGGATTCAGGAAGGAGCTCTCCCTGTTGGAGAAGGAGACACCACCTGTACTGGAGCAAAAGAGATATTCTCCAGCAATTTGTGAAGTTGACTCAAAGTCACTCAGGGCACAGTACCATCTGGAGCACTGAAAGGGGCCTGAGTCTCTCTCTTTACATGAGAGACCTTGCCTGTGGACAGGGGATCTGCAAACACACATCAAACGGCCTCTTGGAAATAGAGGCATCTTATGACATGGTGTTGAAGTGACTGATGCTGGCTGTGGCAAAAGAAGCAGTAATGGAGGATGAGATGCATACCTTGGAGGAGGAAGAAAGGGAAGGAAACAGACAAGGCTGAGAAGACAGATATATAGATGATAGATAGACAGATGGATTGAGAGCCAGACAGAAGAGACAGAGATTGCCTATCTCTGTATACCTCTCTTTATCTATCATCTGTCTATCTATCTAACCATCCATCCAACCAGCCATCTATCCATCCAAAATTATCCACAAGGAGAGAAACCATATCAAGAGCTGTGTTTTGGATGTTAGTAAAGATATCACAACTCTTGGTAGTTACCATGTTCCATCTAAAACTATCCTCTGGGTCAGTTCTCTCTCCATCTTTGAGAATTGACCCTATCAGATGACCTGAATTCGCCACCCCCACTGCCCCCCACCCCATGCAGTCCATTCCACCGGCCCTGCAATATTCAGCATTCATTTTGTCATTAAGTATGATTTTTAGGTGTCCAGAAAGAAAATTTCTCACCAGAAGATACATTCACTTTGGCCACTATGGTAAATGCAAATGACCTAATCCATTAGAAATATCACCAAGACTATATTTTAGCTTCCGCGTTAATACAGGGCAGGCTTGGGCATCTCAGGGCAATACTATGTCGGAGGATCAGGTTTATTATTCCCTGTTTTCATCTTGTATAGAAATCTGAGAAAAGGAGTCTAAGGTTGTGTGCCTAAAACTGACTTTGGGCCTCATGGACCCAATTTGCTTTGGGGTTCTGTTCCATGAACTAAGCGTTATTCCCTGGCTGTCCATACTTACAAGGCAACTCTACATCACCCAGCTACAAGAGTTGGGATTTATATAAAAAAAGACCTTTCAATGAATCAGGTAATTACTGAAAGGGTAAAGTGTAGGGATATGGAAAGGCTTTTTTTTTTAATCTTGTGTTTTATCAACGATTCCCTTTCTTATCCGCACTCAACAATTTAAAACAAGAAACTCAGCTTCCCACTGTGTTCGTCAACAGTCCTTGCTTTGCAGCTAATACCACCCAACTGGCCACACGTGGTAAAACAGGGTTTTCTTGCTGATTCCATTCTGCAGATGGTGAGCTCCTGACAATGGCATCTAGGAGCTCCAGGTGAGGCAAGCAGCCTCTAAAGTGAGCTCTAAGGTGAAAGATAATGTAGTTCAGAGACAAAGCAGGAGCCAGCCCCACACATGCAAGAATGCTTAAGGAACATGTAAGCAGAGCAAGATGAGGTGAGAGGAATTGGGCAGGTGAGCAGGAAAATGCAAACACAAAAGACCATGAGGGGAGGCAGAGGCAGAGGCAGAGACAAACACACACACGTACACAAGGGAGGGAAAAACAGAGACGGGGATGGAAAGAGAGAGGGGGAAGGGGGGAGGTGGAGGGTCGACTCTGAGAATGCAATTTCTGACATTCTCACTTCCAAACTAAACACTACAAAGCCCTGTGGACTTCACTGTCAGGGTCTGGATATTCAAGAGACTGTCCCTGTCTCCTTATGATAGGCCCTCTTCTAATTAAGCAATATTTAGAGAAATCCTGTTCCTTACCATCAAAGAGCCTTGTCTGAAATACATCCAATTGCAAGGTTTTATTGTTAAAAACCTGAATGCTTGCAGGAGCTCTCTGAGAGTTTTCCTCGGCCAAAGGCTACAGATTTTGTATAAAACTGCCATGGGAAAGGTCACGAGGAGAGCCCCTAATCACCCACCAAGTGCCTTATGGACATGGAGAAGATTTCACTGTATTTAAAGGAAGTAAAGAAATGTGATCTTGTCTGCCTGGCAAATTCACACAAGAATAACAGAAAATTCCAAGTGTGCAACACAGAAGATTCCCTTTTGCAGTCTATCATTAAGCAGGGTCAAAATGCAAATGGTAAATAGGATTAGCATGGCTGCGTCTCAGGAAATCAAGCTGCTGGGAAGAAAAGCAAGAAAAAAAGGAGGGGGGGGGGTGCTGTCTTCATCACAGGGCAGAACTTGCTCTCCATTTACTGGCCACAATGGTACCAGACAAATACACCAGACGTGGGCTGGCTTAACCTTTACTCTGTCGTGGGCAGCAGGATCTTGCTGAGATGCTAGGTTTAAGACAGAGTGCACTTTCATGGAATGTTGCCTTTTGCCTTCAGAAGAATAAGAGTAAATGTTAAGTAGTTCAAAAACAAAGCAAAGCAAAACAAACTCCTCCACAATACCGCATTAACAGTTTGTTAAAACTTGCAGAGATTAAGCAAGGAAACTAATGGTGCTGGGTTCAGCATTCTGGAACAACCGTGTTGACAAATGTTGTACGTAAAGCACTGAAAAAATTCAACCTCAAAGGTAAAGAAGTGGGGGACTAACAAGTAAGACTAGGTTTGGAAGGGTATAGCTGATCTCCCTCCCTCCGATTCACTCTCTTCCTCTCCCTCTCCCTCTTTGATTATCAAATGGCAGTGGTGGGTAGAAGAAACTTGGTTTGGGAAATCAGGCAGACCTGGGTTTGGTTCCTATATCTTCCATCAATTGGCAAGTTCATGAACTATTCTTAAGTTTTCATGTCCTCATTAAAGACAATGTCATCCATCTTGCTAGATCCCTGCAAGGTGGAGTTCTTGGGGACCTGAAGCATCTAGCAGAGCTCCTGGTTAATATTCTGAAATTTGTAGCTGCTACAAACATTATTGCAGCCATTATTATTAATAATAAAAATGGCTGTATTGGCACCTATAATGGAACGCGTCAGCATGCCCTCATTGAAAGCTGCTAATGAATGAATGGTTGTTGGAACCACGCCTGGCTTCAACAGACAAAACATTTATTAAGTGACAGAGGCCCAGTACAGCGAACTGGACCCGGGCTACTGTCCTCAAAAAGTTCACGGTCTTGAAGTCACAAAGAACCAGGTGAGTCAGACAAAAATCTAGGCACCAGACACAGACACAGGCAAGCAAGGGTCTGTTCTCAAGGTTTTTCAAATCCCTACCTCCCAGACTTCATACTTCCTATTTAAAATCCCATCAAATCTGCTAATTGTTCTTTTCACTCACACCAAGGTTTCCAGTAACTCCAATAGGACAGGAAGTGGGTGTAGAGGATTAAAAACTTTAAATCAGAGGGTGGCAGGGAATATAGGTGCTGCCCTTGTTCTCTACTTGGAAGAAGCTAAAAACACGGAAAACTACTTCAGCGATTTGGCCAAAAGACTGGATGGAGGAAAAAGTTCTTAGATGGGAAAGAAAAACACTGCTGTAATCACGAACATCATCAACAATGACCACAGTGATGAGTCTCTACATCTGGCTATCATTTTACCATCCAAAAAGCCCATGGCTTTCATAACAAATTTTGTAGGGTACAAAAACTCTAGGGTTTTTTCAAATTTCAATCGTTTGCTATATACCTTTAATTTTTGCCACATCCCCTTAGTATTAATTACTTGATATTTTTCTGTATCTCTTGTTACACTAAATATGATTTATTTTGGTGGGGGGCACCTGGGTTGCTCAGCTGGTTAAGCATCCAACTTCTGCTCAGGTCATGATCTCACAGTTCATGAGTATGAGCCCTGCATTGGGCTCTGTGCTGACAGCTCAGAGCCTGGAGCCTGCTGCGGATTCTGTCTCTCCCTCGCTCTTTCTGTCCCTCTCCTGCTTGTGCGCTCTCTCTCTCTCTCTCTCTCTCTCAAAAGCAAAAAAAACATTATTTTAAAGAAACCTACACGATTTATTTTTTTAATGTATAAAAGCAACTACTAGCATTAATGGGGAGTTACTATACATATATGTACAAATAACGTACAAATCAATCTTAATATATTCTAGGTATGATTGTTATCTCCTAAAGTCTGTGGGTATGAGAAGCTTTTTCGTTTGTTCATTTCGAATGCCATAAGATGCATTAAAAGGGAACGAATTTTATATACTGAAGACCACCTAAAATAAACTTGCAGAACTCTTAAAATCTCAGCCACCCTTTAGAAAATGCTCGGTTTGGGAACTGATATGGCTAGCCCAAGACCATCCAAAGTGATTTCAATATAGCTCATCAGGTGTTTATCAAGCAGCCAGTAGGTATAAGGCTATACAGGAGGGGCTGGTGGGGTGATGGTGGGCTTGCAGAGGTAAATTGGGAGTTCTCCCCTCCTCCAAAGTCTCAGAGACTGCTTGGGAGTCAGACAGTAAATGCAGCACATACTAAACATTATTGTTCAAGACAGGTTAAGTCACACCACGCTAACAAATGACCTTGGCATGTGTTTTACAATAAATTCTCACTTCCCTTCTTGCTGCACATCCATCTTGGGTCACCTTCAGTCCTGCTCCAAGCCCTCTTCTCTCTGGGACTCCAAATCGACACAGCATCCCCTACCTAAGAAATCAGTGGTCTCACTGTGGGGTGTGGGGTGGGGGGTGGGGAAGAGATCAAAATGAGGCACACACTGACTTTTAAATTTTCCACTTGGAAGTAACATGCATCATTCCACTCACAGGTCATTGACCAAAGTAAGTCATGTGGCCAGGATGGCAGGAATGGGGAGGGAGCACAGAACCCCCTGCAAGGGAAGGCATGCAGGGAGGGAGGAAGGCTCGCAAAGGAGCAGTGAACATTTTGAGTAATACAACAGCTTACCAAGTATTACAGTAGGAATTGAGATTTGAACCCAGGCTTTTTGGAATTCTGGCCCGTTGTGGTATCCCCATTACCAGCCTGTCTCTGCAAGAAGAAAACTACAGAATTTGAGCAAACGCACACACTTCTCTACAGAATGGCTTGCAATCTAAGCAGAATGACCAGGTTGGATACACTCATATACCTAAAGCAAGTTACTTACGGAGTTCTATGCACTTGACGTGCAATGGAATTCAGGTGGTAAAATGATTGTTTTAACCAAAGAATAAGAATGCAGGAGAGCACCACAAGCATTCTCAGGAGCCCACCTCTCCTTTTGCTTTTCTTATGGGTCCTTCAATATTAGAATATAGGGGACTTCTGGGTCACAAATAATTTAACTACTGACCTGCAAGGAAGAGCAGGATGAACCAAAAGACCTCTAAAATGCACTTCCAACCCTGTGGATCTGTGATATTTTACCCAGAGGACAAATAGCAAATAAAAACTATGTGCAGATAAAATTTCTTGGGTAGACAGATAGTGCAATTGCAAGGGAATTTAATTTCCCCCTGAACCAAAAATGAAACCCAAGACAATAAGTGACTATATAAAGAGAACATTGCTTCCTAAATGTTGACATCAGTAAGCTCTTTCCACTCCAAGTTTGGATTTTTACAGGAAAATGAAAAAGTTTTTGAACAGCTTCCGCCCTTCCTGTTTGCACCCCCCATCTGCAAACATGTCTGAGACTAAGGAACATGGACTGTCAGGACATAAATCTATAAAGCATTATTGTCCCTGATTTTCTTTTGATTTCTTTTTATTGGTTTTACAGAAGTTAATTATTTTTTGGTCAGGAAAGAAAATGTTCAAAATGTGACAATGACTGCCTAATGTTCTTGGATTCTAAATAAAGTCTGTTCTTCAGGGGAAATGGTTCCTAAGCTTAGGAGACTCATTCAAAATGGTATTAATTCCTGGGGAGCATCTACCCCAAACCAAACACACAGGCAATACCCTAAACTGAGTAGGAGCTGGTGATAAAATGATGATTATAGAGAGAGAGCCAGGAAAAAGATATCTTTCAAAAATAGCTTTATTGGCTTCACAAAGGTCTTTATGGCGATATGGCAGAACTACAATGTGTGTGTGTGTGTGTGTGTGTGTGTGTGTGTGTGTGTGTGTGAGTATGTATAGAGGATGGATGAATGCATGGATGGAGAGAGAGAAAGAGAAAGAGAGAGGGAGAGAGAGAATCATCTACTACACATAATGAGTGGTTCCAAGAATAGAGAAGGCCAGAAAAGACTACACAAAGTTTAGGGAATGACCATTGCTTTTCAGGGAGGCTTCTGTTGATATGACCTTATTCTGTCTACTTCTCAAAATCACACTGAACCTGTAACCAAAGTCAAAGTTTTCACCATCAATGGATGGCCTTTTAGCACGCCACCTCACTTTGAAACATCTTCAGTGGGAACACGGATTTTAAGCTTGGAGGTAGCTACTGAGTAGTCTCCTCTCAAGTAACAGCACTTGAGAGTTGGGAGCACTTGAGGTGTTGGGAGCAAAGGGATACAAACAGTACAGAAACAGTAAGAACAAGAACAGCAAAGGCAACAATAAAAATGGAAAAGAAGACCATGGGTGTGGGGTGGGGCATGTTAATTTTGAAACTTCAGGGAAAATACAACTTAGAGGAAAAAAAAAAAAAGGAGAGCAGGTTCATTGGCATATCAATGGTAATCAAAATGAAAGGAGTGATAAAACTATGATAGATAAGAAAAGACCATTTCTTTGTTTTGTTTTAAATTGACTAGAACAGAACAGTCCTGCTTCAACAGACACCTGACCACACTGGCTAAGAGACCTAAAGTCAGGAATTTTCCAAAGCTTCTTTGACTTTCATTTCTTACATACCACATGTCATTGATTTCTAAGGTAATCCTTTTTTGTGCATTTTAATATTTTGGAAACTGGGATGCCTTTTATAATTAATGGTGGGATATAATTTATTTGCATTTTTTTTCTTTTCTCAGTGGTAACATACACACACACACACACTCACAAGATACTTCACCTGACAGTCAACAGCATTTCTGATGCATGTAATCCAGTTAAGAACTTCTACTTCCCTCAAATAAATGTGATTTAAAAAATTGTATTAAATGTTTATTTTCTTGAGAGAGAGAGAGAGAGAGAGAGAGAGAGGGAGGGAGGGAGGGAGGGAGGGAGGGAGGGAGAGAGGGGGAGAGAGAGAGTGTACAAGTGGGGGAGGGGCAAAAAGAGAGGGAGACACAGAATCCAAACCAAGCTTCAGGCTCTGAGCTGTCAGCACAGAGCCCAATGCAGGGCCTGAACTCGTGAACCTCCACATTATGACCTGAGCCGAAGTTGGACAGTTAACTGACTGAGCCACCCAGGCACCCCTCAAATAAACATGATTAAAAATTTTTTTTAACATTTCATTTATTTTTGTGAGACAGAGAGAGACAGAGCCTGAGAGGAGGAGGAGGGGCAGAGAGAGAGGGAGACACAGAATCTGAAGCAGGCTCCAGGCTGTGAGATGTCACCAAAAAGCCTGATGCGGGGTTTGAACCCATGAACCATGAGATCATGATCTGAGCGGAAGTCTGATGCTCAACCGAATGAGCCACCCAGGTGCCCCAAATAAATGTGATTTTTAACACTTAACTACAAGTGATCATGAGAAATATATATACGTATATATATATATATACATATATATATATATATATACGTATATATATATATACGTATATATATGTATACATATATACGTGTATATATATATACGTATATATATATATTTTATGGGGTTAATAAAGTCACTATGTGTTTTTCAATGTTGCACTGAGTAAAAAGGACCACTTTCTTGAATTTCTTAAATACTAAGAATGACCATGCTGGCCCTAATTCACAGTGTTGGATCTTGCAGTGAAAGCCTTCACATCAACAGGAAAAGTCCCACATATCAAGAGGCAGGATGGAGCCCAGCCCTTGGCAGAGTTTGTTTTGGAAACTCTAGATCAGTGGTTCGCACACTTGGGCACACATCAGCATCCCTGGAGGGCTTGGTAAACACAGATACCTGGGCTCCAATCCTAGAAGTTTTGACTCGCGGTCTGTCTGAGGTGGGGTTGGAGAATGTGCGTTTTCTACAACTTCCCAGGTGATGCTGATGCTGCTGATCTGGAAAGCACACGTGGAGAGCTGCCTGTCCAGAGTGATGATGGCTCTGTGGTCACCGGGACATCAGGAAAGGAAGGGAGAGGAGGAGAAAAGAGCTTCAGACTCTCCCCACTCTGCTTCAGTCAAAGCAGTCTTGGGGCCCCTGGTTGGCTCAGTTGGTTGAGCATCTGTCTCTTGATTTCGGCTCTCATCCTGATCTCACAGTCATGACGTTGAGCCCTGCATCAGGCTCCACACTGGGCAAGGAGCCTGCTCAGGATTCTCTCTCTCCTCTTTCTTTCTGCCCCTCTTCCCTGCTCACATTCTCTCTCTCTCGCGCTCTCTCTCTCTCTCTGTCTCTCTCTCTCAAAATAAACAAACATTAAGAAAAAAACAGTCTTGGTTTTATCTGCCTCTGTATCAGTCTCCATGAGATTCCATATTAAATAAGTCTTGCTGCTTAAATTTTGAAGTGAAAATCACTACTGAAATAGAAAGAACTGACATTTTAGGATAGGACAGATCTGAGCTGTGATGCCAGTTTCATCATTTAGCACTTAAAAATATCTGCCTTTCAGCTTTTTTTTTTTTTAAATCTCTCTAAAGTGGAGGTAAAAAGACATAGTTGAGGTCTGGAACTAATGCATACACCACCCTTAGCAGATAGAGCGTCTTTCATATGGTAGGAGCTTACCACGTTGTAGCCAGTGGTAATAATAAGAATGGAGTTCGGATCCCTGAAGGCAGAGACGTTCCTGTCTTCACCCCTTCTGTAAATGTGTGTTCACTTGCAGTGACCGAGGACAAAGCAGCTGTTGTCAACTGACTCTGGAACAGCCTGCCAGTTCCCCAGCCCTGGTTAATCAAGGCTCAGAGCTGCAGTTGGGTCAGTACCCAGAGTTTTTGGAAAGCCGGACGCACACTTACTGCCTCACTGCCTCTGGGCCTCTGGCATCTGGAGCGCGGCTGATTGCCAACTAGCCAACAATCATGCCCTGTGGGCAGAGGGAGCCTCCGAACCAGCTTCTATCTGCAGCAGCTCCATTTGGTTCAGGACCAGACGCCTCTCTTCCTCTGCAGTTCTTTACAGGTGTTTGCATAACACAGCTGCCAGATCCTCAGTGTCGTGTGCTTATGCGGATCTGTTTTATCACAGGCATGAAAAATACCCCCCCTTGTGTGCGACTCCCCAATTTTCACTGTTCCCCCATCTGCTCGGTGCCTGGGAACGCAGCACGTGGCATTATCATTTTTACTTAGGGTAAAGATGTTCCCTTCGAACTTAAGTCTAAGCTTTTATTAAAAACATTTAACATTTTGGCTACCACAAAGAACAGAACTCACTTTTAAGAGGAAGAAAAAGGGGAAAAAAAGAAAGGAAAGGAAAAGAAACCTCTCATTTAAACGTGATTTCAGCTCACAGCATCTATGAAGTCTATAGACAACTTTTGGGTGCTATCATTCTAAGAAACTATTTTATCTCATATTTGAACAGCCTGGATGTAGGAGGGAAGGCTTCAATACTAACTACAAAGATAGAAATCTATTGCTCTGAGTTCTCAACACAGAGCTGAACAGCTTGAGGGTGTTATTTCAATATTTTCCCTCAAAGGTAAGCTGAGTAGTTACATATGGCATCTGCCTTAGGAAAATCCTTTTTACACAACAAATTATAAGTAAATATTCTTGCAGATGAGTGTCTATAGGAGAGAGACTAGTGAAATCAAATAAAACTTTTCCAATGACTATGAACCAACATATTAATTAAATTGGTTGGTCTTTGAAATTTGTGACTTTAAAGGCTGTGATTTAGTTGATTATATGCCTCTATTAAAAATCGACCTTATTAACGCATTCCATTTCCCAGAGGCTCCACCAGTATAGCATTAAAGCAAGCAAGAACGAGGTCTATAACAACTTTTTAAAAAGTCCAAAATGTAGGAAAGTGAGATTTCTAAGCTAAGCACTTTCTATTGCTTGGGTTCAGACCATAAAATGTATCTTTAATATAAATGGCTACATCCCCACCTCTGCCTTAACGACCTGCTTGATATATACTATAGCCATTCATATTAATTACATCATTAATAATGGTTTCTTAGAGAAGCCATCTATGAATACAGCAATGTCAGGAGACATATGGGTCATCTAGACTATCTGCAGATCAGCCTTATGGAACCAGATCTTTACCTTTAGAAATGGCCATGTATTGATGGCTAAAACAAGAGGGGAATAGGCTTTAGACCTCCAAACTCAATTCATAAATCCTGCTGGGTCTCCTACACAGTGACAAGGGAGAAGAGGGTACTTTGGCATAGTAGGGGTGGCCATGAACTCTGAAACTGCAGAGAAACAGAGAATGAGTTCCCCCCAAGAATGCCACCTACACTCTGGTCTTGTGTTTCCAACTCTCTGGGGAGCTTGTCTATATGGCTATCCGGTATTACTTTGGACTCTAAATATCCCAAACTGAACGGCTAATATGGGTACAACCAATGGCCACATGCCACATACTAGATACTGAATTGAGATGTCTACATTCCTTATGTCATTTAATTGTCACAAATACTCCTGTGAGTATATGGAAGTTCCACTTTACAAGTTGGGCACACAGAGAATCAGAGAGGTTAAGTAACTTAGCTGAGGTCACACCGCTGTTAAGTGTAGCCAGGTGAAAAACATAGAGGAGATCAGGTGTTCATGCTGCACTCCCCCGAGGTCCTTCACACCCTCAAAATATCTTCTCCTTTTCCCTCTCCACAGTGGAGACTGAAAAGTGTTCGGTTTTGCTGGACCAAAGAGGCCAGGAAGAGAGTAGTGGCTAGAGAGAATTAATGAGGCATCTAGGATCATGAGCAGCTTTGATTTTCCGGCTAAATAATTTAGGTCTTAACCTGCAGGGAATAGGGAGTCACTGAAATATTAAGCAGGAGAACTGACATCACCATTTTTCTAGCAACCCAGTCCAGAGATGTTGGTGATTCTGTTGGTTTTTTTCTCCCCCTCCATTATGTTCAATACAAAACCAAATTTCCATCTCTTAATGAAATGTCAAGGAACCAGTCAGGAACCTGGATCTGAATCCTGGCCCCACCAGCAACCCTAGTTGTGTAACTCTGTATACATTTCTTTAAGCCTCAGTTTCCTGTTCTATAAAACGCTAATGATAAAACAACTACCATATAGGTTGTTTTCAGGGTCAAGTGACTGACAGCCCATAAGGTCATGTCTGGCCCACGGTAAGCACCAGTGAGCATTACAGGTTGAAGTGTACCTCCCCAAAATTCATACATTGAAGCCCTAATTCCCAGTGCTTTGGAATGTGACCTTATTTGGAGATAAGGTCTTTACAGAGGTAGTCAGGTTAAAAGGAAGTTATTAGAGTGGTCTAATCTAATCTGACTGGTGTCTGTATATGAAGGAATTTGGGGCACAGACATATACAGAGGGAAGACATATACAGGAGAAGACAGTCATCTACAAGTCAAGGAGAAAGACCTGGAACAGATTCTGCCCCTGGCCCTCAGGAGAAACCAATCCTGCCAAAAGTTAGATTTTGGACTTCTAGCCTCTAGATCTGTGAAACAAAATTTTGTTCAAGCCACTCAGTTGTGGTACTTTGTTTCGGCAGTTCTAGTCAACTAATACAGTAAGTGATAGGTATTCACTCCTTCTCTTGTTCTCTACCTAGGTCCAGTCTTAAGAACCTTATATCTGATTAATGCTCAGACTCCTCCTGTCCTCCATGCCTGTGAGCCCAGGAAAGCAAATGGGTTTCATTTGGTGAAGCAGTTCTGCTCAGCTATAGTCCCTGCCTGGAGCACTGCACTGAGAAGGATGGTGAGGCCAGCCCAGAATCAGTGGGTAATAGTGCCCTAATGATTTGCATTATCTGCCACAGGCACAGAGGGGTAGGGGGAGGGTATGCACTATGTACTTTTCAAACCTGTTCTAGGCTCTCATTGGTGTATTCATCCTGAAAGACCATTACCACATTAAGCCTCCTAATGTAGCATTTATATCTTTTCATCATTCTGCTGAAGAGCTTAGAGGATCTTATTTCTGCCAACCACATAAGATGTATACTCTTTGGCCTCGGGAAACTGTAAAAATATTTAGGCAATGACTCATTCATTTATTGCAAGAACTAATAACATCCTCCCCCTAGAACATCACATGGCCTAGGACCCTCACCTTCCATCTAGGTGTCACCACTGCTAGCCTTACTGGGGTTCATTTCTTCCCTTATTCTACCTCCTGCAGTTCACATTTTTGAAGCTTTCTGACCTATTAAGTTCCACAAGCCCTCCAGCTCCCATTTAAAAAGCCCCCACAAGGCTATCCACCTGGCCAGCTTGCGGAGATGCACACCCATCCTAGACCAACCACCAATGCAAGAGAAGAACAAACACTGATGGGCTGGGCCAAGTCACATGTTCATCTCTGTGGCCAGAGCAGTGGGATATGGTAAGAGAGGAAGGGATTCTGCAAATCAGGTTGTGGTCAAAAGCAATAGAGTTTCTCTCTGCCTCCCTCAACTACTCAGCCAACCTCATTGCCCATTTATTCCCAATTTTCTCTCCTCTTATCTTCCTTCCTATGCTTCCTGGCATGTGGCTGTCCCAGGTGGGAAGGTTTGCTCTCTGTTATCCCCTAAAGGGTTCACACAGATTTAGGTAAACATTCTATGAGCAGATAGCTGTGAATCTATCACCAGCTAATGGTGAGAAATAACTTGGTAGCTTAGAAGACTACCATGAAAATCCCTTTAGAGTCGATGGACCTGGAAGAAAATTCAGTTGAGTGGATGGAGGGAAAAAAAAGTACTTCGAGTATGAAAGATCCAGAATGTGTTAGAAGGTTAACAGATAAGCAGGTGGAAAGAAGTATGGCTGATACTGGGCAGATAAAAGGACCAGATTGGCAAAACTTTACATAATAATCTCTTAGGAAATCATCACATCTGAGTGTGATCCAAGATTGCACATTCACAGATAATTTAACATATTGCAAGCCCCATTTGTGAGTTTAACACTGAATAGAACAGAGAAGGCATATAAGCTTCCACTTCACAGTCAACTCAGAAATTGGTAGTGGCTTCCGGGAACATGGTGTTAAGAAGGATTCAGAGGTTCCACTTACTTGCAGAGAAATGAGCGCTATGATTAAACAGAGAGGTATGGTATGGGTAAGTGGAATAATACAGCTGGGTTTTATTTTATCCTCCTAAAACAACTGTTGACAAATTGTTGTTTTGCAGATAATAGTTGTCTAAAAAAGGACAATGGAGAGCTATGATAAACGAAAATGAATAATCTAATTAACCTATCCCTAACATTGTAGTGTGCATGCCAATTATAATTAAGATAGTGATGGGGCCCATCTATAAATGATCTTCGCAAACATAAAAGAATAGTTTTCAAATGTAAAGGGAAACATCTAACAATCAAGTGCCACACCATCCAAGGACTATCAACAAATACACAGAGGAATCTGAAGATGTTTCTGCTTCAGAGAGGGATAGAACTAGAAAAAAGACAGGAGTGGGGGTGGGGGGTGGATAGGGGATAGAGAAAATGAATAAAATTAGTCATGGAAGATAAAATTTAGGGCCTGCCACATCGGGTTGGCCTTCAGGAAACCAGGCTGACATGGTAATAACTAAAAATACTAGAAGCCAATTCAACAAAACATCAATCCATTGGATAATAATAAAAATATTTTAGTGAAAAAGTTATTAAAAGTGTTAATATTCTTGGGGCACCTGGATGGCTCAATCAGTTAAGTGCCTGACTCAATTTCGGCTCAGGTCATGAACTCACAGTTCTTGAGATCGAGTCCTGCCTTGGGCTCTGCATTGACAGTGCAACGCCAGCTTGGGATTCTATCTCTCCTCTCTCAGCCCCTCTCCCTACTTCTCAAAATAAACAAATAAGTATTTTTTTAAAAGTATTAATATCCTTGCAACTATTTTATCAATGATTTATCAGTCCCACTCAGATGAAGGTCAACTTATGATACATTCACATTTCAGACACTTATCATTACAATATACTCAATGATTTATACGTAAAATCATGAGAAGAGAGAAGGAGAGAGAGGAGGCTAGTAGTTCGTTGGCTTTCTGAGAATGTCTTACAAGCCTGGACTGACATACCATGATCAAAAGATTTAGTAATCTGGTCTCTGCTTATTAGTGATTATATGACCTTATACAAGTCATTTTCTTTATCTGAATTTTTAACTTCCTTATCTGTAACACAGGAGAAAAAAAATTCGACTTTCCCTCTAATTTGAAAAATGCATTGGAAGAATTGTCAGACATGGCTTTTCATGTCTCTTTGCCCCTTAAACCCATTTGTATATGTTTGTCTAGACACTCATTCCATAGTTTGTGAAAAGTCTAAATTGTTTCTTAAGATTTCTGCAGATTGCCAGATCCTTACTGTCTCAAGGACATACCCCATTTTTGCCCTCACTGTGTTTTTATTCTTTTCTTTCCCTCTTGTTGTTATGGAGTTGCCTTTGAATTACAATTAACCTTAACATGAAATACATTCCCTTTCCTTGACAACATACTAACAGTTCACATAAGAACCCTTATGTTCACATAAAAACACAGCATATATGGCAGACTGTATCAGTCAGTACAAGTCAACTAAGTCAACTGTGTAACAAATGACCCCAAAATCTCAAGAACTTAGAAATAACAAAAGCTAGTTTCTCCTCATATGACATGCCCACCATGAATTCTGTGGAATGGAAGAAGAAGAACTTGCCCTACTAAGTCTCTCAAGGACCTGGTACAAAGAAAGAACCATCATCTCAAGTATTTCTAGTCACTATGCCAGAGGGCAGGTGGGGAAGAAGTCTACAAAGATTTGCATCAATAAAATGTTCCAGTAGTTGTCATTTTTATTTATGGCTCAGTAGCCAGTACCAGTCACATGGCTCCATTTAAACCACGAGAAGGCCAGGAAGTGCCTGGCAGGAAGGTGAAGCAGAATATGTGGTGATGAGCCCTAAAGGTGCTCACATACTATTGTGTATGGTCTACTTGTGTTTATACTGCATCAATAAAAACACTTCAAACTTTAGGCATTGTTACTCTGAGAAGGACATTCATACACACCACCATGTTATTCAGCCATTTTTTCTCTCCTACTCTCTCCTCCCCTAATGTGACTTGTAGCCCTACCCCTCTAAGAAGCAAAAACATCCTCAAATTTCACTTCTTTGCTTATGTAGAGCAACTCAGCTCTCTGCAGCCTTTATCCTCTGACTCTGTTCCAAACTGCTCTTAGCTAAGTCAAGGCTCTGTGTAAGTTTTGAAACTAGCACTTGCAAGAGCCTGTCTAAGATTTTAGTGTGGAGCCAAAGCCCCTTCCCTATGTCCTTTGAGTTAACATTTTGAAGACTGGAAGAAGTCGGTTAGGTGGGGTTAGGTGAATTATTCTCCAAGTTACACAGCCAAGTGTTACTGTATACGTGGAAGCAGTGTATACTGCTTAAAGTCCTGTGGAAATAATTCCTACCATTTGGGTAACTTCTTTGAAACTCTAGTTTTCTCACTGTAGGAAGAGAATAACAACCCTGATTATATCTCCATGGCCTTGTGCAAGAAAATGCTTTGTAAACTCCAAACAGTATGCAACCACAAGGAGGAATACAATTGCAGACAAACAAGACTGCTGTAGCACATTCAGAAGTTTCCCCAAATTCCAGGCACTGAGCTCTGTCACACTTATGTCCTTCTGGTTACAGTAAGTAAGCATTTTATGGTCTGATATCAAGTGGAAGTCAAGCTTCCCTACTCCTCAGGTTCTGTCTGTCTCTGTGATTTAATAATACAGTCCATATTGGGAGATGATACAGTTATGTCATTTATTAGAGAATTGCATTTTTGTGTTCCGCTAAAGGGAAGTAAAGATTAGCTCTGCCAGATGCACACATAAAACTGGATAGAGGCACACCTCCAAGTCAACACATCCATCTTTCTCCAGGACACGTCGGCATGTGGAATTTATGAAATATGGACTGTATTAAAAATGTTAAATGAACTTTTTAAACACAACCGGTGCAGACACAAAATCTCCTTTCTTCACTTGTTTGTTTTTGCTTACTGTTGGTTGGTATTATTTTTCCTCAACTGGACTCTCTGTGCTTGTTAAGCATCGGTAAATGGCCAGTTATGAGGCAAACACAAAATATACGTATAAATATTTAATAAGAAACGATAGCAGAAATATAGTGTGCATTTGTTGCTCCACTGGAAAGCTATATTCATTATTCTACAAATTATTCTCCCATAAATATTTCAGAAACTTGAAAAAAGGTTAGAATAGTGTACCCAGTGCTTGGTACGTTGAAAGGACTTTTGCATTCGTACTATGATGAATTCCAATCCTGCTTTCATTGCTGAGGTCTGAAATCTATCTTTTAGTCAGTTTTAGGAGGTGGAGTTATTTCATGTTTTGTCATACTGCCCACATAAATAAGGAAAAAACACCAATTAGCATATAGGAACTATGGTTCCTTCTTGATCAGAGGGCAGACTAACAACTTTCTTGGTATCAGACATGATTAAGGAATAGGACTCTCACTGTGAAAGGTAGTCTAAGATAGAAAAAAAAAAGACAAGCAGTCTTTTTATCCTGGCATAATGCATCATAAAACCCAGCCTCCTCAGCCCATTGATTTTGATAGGAGTGATTTATTTTTTAGCAGACAAATGTTTATTGAGTGCCTAATATGTGTGAGGCACCACACTACATGCTGAAGATAAACAGTGACCAAGAAGAATATGGTTATTTTTGATATCACTGAATTTCTAAACAGTGTCTTTATTTCTGTTAATTAACTCTGCATAGAGTATAGTCTTATTTAAGGGGCTGAATGGCGTTAGCACTATTCTCTTTGACGGTAGAAAAAGCTGACAAGCTATTCAGTGTCCAATGAATATGGCAACCAGGAAGTAATCAGATGATTCCGTGAGTATTCCCAAGGAAGACTGGATGTGAGAGATGGATGATGGATTGTGTTGGTGGTTCTTTTAGGATGTCAATGCATGGGAGCTTATGATCATCAAGAAAACATAACTTCTATGTTTAAAGTATTTTCATCAGATGTGGACTGATTCTAACTTTCTTTTCTGAAAAGCATCAAGGTGTTAATAAGGCTGTTTTCCTTAACCACAACCTTGCTTTAGCCATAAACATAAAATTCACAGCCCTTGTCAGAGCCTTGAGTTGATAGATGTTTCATGTAATGGTGACTCTGAGACTCTCCACTTTCGTGTGAGTCATATGGAGTGGCCATGCATACATCCAGCACCTCAGAGAGTACTTCCAACTTGAATGACATGGGTCTTAGTGGACAGGAGAGGTCAAAACCCTAACTATGAAGGAGAGATCAAAATGTAAACATTTCTGTAAGGACCTTCTCACTCCAAAGTGAGTCATGTCCCTTAGATAACTAAAATGGGGTCAGAGATACTGATAGTTCCTGCATAACAGTAATGATAATGTCATCATCACTAACAGCAACACAGTAGTAATGACCAAAATGTCCATTATGTGCACAAGCATTTTAGGCATTATATGACTACATGTTTATAAGCAGTTTGCCCAGGGTCACATTCTTGACTGATGATGAGGTTACAACCTAGATTTTGAGTCCTTTACTCAAATCCTTACTCAAACAGTCCTTCCTGTTTTTTCAATTCCCTGGCCACATCTCATTCCCACTCAATGCTCCTCCCCATTATGAGGCCAATCTGGAATCATCTGTATGATTAACGGCATGAGCTATAAGGTCAATCTTCTTGGTTTCCCATCTTACATACTATACTTACACTTCCTGCCTATGGGACTCTATGCAAATTACCTAACTTTTCAAAGCCTCAGTTTCTTCAACTGGAAAATGGGGGTAATAAAGAACACAGTGTTACTGTAAAGATGAAACAAAATACTTCATTGCATCCTATTTTCATGGTGAACATGACAATGGTGATGAGGATAGTGATCATGACCATGATGGTACCACAGCACCCAAGATATTTTCCACCTAAATCTATGAATGGAGAGCATCTTACAGCTGATATAAAATCTCAGAGAATCCCAATAAAAACTACATGTCTAATGTGTTTAACTCAATAGTTTATGCAGCAAATAGGTTTTTTTTTTTTTTAACTGAAAATAATTACAAGAACACAGCTATAATTCACTGTCATAGCCTTGAGGAAGCCTCATGCAATTGAAGAAGATACACATAAAACTGTGATAAATTGAAAGCCTATTTGAAATATGTAGTCATAGTGAGCACTTCTTATTTAATTGCATTCTGCTTACATAACTAAAAGACCTAAATTAAAGCATAATCATGTTTCTAATGATTTTTCATTCTTTTCCCCCTCCAACATAAGGAGGCTCAAGGTGTTAAAATAGTTATGCTTTGGGGCTGAGATAACTAATATATAAATTAAACATATATTCATACACTTATTTCCTTAAATAAAAAAAAGAAGCAAAAATTCCCATTCCTAGTAATTTATTCCTTCTTCATGCTTCAGGAGGAAGACTTGCTATAGATTTTTTCCAATGCATAGAAACGAAAAGTTTCTCAAGGAAGTAATGCCAGGTACATATTTCAAAAGTTTGGGTGGCTTTGCATAGCCTCTGAAATGCTGAGAATATAGAACACGCTCCAGTATATCTAATTATCTTTATGAAATCTCTCAAAATCAATGGCATTATACTCAAAACCAGCTGCAGCCAGGGAAGTCAAACAGAGCAGAGTGTCACTGAGGTTACTGAGAAGTATGGCTTTCTTCTTAATAGCACTATTTTTATGGAACATGGAATTTTTGAATCATCATATTCTGTTAACTCTTTTAAGAACCCAAACAATTTAACCATTTTGGTTGAAGAAATCAGTTCAACTCTATCTCAGTATATTTGGCCACTTTCAAGTCCTTAAAGACAAAGAATCCCTGGTTTTGAGAAACAACTCTAGATCTAGCTCACAGGGGATAATTTTAGTACTAATGATAGCATGGAGCCAGTCTACAGGAACTGTTGCTGTTGCAGGAATATTCAAAGTACCTGATTGTTAACTGGATGCCTTGGTGTTCTTACAAACGCTCTTTTCTCCTCTTGAAAAATTATTCAAATATAAAGAAGAATTGGCTTTCCAAACAAGCAAATTCTTGGGAATTCAGGGGACCTAGAATATGGAAGAGATGGGCTATTTCAGCTGTTTTCTAAATTAAATTTTAAAGAATATTTTATGAAGTGTTAAAAGCTAGTAGGTAAAGAAGCTTGGTCATAGACAAAGGTGAAGGAAGGAAGGAAGGAAGGTAAAAGTGAGAAACAAAATCATCTAGAGCTATTCATCCGGATAAAAGTGATTCATTCATTCACCCAATAATCATTAAGTGCCTATTCTGCTAATGCTGAGCACAAACTGGTGACCAGGATAGACATGGTTCTGTTTTCATACAGTTGCCGCCTGGTAGGGGGGATTAAAAAATCACGTTAACACAATATTGGGGCAATCCCATGGGGTTGGGAAAGGACAAGGAGGGGTATTTAACTGAGAAGATTCCCAGAAGAAATGATACCTATAATCTTAAGGAACAATAACATTAACTTTATAAAATGGTTTTAGAGACATACATGCTGCAGACAGAAACACAGATATATACACAGACTAAAAGACTGTGGATATGTGAGAAAGTGATATGAAGCAGGGATACAGGACAGGGGAGACAAAGCAGAGACAGTAGCTTGAGGGCCAATGATAGAATTTTAGACTTGATCCTATAATCAAGGAAAGAAATGGTAAGAATTTCAGCAAGAGCGACTGATCAGCTTCCCACATTAGAAATCAGCATTGTGGCTGCTATATGGGAAGAGACTGGTGACGGCAAAGCTGAAGGAAGGGAAGACAGTGAAGAGGAGATCACAGAATTCCAGCAGAAGGAGAATGGAGAGAAGTGAAAAGATTTAAGAAATATTTAGCAGGGGCAGGGGCATCTGTTGGACTCAATCATTGGATGTGAGCAAAGAGTCAAGAGCAAGTTACAAACACAGAGAATACAACTTCGGTTGGTTCAGTAAAAAACAAAGAAACACAAAATGCTTCCTCAAACACTCAGTCAAAAGAGTGTAAGAAGAAAAATGATGAAGTCAACTGGTCTACTTGTAAGGCTCTGCCTAAACACATGTGTGAATTCATTCATTTACTTTTGCCACGTTTAATGAGTGTCTGGTAGGCATTTGGAACAGGGCTTCACCCACTTAGGTCCAAGTCTACAAGAATATGAACCCCTCTGAATAGAAGGAGAAGTAGAAAAAATAATCCTGAATTTTCTACTCTCTTTATAAATGAGTTTTAATTCATGCCTCTCGAAGTTAGGGCCTTTTATTAGTGACTGTAAATCTCAGAGAAGACAAGAAGTCATGAGATTCTGAAATTGCCTTATAAATTAGTTGATGGTAGTGTAACAGTGGTTTAGTTTGTTGAGGGGCTGGGGTGGAGAGGGATTTTGGTGTTGAAATAATTACTGAACATTACTGAACCAAATAATTACTCTGTGCTGTAAAATTACGGTTATGGTAATATTCCCATCATCATTTGTTTTGTTTCTCCTAATCTAAATTATGATTTTTTTTGGTTATTGCTTTGCAAAGCTACAATATAACAGTCAAACCTGAAATTAAAACCAGCCTGCAAAAGTTATACAAGGTGATCCAATATGCTTGGGTAGCAATTATTCACGGCAAATACTACCATGAAGCTCTTAAATCCTCATTGCAAAGCTAGCTGGACGTGCATCAACTACAACCGTAGATATTTATAGGTATGAGAGGTGAGGTATGAGTATATGGAACAATTAAAATGCAAAGGAAACATCTGAAAGTCCAAGGGAACCATCTTGGGATCTCAGATTTCTGTTTCAAACAGTGCTAGATCTCAGTAGTGCCCATGAGGGAGAAGGCACTGATCTTCTCAAGCAAAACCCAGGGGAAATCCATACTCTCTCTCCTTGACTGTCCTACCGCATGCTGCTAACTCTCTTTGCTTTGTCTGTGAAATTCTGGACAGAACAATGTCTTCCAGACAAACACTGAACTTCTTCCTTAGCACCCTGTGAAAGCAGAACACTGGGTGGTCTAAGAGTCCTATAAAAAAAATCATCACTGTGTTCGTCGTCATCATCATCATCAACGTCAACCAAAAAGAAAGGAGACTGGTAAATTATCAACGTGATAATTTTCTTTTTTTTTTAATTTTTTTTTTTAACGTTCTATTTATTTTTGAGACAGAGAGAGACAGAGCATGAACGGGGGAGGGGCAGAGAGAGAGGGAGACACAGAATCGGAAGCAGGCTCCAGGCTCTGAGCCATCAGCCCAGAGCCTGACACGGGGCTCGAACTCACGGACCGCGAGATCGTGACCTGAGCTGAAGTCGGCCGCTTAACCGACTGAGCCACCCAGGCGCCCCAACGTGATAATTTTCAAACCTGTAGGATTAACTCAGAGGATGATATGACTAAATCTTACAGCCTCAACATGTTAAGTATGTCCCTTACTTTGTAGATCTTAATATTTAGTAAGCAGGCTCCCAGATATTGAGAGGACATAGGCAACTCCTGGGTTGAATGTGTGTGCTGGTTTGTGTTTAGTGCGTAAGGGAAGCACCCACATTCTGAATTTTCCTCCTGAATTCCTGTGGAGGAATCAGCTCCTGTGACTTCAGAACCCACCTGCATTAGGTAGTTAGTAATTCTGTGTAGCCTCTTATACGTTTCTATTCATTCAAAATGGAACTCTAAAGATTCATATGGCTTTGAAAATTTGATGATTGTTATGTCAGAATTTGTTTTGAGAAGGATAAAAACCCTAATCCTGAAACATCAGAATTAAGATAAAAGGTTCTGATTATAGTTGTTCTCCTCTCCTGTTCTCTAATTCCCCAGGTTTCCTGTGCACAAAATTCCACATTAATCTCCTTTTCTTACACGGTCCAATGTATTCCAACAGCTTTTGTTCCTGGAAAGAGCTTCTTTCTGGCTTGTAGACAACCCCCTGCTAACTGTGTCTTCCTATTACAGAGAGAGAGAGAGAGAGAGAGAGAAAGAGAGAGAGAGAGAGAGAATATGAATATGAATGGTCTCTCTTCCTCTTCTTAAAAGGGCACTTATCCCATAAGGGTCTCCCATCTTCAAGATCCAATCTAAACCTAATTATTTCCCAAAAGCCCACTTCCAAAAATTATCATATGCAGAGTTTCAACATATGAATTTAGGGGAACACAAACATTCAGTCTATAATAGAAGGGCTCTGAAAATGTTCAATCAATGGCCTTAGTGGCAGACACACAAATCAAGGTAAACATGTACTTCTGTTCCACTTGCCAACTTAGCTTCAATGTCCCAAAATCAAACATTATTCAATTTAAAAGAAATGTTTAAAAAGGAAAAAAAGAATCAGAAATCAGTGAAGATGAAGAGTTGGCCTGAATCTTACTTTCCTATTTTGCCTTGGTTACTTACTGATTTGAACACCAATCAGTATCCAGGCTTACAGAAATGCCCCAGGACCTGTATTCCCTTTAAGTTTATAGGATACCTATCTGTCCTGTTTTATTTTCTACTTATTTCTACAAACTACTCCCTATGCCCATCCTCTTATCATGGTAAATCATTCCCTGTGTCCACTTCTGGAGGCTGGTCAGGACCTATCTTTATTTCTATGAATTAAAGGTCCTGGAGGCTGCAACATGTAGCATTGCAAGACTTCAATGGGAAAATCAGAATTAATATTTGCTAATGTGAAAACAGTACTTACTATTTCACAGATACTTCGATAAGTATTTCACACATATTATCATACTTAATTTTCTCCACACTAGTATGGGGAAAACATCACTATATTCCCACTTTTTAGATAAGTTAAATGACATACAGCAGTGTTAAATAACTCGCTAAGCTTCTCCGAAGCAGCAAGTAGGGATATCAGAATCCAACTGCAAATCTGACTGATCCAAGCTCAAGGATTTTTAGTCTTTATATTTTATTACTCTAAGAAGGCTATTATAAAGTGACTATATAATTTATCAATCAAACTGGGACACTTGTGAGTAAGAGTGGGCATGTTAATAATTACACCAGGATAAAGGTATCGAATAGGGTGGGTCCTGAGAAAATCTAAAGCTGAGGGCATTCTGGGTAAGTGATACGTAGTAACTGGTAAGTATGTATGTATTGTATATATTTCCCTTCATTGCCTTCCTCTTCCTCCTCCTTCTTTTTGCCTTTCTTCTCTTAAACTTCATTAGTTTCTCAGAAATGGGAAACTCTCCAGCTGACAGAAAGTTCTGGGTTACTGGGGGGTCGGGGATCACTAAAAAGAGTAACTGCCTCAAGAGAGTGATTCCTTGTACAAAACCACATTCGGGAACCAATGATGTTCCAGAAGGAGCATTCCCACCCCCATGCACGATCAAGAGAAAGTCAAAAGTTCACTCAGCTTCCCCTAAAGTAGCTTCATGCCTTTCTTTACAAGACTAAAATGGGAATTCACAAACATCTGCATTTAGTACATCTCCAAGCTAAAACCTGATTGCTTTATGGGAAACTCCCTTTGGAATTGTTCCTGCTGGTTAGAATGCAATCATCAAATACAAGCTCATACTAAAAGCAAGTCAGTGATTTTTTTTTAAACCAGATAATACAGACTCTAACTAGAGGGTTTTCTTTCCCCCTAAGTTTAAAACAGTGTGACCTTTAGATATTTTCAAGAAGTTAATGATCCTTAAGGACCTGTTTCCTTATTTGGATCCTTTGTATGCCAAGCTGTATGCATACAAAAGTCATAATCTTGGAAATCTCAAGCTTTTTAACAAAGTCCTTTGTAAAAGACATGTTTTGCACTATCTATTTTCTGTTTAACCCAAAGATGGAGATGAAAGGATAAGCATACATGGAGATGATGGACAGGATTTGGAATCTTTTCTCCTTTTTAGACCCATCAGTAGCTTTTCATTATTATGCAACTATTGATATATTTTTTATTGGTTCATCACACCTTGAAACCTGAAGTCCATCAGCCACCCCACGCACAAAACAGAAAGTGGTAGAAGGTGGTTTACATTTCATGAAGCATTAAAAAATAATGAGAAGAGATTGAAGTCATAAAGAACCATCAGAGACACGGTGAGCAAAGCCATTTTTTAATATAAAGAAAATGCATATTATGTAGAAAAAGAGACTGAAGAAGGAAAAAGAGAAATGGATTATTTTATGCAAAAGTATTGCCTTCTAGCTTCTATTTCCATCCTTTTATTCCTGTATTTACCCAGAAATATTGTGCTAGCCAATATCACTCCCTCTTTTCTTCCTGACTGCCTCTTTCAGGGTATTCTTCACTTGATTTAGACATTGCTCGAAGAGAACAAAATGGGTTAGCTTTTTCATGCAATGTGTTAACACTAAGTTACCTGAAGGCAAGGAGCCTGTCAGAAAGAAATGGCGACTTCACACAAAAAAGAGAGAATTTAGTTGTACCTGAAATTTTTCAGTGCACAATTGTCACCTGTTCCATTTACCAATGACACAAAGCAAACCCACTTGTGAAAAATACCAAAATAGTAAATAAGAGGCAAAATTTGAGAAGCTAGAATGATCTTATTAATGAAAAAGATTATGGAATACTAGGTTGTCTTCATACCGTGAGGAAGAATAATAAATTTCATGCCCATAATATCTTATTAAATAAAAAAAAATTCTGGACCACAAAATATTATCTAAAGAACGATGTCAGCTATATCTCTAACACCTGACAGTTCCTAAAATATAGTCACTAACCATGTACTGAGTAAATGTTAAAGTAAATCTGTGTTAGGGTGTGTGTGTGTATACAAAAAAAAAAAAAGTGATACCATTACAAATGACTTGTCTTGTGTTTTCTCTATTTTCCTATTATCTACAATGGATACATACATATTATTTAAGTCATTAGTATAGGTATTTGTAAGACTCACCCCAACAGTGACACTGGAATTGAGGATGATGGTTAACCTTAGATTCTGAGATGCTGAATTTATTACCAAAAGGAAAAACCCAAAATGTGCCTCTTGTTTTGATGAGAATTGTTTACATAGCATCAGAACTAAGGACTGGACTCCCAACAGTGATTTGGAGTAGTGAGTGCCTCTGTTTGTATTTTCAAACACACCTTACAGTAAAAATAAATTTAAAAAGAGGTTGCACATAACAAAGTTTTCTAGGTGGCAACCTTTCTTAAGGATTTCATGCATTATCTAAAGGCTTTAAAAGTCAGTTCAGAATTTTCCATCATGAACAAAACAAAATACACGACTTAGATCACTGATTCCAAATGCACTCCTTTGACCCACACAAGTTGTAATGATGTGTATTTTAGTCCAGGATAAAAAGAAGACAGTAGGGGATTTTGAAACTAAAGCTAAATTTTTAATTAAGCTTTTTTGCTTTTATTTTGAGATAATATCCTTCCTACACTTTTGGGTCTGAGAATGTTATTACTTTCCTAAAATGCTGCTGATTTTGTAAAATGTCTAAACTTCTTAAAATAAAACAAATAGTCTCCCTAAGTGGTACCCTATTTGCTGCTATTATTATTATTGTTATTACTATTATTATTATTGAAATGTGTTCTTATCTTGAAATCACTGGGTTGGATGACTAAAGAATAAAGTTTCATGTCTACTTTCTTGTTTTTGAACTCTCAAAGTAGAAGAGTTTTATTTTTGGAGTAAAGTCTAGGAATCTAGTGATTTGAGAACAGAAAATAATGAATTATTTATGTGCTGGGACAAGATTACTGAAATAGTTTCCCTGCAATGACCCGTCCTGTCTGTTAAAGAGAATCCTGGCTTTGTCGTGTGTCAGTTTTGTATTCTACCCACCCCGTACTCCAAGGCAGGTTCAGTCTTTGCCGAGGAGATCGATTACAGGCTCTGCAAGGTACAAACCTGAACAAAAGGAGGAGGGCTAGAAAGAAGAATGTGGGAGGATTCTGTGAGAGAGGGGAATGAAGAAGCACAGGTGTGAAGAAAACAATAGACAGGTAGCTTTTTAATAAATATTCAAAACACTGGTGAAGGACTTGGGGTCTCATTTTGGTTCCAAGACTTATTTGCTTTCACATACCCTCCTGACTGTACTACATGGCTCCATTCCCCCTTATGGCTACCGCTGACTTGGTAAGCGAGAGGTCCTAACTTCCATTTTGTGCCTAGGGTCAGTTTTTACAACCAAAGTCTTGGTATTTTGATACCCTTCTCCCTTTGTCGTACTTCCACTTCATCTTACAAAGAAGATAAAAAGGGCACCAAGAAACAGACTACGTCTCTAATGACATTTCTATTTATTCACACAACCAAGGGAATAATAGTAGTTGGTACCTGACTACAAGCCCTGTCATACGTTCTAATTGTGGAGGCAACATAACGAACTAAGAGGTGGTACAAGGCTAAGCTTACTTAGGTTCTTCTTCTACGGGCCTTTTCTAAATGTCAGGAATGAACTTTGAACATGTAGTCATATATTCTAAACACTTAGTGAGTCTTCAGTTTCTTGGTTACTTATAAGCATCTTTACAAATGCATCTTCTTGCCCACTGTTCTTGACTATTTTCTCCGATCTATGCCCAGAAGATGCTTTGTCTCCAACCTTGATGGTTTTCCATTCATTCATTCATTCAAGTTATTATTATCTTTTTTTTTTTTAGAGAGAGAGCACAAGGAGGGTAGAGGGGCAGAGGGAGACAGTGAGAATCTTAAGCAGGCTCCACACTCAGCACAGAGCCCGACAAGGGGCTCAATCCCACAACCCTGGGATCATGACCTGAGCTGAAATCAAGAGTTGGAAACTCAGCCAGCTGAGCCACCCAGGCACCCCTGGATTTGCCTTTAGGTTGGAATGTTTTGTGTCACGTCCTGGTGTACTCCAAGAACAAATCCAGGCAAACCCTCCTTTCTCTTTTGGGGTTTGAGTCCCTGCTAATTGGTCTTCCTCCATCCACCCTTCCACAAATAAGCTTTTGAGAGCTCCACTGCTCCCCACAACATAACACTATGTTGAACATCTTAGAAAGACTCAACAAACCCTTTCAAAAGCCAGCTGTAGCCTATTTTTTCAGGCCATCTGTGATCATTCCCCTTCCACCTCCAGACCCATTCATACTAAGGTACTCCCTAATTCTCAAATGCATCATTCACTTTGTTGATGCCATTTCAACTGGAATACTAACTCTTTTCTGCCTAGAAATCTCTTCATTATCTAGGATCCAGGTCAAAAACCACCTCCTTTCTGCAGGTTGCCTCTGCAAGACAGAGTTGTTTGTTCCCTTTCCTATGTTTCTGCAATATTGCTAAAAACTCTACCATTATGTCTCCTCAGCGCATTGAACAAAAGAGGGTTTTTTGTTGTTGTTGTTTCTTGTTTTTTTGTTTGTTTGGTTGGTTTTAATTTGAATTTCTTCTTCTATTTCATCAAAATCTACGTGAGGGCCTTCCAATTGTCTTTCCACAGACCAGCAAAATCAGCATTTCCTGAGAGTTTGCTAAAAAGGAAAACTCAGGGCCTCCCCCAAGACTTGCTGAATTACAATCCCTGGAGGTGGCCCAAGAATCTCTGTCTTTTTAAGATTTCCAGGGGATTCTTATGCCCAACAGGTCTACAGAGTAAGGACCAATGCTCATGTAACTTTATATCCCTAAACACAACACACACAGCAAGCCCTTGATAACCTTGAAAGTGAAATTAAAAGCTACGTTTTTTTGTGTGGAGTTTATCCTTTTCGAACCTCTTCTGCAGTGTAATGACATGTTCTCATCAAAATTAGTTTTACCCTGCTTTTTCCCGTCAGTATCGACTGGAGCTTATTCGGTTTGCCTGACACACTTCATACTCCACATCACAGCTCTTGTCTGATCCAAGGCTCCCCAATGCACATTTCAAACCTGATCCCTCTGCAGACCTCCTGCTGGTGCCAAGGAGAACACGTGTTAATGTTAATGGCATTTGGGGGCAGGGAGAAAGTGCAGGCTAGACAAAAAACAGGGACACCGGCTAGGAGAGAGGGAGAATGCATGGACTTGAAAATGCTTTTGTCACGTGTTTATTATCAATGGTGTTTTCAAGTAGCTGCTAAGTCTAGAAGACACCTAAGCTTCTGAAACACATCTGACCTCATCATACACACTGAAAAACAGAGGAAGGTCCATGTGAAGTCAGTAACATTGCAACAGAAAGACCCAAGAGAGGGGTTGTTAGCTGGAATGCCTTGGTGGTTTAATATGAAATGAGAGCCTTAGTTGCTAACACTGAATCTGCTCAGTTAAAGGAATATTGAGAGTTGAAGCAATTATCCCAGTAATTGAGTAGGGAAGAAAATCATTTCTTTTGGAAAAGAGACCCATGCCTTTCAATTAGCAGTTTACATTGATCAAAGACATTAGGGAACAGCTCCACTTGTCCAGCTTTTGTCTTATAGACCAAGAGTACTTCATCACTTTGCCCATCTGCCCCAATCTTGCCAAGACACTGCACTTAAAATGGCCCTTGTTTTTGCATAAAACCCTAAAAATGATCTGGGTTGCATAAAAGCCTGAAAATAATCTGAAAATGATTAAAGGCATCTAATCATCTGAAAAGAAAGCAGTCTGATGCTCAAAAAACAGTGCACACACACACACACACATACACACAGCATCTTGGATGTACTTTTTTTCTTACGTAATATATCAGCCATAAAAAATACAGAAGATGCTACAACAAATGCCATATGTCCACTTTGCAGCTTGCAACATAAATATAACAAATATAACTGAATCTCTCTCAGTTGCTCTCCCTGATTGCAACTCTTTTCCCACTCCTCAAAAGAGGGGGCTGCACTGCGGAACTCAGGATCTCCCATCCAGATGCCAGTTTCTCTTGTTTTACCATACATGCAGAGAGCCCATGAGAATATATAATATTTTCCATATGCAATAAATGTACAAAATAACATCATACTCTATGTCTTCTTCTGCAGATTACTTTTTGTGGTGGTTCAATATTCTGGTTTTAAGATTTATCCATGCTGATACACCGAGGTCTAGCATAAGAGTGTTAAGTATAGCATGGCAGTCCAGACATAAATTTTGCTATGGTTATTTTCTATTTCCGTATTGATGGGCAATTAGTGTTTGTTTGGTAGATTGTTCTCTTCCCTTTGCTTCCACAATGGTAAAATTGATATTCGTATATGTGTCCCCTAGGGATGAATGTGTGGGCACCTTCAACTTTCTGTAATGTTGCCAAGTTGGTCTCTAAAGTAGTTGCATCAGTATACAACCCCCTGGCATCATGTTATAGTGCACACTGACTCCACATCCTTGCCAACACGTGGTGCTGTCTAATTTTTAATATTTGTCAAGTTGAAGAGAGTAAACTAAATGCCTTCCAGAGATGCTTTCCAGGGATGAATAGTTAGCACCCCCAGCAGAGGACAATGGGGTCTATTAGAACGGAGAACATTCGGTCATCAGATATATTAAGTAGTATCTTTCTACTGGTAGCATTAAGTGCCTAACATTGTGTCTGGAATATGATGTATATTCAGCACATATTGGTTAAATGGATTCACTTGAGCTATTGCAGATGACTTGGAAAATAAGGGAAATATCTGCAAGAAAAGCTGTGAATAGCCAGCACAGGACTATTCTTTAGAAAAGAAAAAAAAATGCAATTCCAAATATTCTTTCTTCACTTAACTCAGCAATCCAGCTTGTTCCATCAGGTACCCTTGTGGTTTTAACTCATACACTTTACAGTCAATGAGCAAAAACCAATTCCACTCCTCAAATTCTTCTCACTTACTATTCAGCTGTCTCAATTCATTAATTTGCTTAATCAGCCCTCATCAATAACACTTCTCTCCATCGCAATCCTCTCCCTGAAAGGAAAAGCAAGCTCTGAATACTCAAAAGTGTGAATCTATAAAGAAACAAGAATGGCTGGGGGAAAAAAATACTTGTATCATGCCTTTTGGGGGATTAAAATAACTTCATATTAACATGTGTGCTATTATCAGAGGTCAAGGCTGGAAGACGTTTTCTCATTTTGCTGATATTGTAGTCACTTAAAAATTGAATTAAATGGTTACAACATTTGGTGACTAGCTAATGACAATTCTATGGAGGGTCATAGGTATCAACACAGAGAGACGTTTCCTGGCACTGCAAGATGTCTGAAACATGCCCGATGAAGGGCGGCTCATCTCAATTCAGAGTTCTACAAGCAGCACAAGAAACACATACATTTGGGAAACTTGTCAGTCCACTGGCCTTGGTCTGTACACCTGAATAAGAGTAAGCACCCATTCTTAGAACTAAGTTTTTTGGAGAACTGATGGCCAATAAGTAAAAGAAAATATGATCTTTTGAGTCAGTGTAAACCCTGGCTAAAGGATCATAAAATACAAGGTTCCTTGTCTGTTTGTGGAGGGCAGTAGAGATCTGTGCACAGAATCTTTGCATCTTTATTATAAAAAGATAGCAGATATCAATAACAGATAACATGTTGGTCAACGGGTGATATGAGAATAAATCATACTCAAAAGATGATATCTTGGTGAAGAAGAAATGTCACGTTATTAAACGGAGGAATTTGAATTTCTAGCATTTTGTTGTTTAGAATGAACCACAAGCATTGGTGATCCATTTCCTTCTCCAACCTCATTCCTGACCCCATACACAAATGGGTACACATCATTGTGATTTGGGCAGTTAAACTGCAATATGTCAATATGGTTTAAACCTACTTCTGATGAAAAAAGCCAGAAAACCATATGGCTGTGCCTAAACCCTTCTTCTGTAGAAATTATGGAGCTCCTACAAGTCTACCATTAACAAAAGAAAGAAAAAGAAAAGGCAACAGCAAAAAGAGAAGGCATCCTGGATCCACTCTCATTTTAACTGTAGCTGAGATGAAAATCCCAATCTAGATGTGATATTTACCACCACTTTGACAAGGTCGCTTATGAGTGAGGTATTTCATCCTTCAAATATTAAGTCATAATTACAACAATAATTGGGATATTCCTATTTCTGGTTTGTTACACAAAAATGTCAATGAAAGGCTCTAATCAGGCTCATTCTTGGCATGAACATGTGTGCAAAGAGGAGAAAAGCCTTTCCCTTCCCATAAACTGGTTTAGAATCTCCCTCTTAACTCCATCTGACCTAAGAGAAACCAGTATCGTCTTGATGCTTAAAAATAAAATAAAATAAATGCATCGAATTCTATGGGATAGGCTCATTAGCTGGGGACTTGACAGGTTGCTAAATGGTAACTCAGAATGAAGAGCTACAAACACACTATAATTAATTACCAAAACAGGCACTGCTTGGGCTAAAGCTGAGGCAACAAAGTGCTGACGGAACAAAATTCTCATTCCACTGCTCTCCCTGCCTCTCCCAATTTACAGGAGAATGGGAAATCATGAACAATTGATACACTCCGTTAGCTGCTATCACAGAGAGTAACTTTCCATGTAGCCTTAGGGGTATCTTACACAGTTTAACACTGAAAATAAAAGGTAATGTTCTTGGCAAAGAGCTAGGGGGATTAAATTTGGGAGGCTTGAAGCAGCCTTGAATTGTAGTCAATAAAAAAGGGACCAAATAGTAATTTTGTAATTTAACTGTGCTGGTTATGCCCAATGAGTCAGACACTTGTGAAATAAACCATGTAAATAGAAAAATGGCTTAACTCTTTCTGTCAGTACACATGGTGTTTCTCTCATGCTTCCTGGGAGTGGGTTCTCTGATTCAATAAAAAAATAATGTGATTATGTAGATGCTACCAACAAATCTTTTAAGTGAGTTCTTCAGTAAAGGTGTTGACTTCTTCTTTGAGATTCTTGCTGCTATATTTCAAAGATGAGGAAGGCCATGAATATGGTGGAACATTGCTCTAGATGTCAACATATAGAGGGTCAGAGTCCCAAATCAACAGGAGCTGGAAAAAGTCTTGTTAAAATCATGGAATTCTTGACCACACACAAAAAATCACTCTTCAGAAGCTTGTGTCAGGGTTTCTGCAGGAACCACTTCACAAACAAAATAAATAAGTCAATGAGTCAACAAAATAATGCAACTGACCAGGATTTTCAATGATTTATTCAATAACTCCAGGGGATACCCTGGATAACTCCAGGGATAATTCCCTCCCTACTCCTTCTTTCCTTCCTTTTTTTTTTCTTTCTTCCTTTTCTGAGGGCCACCTTACAGCTGAATTGATGTTATCCAAATTGACAGATTTAGGCATTGGCCAAGTAATAGACTGAGAATCAAAATGCTTAAAATATAGGTAAACACATCTCCTTCCTGTTGTGAGTGGTGTTTTATGACAAATGTATCTGCTTGTAACTGCTTCATGGTAGGATGTTGTTGAAATAATTACTTTGCTTCCTAAGTCAAATTTTTGACCACACCAAACCTCTTGAAAAGTCAGGAATATATAAATATTTCTATCCCCTGACCTGACCTGAAACACTCTTTGGAGAATATCCTTAATGGAAAATTTTTGTGACTTACCCCTTTGTTACTGGGGGTGGTGGTGGAAATCATGACCTTTATATCCTGGATATAACGCTGGTAACACTGTAACCTCAAACAGGGGCTCCAAGGGGACATACTTACTTAGAATTCAGAGAAGTTTCCAAAATAGTATTAATTGGAAATAAAACTCCTATCTCACCATATTCAACAATAAAAGAGCTGCTGAAAAGATCTGAGGAGGAGGGAGTTATCTTGATCACTGGAATATTTATGGCAACTGGCACAGAAGCTGGTTCCCAAAGCATATTTGGGGAAGTAACAAAAGGAAGGAGGGAAGGAAGGAAGGAGGGAAGGAAGGAAGGAAGGAAGGAAGGAAGGAAGGAAGGAAGGAAAGAAGAAGGGATGAAGGGAATTCATTGATTACTCAGTATCCTCTAAAGGTAAAAGAATTCCCTAGAGTTAGTCAATCAGAGGACTCCAAGCAATGTATGAAATGCAATCTAGGTTTCCATTATTGAGATGTCTCTCCAAATTTTAAGATCTCTTATTCTCACTCTTGTTTTGTGTAACTGCCTGCTGAAAATCTTGCTTACTCTGACTTGGCAATCTCAGACCCACAGACTAGAATTTTGGCCTCCTTTCCTGTCTCTCCTTCCCTCCTGTACATATTTGCTGTGCCAGGCTCTGTGTTGGAGACAGGGGATCACACCTTAAACAAGACAGGCATAGTTACTACCCTCATGGAACTTACAGATTGCAGTGAAATCTGGTATTTGCCTACACAGCATCCTTTCCTTCCTTTGGGATCATCCCTCTCTCCTTCCAGGAGCTGTTCCTTCCCTTTCCACTATGGAGTAAACCCATTCTTAGCCAGCAAAAGGCAGCCCAGGCATTGGTATCAGATTCCAATCTCAGTGATCATGGTCGTCCTCTGTCATGGATGAACCAGGACAAGGAAAGAAAGGCAGTTCTCCCTGGTGGCAAGGAGGTAAAATATGAGGTTCAAGAAATGCTAGTGTCCAGATAAAACAGGAAATCCGAGTCCGGAAAAGGTAAGAAGAAATCCTACTTTTGCTAAATCTCCTATTCCTCGTGGTCTTAGAGGTCTAGCTATGCCACTGGAACTCCAGCAATTAGGATCCCAGATCTTCCCATATTTATGTAAGACATTCCTCATTTATATAAGCCTTTTACTAATTAACCCCTTTCCTCTATAGAGGTTCTGTCATTTGTACCCAAAGATTCCTGCCTAATACAGGCATATTGATCATCTCTCCTTACGTTCCCTAACTAGCGAATGGCGCTAATGGTATATGTCTCTCCTTGTGTTATGGAACCCACAGAAGATTAATAAGATGGATGAGATGAAATGCTCTGTCTAAACCCCAGAAACCATTACTGAGACAAATAAAAGTCAGACACTCATACTTTGAGTTGCTTTTACAGTACAGAGCAATGGAGTTTTGTAAAAGGAAATATTATCACATTTGGCTCCAAATAAATGAGGATTTCTGGAAGGAACAAAGACTTAACTGCCTGAGGTCTTTCCTTCTTTCTCCCTTCCTTTCTTTCTAGCCTGCAGACTAATAGCTCATTACAGAGAAGACTGTCTAAAAAAATAAAAGTTACCTAGACATGCAGGCCACTACCCAGGAAGAGCTAATTATTTGCATAAATCATATGGATCCTGGCACTGGATATATTAACCATTTACGGTACTGATCATCTGTCACCACACTGTAATGCCAGTCATCTGCTGGGGTGGAAACTACCCCATGGTAGTTTCTTCAAGTGAGGTCAGGGTGCAGCTCCTCTCTGCATACGAGACATTATCAACTCAATGACATGCCTCCTGGAAAACAAATCCAACCAGGGCGATAAATTGCCACAGGTTCCCAAAGTAGCCTCTACAGACTGAGCACATTTGCTACTGGTCACGCAAATTGATTTCATCACACTACTTCATACAGTACTAGGAAGCACCCATTTGCTAACACCCCTCAACCATTTTTGACCCAAATTCTGAGAGTGTCCACCACCATCAGATTCTTGAGTAAGCTGGGGACTGACCTCACCATCCTCTAGCAGGACAATTTGCCTTTTAAGCCAGGAAGTCCGATGGTTAGGGAAAAGGCAGCAGCAATGGCACCAGTAACTATCCCCTCTCTGAACTAAAATTCAATTTGATGGGAGCTTAAGGTATGCCTACAACATCCATAGTTACGTCATGACCATCATCACTACCATAGCAACATCAACAATATAATAATTATAGCCAACATTTGTTTAGCACTTACTATTTGCCAGTTGCTATGACAGGAACTTTATATACATGATCACTAATGCTCACAAATTCCTAATATTATCCCCCTTTTGCAAAAGGGTAAACAGAAGTTCAGACAAGTTAAGCAATTTGCTCAAGTTCACACAATCATTAAGCAATGGAGAAGGGGAGAGGGGCAGAGGATGAAGGATGGCCCCATAGGCTTTCTCTGGGTTCCTTGGAAATACGCCAGCTGGGACCAGTGGTTTGCCTTGCTCCAGTGGGAGTGACTACACATGATGCCATCCATAGGCACTGTGCCCAGCATGCACCTTGCCTGGACAGCTAGACGCCAGACACAAAGATTTATTCTCTACTTGCAAGGCTGTTCTCACACTTACTGCAGTAGGCTGAAAAACAGCTGCCCAAAGATTTCAGGTCCTAATCTCTAGAACCAGAAGTGACGTCTTAGAAAGAAAAAGATTCTTTGCAGATGTGACTAAGTTAAGGATCCCGAGATGGGGATTATCCAGATGGTCCTATATCCAATCTCAAGTGTCCTTATAAGAGAGAGACAGATATACATAGAAGAGAACAAGGGAGTGTGACCACAGAGACAGATATGGGAGTCATGCAGCCACCAGTCAAAGACAGCAGGCAGCCACTACAAGCTAGACAAGGCAAGGAACACATTCTCCCCTAGAGCTTCCAGACAGAGTTCAGTCCTGACAAGACACCTTGATTTGGGCCCAGTGACACTGATTTTACACTTTGGCCCCTAGCACTGAGAATAAAATTCTGTTGTTCTAAGCCACCACGTTCATGATAATTACTTACAGCAGTCCTAGGAAAACTATGCACTCGCCCTGCCCCCACCCCCTAAAAAAACCCAGAAAGCCAAAGGGGTGTCAAGGCTTTCCTCCTAGAGCCTTCATACACAGTACATCCATCTGTGTCTGGTCCAGAATGCGTCTGCACAGAAAGTCAGAGGACAGGATTGAGGTGGGGTGGAGGGCGGGGATCCCATAAGTTCTGTTCTTTACCAAACCATGCTCTGGGTTTGCCACAACTCTTTGCCTGATATTGGATCTTGGATTTTGCCCAAGTCTTCCTGACATGAGAGCTTTGTTCTTGCCACAAAAACATGAGGATTGTTGAAAGAATGAATGCAAAGATAATTAAGATCTCCAGAATAAAAGCTCTCACGATCTAGAAGAGAAGCAGACATCTAAATTTGAAAACTTAATATTATGCTACCACATTTTAAAAGATTTCTAAAAACTAATTTGTTATACAAGTAGATTGTTAAAATTAAACTTTTTTTATTCTGAGATAATTGTAGATGCATATGTAGTTTTAAGAAAGATTACAGAGAGCTTTCACATACTCCTACCCTAATTGACCCCATGGTAACATCTTGCAAAACTTTATGACAGTATCGTTGCCAGGACAGTGACCTTGACACAGTCCGTCCACTCAAGGATCCCTTGTGTTACCCTTTTGTAACTACACCTTATCCCTACTCTACAGTCTTCATTCCTGACTTCTAGCAACCTCTCATCTGCTCTCCATTGTCATAATTTTACCATTTCAAGGACGTAATATACATGGAATCTTATATTATGCAACCTTTTAGGACTGACTTTTTTTCACTCAACATAATTCCTTGGAGTTTCATCCAAGAAGTTGTGTTTGACAATAGCTTGTTCCTTTTTATTGCTGAGTCGTATTCCATGGTGTGGATCTACCAAAGCTTGTTCAACCACTCAACCACCAAAGGACATCTGGGTAGCTTCTAATTTTGGATTATTACAAATAAAGCTGCTGTGAATGTTTGTGTACAGATTTTAGTGGGCACATTTTTGTTTTTCTGGGATAAATGCCCAAGAGCACAAGTGCTGAGTTGTATGGTAGCTGCATGTTTCGTTTTACAAGAAAATGACAAAGTATTTTCCAGAATAGCTGTAGCATTTTAAATTCCTGCCAGCAAAGCATGAGTGATCCTTGCCAGAATTTGGTGTAGTTGCTATTTTCTTATTTTAGCCAACAGATGGGTTCTTATCAGTGTGTAGCCATATACACTGCAAGTCAGAATGAAGAAAGAGAGAATCGATGCAAACTAGTAACATCAGGAGTAAGCAAGCTCATGGAAGGCATGGAGAGAGTTGGGATCTGTTGAGGGTGGTAAGGAAGGTGATGAGAGGTATGTCAGCTGGGTGGGCATTGATCTGGTCTCATTTATTTCTCCATCTTTCTCTCCCTTCTTTCCCCTCTCATGCTGTCTGTCCTCCTCTCAGGTTCTCTACTCAACCAGGCCTTTTCCTTCAGGAGATGCCACAAATAGTCCCTTTTGTTTGTAGCCCTCCAACCCTCATTTTCACAGCCTGTCTTGTCCTCCTCCTTTTAATCTTAGCTTACCCATCACCTCCTCAGAGAAGCCCTCCAAGACCACCTTGCCTAATTAGATCTTTCTCCCACCTACTCTCATCTTTATTTTCTTTTGTGAGACACCCTATTTTATTATTATTTTTCACTGAAACTGTCATCGCTTTTAAGTCTATAATAATTTGTTTGCTTTTTTAAAGCCTCACACCAGACAGTAAGCCCAAGACAGAAATCAGTACTGCTTAATTTACAGGACATCACCAGGCTCCAACTGAGTCACTAATAAGACCACGACAACAACAATGGAACGAATGACTGGATGGGAGGGAAGACTGAGGGAGCTCAGAATTTCACTTTATGATCCAAGGAACTAAATGCTTAATGGTAGGTTTCTACTAGCCTAGTTGAGAAGGTGAGTATTATGAGGAGGTAGAAGGTGGATTTCTCTATTCACTTGTGAGAAAAACATACCATTTGTCGCCCATGTTCACCTATTAAAACCACTAGTGTGTGCAAGGTTCAAAGGTAAAGCCTGGGGTGTTTCTAACCCAAATAAGCTTCCTATTCAACTGAGAGATACACACACAAATAATTGTAATACAAGGCAAAGAGATGAAGGAGGACAGAAATAAAAACAAGAAAGCATGGGCAGAAAGCAGAGGGGGAGCAGACTTTCTCTGGAGTAAATGGGGTGGCTTCTTGGAGGAGACGGCATTTGATCTGGATTTCAAGGAGTCGTGGGATGTAGACATGTAGTCATGGCAGAGAGGCATTTCAGTTCTATGTAAAGCATGAAGAACACTATTTTTTCCTCTTTTGTCAAAATCTATTCATCTTAAAAACGAACATAATTCCTGTCAATGAGCAGACTACTGTAGGAACTAACTTTAAGGTGCCCCAGAAAAGAATTCTTCAGTTTTAAAGCTCAGTACTGTCAACACACATCTCTGATGCTGGCTTTCCCTCACCACTCCCCTCCCCCCTGCCCCCACCCCCCCCACCTCCAGTACCCCCTCCACACCCCCACACCCCCGCCCCCTTCAGCAAGCTTGTTAGTTCCTTTGTTTCATCCTCTGGAGAAGGTTATATCTGAATAAGAAAAGAGGAATTTGGGGAAGGTCTCATGTGAAGAAAACTATTTAGTTTTCCCTAAATTTGCAGGTTCCAGAGGGCAGAAGTTTGGCTAATGGTGGTGGGTGCTAAACACGCCCAAACATGTGCACAGACCAAGGTGGAGTTAGCCAGGGCGAGAAAGCCTTTGGCATTTCATTGCTGCCCTGTGGTTTCCTGTTCCCTTTTATACACAAGAAACTGTGATCAGTGAATTTGGGTCATGGTCCCTGACACAGACCTCTTTTCCTTGAGTCTAGAAGTTTCTCTTCAAATGCTTTCGACTGAGGTCCTTCTATTGTGGTCTTCCACTTTCTTTCTTTTCCTTAGCTAGTCCCGTGCTACTCCACATTGGGGAGTTTCTATGTAGTGGCTATCTCTCTCTCTCTCTCTCTCTCTCTCTCTCTCTGTCTCCACCCCCCCCCCCCCCCGTGCCATCCATCAGTTACCTAAACAGATGTGACCAATAGTGTTGAAAAGAGCAGATAATACTGCCTTCAGCCTTGGACTGGATGGAACTCTGTTGCCTGCTGGCTGTGTGGTCAACAAAAATGTTTTGTGTTATGTTTGGCATCAGAGTGTGTTTTTAAAGAAATTTTGTATTAGCGGGCAAACATTTAAAAATTGGAAATTTTACATTTGGAAATTACAGATGCCAGACATCTCTGGGCAAATGAGAAGTTCAGGCCCACACGGTGCCCATTTTTCCATGTGGTCACAGAAAGCGCGAGTTGCAAGGTTACTCTCTTTGAACAGCCACGAGCTCCCCAGTTTGCCATGATGTCAGCCACTTGCTAAGTCACTCCATTTGGAAGCTACCATCAAGTACAGTTTGTTTGGCATTAGAAAAGTCTGAGGGAAGTAACTTGGTTTGTTCATTCCTTTCCAAGTATAATTATATTATTAGGCTTAATAATATACATTAATTACTTCCACTTACTACAGTAATACGTGATTGTTTTAAAACAAAGAATGTCTATAGACACATAAGCACACACAGTTTGATGAGTGCTCTAATAAGAGCAATCACTGCTATCTAACAGACACGTCAGACTTGTGGGGGTGAGGTGTGGTGAACTCCATTATGGGTACCAGGTCCTCAAACCCCGTGTTCATGCCTTTGGCACGTAACTCTGCAGCTCCCCTGACTGGCAGTGGGATACACTTCCCTATATCTTGACTTCTGCTTCAACTCTAGGACTTGCTCTGGCCAATAAAACCTGGGCCACAGTGATAGGGCAACAGCTCATCCTTCTGTGCCTCCCTGTTACCAGGGAAACGATGGAGAGCCAACCAGCATTTTCAGATGGCTGTTTCCCCAGGTCTGGGCTCCTGAATGAGGACACATAGAGCAGTCTCGAGCCATCCACTAAAGAGTGAAGAGCCACGTTGGGCTGGACACATAGCATGAAGCACAGTCACCCAGCTGAGCCCAGCCTGGGAAACCAGTCCCCAGCTAACCTAGAGAGGGATGAGACATACATGTTAACTGTATGTTGTGTAAATGTTGTCGTACTTATGCAGGGATAGGTGACTGACATCATGGTCCTGGAACTGGAAGTTTAAGATGCCATGTTCACCAGCTGCAGCACAGGTGTGGGCCCTCTCATCTGGGAGAGGGGCTGATTAAGGAAGTGCAGAGAAACTTCTAGGCTCTGGGAAGGAGAGACACTTCACTTACAAAGGAGGCAGAAATGAATCTATTTTGCAGCCATATGACTTGAGACCCTCTCCTTTTCTGCTATAAGTGCACAGAAAAAAGGGAATTGCCTTGCCTCATAGACAATGGTAGAATTGCATCTCTTCAAAGACCACCTCTTTTTTTTTCAAGAAATAATTTACAGGCAGCCGTACTCTCTGTAATTTTCTTCCAGGCTTTACTAGAACTTATGAGTATGCCATCCAAGATCATGCAGGCTTATTAAAGCAGCCACTTACAAATGAATAAATAAAAAATAAGGAAGTGGCCATCTCCTATCAAAGACAAATGACCTAATTTTGTTAGCGGATCGTGTTGTAAGGTCAGCCTTATTCTCCTGGATCCCGGCGAGCATTACCATTCATGAAATTTTATTGGTTATTTGACGTCTGTAGATGCTCAACTATTTCCCCGATACATGATTCATAGGGGCAAAGGTCCCTGAGCATTTCCACATCACAGCTCCGGTCTCACATTGAGGCGTCTCTCAGAACTGCTCCCTTGGTTCTTCCCCCACCTGGTGTGTCACACGTTTTATATTCCATTTGCTGGGGGCTTATTGTTCTCTCCCTGATTATGCCCCTGCTGTCGTCTCATGGAACACAAGAGAGTCTGTTGTTTCCCCTTGTCCCTGGACATGACTGGAAAAGCCTGGTTTTAAGACAGCACAGCTTGCTGTGTGAGGAGCACCCTCTGTTGTCTCAGTGAGCCAAAACCTGCGAGGTATCCACCTTTGCTGATGATATAGAATTGGGGATCATCAGGCATATTCACCTAATAGGAGGTGAAGCTGCCACAGAAACTCAGAAACCATGCACATCTCATTCCTCCTCTCCATTGTTTAGTTCAACAAATATTTATTGAGGGCCAGCTGTGTAGGAGGCCCTGACCTGGGCGAGGTGTGTAATATAAGCATGGAGCACATGGACTTTACTTTCATGGGCCTGGCTTCTTGGTGGCAGACAGGAAATATGGAAGGACACAGATTACAAATTCTGAGTAAGTAATGTGGGCCACATTCATTGCCTGATATCAAGGATACCTAAGTAAGGAGCACCTATCCTCATGGTAAGTTTAGATCAGTCTATTTGAGAAGGTAACATTTAAGGTGAGGAAAAAAGAAAGAATGAGAAGGAACATTCATGCAGAACTGGGGCTGAGATCATCACAGGGAGCGGGGGTGAAGAGCAGGTACAGAGTCCCTGAAACACTAAAGAACATTCCTTATTTGAGGGCTGATAAAAGACCAATGTGTATAGTGGCTGGGGGCATGGAAGGATGTGCAGAGCCTGTGCCAGAGAAATGGGGGCTGGAAAGTCCACATGAGATCTCTGAAATGTACCCCAAATACAATGAGAAGCCACTGAAGGGTTGTAAGCCAAACAGTGATCTGATGAAGCATATGACTTAGGAAGGTTCTCCGAGAAACCATAAGGAGAATGGATCATAGGGGCAAGGATAGAGGTAGGGAGAGCAGTTAAAAGCCATTCAGCCATGTGAGGATGAGGTGATGGTGGCTTAGATGGGGAAGAGAGATAAAAAGTAAATGAGAATGAAAGCAAGAGAGAGAGAGAGAGAGAGAGAGAGAGAGAGAGAGAGAAAGAAAGAAAGAAAGAAAGAAAGAAAGAAAGAAAGAAGAAAAGAAGAAGAAGAAGAAGAAGAAGAAGAAGATGAAGAAGAAGAAGAAGAAGAAGAAGAAAGAGAGAGCAAGTGAGCAATGGGCAAATAATTGGGGAAAAGTTTAGACCAAAAATGGTCCATCCTTTATTAATGGTGAATCGTGGACAACATGAGCCAAGCAAGGTTTGTGATTTGCACTGGATAGATGAGAACATGGGTGATATTTTTTTTCTTATTCTAACGGACTGAAGACACATCAAGGGGTTATGAAGGTATTGAGAGAACACACAATACAGGAAGGCTCTACCCTGGGATTCAGACCCTGCTTCTGTTACTTACTGGGCAGACTAGACAAGGATACAGTCTCAAATCCACTAATTTATCTCTATGCAAAGAGGGGCAACCATGAAAGCCTTATTATTTGAAAGTAATAAAGCCACCCCAAAATTATAGAATACTTCCTTTCTTTATGGGACACGTGTTTTCTTAACCACTGCTTCTTATTCAAGACCAACCACAACCACTCCATCTGACCCCTGTTCCTTGGTTAGTGCAAAACTTTTATCAAACTTAGTGAAAGTTTCACAAGAGGAGGAGAAACAATTTTCCAACCATTGTTTAAATGTAAGAGACATCCACTCTACCAGAAAATTTCACCCCGAAATCACTTGTTTAGAATGTGTTTTCAAAAAAACTGGAAAGGAAATGTTTTTCTTACATCCATATGAGATAATAGATGTTAACTTACTGGGGTCATCATTTTGCAACATATGTATGTCAAGTCAATATGCTGCATGTCTTGGGTGGCCGGGTGACTCAGTTGATTAAGTGTCTGACTTCGGCTCAGGTCATGATTGAGAGTTGGAGCTCCATGTAAGGCTCTGTGCTGATAGCTCAGAGCCTGGAGCCTGCTTCAGATTCTGTGTCTCCCTCTCTTTCTGCTTCTCACCCACTCACACTCTGTCTCTCTCTCTTTCTCTCTCTCAAAACAAAACAAAAACAAAACAACACACATTTTAAAAATATGCTGTATGTCTTAAATTTCTACAGTGCTGTATGTCAACTATCTCAATAAAGCTGAAAGAAAAAAACAAAAGGGCAGAATAGAAATGCACAATTCAATTTTTTTCTATACGTGTGTGTGCATGCACACACACGCACACAAGTATACATGTAGAACTAGGTCAGCCAAGTTGTCCCAAGCAGTGAACAGTCTGTAAGGGGTTGGATTAAATGAGAAGGAGATAGTTTCCTCTACACATGCAAGAAGTAGTTGTTTTTGCAAAGATGGGCAGGTGGTGCCTTTCTGATCAGAAAAAAAAAAATTAGAATGATATATGCCTTTCTGTATTTAACGAAAAAGACATGTCACTGAAATGATACCACGTCTTAGATGTTTCCTGAGGTTATTCAAATGGCTAACGTTCAGTTGTAATTTCTTATGCTAAAATAATTGCACTGGAAGAACATTTGAACGAAGACAGTCCTGGCTTGAAAAAGAACACTAAAGCTGCACCTTCCAGGGTGGGTGCAGGTGGGAGGCCATCCACTACCTGGAAGGCTCAGGTGCCCTGATGTTCCCTCCACTGCTTCCCCCAAAGGGTATGGCACTCCTTACTACTCAAGACTCAGCAGTAACCAAAAGTATTGGCGAGAGTTTCGAGAGTAAAATTAGCTAAGGAACTGTGGGTGGACAGCTTGCCAGAGAGAATGCCCATAGTAAGACTTGTCTGATTAGCCTAAGGTGAGACAGCTCTGAGAACCATCAACAACTATGGAATTACTGACTCTACAATTCCATGCATACTCCATGAGGGTTTTACCTTCAAGCAAATAAAGGGAGGTGAGGAAAGCCCTGGATAACAGGATGAAAACTAAAACACCTTGCAGTTGCCTCTTGTCCCTTTCAACATGAACAGGGGTATTTCAAGTGAATCCCTGTCTAATACTCTTGAAGGAAATGCAGTTTTGCTTCCTGGAAACATCAGTGTGTAAACTAAATTTCATGTTCTATTTTAGTCTCACAAGGAATTCTCAGAAGAGCCCCAGTGTTATGGTCAGTTGGGATATTACAATTGCGCTATAATTAAATGTTATAATAGTGATCATAATAATTATATTGTAAAGAAGGCTGCAATTACACTCAATAGTTCATGAAGGCAGAATAAGCATAAAAATCCATAAATGCAGGAACCAATGAGTGAATGAATGAATGAATGAAGGAAGGAAGGAATGTCAGAGATGACATTATAGATCCTCACACCCTAAAGTTGTTTTTGCATTTTTAGAATTAGCTTTGAAGGTATTCCTTATGATTGATGAATTGACAATGCTCTATTTTAAAGTTTATCTATTTTTGAGAGAAAGAGCGTGAGCACGAGCAGGGGAAGGGCAGAGAGAGAGAGAGAGAGAGAGAGAGAGAGAATACCAAGAAGTATCTCGGCTGTCAGTGCAGAGCCCCACACAGGGCTTGATCCTACAAACCGTGAGATCATGACCTGAGCCAAAATCAAGAGTTGGATGCTCAATCGATTGAGCCTCCCAGGTGCCCTGACAATGCATTATTTTAAAGAAATGTCTCCTTTTATTCTAGGCTTTATAATGATTTGTGCTGCTTTTATGCACCTTAACTGACAAAATGGTGCTTGATCACTGTCGTGAAAAAATAAACTCACCGAGGAAGAACCAGGTTATTTTAAAAGCATGGATAAAGGCTTTAATTTTTAAGTTGGGTGTTAGATTCATGGATTTTTGTTCTACCATGCTTACCAATGTGTGTATTTATTACAGATTTTCTTTGGTTTATATCAAATCTTACCTAATTAAAAAAACCAGAACTGGCTCACCATGTGTTAAATATAATAACACAATTAAATATAATAATACAATTTGAAGGCCGAGAAATGTAGAATGGGAGGGGAAGATGTCTGTACTATCCAGCAAGAACAGCAGTACAGCCACGATGGGTCGGGTTATAACCGTGCACTTTTTAAATCCCAGTGTTTCAACTGCTTAATTTTCTCTTTGATAGTTTGCATATTACAAGAAGAATTGTTTGCCTCCTAACATCCTGGTGAACAGCAGCTTAATTAAAAAGAGGAGAGTTTGCAAAAACACAGGCTGCGTGTCTCAGAGCTAATTGAAATAGCTACATAGACCCCAAAAAGACAAGTTCAATATCGTGGAAATACCAGCAGGGCTGGCATTTCAGTGTTCTCAGATACCCTCCTTGTCTGTCTGATTAAAATTTCACTTGGCCTTTCTGTCCATAATAAAAGAAACCTATTTGTGCCCAGAGCTGTTCAGCAGACGGCAGTCGCATGTTAAATTTCAGGGTGTTTATTGAATCAGCTGATGTAGGGCAAAGTCGCAGCCGAGAAAGCTTCATCAACCTTTCTGCAGGGACAGAGTCAGTGGGGTTAATGGTGGCATGTGATGCGATCATTTTCAGACTGAGGCAGCTGTGTTGAAAATGATGGATGCAACCCCGTTTTTATCCTTAAAAAAACAGGGTGCACTAGCTTGCATGGTGCTCAGTAATGAACACTGTAAGGACAGGTGGATTCTCAGTGCCATTTTCAGTCTGAAGCACCGGGGAAAATCGAAAGTGGCACCTTTTGGTACACCCTTTCCAGGTATGTACATGTGCATGTCCCTAATTGAGAGCACCTGAGGGGCTAGGTAAATGTGTTGCTACTGCTACTAATAGGATTGCAATAAAGACAGTTATTTTGGGGCGCCTAGGTGGCTCAGTCGGTTAAGCGTCCGACTTCGGCTCAGGTCACGATCTCATGGTCTGTGAGTTCGAGCCCCGCGTCGGGCTCTGGGCTGATGGCTCAGAGCCTGGAGCCTGCTTCCGATTCTTTGTCTCCCTCTCTCCCTGCCCCTCCCCATTCATGCTCTGTCTCTCTCTGTCTCAAAAATAAATAAAAACGTTCAAAAAAATTTTTAAAAAAAAGTTATTTTAAGTACTGATGAACACTTAAAAGCAACTGATATTTAGCGAGCTTGCATAATACCCCACATTCCCTCATCTGCATATTATTTAATTAAAACTATTATTATTCTCAATTTTGATGAAGAGAGCAAGACTCAGATGACACAAATCATTCCCAGGGAAGGCTCAGACACAGGCAGTCTGAGCCCAGTGCTCACAGTCTAACCCATTTTATTACACCATCTCCTAAGGAATTAGTACCACATAAGGCATGGTTAGTTTGTAAGAGGTTACCAGTGTTCATCCATATCTGGTCCCCCTATTACTTCTGGTCACTCAAAGACTCTTGAATTTGGGTGAGCCAGGTGACTGGTTCCAGCAGGGGCCTTGGAGTGGAAGTCACTTCCATCACAACAGGCCCAAAAAACAGCTGCTTGGATTGTGTAGCTGCAAAACGGAAGCAGCCCAGATCCAGAGACACCTCATGGAAGATACCTATGACACTCTTATATGAGCGAGGGATACACTTGAAAGTGTTAAGACATTGAGATAGATAGCCTGCATTTTAGCTAGAACAGCCTAATCTGATTTTACAATTATTTAAACTCAGAAAACCAATGTTCCTGAAGAACTTCACACTGAATTATTTGCAAACTATGGAATTCTAATCTCTGCACTGCTTTGGAGGAGGTTAACCAACACCTATCATTTACAACTCATCTCTACCTTATCCTAGGATTACTCTAGAAAGTGCGTAGGGAGCAGTGTTCCTCTGTGAATAGCAACATGGGTCACGTAGCCATCGAGCCAGCCATCTTTCCATCCATCTAGTATCATGAAGGCTCTCCTGTGTGTCAGGCTCTCTGCTCTGCAGTGGGGATTCAACAATGAAAGCACGAGGGAAACACAGTTCTGCCTTCAACATGCTCTCCATCTGACGACACAGACCACATAGTGTTATTAGTGCTGCTGTAACACACTCCTATGATTTTCACTTGCTTTCTTAAAAATCTTTAATTTCTATCCAAAATCTATAAAGAACTCACCAAACTCCACACCCTAAAAACAAATAACCCAGTGAAAAAATGGTCAGAAAAATGAATAGACACTTCTTTAAAGAAGATGGCCAACAGGCACATGAAAAGATGCTCAACGTCACTCCTCATCAGGGAAATACAAATCAAAACCACACTCAGATACCACCTCATGCCAGTCAGTGTGGCTAAAATGAACAAATCAGGAGACTATAGACGCTGGTGACGATGTGGAGAAACGGGAACCCTCTTGCACTGTTGGTGGGAATGCAAACTGGTGCGGCCGCTCTGGAAAACAGTGTGGACATTCCTCAAATATTAAAAATAGATCTACCCTATGACCTGGTGATATTACTGCTAGGAATTTACCCAAGGGATACAGGAGTCCCTGATGCATAGGGGCACTTGTACCCCAATGTTTATAGCAGCACTCTCAACAATAGCCAAATTATGGAAAGAGCCTAAATGTCCATCAACTGATGAATGGATAAAGAAATTGTGGTTTATATACACAATGGAATACTACGTGGCAATAAGAATGAAATATGGCCCTTTGTAGCAACATGGATGGAACTGGAGAGTGTTATGCTAAGTGAAACAAGTCATACAGAGAAAGACAGATACCATATGTTTTCACTCTTACGTGGATCCTGAGAAACTTAACAGAAGACCATGGGAGAGGGGAAGGAAAAAAAGAAAAGAGGTTAGACAGGGAGGGAGCCAGAACATGAGAGACTCTTAACAACTGAGAACAAACTGAGGGTTGATGGGGGGTGGGAGGGAGAGGAGGGTGGGTGATGAGTATTGAGGAGGGCACCTGTTGGGATGAGCACTGGGTGTCGTATGGAAACCAATTTGACAATAAAATTCATATTAAAAAATAATCTATTGCTCAAGTGGAAAGGGAACAGGTAGCAGATACCATTACTTAAAAAAAAAAAAACTAATAGCAATTTTTGTTACTGTTTGCAGCTATGTTCTTCTGCCAAAATAAACATGGCTGTGTTGTGCCTCGCCCAAAAAAAAAACAATCTTTAATTTCTAAATGCTTTGCAATGAATGGGTGCTATAGTTTTTTTTAACGCTTATTTATTTTTGAGGGGGTGGGGAGGGAGGGGCAGAGAGAGAAGGAAACACAGAACTCAAAGCAGGCTCCAGGCTCCACGCTATCAGCACAGAGCCCGACACGGGGATCAAACCCAAGAACTGTGAGATCATCACCTGAGCTAAAGTCAAACACTTAACCAACTGAGCCACTCAGGCTCCTTAGGTGCTATAATTTTAATTAAGAAACAAGCACAAAGAACTGTATTACAGGAGCAGATGAGCCATCGTGGAAGGCCACACAGGATAAATTAGGGACACAAGAAAGAAACAATCTGTTATATCTGGAAGAGGTTGAGAGAAAATCTGGAAGAACTTCATGGAAGAGACATCCCTTAGGCTGAGCCTTGAGAGTGTTGAAAGCAGATCTAACTTCTCCAGGCACCAAAGGTTCCCATTTGGAAGTGCCAGTCTGGTCACATCCCAAGACTAGCTCACAGAGAAAAAAAGGTTTAAAGTGACAGAGATGTCAAGATATCTCTGAAACGAGCTGAGCAGAATCTTCAAACAAATCAGGAGTCTGCTGGGAGATGTGGCAAAACAAGGTTAAAACCCTATGGGGTTTCTGGTTGCTTCTCTTACTGTGTGTTTTAGTCCCTAACTTCAAAGTTGGCCTTCTCTTAACTCGGCTGTAGAGCTGAAATCCTTAACTATTCCATTGTTTATAAAGCAGATGCTAAAGAGAGGATGGGGAAGGCAGAAGTGTGGAACAAAGTCTTTTCTTCCAGAATTAATGAGGAAACAAAAATGCCTAACATAGTCATGTTTTATCAGGTATAGTTCAGTCATTACATATTGTAAATTGTACAAGAGAAATTTGTGGTTCTCCCACATTTCTGGAGGGTGCTGGGTGGCAGAGCTTGGCTACCTGTTCCTAGGCAGGTTTCCTTTTCTGGGAGGGAAAGAGCCTGTGTTTTCCACCTTCCCACACAGACACTGCAGCGGGTGTGGCCATGTGACTGCTCTTGGCCAGTGGAATAGAAGTAGAGGGGCCGCTCTTTACAGTGTTAGGCTTGGTCCGGGTGATCCTTCCCATCCTGGGCAACCACGATGGCTGAGCCACAGATGGAAGAAGCCTGGGCTCCTGTATCATTTCACAGAGTGGAGCTGCCCAACCATCAGGAACACGCATCTTGAGCTACAGGTAAGGAGACTTCTACTGGCATTATGTGAAGGCAGTGAGACGTGGAAGTTTGCTACTGAAGCATGTATCACTTGAACACCAACCCGATCCCTTTCTTCTCCTGATTATGTAGAATGTTATACAGAAGAGTGCATGCCTGCAACATGGTTTGCTTTGAACTTCAGAAACTTGGAAAGGGGAAGAAAAGAACCCATCACCGCAGACTGTGTTTGTGGAACCTGGTCTGTATTGCTTGGAGATAGAGCCATCTCTACTGGAGAGGTTGGGCTTTTAAAGTCAGCTGACCAAAATCAGCTTTGGCTTCCCGGTGGACAAGGCCAGACAGACCAGAAAGACCCTTTAAGAATGGGTCTGGAAGGCAAGGATACCTGAGTGATACATGGAAGTGTTTTCCTAATAGTCTCAGGTCAAATAAAGAGGATGCCCAGCTTTAGATATTACTTGGAATGATGGGGAACAGCATCCTCCCCTTGCCTCACAATCCCAAACAAAATAAAACCCTTTCTATCAAGATTTAAGAACAAACTGCCTCCTACCGACCTCCTCACATTCATCAA